>NW_026611625.1:0-635575 GCF_027946475.1 Didymosphaeria variabile | reverse complement strand
TCAAGAACGGAAGCCCTCTCTTCCTTCATTGAGAGTGCCCCACCAGGAGAGGTAAGTCGCTCTCACACCCCGCCAGACCTACCCTAACACCTCATAGCTCAACGACGTAACGAAAGGTACGCGTACCTACCTCCTCATATGCCTCTATTCCTATACACGCGCAGAAAACCGCTCACGGAATGTCTTCTCTGACGTTGCATAGCAATCAAAAACATTCTCGGCGAGGACTCGGTACAGAGCGAGCTCGAGCCCGCGTTTCAGAAACACAACGAAGAGCAGTTCTCCTTGGTCAAGCTCCCGGGTAGCAATGACAGTGTCATCGTTAGCTCGTACAACTCTCTGGGCGAGAGACGTTACTACGACACGGAGAACAACAGCTCCTTTGCATATGACCATGCAAGCTTGGGCGAAGAGGCGAGCGACGTGCGGAGCTATACGCTAGAGAGTAACCACGAGGATCTTGTGTAAGACACGATGTGCCCGGCAATCACGTCCACATATTCACACTGGTGTGTATCATTGCTGTACAGAGCAAACAGCTGACAACGATATACAGAAAGGGCTTACTCAAGACCCTCCGAAGCCACGGCACAGAGCACTACCCCGAATACAACATTGGCGTCTACCCCACCAACGACGACTCGCAAATCGCACTCCTCACCGTCGCCTCCAAATACTCGCCCGCGAACTACTGGAACGGCCGCTGGCGCTCGTCATACCTGTACACCCCCTCCTCCTCCACTCTGACCGGCACCATTTCCGTCGACGTGCACTACTACGAGGACGGCAACGTGCGACTGCTCACGACGAAGAAGGTCAACGCGAAGGTTGGCGGGGGCTCGTCGGCGGATGTTGTCAAGGCTATTGCGCAGGCGGAGAGGGCGTATCAGGAGGATTTAAACAAGGCGTTTGGAGGTCTCGCGGAGGGCGCATTCAAGAGCTTGAGGAGGCAGTTGCCGATCACAAGGCAGAAGATTGAGTGGGAGAAGATCAGTGGATATCGGTTGGGGCAGGATATTGGTGGGGGTAGGCGGTGATGGGATGGGTTGTAGTGACGGGTAGATGCCGGGCCGTATGATATGATTAATCACGAGTGGATCTCGGGATACTATCATGAACGGCGCTGAGATATGTTCATGTTCATGTTCAAGGTCTTGCAACGTCGGCTCGTGAAATCGCTGTTCCCGCTCTGTGACTCCGAGAAGCAAGCATGTGAGTCTTCGAGCTACTCAATTGTTCTTAAGTAAGCTCGCATCGCCCTGGTCTACAGATGCGGAAAGCAAGCGGTCCATAGTACCGCACGACTCGGATATCGCAATGTTGCTAATTGTTCTGTGGTCCTTTTCGACGCCAGACTTTCGGGATAATGGGGGCAGAGGAGCGCGAGCCGGATGATGTTTTCTGTAGTGCTTCAAACGCGCATCCTGCCGTTTGAACATCTGCGGACAGTCCTGGCATGGATAGATCGCTTCCCCTCCCCCATGCTTTTGCCTTCTGTGTCTAGCTAGATTTCCCTTGCGATAGTCTCCTTTGTACGTTTCGCCGCAGTCGGGACAGAGAACAGAATCGTGAACAGAAGATGACGACGGGCAAGGCGACGCACTGTGATCACGGTAATCCTGATGAGGCACAGTCAAAAGATGCTCACCCACTACGGCCATCTCTTGACGTTCGAGGCGTGACCTTATCGTACCGGCTGTGTGGATCTACTAGCGTATCGGTCAGTCGACATCGCAGAAGAAGTAAACGAACTCACAAGATCGTTCCCGGGGAGAATAGACGATGGTTCATTCAGGCGCGATGCACCTAGATTCGAATTTGTATCTTCAGAATCGGAGTCGACGATTAGCTCATATGGTGTTTTATAAGCTGGGTATATGTGTTCAGGCCAAACTGGGGTAGCAACACCAATTGTAGCGCCGATGTTGTCTGCATGCACAATAACATAATGTCAGAGAAAACACGATACGGCACACATACAGAGACTTGCCTCTTGCTGTAAGATCAGGAGCATTTGTGGGATTGACCAGATCATACACCTGCATCCATTGTTTTCCAGTTGCTTCTGTGCCTCGTGCCTGTTTTCGAGGAGTGATGCACCTCTCGCCCTTATACCCATGTCCTTGTTCGAAGATGTCTTTGTCCGTGAAGTGGTCGTTACACGTGGAACATAGTTTGAGAAACTCTACGTGACGAGCGCGATCCATATGTCGTCGGACCTCAGCCATGTTGTCAACGCTGAGGCCATGGCATGAAAACTCAGAAGCGCCCCGATCTTGCTCTCCTTGACGTACTGGGCAGTTGAAGGGGCGTTTTGGTAGGGTTTGGCTGTCGCTGAGCGCGGATTGTGGTCGCGTCGTCCCATATTGATCGACCGGGCTGTGTGGGCGCCCCACTTGCATGTACGAGGCATGCCGCGAGGACTCCCCGTAACCGATCGATCCAAGGTGGGTACCTGCTGGGTGGTAGTCCTCATGATTGCAATTCGTAACGCTGTACTGATATGGAGCATAAGGAAGCGTGGGCATCGGCGAAGAAGTGGCAGGCTGTGAAGTATACGCTAGCGCGCTCGGAGGGGCTGTCGAAGAAGCAATTGCTTGACCCTAAAATTTGAGTCTTCAATTATGTATCCATTCATTGCACGCATAGGGAAACGTACATGGTTCATTTGAGACGCATAGTCATTGAAATATCCGGCGGGCTCGGATTCAGAATTGACAGGGTATGTGGAATTCGTGAATACGTTAGGCGATGGTCCTATTCCTTGTTGCTGATAACCACTGTAGAAAGACGAAGGACTAGGCGATGTAATGGGTTGATACAATGGCTCGAGTTGAGATGTTCCAGTCGACGGAGACAAAGGTACTTGTTGCTCATATTGAGAGGAGGACGAGGGATCGGGCCACCGTTCCTCCATAGCACATTGAGGGACGCACGAGCAGAGCGAAATGAAGGACTGGAGTACGTTCCATTGCGGGCATGAGGGGCATTTAACGTGTCAGTCTCGGATGTGATTGGCTCATATATGCGTGGTTGTCGAGTTGTCGAGTTATGTCTTGCGGATTTGCCCAGTTGTCTAGATGCCTTGTTGCCTGAACCTTCGAAGCGATGCGATTGACCAGTAAAGCCTTGCAAGCGACACTTCTGTAAGCCCATTATGCTTTAGTGGTCGTCATTGGATAGCGAATGTCAGCATGCGCATGTCTGCCGAGGTATTGTAGAACACGCCTTCTACCCTTTTCCAGGTTAAAGAGCTGTCAGGTACTAAAAAATACTGCCAAAATTGCTCGTCAATAAAAGAATGCATGGAGTGGTAGTCCAGTATCTGGGCCAAGGCGAGAGAGCATGGTAATTGCATGTGTACGGAAGGGAATTAAGCTGTCACTGCGCGACCCGACAAGTATGCACCAATGCATGAGCAACTAGCGCCTCGCATTGAACGCATCTTTCTACACGTGCCTGTGTGATCGCATCTCTCAATAGACACACGTCTTGTAGTATGAATCCAGCCAAGCGCGCACCTATGCAGCTACGTAACCCGGCAATTGATCGCGTCTCGTGATTGTTGCGACGCACTCTTTGGCTCCTTATTGCCGTATGTGAAGGCAAGTGAAGCTGTTTTGAGTCTGGAAACGGCACTAGGAGGGCAAAGGTCTGAACAGAGGTTGGCAATTGCATAGCTGAAGTATTCTATAGCCCTTCTATGAGATCTCGTACACTCCGCTGTTCAATGAGGTTACAACCACCGAGTTCACAAAATTGACCGACCCCAGCCAAGCAAGGACGGTCAGACCAGCACAGCCGTATCTTATACCTACCTTTAGAAGTCGCTTCTGGTAAGCAAACAAGGAATGGGGGTTAGCTCCAAGGGCCTATGAAAGATCAGACTAGTTGCATGATCGTTAAACTATTGTATTATGTTTGCTCTTTTGTGACGTGATCGTGCTATGGCGGGTTGAGCTGGAAGACTCGCAGGCTACTCAGGACGAAGTTGTTGCGTCTAAGGCGCTAATTATTTCTTCGAAATTATGAAGAATTGCGTGAGAAGTGCCTGCTGAGCGTTGGTAGCGTTGTATACTGATATGGAGGATAAGGATGTGTGGAGGAGTACGGGAGATGTAGAAGAAGAGAACACGGCCACGTGTGATGTTGGTGTTTACTGGTGGTGGAAGATGCGGAGCTATGGGAAAAGGGGTTGTTATCATGGTATGTCGTTCGGAGTGAGTCTGCACAAGTGCTACATAACGGACGTTGACTAGAGTAATAGAAATCGAGCTTTCCGCCCTGCCACTGGATATGTCCGGTCGAAGTAGAGGCAGATCCAACGAGTAGTAGCAAATCAAGTGAATGTAATTTTGTAACATTCGAAGAAGTACACCGATACGCGTTATCATGTTCGGGCCGTATGAGGATGACACTAATCTTGTAGAGAGCAATTACTATGATCGTTATCTTCAGATGGCATAGCGTCCTTTGAACACATAATACGCTAAGGATAGTATTTCCCGTAATGGCCATCTTGATACCGCTCCAAGTCCCTCACAGTGTATGTATCCCAAGCCGAAGGGCAGGTAAAGACATAGACCACTACTCCACGTTGGTTTTCGCCTGGAGGCACAATCAGTCAACGAAACACCTTAGAGCTGTGTGCAAAGATGCTAGATACTTACGTCCATGTCGCCACTTATGAGTCGCCCATGCACCCTGAATAAACATTTGTGGAATAAGCTGCGCCAAATGTTTACGCTCCATAGAAAACGCAATCAGTGCAAGAAAGATGGAAAGATCTCCTTTAAGCCCTCCATATCCTTCATACGTTTGGGCTGACGGCAGCTGGTTGGTCCCGGGAAGTAACATCGCCGGCCATCTTTGATCGTTCCGCTGCACTCTGAGAGTGTGCTCTTTGCCCGCATTAGTAACATAGGAGCTATAGTCCCTCTCGTCCCAGTCGAATGAGAGGGGATGCCAAGCTTCATTAGCTGGAGGAGATGTTGCGTCACCACGAAGGACATGAAAACCAAATCCGCTGCTGTAATATAACGAGGAGGTTTGGAAATGGCATGACCCTTGAGGTGGCCCAGAATCATTCAATCTTTGTATGCTTTGGCCATTGCAGTACCACCATATTCCTGTTGCACCGGCACCATGGAGTCGCTCGTTGCGACCAAGTTCGGTGGAGGGTTGCCAAATACCAAGACGGTCATAAGTAGCTGCGATATCTGGGCTTTCACGGATTTCATCTATTCGAAATATATATGAAACGCCGTGGCCCTAGTCTATATCAGTATGTTCTCCATGTGTAACAGTATAGCCTCTCCGGCTACTTACATGTGTAGGAGCTGACGGCGCTTCTTTTGGCTGGTCGCTGCTCACCTTCGTGGTGGGATTTAACGACCTAATTTGAGAGAAGTGAGTACAAGCCTTCAGTGGTAATGGTGAGAGTAATCTCACGGTGGGTTCTCAGGTCGCTTATCATGGAGCTGGGCTGGATCATCGGACGTGTGCTTATCCCAGACTTTTTCCATATTAGCCTCGGTATCAGCATCAGGATTTGTCCCGCGACTTGGATCATGACCAGTGGCCAACGGAGTAGCTGAAAGTACACATCAGCATGAGCCATCGTATCAGATATGTGCAATGAACGTACTCTGAGATGTTATTTCATTCGTTGTCTTTGGATTGATGGAGTCATAAAGCTGCTGCCATTGCTTCTCTTTCCCTTTCGGTCCAATCGCCGTTATATAAGGTTTGTTACAGTTCCGGCCATGCCACATCTCAAAAGCTGTCTTGTCAACTACATGCTCGTTACATGTGGGGCATAATTCTAGGAATGATACATGGCGAGCGCGCTTCATGTGGCGTCGAACCTCTGCCAAGTTGTTGAATGTGGAGGTTTCACAAGAAAACTCCGAATCACCACGATCTTGCTCTCGTACCCGCACTGGACACATGAATGTGGTCTTGCTTGAGTCCGATTCATGAATAAGACTGCCTGATGCCTCCCGATCTCCTTGCTGGAGAGATGAAGAAAGCGTTTCCTGATGGATTCGGTCGACCGAAGAAAGTAAGGAGGGTTCTTCATCATCGCTGTGGGCGTTAGCACCAACATCAGTCTCACTCTCTGCGGTGGAGTCTTCATCGAGCCGCATGTATTCCCGGGGAACGACAAAGAGAGCAAGTTGTCGCATGTGAGATCCAACGTGTCTCTTGTACTGAGATGACGTGACTTGAATAGGTCCATCAGAAACAGTCTCATTTCCCGAGTCTCTCAGCTTTACCTCCCAGCTGTCGCAAAACGGACATTCAGAGGCGAGGTAGACATGCTGGACATGTCTTGCAGCTTCGCTAAGGGATTCAATCTGATCATTGGTTGCACTCGGTAAATGGAGTTGTATATGGGTCCGAAGATTGGCAATATCGAAGGATTCTTCTCCTGTACACAGCGGGCACTGCCGCCGAGATCGGTGATATGCTGCTTCATGTGCCATCCAAGACGCGGGATCCGGGAACAGCTTGAGGTCGCAGTCTTCAAAGGTGCAGACGTAAGGGCGTAAGTCTCTATACAGGTGCTTTTGCCATGTTTTCTCGGTAAGATTTCTCTGTATTAGATGACACAGCGGGCATTCGAACTCGATAGATCCGTTGGAAATAACGGCCAGAGTTGGAGGATAAGTATAAGAATCGTCTCGAGATCCGAGCGAAGATAGGGCTGATGACGCCTCGGATGACTTGTCATCAGATGGAGGCTCGGTAGCTGTAGTCGTGGGATTTAGGAAGGTTGATGCTGCTGTCATCTGGATCGTCGATGTGTCCTCTTCATTGTTCGTGCCCGATATCTCGGGAGGTAGCTCAAGCTTCCGCTGATGATCACGGACATAGCTCAGATAGCCTCTGCGCTGAGAGTTGGCCACACCGAGGCGTGTGCTCAGCCAATCCTTGTTGGCGTTACTGAGAAGAGGGAACTTCTCAAGTACATGCTTTATTTCGAAACTCGGATCGCTTTGAGCATACCTAGAGAGCGACGCTTTGGCAAATCTGTCTGTAGAAGTCGATTTGCGGATCATGATCGCGATTCGAAACAGACTCGTAATGGTAAATCTTGCAAGCTCAAACAATTCCTCGGCTTCTGACAGCAATGGCACTTCGGGAGAGAAGCCGCTGAAGATTACAAACTTAGTAAAAGAAAATAGCGAGTTAGCGGACTTACTCTGGTTCTTCGTCCAAAGACATTATTGCGAGGCTTTGCTCAGCGGCGGCCTGCCGGTTGATTTTAGCGCCAAGAGCAATATTAAGAGCTATACGGTGTGAGAATCGTAGGCACGACATTTCGAGAGTATCTTACTGCTTTGAAGTGACGTCGAAAGTGTGTTCAACAATTCTTTGAGCTGAGCCGCAACTTTTGGCGATTGCCTTAACCGATGTTCTATGGATGCGTACGATTGAGGCTTGTGGAAAGCACCTAGGTTGCCGGCCCATAATTTGAATCTTGCGACTTGATCCCTAACATCGTTAGGACGCAAGTTTGACCGATCCTGACAAGGACGAAAAGATAGAGACGAATGTAATTGTTCAAAAAGCTCAGAACATCCTATGGACAACAAAGCAATTGTTTGCGTCATGGCGAGAAGAACAGTATTGTAAAAGTAAAGACCACCATCAGGATGACCATAACGTGAAGCTCGATACTTGTGGCGATGGGGACTTTCATATGCGCTCGTATTACCCCTCTTCCATACAACCAATCATTGTCCTGTGCAGGGGCTACCTTGACCGGTCGTTGGCATAGCATCGCTGGCATCGCTGGCATGCTTGTGTCTTATCATTCCTACTTCAAAGTCATTCGAATATCAGAATTCCAGCATGAGCGGTGTCGAGATTGCGGGATTGATTCTTGGGACCTTTCCAATCCTGATACAAGCGCTTGAAAAGTATCGCGCTGGGGCGGATATGCTTGACGACTGGTGGCGTATTCAGCGGGCGTATATAAAATGCGAACAGGAGCTCAAGTACCATCACATTCTATTCGAAGAGAATCTCGAACGGCTCCTTCTACCACTTGTGGTAGACGACATTGAAAGAGAAGATCTGATTAGAAATCCAGATACTGAGGCATGGGCGAGCGCGGAGCTGGAAACACGACTCAAGCAGTGTTTGCCCAGGTCATACGATGTTCTACTTGGTATCATTGTCAACATAAGTGAGGAGATCGACTCACTAAAGAAGGATCTCGGCTTGGACAACCCGACGACAAAAGTAAAACTAGATCAGGTGCGTGCTGAAGCATTCCTTCGCGCAACATTTAAGATCATTTGCATAATACTAAACTGACCAGCATCGCCGACTCGTCAAAGGGAAAAAGCCTCGATCATATCTCTTTAGTCTCGACCATTTCAATTTCCAATCAATGCGTATCAGGTTCGCGTTGAGCAGGAGCTCACGAGATCGCATTTTCGCGCAATTGCAAAAGGCGAACGATCAATTACGAAATTTGTTACAAAGTACTGATGACGTGGCACTGGCTCGAAAGCACAATGGAGTTGCCAAGAGTTATTTGGGAGAAGGAGTTGCGGAGTACTCGAACTTTGTCTCCCGGCTCTACACAGCAGTGTCAAACGCATGGAAGATACCTCAATGTGGTTGCGCAAGCCATGTTGCAAGTCTTCAACTACAAGAGGCTCCAGAAACCAGTTCGACGGTTTTTAATGTCTTGTTTAACATGGGAAATGACCATCTGCACGACGGCTGGAAGGGTACTAGGATCGAAGTTCTACCCCAGGAGGAGGCATCGAAACCTCGAAAAGACCAGAAAAGCGTGCGAATCGCAGGAGCCCCTGTACAAAATTCCGCACAAGCACGACAAGATCAAGGAACTCGAATCGCGAATTTCTGCTCATCTCTGCAGTCACCATGTTCTCCTTGTATTGGATACCTGAGAGATGATCAACATCGCTTTGTCGTATATCCTCATACCGCAACATCAACTCCTGCCAACAAGTCGGCTCTTACGCTAGGGACACTACTCCGAACCACCGACTCAATACAATTTAGTCGCACGAAGCGCTATAAAGTTGCTCTTGCGCTTTCCTGTTGGCTTATTCAATTAGGCGCGACACCATGGTTGGACTCTCCGCCACAACACGCGTTCGTTTTCTTCCAGAATCCATGGGACCCTGGTAGTTTGACCTTCGAGCATCCGTATCTACGCCGCAACCTGTCCGACACACCTCATACATCGTTACGGGATGTTCTACGTAGCTTTGGCATCTGTCTCCTTGAGCTTTGCTTTGGCATTCCCTTCGAGAATACAATTTTCCGTAAGCAGATGTCGGGGGGCTTGAGCACCACAAAGTCTGGCTTGGATCACGCTGCAGCCATCCTGTGGAGCGAAACAGTAGGAGAAGAAGCTGGACCGGAGTTCCAAGGCGCGGTACAGTGGTGCCTTTACGCACACAACATCGATGAGATCAATTGGAGGAAGGAGATGGGAGGATATGTCATTGAGCCCTTACGACTTTGTCATCAGAGTCTGGTATGCTGAGTGGAATATGTGTGCTGATGAGCTAGCTTGCTACATTCTTCTACCTCTTTTACCAAATCAAGCTTGAAGTAATCATAACCAATTTCTGCCAAAGCAGTAGATCCTACTGTGGACATCTACTCCGAATCTGACATAGCGTAGGCATTCCAAGCCTTCGACAAAACTGTACGCAATGGCAGATTTGCACACGTAAGCCGTGGAAGTCATTCCGGAAGGGTGAATGGTAGAGGGGCCCAAAAGCGATCCAGCTTGCGATTGTAGAGGTGTGAATAAGTAGGTGGCGAACAATGCGTATACATTCACGGAGCTGTTGGTAGGGGTCAGTCAGCTGTCACCGACGCGACGCGCATGCCCCACAGCCACTGACATCCGTCATCCGTGGCAGCTCGGCGCCGGTGCGCTCTTCCGGCCCCTCCAACGTTGATCATCCATCACGCCGCCCGCATAAAACCGCTGGGCTCCTCTCGCTTCCTCCACAGCATCTGATATCCTCAAAAGCGCCGTCGAGATGCCGTTCTCAATTAACAATCCCCTGCCCTCGTCTATGAGAAGTGAGTTGTACACCACTGTCACTCTATGACGATGACGTCGCTAACAGCCTGCAGGCGAGTGTAGGAAGGCTGGCAAGATCTTAGCATCGTTCGTAGACCCGAGGCAGGCTTTTGGGCCTGACAAGATCATTCCTCCGCAGGTCCTCGCGAACGCGAAAGTACGTGAAGCTTGAGACATCAACACGTTTTGTGGAGCTTGCAAGCACCGAGACAGCCGAGCTTGGGTTCTCACAAGACCACCCGATCAGCGCAAAACACATGAACCGTGCTAATGTTTTGAAACACAGGGCCTCGCTATTCTTACAGTATTCAAAGCCGGTTTCCTCGGCACCGCGCGTTTCGGATCCGGCATAGTAGTCGCGAGACTCGCCGACGGCTCGTGGTCGGCACCCTCTGCTATCGGTACAATCGGCGGTGGTTTCGGCGGCCAGATTGGCTTTGAACTTACGGATTTCGTCTTCATTCTGAACGATGCGAACGCAGTCAAGACCTTCGCGCAGGCGGGCTCCCTCACATTCGGCGGTAACGTGTCGATAGCCGCGGGGCCTGTGGGACGCAATGCCGAAGCAGCCGGCGCGGCGAGCTTGCGCAGTGTGGCAGGCATCTTCAGCTACAGCAAGACCAAGGGCCTGTTCGCAGGCGTCAGTCTGGAAGGCAGTGGCATGATCGAGCGTAGGGACGCTAATGAAAAGCTGTACGGCCGTCGGTGGACTGCGCGGGAGCTGCTGGGCGGACAGGTGACACCGCCGCCCGCCGCAGAGCCGCTCATGCGCGTTTTGAACTCGAGGATCTTCGCGGGCGTGGCAGGCGCGAACAACGCAGACGCCATGTACAACGACATTCCCGTGTACGACGATGCGCACGACGACGTTGTCTGGAACGGCCGCCGCGGATCCGCAATGGGCGAAGGCGTCCGCACGAACCGCACAGGCTCTCTGAGCCAAGCCGACGACGAATACGTATACCGCGACCGACCATCGCGCGCTTCCACATGGCAAGACGATGTGTACGACCGCCAGCCCGCATCTGCCGGCATTAATCGCTCTTACTCCACTCGCGCGAACCCCAACGAAACCTTCGACCGCTTTGATAATAGGTCGAGCAGAGGCTCAGCTTTCGGCGATGACTTTTACGGTCGACAGGACACGAAGCCAGGACGGCCGACTGCGCCAAAACCTGTGTTCAGAAGGGATAGCATGAAGCCTGGGCAGGCGATTGCCAAGTTTACCTTCGATGCAGACCAGGAGGGAGATCTTGGGTTCAAAAAAGGGGAGATCATCACCATCGTTAAAAAGACAGAAAGCGAAGCAGATTGGTGGACAGGGCGGATAGGAGAGAGAGAGGGCATATTCCCAAGGTACGTCTCGCACGCAGGAGGCACAGAAATACAATTGAGGCTAACAAAGACAGCAACTACGTCGAGGTCGTTGACTAGAGGTGGACGAGCTCCGACCCCACTCCAGAAGAGAATGCCAACCCATTTGAGGATCCTCCCGCTTCGCCTCCTCGCCCCGCCGTTTCCCTTTCGGTGACTCCTGTTCCTTTCGCTCACCATACGACAAGACCTCATTCGGTTCCCGCTCGTCCACGCTCCCCTCACCCAGATCCTCCCCCGCCGAGACTTCACGCGAGACTTCGCCGTCTGTGGGACAGCTTTGCGCAAGGCTCAGGTTCTGGACTAGGCATGTGAAAATGCCGGCCTTCGCACGCTGAAGATACCTTATCTCTATCACTTCTCGTATTACGTTAGATTCCCCACCGCGGCCATCGACGCAACGTTCTTTCCCTTCGTTTGCAAATTGGTTACTCTATCGCTAGGGCATTGCTCGGCGTTGGATTTAGGGCTTGACTTGGATATTCCATTCTTAAGTGCAAAGTTTGGCGCTGGATAGAGTGTTTGTTGATTCGGCGTCCAAAGAGTTTATATCTTCAATGAAATTGTGCATACAAGAATGTTGGGAATTGTTAGGAACGAAGTGAGTGACAGTGGTATCAATGCTGAAACTATCAGTAGATTCGACGAGCTACGAAATTTCGACGCCCTTCGCCTATGACAAACACCCTACAGTCGAGACCGTTGGGCGCGATGACGTTCTTTCAAGGCCCATGTTCGACAACGACTTATTAATTGTCGGTTTCATATCATAACCACAACAAGCAGACCAACTTTGCAGAGACTAGCACTGCCCAGACCACCCTCTCGCCGACCTAAGCTCCAGACCAGAGCCGCAGGCTTATGAGGAGCAGGCCTCTACAGACATGACCGGTGTTAACACAACCTGCACCAAGTGAACCAGAATCCGATGTGAAGCATGCTCAGTCACTATCAGTTCTAGCTCCTGCCACCTGACCCATCGATCTTCTTCTTACCCGCACGCTAGGTCTCGCCCGTGCCACCAGTGCGTGCTGCGGGGACAGTGCTACTGGTGGAGGAAACATCGGCGGTAGGAGCATTGTCGGAGGGAGTCTCAGGGATGGGCGCGTTCTCGGGAACGTTCTCGGTGCCTACGGACCATGTTATATTTTCATTCTCACCAAAGAGCTTAGGTGACCTGCCGATAGGTCCACCAGTGTTGGTCGTGGTAGCAGATGCACATGCGAGGTCTCGCTTCTCCATGTCGGCATCTCTGGCGGCGCGCTCCTCTATCACGGCTATTTTATAGGTTGTCAGTGCTCGACATCGACTTATTAACAGGGGAAAAGTCCTTACTGTTGTGAAGCATTTCACTCCTCTGCTCTTGGTATCGCACAAAAGCTTTCTCCAGCTCTTCGTTCAGCATCGTGCTACTGCGCTCGTCGACTGCGAAACGCACGCGCTTCTCCTTGTGCTCGGAGGGGGGGTCTGTGGCGCTACGCTTCAGGCCTGGCTTTGCCGGGCGAGGCATCTCGACAAATTCCTCATTGTTGACGATGGAAATTGGGCTCGTCTTGTTGGCCGCAGTATTGGCGGCGGCTTTTGCAGCCTGCACGCTCGCCCTGCCAGGCCCCGTTGGCTTGACGCTGGCGAACTCAGCCATCCTCTCGATGATTTTCTCGGCAGCAAGTCGCGTGGCGTTGATGCTGGCAATCTGCCCAACACTCGCAGTCGAACCTTGCACGGACGGTACTCAGCCCGCATACCGCTCACTCGCCGGTGCACATCATCTTCCACCCAATGCAGCAGCTCGGACAGCGCGTCCTCGCGCGTACCGCAGATGTTGGTCTTGTAGATCAACTCCCAGTCACGGTAGATTGCGCCGTTGCGGTGTTTGACGTGGGTGTACCTGGTATATCGATAAGATATATACTCCATGTGGAGGAGTTTACGCCGAAGCCCCAGTGCTTAAGAGGCGCTTGGAGAAAGAGAAAGCTTACACGATCGGCGAAGCCCGGCACTCTTGATTCTGGAAGCGATCTGTGGGCGTGCTCGAGGTGATGATGTCGAAATGGTCGAGTTCCTCAGACTTGTAGTCTTTGCTGAAGAGGGCCCAGGCGTTTGCTGTGGGGTTTAGCTTGAATGGTATTAGGGAGGGATAGGGTAAGGCATACAGAGAATTGACTTCTTTATGGTAAGCGGGTCGCGGTGTTCGACGACGTACTGCCGACCGTGCGGAATTTTGGTAAAGTTGGGCCGAGAGTCGGTAGTGGCGGGCGGCATTTTCGAAGTCTTTGAGCGAGAGTTGGCTTGGGCTGGGGGGAGCGTTTGACATGTATGTATGGGCGCCGTCCGTGCCGTACTTCATGGAGTACGGGAGCATAGAAATGGCGAATTTCAACTCGTCGTTTGGGCCAGAGGTGCGAGGACCCGAGCAGGGCGTAAAGATATTCGGGCGAGAGTTGGGCGTTCCAGTCGATGTGCTCGCGATGTTCAAGTACTTCGGAATTGTGCCGTACTTCATGAGATACGCGTGAGTCAAGTCTGTTTTGTCGTAGTGGTATCTATAACAGACTAGGCGAGAGCTGTGAGAACAGGAATGGTAGGTCGGGTAGAGACTGTCGACGTACCTACACGTGGTTTCTCTAGCGGTGAGCACGCCCTTTGCAAGCGCGTCTTCGGAGCCATGGTTTTCGCATTGATCTTTGCGAGTGTAGGATTGGGGAGTTGCGGTACGGCCCAGGGTTTCTTCTGGCGTCCGGACGGTTTGGGAAGGAGAGGGTGCATCGAGAGTTGATCTTCTACGTGGATGAGGCGCTCATTCAGCAAGTAGTGTATCGAGCTTCAGACCTTATAGCTCGCGATTATCAAGGCGTGCGCAAAGCAAGGAGATCAGACCAAAGTTTCAACCTTGAAGCTCGACATCTTCCACGCTACAGCTTAGCCTGGTCATGGCCCGTAAGCACGAAATACCATCTGATCCCACATATATTGATCCATCCGTCACCACACAGACCGGCCTTGCTCGCCCTATCCAAAATGTCTTGAAACTGCTTCGTCCCATTGACGCCCACCGTTACCGACACCAGACCTTCGCGCTCTCCCTCTTGGCCCCGTATGAACCCCAGCCTCGCATTTGTGAAAGCCAACAAGTCCCTACTTCTCCCTACGCCAAACACCTCTTCCCACTGTCTAGCCGCAGCCTCGTGCCCCATATTACCCGGTGCGAGCCTCAAAACGCAGCCTTCCAGCGTGAGATGCGACGTGCGCTTCATGCCCTGCGAGTATCTCTCATAATCTGGGCCGCAAGCATGCCACGGCGAGAAGCGGTCCTTTAGCGGCGTAGGGTTTTCCTTAGTTGGGGCATGCGAATCCAGCTCAGCCATCATACCGCCTTCTAGTCCTTTGGGGTGGTACTGGGCGCATACAACATCGCCATGCTCGTAGCCCCAGATCACTTTGGAGAGATTGTTAGATTCGATGAAATCTCGCCTCTTTCTTGCGTCTTCGGTCTGCATTATGATCATGTAGCCGCCATCGTCGCGTTTGTCGAGAAGACGGCCAGCTGTTGTATTGGCCTGCAATGGGGATACGACTTCTATGATGTCGCCGCCGAGAGGAACTGTGCGATGTCAGATGATGGGGATGGACCCGTGAACATTGGTATATGTGTACCGAGGAAGTTCTTCAGCCCGAATTGCGCTACAGCTGGATCTTCGAAAATGACCTCCGTGCCTATCACATGAGTCTAATGTGTGGTTAGCTGCGAAATCATGTCAAATATCTTGCGTAGGCGTACGAGCTGGCGCCGCGCCTGCTCTAGGTCTTTGACTACCAATGCAATTTGTCGCAATCGTGTTGGCGCCGGCCCAAGCTTTGTAGGCATTTGAAGTTTGGATGTTCTCTCTGGCGTCGACATCGTAAGGCTCACTATAAATGTTCGTAATTGGATCAAGGAAGATGATGCATGATTATCGAGGCTCTACGTGCTGCTTACTCGCCCTGGATGAGCTGTACGCCTCGGTCTAGCTTTCCCCGCATCGCTGCCCCGGCAGAATCACCATCGGTCTTAGACTATGATTGCTGCCCTGCTTGAAAATCTGTTAGTGAGAGAGAGCCGGGAACGGCAATCCAGTTGCAATCGGCTCCTCTGGATAATAAGGGTTGTAGAGCTGCGGTTGTGCGGGCCATTTGCTCCATGAGAACACAGGCTGTCGTCCCAACTAGGTATAGTGGGAATCGGCCCGAGCACATCATCTGCTCGCGCTCCACCACATCCCTCTTCCCTTTACCTTGCCTTCATCAACATCAACTTACGGGCATTCCTCTCCTCGCCCACTTTGCAATGCTTCCGTAACAAATTTGCTTCCATGGCATCTGACCTTTCCACGCAATTGAAATGCTGAACTTTGTGGTGCAGTTACCACTGTTGACAAACGCCTGTTTACAAACACCATTCACAATCCGCCCATGGCCTTGAGTAATATATCTAGACGCTTGCGGTAGCCTTCTCGTTGCTGCCTAAGAATTTCCTCGGAAAATTACACGCTAGCTGCGACCTGCCCGACCGGTTGAGCCCCTCGTCTACGCAACTCACTTCGCAAGAAACAGCTAGCCTAAGCTTCACTATATATCATTTCAAGGAACATTCGATTGTCTCGAGACGGCTTCCCAAGCCATTCCACTGGCTTGACGTTGCAACATGCGCTTCCAAAGGTCGAGTCAATGCGGACGCCTGCCACGCCATATACTCTGCCTCACCAAAGGACAGGTTCCCCACCTCGGTACAATTTCAACTTGTTCTTGAGCGAGAAAGCGTACAGTGAGAGAACAAACGCTTTACCACGTGGTCAGATTCGCCAGCTTTACCGGAATCGGCACGCGCACATCTCGAGGTGAAGGAGCTGTGCTTTCTCCAGCGTCACCTCGAAATGGCACTTACAAGCCCATTCCCCCGGGCATTTGGGGTATATAAACTCGATCCCCCTGTCTCTTCTACCGTTTTCCCACCGCCGCTTGAGCTGGTACACAAGTCGTTCTCTTTGCACTTTCGCGTTTCCCTTGTGCCATTTGCACTTCCTGATTTCTTCTCTTCGGTTCTGTACGCACCCAGCGAGAATGTCTCATTTTCAAGGCATTCCCATGTACGACGACGCTGCGTTGTTGTCTCTGGCTCGGGAGACACCTCTGCCTGGCGATGCCACCGAAAATAGGGCATCAACAGCTGAGCCTATCACTCCACACCGTCCCAACGTAAGTTCTTCTCGCGTTGGACTTCCCACACCCCGAAATCCCCTCCCTGTACCCCGAAGACTCAAGCGTCGTGCTCCACTCGCGGACATCGAGATCTTCGCCGATCCGAACGGTGCTTCCCGGCCGGCGAAGAAGTCTGCAACCGCCCGCAAGGATGGTCGAACTCCGCTTGGAGAGAGGAAGGACTTCGGGAATACCTGTCCTCGCACTCCGACAGTCACTCCTCAATTCACTCCATCCATTGAGGACTGGAACCGGTTTGCACACTGGTTTACGCCACCGCCGACGCCACGCCCTAGCCCACAGCCTCGCATCGTTCGTCCTGCACGTGTTACGGAGCCCGCCTGTATGATCTTGTACAGCTTCCTGGAGATTCCGAACTGGAAGGCCACCACCGAGGAGATCAAGACTGCCTTCAAGAAGGTTGCAGTCAAATATCACCCGGACAAGGTCGAAGAACACCAAAAGGCAGATGCCCACGACAATATGTTGTGTATCAATGCCTCCCGCGATGTCCTGCTCGACAAGGCGGCCCGCTCCAAGTACCACAAGGACGGCAAGCTCCCCAGGGTCTTTGCGCAGGTGTTTCCCGACTTCCACCGAGTCTAGGTATGAGTTCCCATTTGAAATGTGTTGTTCGTTTCACAATTGACCTTATAGATGGAGATGCTTGACGGATGATGTACGCAGTCGGACATGGAAACTCTCAAAAAGCAAGTGTATCGACTGGTAGTACGCTGTTCGCAGACGGCGGCGGAAATCGGAGGAACGAATCATAGCAGTTGATCGAATACAGCGCGATGGTTCTGAAGCAACAACGTTGGGTGGATTTAAGAAGCCAGGGAGTTTGAATGCTCATGGTTCGAAGCGGACGCCTGCATGTTGGACGACTGGAAGTTGCACAAGCCAATGCGCCTTGCATCGACGACGATGATGGCGACTAAAAGTTTCACATGTACGAGCATCGAGCTATTAGTTCTGCGGTTATTTTTCTGCGGTTGACTTTCTGCGATTGACTTTCTGCGATTGATTTTCTGCGATTGATTTTCAGGAGTTATTTTTCTGCGGCGGGTTCTGGAAGGGACTGGATTAATGGGTGGCAGTCGCGTTCACTGGGCAATGGAGGATTACACATCAACATCGGCATTTTCAAAGGTGCTCATTTATGTCCAAGATGGACGAAATATCTCATGCGACTCAAAAAAAAGGCTGCTCATTAGTGTGTCTTGGTGATCATGTTCCTCTTGCTCAGTGTTCATCCCTTTTCCCTTCTCAGGATACATTGATGTAGGTACATGCCGAACCCCTGCCCTCGCCCTAAGCGACAACTTTGTCCTCGAAGGTGCAACCGCGCGTCTGATATGATGCCCATACATATCTCGACATGCCTTCTCCGTCCCAACAAGCCGACTTGTCCTTTGTACATGTAGCAACCTTCTTCATCATCTCATATGTATTCTACCACCGTTATGTACGAGCCAATGAAACGGAATAATATTCCTTCGTCATGAGACCAATGTCCCAGCCTGCCAGACGGTTCGCCAAAGCACTCAGTGTGGATAGGAAGAACGAAGAAAAGTTTTGACACCAAGGTCAATAGAGAACAGTCAAGCAAATGAGGTATAGAAGCTTAATAGTTCAGGATCAGTTTGGAAATTATCGAACACCCGCAGTGGGCTGGCCACCATGGTGTATACATAATCGTTCCCTAAACGCCAGCTATGCCATGCCGAAACACCAAATCACAGAGATCAACCCCTTTTCCGCACACCTTATGACCCTCAGTGCGCATGTCCACATGACTCGCCCTCCAACCTCTTGTGACCCACCCTCTTCTTCCAGCTCCAGCTCTGCTCTGGATCCTTCGCCATTGCCAGCATGAACTTAATATCAACATCGAAAAACCCGCGATCCAGATGCAACAACTCCAGCGCCAACTGAGCATACTTGATTGCGTTATATCGGTCGCCAAAGCTGCTGTATACCTCACTGGCATGCTTGTACGCCACCCCCATGCTAGCTTCCAAACGCTCTTGCTGGTACAGCGAGAGAAGCAACTCCGCCATCTCGGGTGTCGCCTTGGACGAATCCGTCCAGTCGTTGAGCGCCTCGGAGATATCCTCGATCGCCTGGATGCGCGCATCACTCTCAGCCGCGAAAACGGGATGCGCCGCGCAGCTCGAGCAGGTGCAGTCGAAGCCCCAATTTGTCTTCAGATGCTTCATGCGATCAGCCCTCTTCCTCTCGTTGTTGATGTACGTGATTGTGATTTCCTCGCCGGGGTATATGGTTTGTGTCGCGTGCACGTAGTGGCTGAGTGTGTCCTCGTCCCAGAAGTAGGCTGCGTTTGGTCGGCAGTCGTGGTTCATCATGGCAATCTCAGGCATGACAGCGTACTGTTGCACGTTGTCAACGCTAATGTCGAAGGCGTTGGTATTGATGCGGTCCTCGACGGGGTCGCCCTTGAAATGGTCGAGCAGCTTCCAGAAAAGGTCTTTGGTGGCAGGCGGAAGAGTGTCCACACCACGATGCCCTAGACGCAGGCGCTCTGACTCAACGAGGTTATAAGAGGCGGGGTTTGTGATTAGGAGCGGTGTCGAGGCGAAGATCTGATCGCCACGATTGAGGGTCTTGTTCGCAATGAGACCACGGCCTTTGCTCGGAAAGTCGTGTTCTTCGAAAGGAGGGTTGGCATGCTGATTTATTCGAGAGAGAGCTTCAGGTTGTGAAAAAGCGGGCTTCTTGAGCATTTGGTAGGCAAGCGGTGTAGTCGTGATGAGGAATATGCCGCGGCCACCGGCAAAATTCTGGTCGGAGAAGACGCATACAGGATCGGGCTGATTCTCATTCGAGTAGCACTCTGGTAGAAATGTCCAAGGGAAATTTTCGTGTGCTTGTGCAGATGCACGTGCTTCTTCAAGTGTGATAGTGGTGTTCAGCTGTATGTTCTCTGTGGTCGATTGTGCCCCAAGAATTGCAGGTTGGCACTCGCCATTGTAGAGTATAGAATTTGACGGACATGAGTCAGAGAGAAGAATAGGCTTCTGTGGTATCTGTTGGACCTTTTCTGCGAAGGCAAAGGCACTGCCCAGTAAGCCGACACTAGCTGCAGTCTTCATGGTGTATTATAGTAAGACAGAATTATAGTTAATGGTGAATATACGATACGGGTTTGAATAAAGCGATGACCTAGCCATCCCGGCGGGCATTACTCTAATAAACGTGTCCAAGATGTTGCAGAGCTCCCATTGCGAGGGATGTCGGAATGGCGGAATGAAGTTCGTGAAACGTGAGACGACTGGCGACTGCTGCCAGGCGAGGGATGAAACGCGTCCAGAAACAGACAAGAGCCCGCCGAGGCGACCACGCGGGTGAGACGCGGGAAAATCACTACGACCTACGGTTTTGAGGTTTTTGCGGCCTCATACAGCACGAAGGTAAGGCCGAGATGGCAACGCCTGGACTTCGGCCGATACGACGCAGATTCATCGCGAAACACGAGCTGGTCGTTGAGCGACTGGTCTTGGTGTCGGTCGACCTATGGATAGATCAGTAGACCCCGGAGCGAGGATCAGTGCAGCTCATTAGCAATCTCGTAAGTGGTGGATAGCTGATCGTGGTGTAGATCCGGGGTTCGTCGAGGTGGAGGATAGGTTCACTAGCGCGGAGGTTGAGGAAGGTTTGCCCCCAAACGGGAAGCGCCTCGGCTGTACCTACTCCGCATTCAAACACCAAGCCGTCAATCGCACATGTTTCAGGTGGCACATTTCCTTGGGGTTTCACGTCATGGAAGAGTGCGAAGAGTGTATCATTCTGCGACTACATGATGATTCGATAGCTATAGACTAATTCCTAACCATCTCTATTTCGATGTGCTCCATCCGTGGAGTAACTTATACCACTTGATATGCAAAAAGAAACCATATGCTGCGCCCTTCGCGAACATCGTGGCTCTGAACCATATCGTCTCCCACCCGAGCGCGAAACCGTCACCATTGAATCAGCGCCCCATATTTTGTAGAACCGATGGAGTTGAAGATTGTATTGCACTGTTCGTTTGACTGCTTCTCGGAGAGCTCATCAAACTTGCAGTTGCACGTTCCCACAGAGCACTTGTGGCTAGCATCACAAGTCTCGATGTTCTGGATCGGGAGTCTCTGCTCGAGCTGCATCACATCGGGTGCTTCCACGATGGTCGCAGCCATGCCACCGACCAAGTGGAGGTCGATATGGCAGTGGAGGAACCAAACGCCAGGATTGTCGGCTCTGAAGCGGATCAAAAACCAACCGAACGGCGGGATGACGAGGTTGTTGCGTTTCGCAGGGGTCTTGTAAAGCGAATCGTCGTTGCCGTCCCAACTGCCTGATCCTCTGCCTGCTACCTGGAAGTAATGTCCCTGTACCGGTCAGTTTTCACTTCTTGCTTTTCGTGAACAATCTTACATGTAAATGCATGGGGTGCGGCCACTTTTGCGGGTTCTCCATGTATACCTCGACGACTTGATTGTGTCGCACAACATACGGACTTGTGCCCGGCCCATACGTCGTCCAATCAAGCGCCAGCTGACCGGTTGTGAAAGCCGAATGAAGGGAAGGAACTCTCGGTTGAGTATAGGGCTGGATACCGATACTCGTACGCGTTCCAATACCTTCGTAGTAAACCTGATTGGTGCGTAGCTTGATCCGACGGCTGACATTCTTGTACAATGGCTCGTTGTCGAGGGGTACCAGTGTTGCATCATCGAGTACTCCTTGTGCCGTCCAGTTCAAGTTCAGAGGTGTGGGGGAGCACGGGGAGTAGGAGACGCCATTAGTATTGAAGGGGTGGTTCGATGACGGGCATGAAGAATTTCCTGATACATTCGCCGGTAGGCCGCAAGTACCTTCCAGAGCAATGTCTCCGATCAGTGCCCTTGTGTGATTAGATGGAATAGCTCCAGTGAGCATATCTGAGGTCATCTTGAAAATGTAGTTGGTGGGGCGGGCATAATCGTTTCCAGCAATTATAAAGTCATACGTTTGACCTGCACAAATGGCGATTGTGTCTGTGATCGCTGGATGCACCGGTTCACCATCAATAGCCACGACAGTGAGCGTGTGGTTGGCGATATGAAAATGACCGCATACAAGACCAGCAAAGCTGACAATCCGCACGAGATATCGCTGGTTGCGCTATACACGAACATGCCCGATCAGCAAAGCGTAGCTGTGGGACCTGAGAGAACACCATACCTTGAGTCTGAACCTAGGTGGTGCACGACCGTCATCCAACAAGAAGGAATCGGGAGTAGGAAGAGAGCCATTCGTGTTGTTAGGGCTCAGGTAATCGTGAACGATGAATGGCTGTTGCCGGTGCCACCTACTATTTTGAGCAAGGAACCTGTATGGATATGCTGACATACCAGTCCGATACACTCAGATATATTTGTTTGTCGACTTTCAAGCTCGCTTCCCACACAGGATCATGTATGATCATCTTCCCTCTCAAGCCATCCGGATACTGTGCCAGTTCGTGACTGTGCCACCAATGCGTACCAGCTGGATTGGCTACGAAATGGTACTGGAAGGATCTGCCTGGAGCTATACCACATTGACCGACTCCAACAGCGCCGTCCGATGCAGCTGTTCCATTCTGGAACATGCCGTGGAAATGGAGAGAGGTGGTCTCATTGCCCAGTTCGTTGTACGTATTCACAACGATAATATCGCCGACGTTCGCTTCAATGGTCGGAGGACTTGCAAGTAATCAGCAACAGCATCTGCAGATAAGAGCGCACTCACGGCCATTCCCCATTAACACTGATGACGGGTCTGACGAAGCCGTCCGGAGCTGCCTAAATGTTGTCAGTCTGCTTCGGCTTCGCGAACGATCAACGCACCAGCCTCCATCGTATATGCCAGTCAAAAGTGACGGTCTTCGCCCACGAGCAATGCACCAACGCAGTCAATAGTAAGAAATGCAACATGACCACAAGACATCAGTAATGAACGACGCTCAATGTTGAGCTGATATACGAAGCGGTGCGAACATGACGTTGCATGTTTCTCATCGATGCATTTGCGCCTTCAACCCTCGCTGTTCCCTGGCAACGCTAGAACGGTACACGCCTCTTGACAGCCGACGGCTGCAACCGTGGATGCTTGGGCGGAAGGTGGGTCGCACATATCAGAGGGAAAACGCGGTCCCACATGACTTTCATTGAAACGCTAATATATTTTCTTGAGTTTTGAACTATACATGAAGTCCTGGGCTTGAGAACAGGGGACACGCCAGTGATTGCGCGCAGCCAAACATGCAAGCAGCACATTCTCCGTAACACTGCATTTTCGAGGAGGCGTGAAAGTCTCTGTGAAAGGAGATGACGAGAGGATACGACGTGATGGTAGTTGACGTGTTGGCGGCGCCTCAAGGGTGATCGGGTGTGAAGGTGGAGCTTGCTAAGCCCATTTGGGCCCAAGCGACGAGAACGAGCGCCGCCCATAGGCACTACATCAAATGCTGTATCACATGTGTGTGCATCATCATATCAAATCTGTCGACGTGCGTTTGAAATATCTCAGCGTCGTTAGGTTCTGACGTTGCTTTAGATCGAGTCTCTTCCACGGCACCGCGTCTCGGCGGCGGGGTCGACAGCATGAGCGCTTCCTGAACCTCAACACTTTTGGTATCCAAAGCACAACGCCGCCAAGCGAACGGCGATAATGATGATCTTACAAACTCACACCGTTCGCAGTGCTTGGGCCGATGAGGAAGGAGATATTTCCCGACTGCTCAGGGTGGGGAAGCGTACACACTATATGTACAGCAGGATCGTAGACACCATCGATATTCTGTCAAGGGAGTTGTGGGTCATGTCGTGGTCTCAGTGCCCTGACACACGAACCGAGTCGAACATATGTTCAAATGCAAACAGATTGTAGCGTTCTTTGAAGCCCCCCGGGGCCAGGAACGATCCAATTTCGACCAGTACCCATAACTTCACATCGCGATTCACACACGAATTAATCCCGACGGATACAACAAGTGACAACGTTAGTGCTTCCCTGTTCGGACAAATGGCGGGTTCGAGGAAGAGGTAAACATGGAGTTCCCTCCGTTCGCAATCCCACCTTCACGTGTAGAATCCATCTTTGCTAAAGCCGAATCGTCGCGTCATCAACCATCGGTCGATACTTATCATAACCTCCTCGGACCTCTGCCTCCTTCATGAAATCTGCATCATCCATTGTCACACAAGCCGAGGTTCCAATCACGAAGTCTTAGAACACGACGAAAACTTCATGCCAACAGGAAGGCCGGAGCATGCTCAGCGAACGTAGACAACTATTTGGTGCGTGTGACAGCGCCTTTCGCCTCTTCACCGGAATCAGGATAATATGTATTTCTCACGGACTCATCTATCGACTCCATGATCGAAGTCAAACACTGTATTCTAACCACATGCAGCGCCTTTTCACTCGTTGTACATGTTGTTGTCGTAGACTTTGGTCGGACGTCTTGATGAAAACGACTCCCGAATGTAAGCGCCGCGAAGGCGATCCACGACGACCGATCTTAAACACAACGTCGTGTTTGTGTAGGATGGTATCGTAGGCTCGTCGCGCAGGCACAACATTACGGAAAATAGTCTCTGGGTGGGATTCACGAGCTCGGAAGCTTTAATGTAGGTGTCCGCCATCATGCGCCTTGGCCAAATATCATTCTCGCTTGTTCATCGACGTAAAAGTGGCCTGACTCTGAGGGAGATTATAATCGGGTCTCTATGACTGGCCACCATGGGGTACTGGTTCTTGTACAAGCTGAGTACAATTTGCTCCCATCTGGTTCTGAAGTGTCATTTACCGGCCATGATCGAACATTCCGAAGCTCGTATAGAAGTGCTATCGTTGGATCAGTAACGTCAGCATAGAAAATCGTCCTGTCGAAGACGCCCGTTTGAAACATTGTCATCGCAACGCTAACCCGACGTAGACAGTAGCGGACATACAGGATCCACTTTGCTGGATCTTCGCTCGCAAATGGGTTTCTACATGCAGCAGCAAGAAAGCGAGCAAGTATACTGCCAGAAGATGTAGTGGAGATGGTATAGAAAGTCTTCTGCACGTCACAAACAGCGCCACACATGTGTAGTCAACTGTGTGCGGCTTCTTGTAGTGAAGTGGGTACCCAGCACCACCTGGGCATCGACAATGTCCCAGCCTCAGGCCGCGTTGTCAACGGCGCAATCGTACCCCGACCTCCTCGTTCCACCTCGTTTACAGCGGCGTTACGCGCATTACAACGAGCAATATTTGGACCGTCCGTTCCTACGGCCGGAGTAAGAGCAACTGGGGCCAGCTCCGCCTCGCTCCCCACCGAACTATCCCAGCGACACTGCTTCGCCACACTCCAGTAATGAACAACAATCTGGACGGAATGGACCAATCAACGGACCAAATTAACGCCAAAATTCCCAATCAAGCTTTGTCTATACCCGCAATAGGATTGTTTGCGATTCTCGCGACGCCGCAAATCCTCAGCCAAGCTTTCGGGATGTATCCGTGAGCCAGCCCCCCACAATGATCTCAGGGGCCATCGCTAAGCTATCCCGAGTTGGTTATAAACGCGCTCTGCTGAAATGCTTGAAGGCTGTGACAACAATAGGCCGCCCGGCAGGTAGCATCTGTGCGCGCGAAGTAGATACCATACCATGCGTATACAAGATATAAGGTCCATATGTTAGCCCCCAGACATCGAACACCCATCACGCTCCCGTCACGACTTTCCTAAATCTCACGACTTCTTTCCTTCTTCGTTGGAGTTATCGCCTTGTACACCCAAACCATCCGAGCAACTCTGAGCGCTAGCAAGCAGCCCCTTCGCGATCCACAACAACCCAGCAAGTCAAATCGACAGCGTTTCCAACGAACGTCACCAAACAGCAGGTGGAAAAAGTGTCGAAAGAGAACTCAAATCATCGCACCGCGGCGACTCCTACGCGGAACTTCAAACGAATCACCTTCCTACCATGTCAGATGCCGACACCTGTACGGCGGTTGGCCCCGGCTGCCCTGTAGAAGAGACTCTATATGGTTACTACCCCAATCTCGGATGGAATGCTTTCTTCGTTGGCTTCTTCGGTCTCTGCTGCATCATCAACCTGGCACTGGGCATTCGATACAGGACATGGACATACATGGTTTGTCACCTCCTTCTTCGCAACAACGGTTTGCTAACCCTTCCAAGATTGCACTATGCCTAGGCTGCGCTGCGGAAGCCGCAGGCTACTACGGCCGTGTGATGATGAATCACAACCCCTACGACTCCATCGGCTTCCAGATCCAAATCTGCCTGCTCATCATCTCTCCCGCCTTCATCTCCGCTGGCATCTACCTCACCCTCAAGCACTTCGCCCTTACATTCGGAGAATCCTGGTCGCGCCTTCGCCCCGCTTGGTACACTTATATCTTCATCTCAGGTGATATCATATCCCTTGTATTGCAGGGCGCAGGTGGCGGTCTAGCCGCCACGGCGGACAATGGCTCAAGCACCCAGGATCTCGGTACAAACCTCATGATTGCTGGTGTCGTCTTCCAGGTTGTCATCCTGTCTATCTTCGGGTACCTTCTCACCGAGTACTCGCTCAGGACTTACCGTCGCCGCGGTCAGCTCTCCGTGGCGGCGACCGAAATCCTGCGCAGCTTGAAGTTCCGCTTGTTCGCAGGAGGAGTGATGGTCGCTTACCTCGCGATCTACACTCGATGCGTGTACCGTATCCCAGAGCTTACAGGAGGCTGGGGTAGCGAGCTTATGAGGAATGAGCCTGAGTTCAGTAAGTGACATGCGCACCATGGCTGTTCGAATGTTAGCTGACCTGTCATGCAGTTGCGCTCGAGGGTGTGATGATTACGCTTGCTGTCCTAATGCTGACACTGTTCCATCCGGGCATCTGCTTCCCTGTCCTTGGTGCTAAGCAAGCTGAGAAGTATGCGGCGTTGAACCGTAAAGATCTTGATGCTGAGAGCTCGGTGGAGATGCTCCCGCAGGGGACGGCTTACGAGCCGTATGCTCACCGCAGCGTTTAGGAGCACAGGTTCATTTAGGTTGGGGTCTGGTTTGCAATCCCAAGAACGCATAGATATTATTAGAGGTGTTCAAGCGGAAGAGCGTTTCATATGTGTGGGATTTCCGGAGGTTGTTCATAGGAGGATATCGATCGAAAGATCCATGGTCTTCTCATCAGTTTAGCGATTTCAATTACCCAAATTCCCTGTCAGAACACAAAACTGCTTGCTTCTAATTTGTCTATCGTACCGCAAAGGGTCAAGCAGTCTCAGAAATGAGGCACATGAGGAGCATGAGGGAAAAGGACAAAGGCAGGGTATGTTGGAAGGTGGTGCAAGGGTAATCTATTAAAGCCATTATGCAAAGACAGCTGCTGCCGTAAGGCAAGGCCGATGTTACCTTGCCAACCGAAATGCCTTTACAGAGTGATAGAAGCAACTTCATCGGGAAGAAAGAAAATCAAAGACAGCATCGATCAATCTGCAGATGCAGATGCGCTCTCCCCGCAACTCTCTGTTCGGCTCTTTGGCTTGGTAGAAGCCGAGCATACCGCGAAGCTACTTCTCGATATCCTTGACTGTACCATTGAGGACATCGTAGATGTTCCCACTTCGGACGACGCTGCTGCTGCTGGCCATAGTCTGAGTAGCGGCAGCGCGAGGATTCTGGGACAGCGCGTTTCCTGTTCGAGGCGTTTGGGAGGCAACGGTAGCCCATTGAGGAGCGGACACGCGCGGATCCTGGCTAGGCACTAGTCTAGGCTGAGGCGGACGATATGAGATAGTCGAAGGAGGCTGAGGAGCCGAGCCGCCCTGAACAGGGTGCTGCGTCGCTGTGTTGAGAGGACTGCCGCCGAACGAGAAGGGAGGGATATCATTGGCGTTGTCAGCTGCAGCATCTTGAGCTCCCTGAGTAACAGCTTGAGTATAATTAGCTGCTTTCTGACCACCGCGAGGCCGCTTGCGCCTCCCCTGCCTGCTAGAATTGGAAGTCTCGAAGGCCTTCATAACGCACGCTTCGGTCCGGTGGCCATGGTGAGCTCCCGCCTCGTAACGGTTCTCGTAACAGAACTCGCAGAAAACATCTTGGGAACAGCGAGCTCCATTCTTCCCTCCAGTCTCAACGAAGTGCTTGCGGCTGCCGCATCGGAAACAATACTTGTCACTGCCATGGGTCCAGTATTCACGTTGTGACCGAAGCTCAGCAGCGTCGACGACCTTCTGCAGCGTACACGGCTGCGAAATGCTCTTATGGGAAGGGTTGAGTATCAGCTGAACGGCCGCAATGGTGGTATATGCTGCGTCGTTGCTGGCGGTATGAGCGTCGCGGAAGGCAAAGCCCATATCTCCCACCAGGCGCTGGAGCCCGATCTGGTTTACTCGATGATTCCAGTGACCAACGTCTCGCGCGATCACTTGAGTGTCGATCTGTTTGACAACAGTGCGGGGATCGAAGTGGAGAAGCTTCTGAATCTTCTCGACATCGTTGTCTACTGCGTGTCCGAGAAGAACGACCGGACAAACGCGTCCATCATTGGCGCTCGGATTGATTGTCCACTCGAAGATCGAAGTCAGGCACTCTACCATCTCGCGGTCATTCAGAAAGCGCGGCGTACCGAACCGGTTGCTCTCGGGATTTCCTTTCTATTCGTCAGCAAACAGGGCCTTCCTGACACACGAATAAACATACCCGCTGAGAAGTTTTTGTTCTTCAAATGTGCATTCTTCTGAATGCGCGCGAAGTAGTAGTAAACATTCTTAAGAATGTTTTCTCCCCAAGGACCAGGAGAGGCGAGCGCAGTCATGTCGCGCGAGTCGAACGTGTTGATGCCGACTTCCTTAAGTATGCAGCTATCGGCATCCTATGAAGTGGAGGGATAAAGTTAGTGTCTTACTCATAAATAGGATCAATTAGTTCGAGGTGCTTGACCTCACTTACCCAGCCTTCAGTATCCAAACACACCACGATAGTGGATGCGGCAAGAGCCGGCGCATTCGGATAACCGTGTCGGTTGATATTGCAGCAGTATTTGAGAACGTCTGCATGTCTCATGGGCGCAAAGAACGCTTCGACCGCATCCAACTCCAGCTGATTGGGCAGCTGCGCGTTGGTCGGGATAGACATCTGCACGACATTAGACGCTTCTTGAGGCTATGGTTATGTACCGCGTATTAGGACTTACATTGGCTTTCAGGGTATTTTTTCAGAGGTTGTTTTGGGGTATATAGGGGTAGAAACCTACCTCAAGCTGCTTTGATGGGTAATTGCAAGCGAGCTGTGACGGCAGTGGAAGATATTGGAAGTGGAGTGGTGGAGAGTGTAGCTGAAGAACTGAATGGGTGACGAGGGGCGCTGGTCCTTTTATGGGGCGACGACGGCGGTGGTTGATAACGCAGCGGCGGTGGTTCGGTTCCTCAGCGAACTGGCACGTGATCCGCTGTGAATGGGGAAGGAACGCGCCTTCCCTAACCAAGACGCGGATTCCAGATGTGCCGAATGCGCGAGAAACTCAACCAGTCACTTGGGGAAGTCACGAGTACATCTGTATGTTTTCAAGCCCATACGCGGTGATAACAGACGCATGCAAGATTGGTCCAGCTGATTCCTCAGCACCTCTGCGTGGTATTCCCGCGCTTCTCCAGTGACAAATATTGCAGCTTGATGGAACTGCCTTATACATTACTTCCTTCAACTAGAAGGTGATTTGCAGTTGCCATGAGCAGAAGGCCTAGACTTAGCTGTGCGATATCACAGGCATCAGTGAGCCGGCATAGACTCGTATCAGACAGCGATACTATCATGTCTTGCAATCCAATACAAGTTTTGCCCAAAGCACTATCCAAAATGGACCACAGCGTACAGGTCAGTAAACCATCATGAACAAGACACGATTTCTATCATAGTCGTGAAGCTGCAGACCATAATGAGTAGTGGCATCGCCACTGGCTATTCTCCGTTTCTATATGCCACCGTACTGGATCTCTTGGAATTGATATGAAGAAGGCTTGTGAAGACATGAACGGGAACAAACACCTTCAAAGGTAGCTTTCCAACCAAGTTTCTAATTTCGATATGTAAGAAATCGTCGAAAATGCAGTGATAGGTGTTAGAGAATGAATACTGCAGGATATCTCTGATAGTAACAAAAAATCATGGACATATTACATGACGCTGCATCTGAGGTTTCTGTCTAACTGAAATATAGATCGAATACGAGAAAGTATGAACTGCCTCTGCAGGATAAACCATAGATTCAGCATGAATATACTAAGTTTTGTAACCAAGATGACAAAATCATGACAGATCACGAGGGTCCAGAAATGCGAATCGCAACATTGGCAAGAGCGTGCAAAGTGAGGCGGGCGGCTATAGTGGATCAGGATGTACCTTTGAAAAGACCTTTATTCGCTCCAACATTAGCTACTAGATGTGCTTGCCGCCGTAACGTTTTATCATCATGTTCACGTTGACGCTGATTGCAAGAAGCCCTTCGCTGTGAGAGGTTCAGCATGTACCAGTAGGACTCGCGGAGGTGCTTACAAGGGAGAAGATCACCGGCACTGGTTCGAAGATGTTACTCTGGATGATGGCAGTTCACTTACAGTCTTCGAGCTTCCACTGCCTGGGAAGTCGTGCGTACCCAAGCAGCGCACAGCTGCGTCGGAAGGATAAATTTTCAGCAATAGGATAAGCTGCCAGAAAGTCTTCGTAAAGGACGCGCACACCAGTTGCAGCAACATAAGAAAGATTCGACCGCACTGAAGTCACGTACACGATGAGGGAAGGTACTTATGAAGCCGCGCAAAGTGAACTGAACTATTGCACTAGCCCTGATTTGCGATCCATCTTTGTAGGAACAGTACGAGATTGGCTGATCCAGTTGACTTGCTTACCTGACGCCATCCTTTTCTTCGGCTAGAGTTAACTAAACTCACAGCTTCGGTTCTTCTTGCCTCCGCTAGACAATGCCACGTACCTGTACCCCCCAAAATCATCAAGCTGGAACGACCTCATCATCGTCACCATCATCAGCATCGAGATACACCAACTTCCTGTTCGACTGCACCATATGCTGAACAGTCACCATGACCATTCTAGTCTCCGTGGATGTGGCACTATGTATGTCGTTAGCCTCAACGCGGAATCAGCAGTTTACTCCCTATCCCTTCGAGTCTAACTTCCATACAGTATCTAAGCTTTATGCGAGATACGTGAGAACTTGAGGATTAGCTGTACTGAAACATGAGAAAATCTCATAATCAGTTCTTTGAGCTGTAGTCTATGTGTTGATGATGTAGTAGCCAGAGGAGTGCATGAGCAAGCGAAGTAGCCAGCGAGACATATCAGCTTCCGTTGAAGAGCTCATGCCACCAGAGCGTCTGGTTGCCAGCGACTACAGTAAATAATCGTGTCCAAGTGGCCTGGCTGCTGGATGAAGATACAAGCGGCCCAAGAAACCTAGATCGTGGAGATAGAGTCATCTTAGTTCAGAAAAAAAAACTTTTGGGTTGGTGTGTGCAGCCTACAGCTAGGTTTCGAGTTATGTTGTCGGTTCGCTGGCAGGTTGTCGATGATAAATGCTGTACATCAGCTTTTTAGAGGCGCCTGCGCAAATAGGAGTGCAGGAAGTAGTCGCCCAGTCAAGCACGCGCGCTTGATAGCAGGTAACGGTATGCTCCTTCCACCAATTTCTCCGTTTCACATTTGTCCCAAACGGCCGCGTAGTGCTCACATTTCATATCGCCTTCGCACAGTCTTCGCTTCCTCCTTGCAGTCATCGATGTAGCCTCTGCGGGTGATAGGCTTTACGCGCCTCATAACGTATCAATTGTGTCTACCGACTCGGCCAACAGGACGGACCTATCGCCTGTTTTGATCCTCTTGTCGCGGACTCATAATTACGGCTTTTTGAAAGCCTGTACAATTTCAATGTACAGCTCACCGTTCATCATCGCGCTGCTCCTGCATAATAACGTCACTGTGGTGAGATCTGTGACAATTCCATGCCCCATGGATGCCAAAACGGCGCGTCCGACTGCCGTTAGCGGTCGGTACTTGATGCCCAAGCTCAGGGTGAGTCCTGTGCAGGGCGAATCGGGAGTTGTCCGAGACGTACTGAAAGGCAACCGATTGGCCAACCTGGCAGGTTCGCTACGGCAGTTAAGACAAGGTCCCGACTTATTCGACGAACGGTGTGGGATGCTGGCATTGAAATTTCTGAAACACCACGTTAACGGCGGCCAGGAACGAGCAAGCTACCCCGGGAGATCAGCAGCCTCAACCGCAAGCGAAGTCTAGCCTGTATGGCGACACGCCGCAACACCAAGGATTGGAACTTGGCTACATCCTGGCTTGTTCCCCTGTTATTACCGATGCATGGTGTGCGAGTGCGAATAGAATTCCATGTGTCCAGAATGGGAATCAGCACTCGCGGATGATCGAATATCGAAGTGACGATCGGACCTTCAATGATCAAGACGTTCTTGGCGGACGCGCAACGCCGTTGCTGTCTTGAGCGAAGTCTCCATTTAAGTCTTATCAAAAGGCAATTATCGAATAGAGCCAGGCATCTGGAAGCGCTGATGTCGAGTGGAAGGGGCCAAACGTTGGCTCCGCGGGATGGTTGAGTGTACTGCAATTCTGTCTTTGATGTTTCTCTAGCCAGCCAGTTGGCAGGATGATATCATTGCGGTGACCGTCCTGGAGACCTGGAAGGCATGCTACTCTTCATAAAGACGATTCGTACCTGAGACATTCTTCCTATCTTCACTGCATAGACAGGACCAAATCCTTCCAGCTCTTTACAACACCACTTTCGTGAGTCGTTTTCCCTTTGTGACTCTGATATCGCGGACCTTGTCATGTCCACCGAACATCTGTTTCATTCTAGAGATGATGGCACGAACCCAACAAGGAACACAAACGTTGACGAGACGTATGCTCGATACGAGCGCTCTCCCTTCCGGAACTATTCGCTGAAGCCAATTCAAGGAAACCAAGACAGGATCAATCGCCAGAAGTCCAAAGCGAGCCTCATGAACCGATTCAACTCCGTTCGTTCGAAGTTGGGTAATACTAAGCAGGCAGGTAGCAATGGTACAACTCAAAATAGCCAGCGGCCTAAGCCGGACTACTCTTTAGCTGGTCCCAGTCCCTACGATGAACAGGACTCTGATGACTACGACTCTGATGAGGGTTTCGGCGACTACGGTAGACGTCCTTCTGCCATTATCGGTCTGGGAAAGCCATTTCCAAGGCAGAAGCGAGGCGGACGCTGGAGGAAGCGCGACAACGTGAAGAAGCCCAAACAGGCCATAAAAGGATCCCGGACCGACCAAGGGACCGAGAGTGGCAAGCCCGAGGGTCAGGTATGTCTCCACTCACAGCTGTCATGCCGAAGCTCACGTATACAGGTTGGAGGAGGCCCAGCAGGTCATCACGGCTCGCCTGTCCGCGGCCGTCCGCTCGGTGAGGCGGCCGGTGGACCAGCTGGTTATGGTCGGGATCCCGAGGATGAAGACGAACATGGCAATACAAATTGGATTGAGCAGGTCGCTGATGCGAACGGTCGTCACGACAGCGAGCAGACGCTGAACGATGATGAAGAGGCCGAGGGCAACCAAACGGCCGAAGACAAACACGGATCTCAGCCAAACTTTTGGTTTGGCATTCGACGTAAATTGAGGGAGCCTTTGGCAGAGTAAGTCTTCTCAACTACGCATCGAAACCTTTTTTGATCCTCTCAGATGGCTCGGTACACTGGTCTCGGTGCTCATGGGTGTATGCGCCAATCTGCAAATGAAGACATCAGAGGGCAAAGCCGGCTCCTTCGCTCAGTCAGCGGCCATGTGGGGTATAGGAACTATGATGGCTGTGTACATTGCTGGCGGTATCTCTGGTGCCCACTGTCAGTATTTCCCGCTCTTGCGCATCGAGAAACATGCTCATCTTGCTCAGGTAACCCCATGGTCTCGATCAACCTCTCGGTCTTCCGTGGCTTTCCAGCTCGTAAAGCTTTCATCTATATCTGCGCCCAGATTCTTGGAGCCATCTGCGCAGTATGGATCGCCTATGGCATCTACCACGACGCGATCATGGTAAGTGGTCCCATGAAGTGATTGCGGCAATCCCGCTAACGGAAGGTTCTTCTACTAGAATTTTGACCCCGAGAAGACGTCAACAAGCGACGGAAGCGGCACAGCCTTCTTCACGCTGCCCGCGTCCTTTGCTACTCCCCAGACAGCCTTCTGGACAGACTTTACGTCGGCTGCCGTGATGAGCGGTACCGTTATGGCTATGGGCGACGATACCAACTCGCCTCCTGGAGCTGGCATGCACGCCTTCATCATCGCGCTCATCGGGTTCGCCATGGCATCGTGCTTGGGCTACAACACTGGTCCTCAGACCAACCCCGCCAAAGATCTTGCTACTCGATTCGTTCCCAACGTTGTCGGCTATGGCGGCGATATGTGGGTCCAAGGTTGGTGGGCAGAGGCGTGGGCGGCTGCTATCTTTGGCGGTTTGTTCGGGTGCCTTGTATACGATGTTGCGATTTTCGAGGGTCCAGAATCACCTATTAACTATCCGAGGGCCAAGAGACAGCAGTCCAGGGAGGGCAACAAGGCCAAGTGGCTCAAGACGGGCTGGTTCGGAGCCGGCAAGAAACATCGCGCTGTAGAGGACTTGGAGAACGGTGTTGGAATCAATGAGAAGAATGCTGGTCATCAGATGGATGGCCACTAAGAGCAATGAACTCGAGAGGCAGTAGGGGTGAAGATGATGGAAAGAACAGCACATGGGAGTAACGAGGGAAATAGACGCAAGGGAGTAGGCAAAACGTGAGGCTTGTAATATACAGCACGAGGAACGACTTTACTTATGTACTATACCCTAATCAAAGCAACAATTTACAAGTTCGGGCTCAGCTCTCGGTTCCTGGTAATGTTGACGTACAGCAGGGGTGCGAAGTGGGAAGCGAAGCCGTGTCCGCGGATGGCGGTTGGGAGAGCCAGCCAGTATCGCGATGGCCAGACTGGCGGGAGAACGGGTTTCGTGAAGAATACCGAGCCCTACGCTGGTGATTCGTGCATTGCAGTTGGCGATGGGGAGCATGGTGTTTTGCACTTTCCCATGGGTGTCATTGTAGTGCCGCGCTTCGCACGATCTTCGTCATGGGGCGCCGCAAGAGCATTTGGCATCATAGTAACCTGCGCTTCTTCCAGATCAAGTGGTCCTGATATGACCTCTATATTTGTGGTAGATTTGTTGGTGTCGAGAATACGATGACGATGATGTCGCTGATCACGACAATTGAGACTTTGGGGGCTGCACGCCCCTGACTCAGCATTTGCTGCGCTGTGAAACTGGGATCATGACGCGCGCCGTTAGGCTTACCGCACCAGGCACAGCATGGCCTCGCCGACCCTCGACACACGGCGTTTATTGAGGAACGTGATGGAGCACGGCTGAATCAGGCTTCCATACACGTACTCATTGCAATCTACGAAGAGCGCGCTCGCTCTTGCCGACCGCCTGTTTTCCAGTCAACAACCCCGCCGACCGCCGCCACCATGATCGGAACGAGCATCCCCGCGTACTTCTTCATTCGCATATGCATCCTCCTGCTCCGGCTTGTCCTGCCGCTCAGTATCTTCTTCTGCAGCTTCAGCATCGCCGAGCACCCTCAGACCGGGTTCACGCGCTTCCTGCTTGCTTGGGCCATCATCGAAACCGCTTTCTGGGTCCTCGTATTCATACCTCGCAAGCGCGCTCTGCAGGTCGAAGCCCCGCATCCGCCGCCTCTCGGTCAGGATGAGCGTAAGGAGCTGTTTTGGAAATGCTGGGAGAATATTCCGGAGCCTGAGGGATACGTATCGCGGTGGTTTCTGGGCGCAAGAAGCTATGAGATTAGGCGCGAGAATGTGAGGGAGTTTTTCAAGTGGGCGTTGCTGTATAAAGGAGATGAGAAGGCGCAGAAGAAGGTTAGGACCGAACCTGCGGAGGGCGAGCAGGAGGGGTTCGAGGTAGACGACGAGGTCAGCAGGAAGGCGGAGGAGGAGCGGGAGCTGGACGAGTATGCAGATGGAATGCAGACGCTTCTTGGAAGGCGTATTGAACCCGGGAGAGGGCCCGCAAAGAGCCTGCGTTTGACGGTGGACGAGGTCAAGATGCTACATCGGCCGGTGGTGTGGTATTTGGTATGTTCGCTACCGTGATCTGAATATCGAGCTCTGCTAACAAGACTAGATTGTAATGCTAGTAGACACCCTCACCGCTGCGTACCTCCGCTTCAGCGGCTTCCTACTCTATCGAACCCATGCCAAGAAAGCGCTGTCCATCTTCCCTCCGCGCGTTGCCTCTCTGTTCACCCGCCAGATCTCCCCTTCGCCGGATTTGTCCTACTGGTATCGGCCGCATACCTCCAAGACCCGCCTCCCCATCCTCTTCATTCACGGCATTGGCATCGGCCTTTTCCCCTACTCGCAGTTCCTTGCCGAAATAAACAAGCATGACCCGCTTGGTCCCTCAGACGGAGAAATCGGAATCATAGCCATCGAGCTTATGCCCATCAGCTTCCGCATTACAGGCGGCATCATCGACCGTGACGAGATATGTCGGCAAATCGACCTCATCCTAGCGCGCCACGGCTTCGATAAAGTGGTCTTGGCGAGCCATTCGTACGGAAGCGTAATCACCACGCATTTGTTGCAGGACTCAAGGACGAAAGATAAGATAGGGCCGATGCTGTTTGTCGATCCAGTAACATTCCTTCTGCATCTCCCGGACGTCTGCTACAATTTCACGGCTCGAAGACCGCGGCGCGCAAATGAGCATCAACTATATTACTTCGCGAGTACGGACATGATGGTCAGCCACACGCTTGCGCGACACTTCTTCTGGGCGCAAAATATCTTGTGGAAGGACGAGCTTAGAGGGCGGGACGTTACAGTTTCGCTGGGTGGTAGAGATCTCATTGTCGATACGGAAACCGTAGGCAGGTATCTTGCCGGGGTGGACTTGAAGAGCGAGGACGGCGGCTGGAAAGACAAGGAGACGCGAGGCGAAGGCTTGGAGACGATTTGGTGGCCGACTTGCGATCATGCGCAGGTCTTTGAGAGCAAGGATGGAAGAGCGAAGTTGGCTGGTGTGCTGAGAAAGTACGTGGAAAAGAGGGGAGGGGAGGACGAGGATGAGTTGGCTTGATTTTGATACCCAATTATTCTCACAACAGCTCACGATCTTTCCGCACGCTTTTTCACGTTAGAAGGCTATCCCGTGGTTGACCCCTCGATACCACGTGGTGTCACCCTGTCAGGGTCCATACTGAGGGGTGCCGACCGGACCACCACGGGATGACCCGCATTCCCAAGGTTCGGCCCCGCAAGCGCCCCGAATGTGGCTGATGTTGCATCGCATGTATAATGTCGCATGTCCTATCTATATCCCATTAACAATATAGGCACAGGCTCGCCATCGTCACTGCGTGCTCGATTTCTAAGTAGACACCAGAAGTACGCTGAAGTGATCGATTGTTATACATTCCTGATATATCACCCTTCATTCTTGCCTACAGCATAGAGCAGCAACACGCATCACCATGCCGAACGGAAACTGGATCCTCGGCGACCTCTTCCTCAAGGACTACGGCCACGAAGGCAGCATCAAGAAATTATGGGAGATGCGATGGATGTTTCCCTGCAAACTAGGCGTATACCCCTTCCATGACGGCAAATTCGAGGACTTCGAACCAATTTTCAGCCATCTCATATCGAAGGATATCAATGATCCGTTCTCAGACAAGTACACCTCCTCCTTCCTTCCCACCGCCCGGTCCCTTGCAAAGCAAGCCCAGGACCTAGAATCCTCGGATAAAGAGCAGGCAAAGAAGATGTACTTGAGGGCAAATGCCGTATACAGACTGTCCAGATTTCCATACATCGATACAGAATTGAAGAAAACCGCCTTCGAAGAACAAAAAACGGCCTACCTTCGTGGCGCTGCGTTATGGGATGTCCCCGTCACCGAAACAATCATTGCCCACAAATACGCTTCTAACAACGACGGCGATAAAATCCCCCTCTATATCCGCAAACCTCCCGGGAAAGGCCCGTTCCCTACCGTACTGCTGATCACAGGCCTCGACGGCCACCGCCCCGACAACACGGAGCGCACCACAGAGCATCTATCTCGCGGTTGGGCAACCGTCATCTGCGACATCCCCGGTACAACGGTAGATTGTCCTGCCAATAGACGGGATCCGCTATCACCTGACCGGCTGTTCTCTTCGATACTGGATTGGATTAGAGATGAACAGGAACTGGATGAGACAAAGGTGGTGGCATGGGGTTTGTCGGCGGGAGGGTATTATGCGATCAGATTGGCGCATACACATAGGGAGATGTTGAAGGGCGCGATTGGTCATGGGGCCGGGACGCATCATTATATTGGGAGGGAGTGGCTGGAGCAGGTGCATAGGCATGAGTATCCGTTCGGGCTTGAGAGGGCGTACGTTGGCAAATACGGATACGCCGATTGGAAAGAGATGTTGGAGAGGTGTCAGGATGAGTTTAGTCTTGTTAGTGGGAAAGGGGAGGGGGTTGCGGTTGTGGGGGATGGTATGAAGAGTTGTAGGCTGTTGCTAATTAATGGGGTGTTAGATGGGTGTATGCCGATGGAGGATAGTGTGTTATTGAGTGAGTATGGGACTCCGAAGGAGTTGAGGATGGTGCAGGGGAGGGCGCATATGGGGTATCCGGAGGCCAACTCATTTGTGTATCCTTGGATGGAGAGTATAATGAATGCGTAACGTAATTCGAGTAGATTATGTCAGTATGAGGGTGACCGTTGGTTCCTTTTTTCCTTATGTGAGTGCGGTAAGTGTGCTACTTCAATGTAGCGATTATATTAGCATATTAACAAGTTGTAGGTTCACCTGGCTCGTGGGCATTTCCCAGCCGACGGAGATTAAGCTTCACCCCTGAAAGCAAACCCTAAAGGCGTCTCATCATTTGAGTCATATTCAGACCCTATTCAACAGCGAAGAGCGCAATCTAAAAGCAACCAAACATTCCCACCCGGGCAGGAGTCAAGTCCCGTGTCCCCCTCTTGATTTCTATGCTCACGCCTTGCTACCTCAGTCCCTTCATGATAATCTTCAAGGGTCGAGATTATCTAAGCATCTCTTTTATAGATGAACTGATCGTCCTCGTCATCAGCTTCTTTATCAATACCCACAAGCGCTTCGAACGTATTAGCGGTGGCGAAGCGATTCGAACTGTGACCGGACGGTGAGCGCTTGTTTGCTCTTCTGCGGTCATACAGATGGGGTTGATCTTTAGAAGCAGGATGTTGTGCAGGTGGCCAAAGGGAAAGGCTACGATCGAATCCTTCGCTAATGGCAGGAGAAGGGGCGTTCATTTCGGGCGAGCTACCAGCGGGGGACTTGGTATTGGTGACAAGGCTGATTTGAGAGGTCGAATCTCCGGCCTGGGAAGACTCAGACTTGTGTGCGTTAGTGTGCTTCGCAAGCGGAAGGAGCAGTTTGGCTGGGTTCCACAGGATGTGGGTCGCAGTTCTTCGCCTGTGGGAAGCCCATCCACCTTTCGAAGATTGATGGATACCTGTGGTACCTCTGGGCACGTGCTCCTGCACGATTTTGTCCACGACATGCTCCTCATTCTTCAGTATCTTTCGCTCCCGCCCTGCTTCTCGCTTAGACTCCCTGTTGGCCTTCGCCTTCTTTGAATTGCCATTCTCTAATGCAAAAGAGACGCAGTCCTCAGTCATGTGGCTCGAAGCTGCCTGACGGCGTCCCAAGGCTGCACAATGATCGCAGTGAACAGGCACCTTACAACGCCCGCCACATCGTCCTCCATTCTCGGCGAAATGATCGCGTGAGTGACAGTGCTGGCAATATTTGTCGGATCCGTGGTCCCATGCATCACCCTGGCTGAGACGCTCGATCCCATCAACCACTTCCTGAACCCCTTTCTCTTCACTATAACCATTATTAGGCAAGACAAGGAGGACCGCTGCGATCAGCGTCATGGCAGCATCATTGGAGGCGGTATGCGCATCGCGATACTCGAACCCGAGTTCATGGATGATTCGCTGCAACCCCACCTGATCTCGGGACCTCCAGTAGCCTAGGTCGCGTACGATCTGCTGTGTATCCACTTCCTTTACGACATTGCCCAGGCGGTTAGGATCGAGTCCGAGAAGCTTCCACAATTTTACCGTATCTCCACCGAGAGCATGACCCAGGATGACGACCGGACAGATGCCCTGGCCATCTGCGGTACGCACGGCGAAGAACTCTTCCAGCGCGATGCGTGCTTCTTGTATCGACAGAAAGCGGGTCCGACCAAATCGGTTGCTCGTGGGATCGCCTTGTGTGCCGCTACTCGTAGTCTGTTAGCATCCAAGTACCGGGTGCAATTCGATATTCCTTGCTTACGTCCGACTTTCCAGATGCGAATTCTCCGCAATCCGCGCATGATAAAAGCTCGCATTGTGCAGGATGTTCTCGCCCCACGGCCCAGGCTTCACTGAACGCGCCGACTGAGCGGAAAAGCGGTTGAAGCCTACTTCGGTGAGCTTGGAGCTATCGGCGTTCCAGCCCTCGGTGTCGAAACAGATAACTGTTGTGAGGTAGGCAAGTGCAGGGATTTTGGAGAAGCGGGCGTCGGTGGTGTCTTCTATGCCCAAGCAGAACTGAAGGGATTCGGCGTGCGTAAGGGCCGAGAAGAATAGTTTGACCTCAGCCATAGCTTCGCGATCGACCATATCGTACTCGTTGTCGGCGTAGAGCGAGTCGTTCGGGGAGGTTGAGGGTGACGAAGTCATCTTTCTATCTTTGGGGTTAGACAGGGTTACAATAGACAGCGAGTGGAACTTGAAATACCTTGCGCGAGGCGTGTCTCGGCTCTCTGTTGTGTTTAAGATCCTTCAACTGGAATCACAAAGGGTGCCGACTGGCAGTGAGTCAGACGTAGTTATGTCCGGTGTTGGTGGGCGATCAAGTGCGCAAGATATTCCCGTCGCGACTATGTTTGTCATGGACGCGAAGGGAGCGCAAAAGGCGTGGGCGAGCTTTGCTTAGTCACGAGACGGAGAATGCCAAGCGTGGACCGGTGAATGCAGAGCACGTGAAAGACGCAAAAAACGACAACACGGCCTCTCGCTTATCTAAGAAATTGACACGCCAAGGTCTTCGGGAAGGGAAGGAGTTGGCGAATAGTACGTTTGCTGTAATACGCTGTAACGAACGCACCTTTGTACAGAGGGCGCAAGAATGTCGCAGTTGCAAGCAGAGGCTGCATGAAATCTCACAGTGTGGCAAATGAAACGTGAAAGGTAGATCCCTTAACATCGAATAACAATGGACTTCTCAAGTCCTTTGGATATCATCTACCGAAGTTTGACTCCAAACCTAGATGTCTCTAAGAACATCTGCAAGCTATGAGCACTGAATAAGATTGAAGAAGGTGCAACCGGCACCTGCTTCCACCCGAGTAGACCCCATCTCAATCGACAGTCCTGCTATTCCTCACTGCTCTAGTTTGACCAGCCAGTAACGCGATTAGCGAGGTCAGAAACGTAAGACGCTGTAGCACCGCGACCATCGCTAAGGTTGGCTTCATTGACGTTGCCACTGTTGTACTCGCGTAGAGCCGGAAAGACAGTCTTTCCACTCCACTCATTGCCGAAGTGGTCCATGTTTCCTCGGAAGTGCTTCACACCTCCACAAACCATCGAGGTGATGTCCGCCTGTTCAGGGTCAGTGCAGGATTCCAAGTAGCACGGATAACATACCTGACTTAGCCCATGTTGGCCTGGGAAACCGGGACAGCCGCTGCATTGCATCAAGCCTGCCGTTGGAAGACCGCCGCTGTATGTCGTGATTACGCCAACATCGCCGCGAGATTCTTGCATCATTATTCCTAGGATAAGTCTACGGTCGACGTGGTACTGATTGGCGCAGTCTTCGATGGCTTCTTTGATGTAGGTGACATCGGTTTCGATGTTTCCGCCGGCTGAGAGGGCGGCTTTGTTGACTGAACGGAACAAAGGTCAGCGAGTGGTTTGACTTAGATACCCACTCATCGTTTCTCAAGGCTAAAAGCACTGCAGATGGTTGTAATTTGAAATGAAGGTACTCACGATTCCACATGAAATCGTACCGAGTCCACGTGCCGACATCAGGAAAATTCTGTGCTGGTCCTGAGAACTGCCTGTATGCGGCACCAGATTCCAAGAGGCCCTCCGAATTTCTCTCAACGTCAAGACCAAGTATGCCGTTGACAGGGTGCTGTACTGATAGCTTCCAGAAGCAAGCTGCCAGTAGCGTGGTTAACAGCCAAGTGAGTATTTTTGCCTAGCGTTCTGTTAACAGATATTCATACGTATGGTTGAATATCAAAGGCTATCTCGGGGTGGAATCAGCAATCATGATGATTGTTACTTACCATGGTTGACGGAGCGGGATGCAGTGGGAGCTGGAGTGGGTGTGCGTCTCGGGGAGCAGACTTCCCGCGTGGTTTTATAGCACACCCGTGGTAGTAGCTTATCTAAGTACTTCACTGTAGCCCTAGCATCAGGGAACGCGGCGTCCAAGTGTAGAGACCACGTTGAATCTCGCGCGCAGTAGTGTCCAGTGCGCAGAGTCAGAAGGTCAAACCCCTTTTTTTCAACAATGCCTAACGCTTTTGTCAACCTCCGCGAAATACTTGGCAAAAAAAAGGAACACGGTCACATGTGCCTAATTAACGAAAATAATCTCGAGTCTTCAAAGTGCGCAGGAGAATCACGGTGAAGAGCTCCTCAATCTGCGCGCCTAGTCTTCCATCCGAAGACTAGACTTGAGAGTGTGATCCATTCGAAACCTGAAAGGCGCTCGCGAATGTCCCCTTGACCGTATAACATGTGATGAGAAGCTTTGCGCGATTTGTTCAGTAAGAAGACTATGACTGGGAAGATTCCGACTGCGCTTTCCTACTTTGGCGCGTATGAGGCAAGAACAAATTCGTCGCAAGATTCACAAGAGCTGTTTGGTGAGCAAAATTCCTCCTCTGTTATACTTCACTGATCATCGATATTAGGAAACATGTTCGACCCTAGATTTGAAACTTTTCAGATGTTTCAAAGTGACCAGGACGCGCTCCAGCTTGCTTTGCTACATTTCCAAAAAAAAAAAAAAAAAAAAACATGCAACCTTGGAAGACGTCGCATGAACACATTGACTAGGGGCATATTCGAATCGAACTGCAATTCGTTCGCGTGAGCCAACAAGATTGAGCACACTCCGTAATTCGACCTCACTTGTTTGCCTCACTGGTTTATACTCTGTGCGTGCGTGTTGTCCCACCATATCGATGACTGATTGTTGACCTTCCGGTCGATCCAAGTCTTTTACAAACAGTCGGTATCCACGGAAAGTGCAATAGCTCAGCGCCGTTGCGGGTCCAACTTACGCGATAGAGTTCATCTACGACAAAAATCACCGTCACAAGTCAGATACCTGCGACAGCTTGAGTAATGTTGGCGCCTTGAGCTTTTGTCTTGACTAAGAGAAGATCACAGTCGAGGTCTTAAAAAGAATTTCATGTGTTCCTAGTATATGACATCGAGAATGAGCTTTTTCGCGTGTCTCGTCTTGACTTGGTGCTTGCTCAGGTTGAGCAATGCCATCAAGCCCACGTGTGATTTCCAGTCATTTGTTCCTTTCGACAATGGTATTTGGCCCTGATTTTCGGAAATCTGTTGAAGTGATGGTCGTTTGCAGTGGGAACACTGCTCAACCAATCCGCAGCGAACGGTAGCCCCAGATTCGTCCAAGTGTTATTTGCAATCTTACTCGTTTGACCGCTTGACTGAACGTTTGGGAGACTCACCGCTCATACCGATGTCGGGACTTTCATCATTGCTCATTCCGGATCTCTCATTATTATAAAGGTAGGTTTGTCTCCTCGCAGTTGCTCTTCTCTCCACACCGTTCTTGGATTCTGCTCTTTCCATCTACATCACTCGACAGATTTCATACTTCGTGCCTCCTACCTCATTCTCCAACATGCGATTTGCCATCTTCCTCGCGGCCATGATGAGCGTCCTGCTCTCCGTGCTCGGTGCGGCCGTGCCTGAACCTCAGAGGAAACCCGATTCCGCCAGCCGCGACGAGCGAGGTCTTTCAACAGCTCCCATTTCCGCAAGGCAGAACACCACCGATGAACACCCACTCTGTGGCGCTTTCGCCTGGTGGAACAACGGCAAGTGGCAGGAAGAGAAGCTATGGGAGACCCGCACATGCCTCTATATGTGGCACAACGTCGGCAAAGTCGACGTTGAGGACTGGGGCAAGTGCGAGCTTTGCTTCTTCTTTCCGTAAGTCATCTCAACAAGAAGTGAGATTTAGCGTATAGACTGATAGTGTTCCAGATCCAAGGACTGCACTGGCCGCAATACCCTCACAATTGACGCCAATCACGGCTGGACGGACACCAGGGGGGATGTGTGGAGCTACTACTGCTTCTTGAAGGGTTGAGACGGTATCAGCGTACGTTTTTACGATCCCCGCCTTTTCATTCTGTCGAAAGCGTCCGCTAACAGTCGCGTGCAAGCGTGGAGCTTTCGTATGCTCCAAGGCTGGTAGGAGATGAGTTGGTGGGCATGCGGATTGTCTCGATGATGCATAATTGGGTCACTTCACCCAATGGTAACTTGGCACCTAGTGAGGTCACCCTGAGCCAAATTGGATGCTCTAAACCTGGAGTATAGCAATGATACTGTTACTTGCGATGTGTTATAGTGACTAATTGTATCAACAATGCGTGGGCATTGCGAGACGAACCATGTTGTCGTGCGACCTGTGCAGTGAAGAGCGCCTATTCATTGCCATTATGAGAACGTGTTTGCCAATAACGACATTGATCCCCTAGCCGAGTATCGGGCACTGCGCCCAATCTTCCAAGTGAGAGTAGCTGTGCGTTGAGATTGAGCTGCACTGTGCGCCCCCGGCCGACAGTAGGTCACGTGATACTTACCACGCCCGGGCGGGCTGCACCTTCCCCAGTAAATCACTTCAACACGCGCTCTTGCTTCATCCAAATCAACGCCCAACAGTCCGCGACCCTCAGCTAGACGCGCCAACATGTCAGGCACATCCCAGCCAAATGGTCTGTCTGAAGGGCTTCCCGTTCGCCCAGAGCTGGAGCGCAAAGCTATCTTTCATTTCTTGCGCCTTCCGGCCGGTAAGCTTGCGCTATGTCTCCGCGTAGAAGTCTGTGGGCTAATTGACAGAGCAGAGCTTCGCAATATGATATACAGCTATGCGACCACCCCTGTGCATGACCCCCAAGGCGGTCGCGTGTGCCTCATCCACCAGGAGCCCGGTGAATATCGTGATTTCACAGGCCTCCCTCACGTCTGCAAAACGATCCACAAAGAGTACACTACGACCTTGGTACGCAATACCATGGTCACTGTCCGTGCGGAAGAGGTGAGCGTATACGTCGATACCTTCTACTCGGATCGCGATGGTGCGCTGAAGTACGGCGACTTGCGGGTCATTTACACAGCGTACGGGGAGCCGCTAGTTGGAAGCAGCCTCTGTGAAAACTTTAAGCATGAGTCGCGCAATTTAGACGTATTACAGCTGCTCGAGGTCCAATTCCGTCTGCCTCGGATGCGCGTCGCATTTCTCTGCTACATGCTCAGCTTCGCCAATAAAGAGCCGATGTTGTGGCACGACCTTACCGAAGATTTTAACGAGCTATTCTCAGCGATCCCAGTCGGGGGTCCTTCACAACCCGGTGCAGATTATCTGCCATCCATTCTGCCTGCAATGGTCGGCTACTTTGCGAACAGGACCGATTACGAGCTCTCAGTAAGCTCACGATGGCCGAAGCCATCAGACCAGCTCTCCTACTATCCCGCTATAGTCTTCAACGTCAAGTACGACGCCTTGAAAAACCCCGATCTACCGTTCGCAGAATGCTGGCTTTTTAAGAACGCTGTTGCCACACTCGCACACGTTTTGGAACGTGGATGAAGTGATCGAGCTAGAAGAAGTCAGACCTCGATATGACATCTACAAGATGATGACATTCCTTTTTCAGACCGACCTTCATGAAAGATGGGCGGAGGAGTGGTTTCTCAACTTCCAGCTCGACACCCGTTCACATACCAATGATGCTCCGATCAACTTCATGGGCGACCACACTTCCCCTCATGTAGACGATGCTCCAGAAGTCACCGAAGGTTACGAGGAAGGCGAGAGCGCAGGCACAAGCGCACATCAACATGCAGACATGGTACAAGAAGCGTACGCAGCACACGCAGGCGGCGATCAACGTGAAGAGCCTGGGCACGCATCTCCCGGCTTGCCTTTCCGGCCGCACGTCGAACCAAACGATTCATATGGATGGGAAGAGTACCAAACTATCACTTGCCGACTGCCTCTCCTACACTATTCACTGGAAGAACTGCGTGTCATGGATTACCATCATGGCCATGGCTCTTACTACAGTCTTCTCGCCGCAACACCGCCGGCGCGATACGAGGATCTGTCGGAGGAAGAAGAGGTTCCAAGTGTCTTTCGAGAATTGCTGGAAGAGGTAGGGCTTACGCTTGAGGACGAGTAACTCCCGTAGATGCGCGACCATGAGGACAACACCTTGGAATCGGTAATGCACGTCAAGCAGTGTTCAAGAAGCAGATCATCAGCTCAAGTCACATCTGAGAGGATCAGGAATGCACCTAGCAAGTACTGGGCCCAAGGAGCGAGAATAGATTGGTTTGAATGTTTCTGCTGGATTGATCTTCGAGCGCAACCACGCCACCGCGTGGATTTGGTTAACGTCTAACAGCAACTTTATGAGGTTGGATATACGAAGCATTGAACGAACCTACCGTCATCGTACTGTTTGTCTATTCGTGATTCGTAATCTAACCTAGACTTTGCCCCCAGTCCGCTCCTTTGTGTGCGTGCATATCATGCAGATGGACATGACCGATCTTGACCTGCATTTCTGCGGTGCATTTCCATATCAAGCCTTTCCAGACCGTAGCCTCACATGTGCGATCGAATTGCATTCGCCAACCGATTACGGCAAGATCGCTGCAACCTCATCCACAATCTGCTTAGGGTGTCCCTTAGATGCGACCCCGCACTCTACACAGGATGACCCTCAGGCGTAAACCCGAAATCCCTCTCGAATTGATCCCACCCGCCAACCGGCTCTTCACACATCTTCATCTCGCTAACAACCATGTCGTAATACCCATCTCTCGGCAGCTTCCCGTGACACACGGTCCCACCCATCGCAATATTAAGCAATATCCTGAAATCCTCCATCCTCCTGATGCCCTGCGGAATATTCGCCCTCTGGACAGGCTTCCCATCGATATACCACACCATGCGACCCCTCCAATTCGGTATCCCCTCCTCTTCTATCCACGCGAAGCCATACGTGTGCGGGCGCGAGGCGATATCGTGCAACGGCGTGACGACGACCTGATGTTTGTTGTGATCCTCGGCGTTGTAATGGCCCCAATGCAAGCACGTGTGGTTGCTCCCCTCGCCCTGCCAGCTCTCGCAGATGTCGACTTCGCCGTCGTTCGGCCACTGGAAGGGGTCCTTCGGAAGCATCCAGTATGCGGGCCACACGCCTTCCGCACTCGGGGGCAGTATCGTTGCGGTGAGATAGCCCCGTGGCCGCGAGAGCGTCTGGTGCGATGTAAGGCGCGCGCTGGTGTAGCTTCCGTTCTGCACGAGCCCGCGCACGATCAGCCGGTTATCGTGGTGGAACGAGTTCGCGGGATTGTCGGTGTAGTTTTGTTTTTCGTTGTTGCCCCAGCCGTGGTCGCCTTGTTCGTGGCGGAAGTTGTGGGATACTGGGGTGGAGGCGTCGAAGGAGGGCTTCCAGTACACTTTCTCGGTGTACGGGGATGGGACGTTTTGAGGGGAGGTGGGTCTGATATCGGGCGGTTTTGGGGTACGGCGGGAGGCGCGGGCGAATGCGGTTTGCTATGCTGTGGGATTGGTGGTGCACCGAAACCCTGTTGCGGGGGAGGAGGTCCCCATTGTTGTTGAGGGGGTCCCCATTGGTTTTGGGGGGCGCCCCATTGTTGGTTCGGAGGCTGATACTGTTGAGGGGGATACTGAGCGCCGGTGTATTGAGGATTTGGAGCGCCTGTGTACTGAGGGGTTGGAGCACCCGTGTACTGCGGCTGTTGGCCTGGATAGCCTTGAGGAGGGGCCTGGCCGGGGTAGCTTTGCTGATTGTTCGATGAGTGCTGGCTGTTGTATTTCTGCTCGTATTCTTTGACCTTGGCTTTGCCTTTCTCGAAAAACTTGTTGAAGGAACTCGACATGATGGCGGATGTGTGTTTACGGTGCGGGGAGATTGTTTGGCGATGGAGGCTTACCGCGTCGTGGGGCAGAACTGACCAATGATGTCACTGGTTGACTCAACACCAAGAATCTATCCCAACGTTTATCCATCAGATATGCACGACCAGATATCTTGAAATGGATTTGTGTGAGGATTCAATTTCATGTCCACGTAAACTACATAGGTTCGTCATCGTACAGAGCCATTATTCCGAGTCGTTGCGTCGTCAAGGGTATCATGAACGCGACAATTCCCGTATCGCCACCAGTCCATTGCGCCGTGACACCGTCCCTCTTGCCATAAGCAACCCTCAATACATAAGGCGCGCCGTTATCTTTCTGTACGTCGCGCGCTTCCTAGTTCAACTTCTTGTTGCCAACTTTGACGGTATTGCCCTGCTTGCGCTGGTACTGCAAGAATCCGAAGAAGGCGAGCCCAAGAATGGCGAGCATCGCGACGTTGCCTGTGAACATGGGTTAGTGCTCGCTCTCTTAGTTGTCTTGCACATGGAATTAGTAGTCCTTACCGAGCACGAACTGGACAATACCACCAGCAAGATCAACAAGCCCCTTGAAGAACTCGATGAAAAGGTTGATGGCGCCACTGAAAAAGCGCAGCACAAATTCGACCGTCTTTTGCACAAGGTCACCCGCCGTAGTGAAGAGAGACCAGACAACTTCGATGAGGCTCTTGGCTAGATCGCTGAGGGATTGGATGATGGAAGACATGGTTTGTTGTCGTTCGGTTGGAGGAATTAATGCGAAGTATGGTGTAGTTGGTAGGGTGCCGTCTTTGTTTGGGAATTGTAGTAGTAAGGTGTACGTTATCTGCAGTAGTTATGGCAGGCGCAAACACGAGGATGATGTCGTTACTACGTACTCACAAGCGGGTGCAGCTAAGCTTGCTTGTTTTGTTCCACAACTGGTATAGGCAGCAGGAATCTGGAGGTGGCTTTAAAAAGGTGGCTGGAAGAATGCTGTTTGGTTGGTGTGGGTGAATGCGGCACGCGATGCGCGTCATGTGTGTGACGTCACTCGAGGGGTTGTGGTAGTGCCCGTGTCGTCCGCATGGGCATCTGCGCACTTCTGCACATCGACAGCGAACGATGCATCTCGAAGCTGCCGTTTTAGGAAGTTTGTGTCTCAATTATCGCGTGATGCTCCTCCAAGTCTCTTGCATGGATCAGTCTACATGTCATGCACGTGGATGACAAAGTACCTCACCCAACCGTCGCTTCCAGACGCAGCCGATTCATGTCGCTTTCCAGCGAGGAGGAAGATCCGACCCCGATCCTGCCGCACATCCTTCAGTGACAACACCCTCAACACGGGAAAAATAGAGGTCGCTGTCCCGAAATCATGACTCAAAAATCACGTTCAAACTCAGGCCGCAAGGGGTAACTGCCTGCGGCTGACGTGAGATAAAACACCACAACATTGACCTGCAAAAAGCACGCGTTCGAACTCATGGAGCCATTGGAACAACCTCCACAGAACGGGAAGGGCAACGTTGAGTCATTACGTTAAGTCCGTAATGTCCTGCTCCCGCGAAGGAAGTACGAGCTAGCGACATAACGTCGTATCCAGAAATGAACGTCGGCGGCAAGCGCTGACCATTTTTCGTGCAAGAACCGCTATCGACTTGGTAAGTATAAGAGGAGTTGGGCGACTCCAGTGGAGATCAGAAATACACACCCTATATTACTATGAAGCTATTCCTATCCGCCACCATCCTCTCTCTGGCTTCGGCCGCCGCAGTGCAAAAGCACGGAACTGTGCAACAGCTTGCGACCTTTCCTGGCTTTGCTGAGAACATCGCAGTCCGTCACAATGGCCACATCCTCGTGACATCTCTCTCGACTCCTTCCATCCACTACCTCAATCCAGCCAGACCAAACAAAACCACCCTACTTCAACCCATCCCAGGTGCAAACGGCGTCAGCGGCATAGTTGAGCTACAAAAGGACATCTTCGCCGTCGCAGCAGGGATATGGAACACGACCGCACGACGCGAGACCAATGCATCTGTATGGACAGTCGACTTCCGGCACTCATCTGCGCATCCCACCTTGAGAAAGATCGTCAACATTCCAGAAACGACAGTCTTAAACGGGCTCACATCGATACCCGGAACTTCAATCGTTCTTGCCTCGGACTCAGCAGTGGGTGCTATCTATGCCATCAATGTCAAAAAGCACACCCACTCGATAGCGATACAAGATAGTGTTTTGGCGCCAACAGGGCCTACACCGAATCTGGGCGTCAACGGAATCAAAGTCCACAAATCGAACCTGTATTTTGCAAACAGCGGCACTGGCGTCTTTGGACGCTTTCCGATAACCCGTTCTGGGAAGCCGACTGGGCCTGCAGAGACGGTATCCCAGTTCAGCGGATCGGTGGACTCAGCCATCGATGATTTCGTCATCGACGAGCATGGGAATGCGTACATCTCTTTCCATCCAAATACTGTTTTCAAAGTCGACAGCCACAGCAAACAGAAGGTGATTGTTAGCGGGGCCCAACAAATACGAGATCCGACAAGTGTCGCACTGGGACGGGGAAGCAAGAAAGGTAGAAAAGCCCTTTATGCCTCTGTTAACATTCTGGCGGACCCGACTGTTGGTGGTGTCGATGCAATCTATCTGTAACATGACTTCTGATCGGGGGATGGTCGATCCGCGGTTGTACATGTAGTAGTCCTACCAAGGGCACGAACATGAGTTGCTCGTAATAACGTACAGTTCTAGATGAGTTAAGCGAGAGTCGCGTTTGCTTTCTTTCGGTGCTTCTTAGGTCGCGACTGCCTCCGTCTGACACTTGCCCAGCCTCGCAGCTAGAAAGCCTAAACGCCCTCTTCTGTGACCTCCAGCAAAGGCTACACAGCCGCCACCCCGCTCTACACGCCGCCTGATCACATAAGGGTTACGATGTGGGCATAGTAATCCATACGACAGCATACACAACCGCGTGATTGACGTCTGATTGACAGGTTACACGGCGGGAACGGCTACACAGAATGTTCTTGGACGACGAGGGAGGGGGGAAGGGTGAAATGGACGGGACGACGCCGGATATGACCGCTCGACAACAGTGTGCACGAAATGCGCGGTGATACCTGTCACTGTGACGGTCACGGAGCCATATGGCAATATGCGTGTTGTGGGTTACAGTGAGAGACCAAGCACGACACCAACAGTAACGTACCGCGAGCATATGGTACCGCAACTGACGTGCCGGTCACGCAGGGTAGCAAGGCTCCTGCATCAGGCGTTGAGTCCTTCATTGGCGCTGCTTCTAGTCTAAAGGCCGAAAGGCTGAAAGGCTGAGTTGGTCAATGGCAGGCAGTGTCGTGGTCGTTATAGTCCTGTTCATGTGAGAGATGCACTTGGGCTTTAATACGTACTTCCGCAGCACTTTTAGTATTTGCTAGTCTTAACATATCATTTGCTCGAGAATACCCATTCCAAATGCCTAGTTGAGAATTCTCTCATGTTCCATGTCAGCCACATTGTCCCTGTCAAGTTCATTCTGTGTGTAAGAACTCTCGACTACCGCTAAGCCCTACCCATGTGACTAAAGTGAGGCCTCGAATCATGCCCGAGCTCAGTTTGCGTAGCGTTCTGAGTTCACTCTATGCTTTGGGTATTCCCGGGTCTCCCGCGCACCAGGCATGGTACGAGTCCTGTGGGCGTTTCTTCACTTGGTCCCTTGGTCCCTTGGCAACTGCAGCTGACTTCGCGCGGCCTCTTCGAGCACCTGAAAGACCCTTCTTCTCAGACGGGATCCAAGGCCTAGCGGAAGCTAAGTACTTCAGACAATCAGCCAAAGTCGAGATGATCAAATATCGCAGACAATGCTTACCTCGTTCAGTTTCTTCTGGGCGGCGTCGGACCACTCAGCAGCCGAGCATATCCCTATGGCCGGGGGCCGAACTTGAATAACCCCGAAACGCACATCGACGATGTGTCCGCGGCCTCTCATGCTTGCGAGAAGCGGAAAGAGCGATTCGTAGATTCTAATGGCTCGGTCGATGTCCTCCTCCCCAGTAAGGATGACCAACGGCGTGTCCATGATGAGTTCGATTTTGGCCCTGCGCTTGAGCTCGAGCAACAATCGGAGTGTCTTCAGCGTGAACTTCCATCCATTTCCAGTCGGTCGGACGCATAGCCTGAGTCTGCCGACCTGCTCAATGGGAACTATGGTGTTCTGTAACGGAGCCCCTCGCGGAAGTGAGCCCTTGCCCAGGAACGCCGGGAGAAGGTATATATCTTGCTGTCTGAACTCGAATGTCTTCTCTCGATAGCACATCTCCACGAGCTCTTGCATGAATGTCGGCTCAGAGGACTTCGCATCCCAGCAATGCTGGAAACGTTCTTCGGGTATGCCATACCTGCATAAGGTAGGCGGGAATTTGGAAAAGCTTGCAGACAAAGGCCCAAGGTAGCGTTCATGTGCTGCTCGGGACAATTGGATGACGTTCTTTGAAGGGTGTCCACGATCGAGCATTGCCCAATAGACCATATCGCGGATTTCACGTGGGAAGCTAGTCACGACTTGATGGCATAGCTGTTGGCAAGAGAGCTGAGCGCATCGTTCCAACTGATGATCTCGACGAGCCATGAGCTCTGTCTTTTTTTCATGCGCTCTTTGAACTTGTGCATCTTGCACCGCAGATCTTCCCGTGTTGAGATCTCGAAAGTACTTCACGCAAAGCGCCTTTTGCAATTTGTGCTGCCTAAAAAGACTGCCAACGTCAGCTTGGGGATTTCTAATGCCATGAGTGCCTGCTGAGCCTACTGCTCGGTTTCCTGCCTGCAAAGCTCCACGTCCAGAAGCGTAGGCATTGTGTCTACCGACGGGGTAGACCGGGTCATTGTGCAGGTCCCGACGCTATAGCCGAGTACCATAAACCCAGAAGGTTGAAAGTAGGGAGAAGAAGAGCTGACAAAGAGAAGCTGTTTTTACAATAGAACCGGCTGAGGTTTGGTCGTTCCCGCCTCTTACTGAAGGGCCTAACGAACTTATGCCCCGTTCACTCACTTCCGGAACGCGAATTGAGGGCCATGAGACGAGAGAGCGAAGAGAGTGAAGTGAGGCCGAAGCTGGGACAATAGGTGAGTTCATTTTGGATCTTGGTCCATGTACAGCTGCAAGCTAAGGCGTCTATGAAGCGAACAAGGTGTTGTTGAACCGAGCTCAATGACTGCTGGGTGCATTGAAGATGGAAAGAATCAGTGCGAGCATATATCCTTGCTGCATTACCTCACAGAATCATAAAAGACCTTTGAGGCCGTACAGCGCGCCTGTGCAGCATATCAACCCGTGTTCTCCCAAGAAATAAGAGACTTGAAGGAGCCGCTCGCAGACTTTCCCCAACCGTAAGGTCAGCCCCGGGAAGGAATTGTTGGGGAGTTTACTGAGCGATGGGGTGTCTTTGACGCTGGCATTGAAATGAACCAGGAATCAAGGACGATGAGACCTGGTGACGTGCTCAAATCAGGAACCGTATGATGACCGTCTTGCTGTCCATGCTAATGTCAATCCTATTCCATGCGATAGGCGATCGACGCAAGGTGCTCCCTTGTAATCTGAAACCACTTGTATTACGTAGGCGAGAAAAGAGTTCGGCTCTTAGAGCCCTGGAGTAGACATTGTCACGTGAAACGAAGTACACCTGGGCACCTGGGCACCTCGATAATTAAGTATGGGTCGTGATCCGGTCCGCAGCGTACCACGTATTAGATGCATTTCTCCTGCGAACCCCGCGCAGCTCAGTCAAACGTGTGCTCTCGTCAATGGGTGAGGGTGCGTGGAGGAGCGGAATCAATGTGTTGGCGGGTGGTTTGCTGTCTCTCGCAGGTTTCACCCTGGTCAAAGACATGGATCAGAGAGCACCCCACATGTGCATGGAGCAGCTGCGACCGATGGCCACGCAAACGTTCTCTTTCATAGTACATATACTCGCACGGCAGCCTGGAATGCTTCTTGCGCATACGATTCAATCATAATTACGATCGTAGTACCATTAGCCTCCGTCCACGCGCGGAGCCCTACCGGTAGCTGCAGCCATGGACTCGCCGCCTCCGCCGCCAGTCGCAAGCGAGGCCTCTGGCGCAGAGTCTACAACAACTACCACCGAAACTACTCCCCAGAAGACAGCTCGCGCCCGCGCAACGTCTGCGACGACTGCCTCGCCCGCTTCGCCCGCGCGCCGCAAGATGGCCTCGAATCCGTCCAAGGACCCTGTTCCCCCTCGCCGGCCCACCACCGTGGTAGGCGCGGGAGCAGCCGCCCGCCGTCCAGCTGCAGCGAGCACAACGCGTACTGCAGCAACCGCCTCAAAACCGCTGTCCAGCTCAACAACACGCACTTCCGCGGCGGGATCCAGCTTGAACAAGCCGCCGACGCGTCCTGCTCCCGGAACAGTGGTGCGAAAGCCTGCATTGGCTTCCAAGACTGCGGCTTCAGATGCAGAGCCAGATCTATCATCTGTCACGTCAGGGGATGAGAACAAGCGGCCTACAGCGCGTCGAACTGCGCTGGCTTCGAACGCTGCGACCAGATCTTCCCCTGGAAAGACTGCAACCACGCGACCGACCGCTTCTGCAACGCCTACTGCAAAGCGTCCCCTGACCACGCGGCCTTCGGTAGACAGCGCTGCAGCACGAGCAACCCCCCGCGCATCATTGTCGTCCTCGACAAGAACAACGACTACTACACGTCCATCCACCACTGCGGCGAGAGCAGCGCCAGCATCAACGACCAGGGCACCTCTCTCCCATGCGAAGAAGCCATCTGTTACCGCTGCTCCTGCGCCGGCCCCCGCGCCAAAAAATACTATTTCGGAGGAGGAGTGAGTAATGCCTACCAAATTTCATACCCTATACTGATAGCAACAGTACCGCGGAACTCGTGATACCCCCTAAGAGCAACCGCCTCAAAGAACAAGCTTCTTCCGATGCCGAGATCGAGACCCGAAAGAACGCCCTCGGACCTGTCAAGGCTGCCCTCGCACGATTGGGCGAACGAGATGAGGGTCCTCGCCCCGACACGGCTCCCTCTGGCCCAGTCACCGAGGGCGAGCTGGATGCGAAGCGACGAAGTGCACAAGTCATGCACGAATTCTTCAAGGAGACAAACATGCGTGAAAAGCTCCAGGAGGAATGCGACGACCTCAACAGGGAGGTAGATAAACTGCAGGCAGAGCGGACAAAGCTGAAGCAGCAATTACTCGATGCAGAAGCAGCCGTCGCCGAGAAGGACAAAGTCATTGCGAATGCAGCAAAGTCATCGGGAACAGATCAATCTGCGCACGCAACACTAGTGGATGAGATGGAGAAGAAGTTCGCTTCGGAGACCAAGGAGCTGGAGCAGCAAAGCCAGAAGTTGCAGGAAGAAAAGCTTGCTGCTCAGAAAAAGGAGCTAGAGGAGACGGAGCGCGCCACCGAGCTCCAACAGATACTGAGCCAGCTCAACGAGGACCTGGAGAAGCAGGGCGCCGAATGGGATGCTGAAAAGAAGAAGCTCGTCGAACAACAAACGCAGATTGAGGCCTTGACAACCGAGGTGGCCGCGCTGCGAGACGAGCGAGACACGCTGAGACAGCAATTCAGGGATGCCCAAGCCACTTTGGAATCCTTGCAAACAAAGCTTGCGGAGGTCGAGCAAAGCCGCACAGACGAGCTCAAGTCACGCGATGAGCAGATCAATGAGCTTTCCCAGTCCGTGAAAGACCTGCAAGCCGAACTTTCTACGGCAGAAAGCAAACACAACGAAGCTTTGGCAGAAGCGCAGCAATCCCTTGAATCAAAATCTTCCGAGTCGTCCAAGCTTGTGGAAGAACTTCAGGCCAAGGTGGAGTCCCTATCCCAGGAACACACCGACGAATTGCGACAAAAGGACGAGGTCATCCAAACCCACGAGCAGGCGAGCAAGGAACTGCGGGAGCTCACCGAACAGCTCCAAGAGCGTGCCGATCAGACCACCGCTGAATTGGAGAAGGCTCGCAGCGAACACAGCGAAGCGATCAACAATAAGGTGACTGAATTGCAGAAGAGCCACGAGGAAGCGCTGCAGAGTAAGGAGGGTGAGGTTTCTCGTCATCTGGAGGCTGTTGACGGCCTCCAAGAACAAATCAAAAACCTACAACAAGGCGAGACCGATGGAGCCAAGCTTGCCACTGAGCTTAACAAGCAAATCGAAGAGTTGAGGCAGTCACATGAAGAAGCTCTGAAGATCAAGTCAGATGAGAACGATGAGCTTGTCAAGCAACTGGATGCCATCAATGATCAGCTGAGCGGTGATGCGGCAGAGATTGAAAAGTTTAAGGATGAAAATGAGGGATTCCGCAAGACTATCCAGACGCTGGAACAAGTATCGGAGCAGGAGAGTCAACAGCACGAGGCCGCGCTCTTGAAGGTCCAATCTGAGTTGCAAGAGGCGAATCAAAAGGTCGAGTCGCTGCGATCAGAGATCGAAGCCACGCAGGAACGGGCCAGGAAGGACTTGCTCACCCTAGGTGAGGACCACGATGCCGAGATTGATTCGCTTCGAGCAGACCTGGAAGGAGACGCCAAAAACCGCCTCGACGAGCTACAGGCTAAGTACGATGCTCTTGTAGCCGACAAGAATGCTACCTTGGAGCAGCACGAGAAGACCCTCGCTGAAAGGGCCTCGGCGCTAGATGCTGCAAACCAAGAATTAGCCACCCTCAAAGAAAATTCCGGTTCCGCCTCGCAAGAGCTCACCGATGCGCTATCGCGACAAACGCAACTTGAGCAGGAGAAGCTTGCTATCGAGGAGGCCCACGCTGCCTCCCAGCAATCGCTTGTGGACCTACAGGCGCAACTGGAAAAGCTGGCTGAGGAAAAGTCTTCCGCCGAAGAGGCTCACTCATCATCCCAGAAGCTCATCACGGACCTCCAAGCGCGCCATGACACGCTTATCGAAGAGAAGTCTGCCGCCGAGGAGGCCCATCAAACGTCCCAACATCTCATTACCGACCTCCAAGCGCGCCATGATAGCCTGCTCGAAGAGAAGACCACTGCTGAAGATGCACACAGTCGCGCCATTGATGCCCTGAAGCAGGAATCCGACAGTGCGTCAAAGCAGCTCTTAGGCGAGTTGCAGGAGAAGTACAATGCACTCTTGGACGAGCAGAACAACATTCAGGGAGCACACGAGAACGAACTGCAGAAGCTTACAGGCGAGCGCGACGCACTCACTGCTCAGCTTGCTGATCTCGAGAAAAAGCACGACGCAGTCATCTCTGAGAACCTTGCCGATGGAGAAGCGCATGACACGGCGCTGACCCAACAGCGAGCGGAAATCGAAGAAGCGCATAATAAGGCTCTGACTGAGCTCCAGGTAGAGATCGGGAAGAAGTTCGAGTCGCTGCTCGAGGCTCTGCAGTCCGATCTAGCTGCTATGGAGCAACAGAAGAAAGCAGCCGTGGAAGAGAAGCAATCAGTGTTGGAAGAGCTGACTGCGCTCAAGAAAGACCTATCTTCGTACGACGAGTCTGCCCAATCCAATCTGGCAGAACTCACCGAGAAATACGAAGCTCTCGCACGCGAAAAAGCAGCCGCCGATGCTGACCGTGAAGCTGCCAACGCTGATCATGAAGCCGCCATAGCTTCATTGCGCGACTCCTTGATGAATGAGCACGATAAGGTCGCTTCCGAGCTTCAGGAGCAATGCAACACTCTCCAGGCTAAGCTTACGCAAGTCGACCAGGAGCACAGTGACGCCATCGCGTTGCTGAAGGAAGAGCTGAGTGAAGGCCATTCCAACGACCTGACAAACCTTAAGAAGACGCTTGAAGACCTGCAGCTCAAGCACAACGACCTCGCCGAGCAGAAGCAAACTATGGAGAGTGCTCACGAAGACGCCATTGGGGAGCTTATGGTCGGCATGGAAGCAAGCATGAACGATGCAGTGCAACAACTTCAGAAGAAGTACGATGCGCTTGTCAGTCAACTCGAAACCACCAAGCTCAGCCATGCTGAGGAGCTTGAGCTTGCGAAGAAGAGCAGTAATGAGTCAGAAACCTTGTTTGAGGAACTGCAATCGCGCCATGCCGCAGAACTTGAGGAGGTGAAGAAGAATGGATCAAAGCACCAAAGCTTACTCCAAGAATTGCAGTCCCGCCACGACACGCTTTCGGCTAAGGCTACCTCCGACAGCGAAGGCCACACTCAAGAAGTCAGCCGCCTTCAAGAACTCGTCAAAAAGCTAGAGACCGACCACGAGAAAGCCGTCAAAGCAGCACAGACCGCCGAAGACAACATCGAGCAAATGAAAGTCCACGTCGTAGAAAAGTACCTCGCCAAGGTTGACCCCCTCGAACGCGAAAACACCCAACTCAGAGACAAAGTCGAGCGCCTGCAAGCCATTTTGCACGCTGGCGATAGAGTCGCCCGCGCAGCAGCCACCATGGGTGAGAAGCGCGAGATTAATACGCTGGCCGAAGAAGACGAGGAAGAGACCGAAGAGCAGTTCACTTCGGGTGCGGAGTCGGCGAAGGCATCTTCGCCTCCGAGAGAGGTGCTTGGAACAGTGAGTCTGTCAAGGAAACTAAATGGTGGGTGGAAACTAACCGACGGCTAGCAGTTGGCGGCCATGCAGGAGACACTTTCTCAGCTGTCCGAGTTGAATAACGATGCTATTTCTGAGAGCTCGAGGACGGCGAAGAAGCTCACGGATGAAGATTGGGTGGCTGTTGATGAGAAGTCCGGCGAGTCAAGCAGCAACTAGAAGGTGACTGGTCTCGCCCTTTTTGCCTATAATGCGTTCTTCTGCCTTTCGCCATTTTACGTTTAATATTCCCATTTCTTTCGTGGTTTTTGTCGCTCTGCATTGCAGCTGGCACTATACCCTGTTACTGCTACTGTCACTATATACCCCAGTCCGATGCTGAAAGAGCATGTTGCAAATCGATACCATTCCTCTCTGAAACTCCCCGTTCGTGTTGTATCCGTAACCACCCAAAGCCATTCTAGATGTAAAGATACATCATCATGATCGCACACCAATTGCTCGCCATCAACAAACCCACCACAAGCTTGTCCGGAATAACCCGAATACTAATCACGGACATCGCAAGAAACCACAACAGCACTACCAGCTTCAGCAACGCCGTGCTCGACCCTTGCCATAACGGCGGCTCCCACTCATCCCACTCATCCTCCCATTCATCCTCCTCATCGCCATCGCGCCTATCCGCAGTCAGCACCTGCGCCTCTCCGTTCAAATCAATACTTAACTACCTCATCGTCCTCTCCCTTTCAAAAAGCGGAACCCTACACTTCGGACACAGATTCTCACCTTCCACAATCTGCTCCAAACACGCCGCGCCGAAGACGTGTCCGCACGGCTCGATCTTCACACCCGGATGCGCGACATCGTACCCCGTCCAGCAGAACGCGCACTTGTCGTCGTTGTACCTATCCCCCTCTTTCGCCAGCGTGACGCAGTTCTTGAGGAAGTCCGCCTTCGTCGGGAGGCGTCTTGGGACGGGTTTGCGGGTGAGCGGCTGGGAGGGGATGGTCGAAGGGGGATTGTACGAATATGGGTAGAGGGGGTGGTTGTGCACGGAGGAGTTAGTCACGGGTGGTGGATACACAGAGGGTGTGGAGTAGGTGTAGCTGGGGAGGGAGATGGCTCCGGAGACTAAGGAGGGTGTGGTGGGATCGTGGCAGGGTTTGAGCCATTCTGGTGCAGACGGTGGCGTTTGGGCTGTGAATTCTGATGGCATTGTGGATGTCGGTTTTGGTGGCTTTGGTGGCGATTTTTTGGGTTTCTGCGACGGCGACGGGCTCGGGGGTGCTGACGACCCTGAGGAGCTTGTCGGCGATGACATGGTGAGTTCGTGTGATAGTATGGGGTAGTTATGGCGTGTTCTGGTTGCAGATGGGCGTGGGCCTGATGTAAATGGGTGCAGTCCGTGGCGATGTTGAGGAGAGTGCCCATTTACTTTTTAAACGAGAGTCCACGAACTGTATGGTAGCCAACCAGATGCGTTAAGTGTTGTTGAGGCTTTAACAAGTGGAAAGGTGGGACACGGTACCAGAGACACGGTCGGGGACGTGCGTGGGTCGAAGATGCTCAAAGCTCTATTACTTTTGAAGGTCTTGTCATATGTTCGATTTGGTGTCCTCGTATACGTGAGAGCAGTCAACCATATCTATCACCTTTAGCCTACTCGTGACACTTGGTGCGTGGCCTTTATACGCCGCCGCCCCATCCCAAGATCGCACATATCAACAACCCCAACTCTGCATCGTAGCCCAGTGTCTTCGTTGCGAAGCCGCCGTTGCTTAATCCTGCGACAACCTCTCGGAACGTAGTTGTCCCTCTCGACATGGTGAGATTGGCGACTAGAAATCCGAAAGATATAGATACGCTTTGCAATATGTCATTTTGACTGAAACGTAACCGCCCGGTGTGCGGGACAAGAAGTAAAAGCCGGGTGAAGAGGACGAGCGGCATGAAAATAGAATGGCTTCTTAGTGATGATAGGGCGAGGAGGGCAGCGTTGAACAGAATGGTCGGTATCACAAGTGACGTTTTCTTCGCCTGAGGTTGTGGCGTTTCTGTCTTTGGGGCTGCCTTTGTGGTGGGGCTCTTTTCTTGCGTTTCTTTCAGATGCGCATCAGGTGATAGGCCTATAGCGTCGAGATGCAACTGGATGATGAAAAGACAAGCCGTGAAAGTAATTGGTAGAATTTGGCTTAGTACGATGTACGGAGCCATCCTGCCAAGCGAAAACTTATGTTGCTGAGCTATATACCCAACATTAGTATGATGCGAATTGCGTAGGAGATGATCGTAAGCTTACCTTTGAAGGCCATCCATACATTCCAGAACCACGTCGCCAATAATGCTGCCTGCGTCCAGAATGCGCTGGGTCTCTTTTGTACCAGCTCTTGTGCGAAAGTCCCAAATAAGTTGGTCTCTAGCATCCAGAATCTCAGATCCAGTAGACTAAGTCTTCTGCCTAGTAGATTCTGCGTTCGCGCCCATGTTGTTAAAGACTGGATTAAGAAGCTCAACATGTTGTATGATAATAGTGCGAAGCCGATGGATGCCAGGAACGCATAGATCTTGATATGGCGCCTTCTTGCATTCTTGACGTCTTCTGCTACTTTCAGACCTGACAGCCGCTTATATTGGCCATACAGAGAAAGCGATATGGTGAAAGTGAAGTAGAATGCGAGGAGGATGTAGGACAGGAAGAGGGTGGTGCCAAGGTAGTTGAAGGGCGGATTGGCATAGCGCGCTAGGGTGTCCATGTTGAACATGAGAGAAGACAGTCGTCTAAGATTTCAGAAGATCATGGGGTATATGTTGGATGCGCTGCTATTGAGGACAGGTTGGTAGAGAATATGGAACAGTAGGAGTGACGTCATGAAACGGTGGATGTCTGGGGCGCCGACAGAGGGCTACACGAGTATTTTCGTCTTTATGGAAACATTGTGGCATCTTCAAGATTCTGTTTGAAGCTTACCAACGATAGATGGCGATTGTTGATATGCGCAGGCAAGGGTTGTTGCTGCCAATGTGCCTATGCCAAGACCCTGGGTTTTCGCTCTCCACACCTCGTGTCTCGCTCGTTTCTTCTTCCTTCTTCCTGTAGCTTCGTACTAGACATTGCTCAAGCAATCAAAGCTCGTTTAATACTCTCTGATGATGGCGGTCTTCTAGTCGTCTCTTGCTAAACATCATCACATATCGTGGCCTCCGACGGCCCTTTGCCAGCCGCAAATCGCATTCATTACGTGTACACTAGTGGAACGCAATCCCGTCCTGCCGCCAACCGCGTTGAATGCACGATCCCTACAGATTTCGGAGAGGTAGTCGGCGACCCTGCGGGATTGAATTGGCATCAACCCCATAGCGTTGCAATCATTGGCCCGTGCCTGCTCGCTTGACCCCTGGACGGATGTTCGCGAGAGATGATCTACGAGCAGCCTCACCATGAATTTTGCGAACCTCGACCATTCTGTCTCTCCATGAGTATTGCAGCCATAGTGAGCATAGTAGAATATCAGTCTCGACAGCGCCTTCTTCGACACTTTCATTTGGAACGAGTCAGCATGGGGAATCTCAGGCATCCAAGCGCCAACAAGGCGCCATAGCGAGAGTACCCTGAGAACGACCAGACAGCGGAAGACGCCACCCGACCCACGTTCTAATTTCTACGAGAGAACCAGCTACCAGGATGTATCGATATGAAACAACCAGTCTCCACGTTTACTTGCGCTACTCATGGTAGCCCTCCGGGATGTGCCTGCCAGTTGTTCCCCGATTGTTCGCATCAGGCGGGTCAAGGTTATATCATCACACGCAAGACTTAGGGGCTAGTTGTCGGACTGTGTTACCTTTTGGGTCCTATTCTCCGCCCTGTTCCCCTCTGTTCGGGACGTGAGGATTCGCTTTTTGCCTACTCTTGGGAACTGATGCATGGCACTGCCTGAGCGTTAGTGGTGAGCGTGGGACGACTCAGAACACCAAGAATCCTAAAAACTGGATCGCGCAAACATGGCTCTGTAAGTACATGCACCGATCCCTTTGCATGGCGCTGGCCAACCCTCGTCCCAATCAACCGTATGCCGATAGCCAGCATGATGTTCCATTTCCCTTTCTACGAAATACCGTCGTAACAACAACGCATTCGTTCACATTCCCATCCATATGGCTAACGACGGCGCTATAGCAACCGTCTCGCGCGAGATACTACCGTGGACACCACCCCGAACGGGACCTGCTACTCGATTACGGGTCTTGCTTCGCCCTTCAACGACTACACCTACATCCCATGTAACCTGACCGCCATCGAGAATGGACAACACTCCGCCTGCTGCGCTCCTGGCGACACCTGCCTGACCAATGGCCTCTGTAAATACAATCCTCCTACCCCAGTTGGCAACTTTAATACGTACTGGCGCATCGGCTGCACCGACCCGACATACCTCGACCCCGCGTGTCCCAAGCAATGCAAAAACAAGGAGAACGTGGAAAGACATGTTCACATCGTGTTTGAATGCCCAGGAGACGGACAGTGGTGTTGCGGCACAGGTGCTACAGGCGACTACGACAACACCATGACAGTGAACACCACATGCTGCAACATTCCGGATTTGGCATTTCAGGACGAGGCGCGAGAGGCCTATACCACAGCAGTGTCAGACTGGCGCAGTGAGATCGACATAGAGACGTTGGCCGCTCTCGCCAAAAGTACCGCGATAGACGCCACGTCGACTGCCGCTTCATCAGTCTCTTCGCAATCAGCAACTCTCCCCATAACCGACACACTCGCCACCGCTACATCAACAACAACCGCCACAGCCTCTCCAACCTCATCGATCTCTCCCTCCTCGTCCAATACTGTCGCCCTAGGCGTTGGTCTCGGCCTCGGCATCCCCCTCCTAATTTGTCTCATCGGCTTCCTCTCATTCTTGATCTACCGATACCGGCGCAAACAAAATAGTCAACATGAGCGAATAGGCGAGCTCGCCGGAAGCCAGGATAATGCAAAACAGGCGTTTCCGCATGCGTTTGCGACGGAGAAGAGCGGGAGGGAGGTTCCGGCGGAACTGAGCGCGGATAGGGGAGTGTTTGAGATGGGCAGGCCGGACTCCTGGAGAGGAGGGGATGATGACAAGAGGCTTGATTTTAGAGAGAGTGACGTGTATCGGTAATGCGTAGAGTATCAAGACAGGAACTAGGACGAAGGGATACATGGATCCTCTAATTACACACGACGATTTCGATCTGATCCGGCACTGCCTATCAAGGGTCCATGCACAAGTGAAGCAGAAGCTGGGTATCATTGTCACAATTATCTATCTTATCTAAACATGAGGGGGGGAATCACTCCTCTGCGCCCAAATGCGCCTTCAAACCCTCTTTTCCCACTTTCATCGCGCGCTCAATCTCCATTTCTTCTTCCCTTAATCGCCCCTTTCCATAGGCCAAGTCGCGGTCCTGTTTCCTCTTCTCCTGCTCTACGCGCCGTTCACGCTCGGCAAGAGCTTTCTCCCTGCGACGGCGCTCCTCGCGTTTCTTCGCTGCTTCTGCGTCCTCTTCAGCAGATGCGGCGGCATCTTCAGGCGCAGGTGGTAGTGTGGATATATATGTTTCGACAAGCGGTTCGCGGGATGATGGCGACAAGGAGATATAGCGAAGGTCTGTCAAGATCGACGACGGGAGCGTGTCGAGGGTCGTGGAGCGGTTCAGCGCAGCAAGCGGTTGTGCCTTAAGCAGCGCCGTGAGGTCCGATTTGAGCTCGGAAGACCGCATGCCTATGCGCTTGATGTGTTCGCGGTACAGCTTCTCTTTCTCCTTGTCCGGCAGTTTTGCGTCTTTCAATTCGGGCTCTTTCTTATACTTCCGCCTGAACTCCGGCCAGTAGAGTTTCGGTGTTGCGTAGCGGTCGAGGAAGGCGAGGTAGGGTATCCGCGGGTCGAGCTTCTGCTGTTTCGATTTCTGCTCTTTGAGATATTGCATCTTGTCGCAGGACCATTCGTCGAAGCATTCTTTTCGGGCTTTCATGTTGGGGAGGGCTTTGTAGCGCTCGTCGTCGTAGAGGCCACCGGCTTCTAAGACTTTGTCCCAGGGGGTATATGGGTTGGTGTGCGTATCGTCAAGGAGCTCTTTGAAGAGGGCTTTGCAGTCTTCTTCTGAGAGGGGGGGTTCTTCGTCGAAATATTCCTCCTCTCCGTAGTCGCCTTCCATGCCTTCCATTTCTTCCATTTGCGCTAGTTGCCAGGCGAGGTCGGCATCCTCGGGAGGTTGTTCGGTCTTAGGCTCTGCTGTGCGCTGGCGCTTCTGTGGATGCGATGTTTCGCCGCCCTCATCATCTGTGACCTCGACTTCTTCGTACTCCTCTTCTTCGTCCATGCCTTCTTCTCCGTCTACTTCCACGATTTCGACATCCTCTTCCGCAGCTGCCAGACCCGCTTCTATATCAGCCAGGCCGTCATCCTCCTCAACCTCCTCGGGTTCGCCACGCTCTTTCCGCTCCTTCTTCTCGCGCTCCATGCGATCGTATTCCACAACTGCCTTCATAACGTTTGGTGGGAACTTCCAGAAACTCTCATTCGTGTCCTTGTTCCACACAAACCTCCTTCCAAGCTTCGTTCGGACCAGAACCCATGGCGCACAGTTGGGGATATCATGACGGTGTTTCGGACGATCTTTCGGGTGCCGCGGCCGATCTGAAGAGTTCCTGTGACCTCCGCGAGAGTCTCCACGATGCCCTCCTCTTGATTGACCTGATCCCCGTCTTGAGTACAGATTTTGAGCTCCGCCAAATATGAGGTCTTCCATCTGCCTCTTCGGGTCATAGGCATTGAAAGCATCCTGCCCAGCATTGAGATCGGCGTAGGCTGAATCTGCGCCTAGTGATGGTCGCGCTGGGAGACTGGCTGGAGGCGGGGGCAGAGGAGCTGGCGCTGGCGGTGGAGCGGCAGTTACGACGGGGCGTGTGTATGTAGATTTCTTCGTCTCCTTGTTGAAGTAGTAAACATGGCCTGTATACTGTGAGCAATGCCATGACGCAGGGCAGAAGCATTGGTTCGCGTACCTGAGGGCGCCTGGTGCTCCGTCCAGCCCGCAGGCAGCGGCGGAGGAGGAGGCGGTGGTCTAACAGGCACATCAGACATCTTGGACGAGTGGATGCCGTAAAGGCAGCGTATAGACGCGAATGCTGCAATATGAGCGTGCTGTCGCTCGAAAAAGTGGTCGGGCTTGGCACGAAGCTCCGCCGACGACGCGCAGTGAAGCTAATGCCTGGAGCTCTCCAACAACGCCAACCCACCACAAAGCTCCCCGCTGCCGACGCTCTCTCCGTCTCAGCGCCCGTAACACTCAATCCCCAGTCTCAGAATCGCTCCCGCCCGCAGCCATGTCACGGAGATACGATTCGCGGGTATGTAGTCGCCGCAGCCCTCGCCAGCCCTCCACTAACACCGTCGTAGACGACTATCTTCTCGCCCGAGGGCCGCTTGTACCAGGTCGAATATGCACTTGAAGCTATCTCGCACGCAGGAACCGCGTTAGGCATCTTAGCCAAGGATGGTATCGTACTGGCAGCGGAGAGAAAGGTCACCAGCAAGCTGCTGGAGCAGGACACATCCGCCGAGAAGCTCTACATCCTGAATGAGTGTGTATTATATCATCTGGGGTTCGGATGTTGTGCTAACAATCGCGATCAGCAATATGATCACCGCCGTTGCAGGCATGACGGCCGATGCCAACATCCTGATCAACTTCGCCCGTAACCAAGCCCAGCGCTACCTCCTCACCTACAACGAAGACATTCCCTGCGAACAGCTCGTGCGCCGGCTATGCGATCTGAAGCAGGGCTACACACAGACGGGTGGTCTTCGACCGTTTGGCGTATCCTTGATATATGCAGGATGGGATCCGCAGCGAGAGTTCCAGCTCTACCAGAGCAACCCTAGCGGCAACTACGGAGGCTGGAAGGCAACGAGTGTGGGCGCGAACAACGCCTCCGCGCAGAGTCTCCTCAAGCAGGACTACAAGGAGGAATGCAACCTCAAGGAGGCGTGCGGGCTTGCCGTGAAGGTGCTCGGCAAGACGATGGATTCAACCAAGCTCAGCAGCGAGAAGAGTATGTGTGAAGGACCGATCTAATTCATCGGATGGCGCTAATGTGTTTACAGTCGAATTCGCGACGGTGGGCAGGACAGAGTCAGGAAAGATCTACCATCACCTTTGGGGAGCGGACGAGATCGATGCGCTGCTCAAGGAGCATGGTCTGGCCAAGCCGGAAGACACTGAGATGAGTGAAAACTGAGACCGAGGAGCTACCGGGGAGTGCGGCGTCTACGGATCACGATAGACTTTGGCCTGTAGTATACCATACATTAGGTGAGAGCACCAGACATTTGCGGTAGCAAATCTCACGTTCATGACGGCATGCCAAGTTTTGTCCCTAATTTTCTGGTGGAATCCTTTTGTTCTACTATCTCAATCTCGTTTCTATCTGTTTGCACTTTCCGTCCTCTGTCTTGTTCTTGCCTTTCTCGAGCATTTAGCCGCGATGGACTCACACTACGAAAGAGTGTTCTTGCCTGTGGTACATGACAATGTGTGCAGCACGCGCAGCGCACCTGGCTCTCCGCACAACCCTTCACCTTCAGTATGTTCTTCTCTCTTCTTTGATCTCGCTAGGTGCACCACCGGTCTTCTTACTGCATCGTTTAGCCGCATTGTCTATCTTGCATTGCTTCCAGCTCAGCATGTCTAGCCCCACCCGCCATGCAAGTCTCTCCCAAATTCCCGCTATCGGCCCTTCAAGCTCCCTCCTTGAGCGGCTCCTGCAAGAGATCAATGATAATGATGCACCAAGAAGAGACCCAATCTTCTTAGCTAGCTCCAATTCCAGCTCTAGAAAATCCCATTCGATGACCTCGAGAAGAGCTTCCTTGCATTGCAATATCACCCCACCGCAACACCGGACCTCCTCAGTCTGGGCAAAGGGCGCACCAATCGCGGAAGATGCTCGAGACAAACTGAGAGCACTCGACGAGGCTCGTCTACGCAAGCACTCCAAAAGCGCCGTCCAATTGGAGAACCCGCCAGCTCCCGCAGCCATTGTCTCGAGAGGGCCATCAGCTGCTTTGCCGTCTCCGCCATTCTTCGCAGACATTGAGTACAACCCCGCGGCTACTGTCTCCACGACCTATCCACCTACGCCCACCGAGCATCTGATTGATTTCCCTCGTAGGAGTATCTTTCTCAGACCTGACATTTGTGCTGATAGTGAACCATTACAGGTGCAAAACGAGAACGCAGTGGCGCTTATTCGCCTGAGGTCTTCCCGAAGAAATCACGCCAAGAACGTTGCTCTGATATGGTCTGCCGCGAGCGCGAGCACTGTTCACCAAACCAGCCTCCTGACGGTATGATGCGAGGCGGCGGTTCCGTCGTGACGACCCAGGTGCAAATCGCAACTCCGGACGATCCACTGCTTCGATTGGCGCCGTTGCCCTCCCCGCCTTCGCCGCAGTATGGTTTTAGAAGTACTCCAAAGCACGCGTACAAGCCGTTCCGGCCTGCAACACCTCGCCGATCACCTACACCTTCTGATGGAGGCAGTTCGGGAGGCACACCACCTTGGGCGCGGCCCCTTCAATTGGTAGAAGACGACGTCTCCATCTACAAGAACGTGCACGGAGACAGATCGCAGGAACACCCACTTTGCCTTCATTGCTTTCGCCAGCACGGCGAGTTTCACAGAATGTTCAATCACCACTGCGAGACTTGCGGGCGGAATGAGATTTTGGAAGGACATTACTGGGAGGCGCCATTCTGGGCGCAATAGGGGAGGCATTCGCAATATGCATCGCCGGCTTCATCAAACAGTCTGGACGGATCGTTTGTGTTCAATTCGGCGTTATGAGCTTGATTGCGCTTGATTGTGTCTTTCGTTGCTTGAGCTTGAGTGGGTTTCGAATGCAGTGGCCTTTTTTTGGTACAGTTGCTGTGCGGCGAGCGCGTGCGACTCTTTTAGCGTTCATTGATTTTGCATGCACTGCCTTCTCTTTCCACTTTTCTTCCAAGAAGTATTACTGGAGAATGAGGTGACGTATGAGAGTTGCTGTTCGGTGTTCAGATGCCGGGAGTTACCGTGATTCGTCAACAATGCTGAACAGGAATTTGAGCGCACTCAAGATCTTGACTCCACAAAGCTGGATATACCACACAATGTTTGAAAGCCGCACGCACTTCTGAGAAGTCGACCAAGGTCCACCCCACAGTCTTGTCAAGTAAAAGACACATGTCGGCGCTTCCCACAGAATCTAAAATAGCCCCAAGATATGTGTCGAACTCTGTGGGAAAACGCAACGCTCCGCAGCCTTATATGTCTGACGAGTGTAGCATCGAGATTCCATGAGTCCCATGTGTCTCAGAATCTTTTGAAATTCCTATGATGGGAAGATAGATGCTACTGAAGATAAATTTGTCGGCTATCTCCTGATTTGCGGGTATTGACGTGGACTAGGGGTGGAGAAGCTGAGGAAATCAATTCAATATTAGATTGCACTGTTAGTCTGCCTTCTCGGTTTCCTCCGGAAGATTGACGAAATTATGCTCTGAGTTGGGGTTTTGTGGTCTCGAAGTTTGTGAACGGATGAGTGGGTTGGCTTAGCGGATCATGAGGTTCTTGCATGGCGGAATGTTTAGATGGAAACGACCTTATTGCAAGATCATTGAAGAGATGAAAGCGTCGAAATAGTTGGACAACCTCACTCAATTGGATGCTATATATAGAGGTTTATTTATAAGTCCTGGTAGTGATTACTGTCCAGGATTGTGCTTTCACCTTTCTCTGACAGGTCGAAAGGGGAAGTGAACGGGAATGTGGCCAGTGCAGGCACAGGTACCATGATATGAATTCTCCCTGACTTTCCATTCGTTTACTTTAAAAAGCCTACCTCATTTCCCAACTGTCTCTCAACCCTACCAAAACAGCATCACCAAACTCGGAAGAAGTGGAGAGCTCAAAAGGACGACAGCAAGGTGCGTTACTGACTCGTGCTCTTATCGCAAAAGCTTACTGTTGCAGCGTGATGGATAATCACCAGATGTTCAAAGGATGCGGATTCTTTGCTCTCCCCTTCAATCGATTGGAACCTGAGCGCGAGTTGGCGTGTCGCCAGCTCTGCGGAAAGATCGTTGCGACCCTTCCGCGTGAAGTCCGAGACATGATCTACGCACAGGTCCTGGACAACGAGGGGTATGACAAAGACATACACATGTCTAGGGCGTCCAACAAGGGCTATTTGGGGCCTCTGACAAGCTCTGACCCGAAGTTTCCACCACAAGTCTGCAAAATGGGAATGAGGGGAACAGAGTGGTACCTCTTCGAGCGCCGCTGTGTGGGGAGTACTTTCCTACTTGAACTCACTGAGACTTTCTATCGCACGTGGAAGTTCATATTCACCGACGACCATGTCTATCTACTACCGACCTTCTTGGGATATCCCGTTCTCCCTGAACCAAGTGGTGGAGATCTTTGTCCGATGGGCCTTGTTCAAAAGCTCGATTTGAAGCTAGGAGAAACTACCGACGGATGGCAGACGGTCTTAAAGGGTCTTCATACCCTTATCGAACTCAAATGTGCGGCTACAATCAACATCGAACTACGCGTAGTCTTTCGCTTGGGGGATTCTCCTGATACTCCAGGGAGGCTTTCAAAGTTGGTCGACGAGTTCGACGCGCTCTTCCCCGCGATTAGGGCAATGAAAGAATCCGGCCACAAAGTGAGGGTTTACTTCGCATCGAATTTCATATACGGGGGAATGGTATGCCCGCGAGAGTTTAGAGATGTCTGCCAACAGATCCTTGATGCTGTAAGTACTTCACCAATTTCAATTGATCGCGCTAACATCATAAGCGATTGGATACTCCTGATTCCCTTTGAGTAGATCTACCTTTTCACTTCTCAAACAGTGGCATCATCGGCGTGTTGGAATGTGGGACAGGCGATCACGCGGGAATTGCCACCGCGCAATGCTTCATGGGTGGATTTTGAGAGATGGGACCTGCATGGGAAACTTTACGATGGGAGTTAAGTTCGGGTGGCAGACCTACCAAGTAAATTACCGTCCATTAAATACTAGTGCATCCACTTCTCACCATTGAAATCGGCACGAGCCGTTCTGAGGACGGGGAATGATATGTCTTTTGATTTTCTTCAACTTTCCAACAGAATTGGTGCTCTGTCATTGTAAGCGAGTAATGACAATGGTTACAAACAATGTCCATTGCAATTGCAATTCTTCACCTCAAGATCAAAAGAATGACGCGTCGATCGAGGTGAGTGGCTGCTGTCACTATAGGATGCCTCGAAGAAAGCATTGGCTGCCCAAGGCCGGGCATTGATGTGATCAATTCAATAGCAACATACACCAGAATGGGGCGTATATCAAGGCACGCTCAGAGGGTCGGCAGACCGAAGTTTAAAGCATCCACTTCGTTCCCATTGTGCATGGCGAGAAGATGTATTCGTAAGAACTGTGCAATATCATTGAGTTCACAATCATATACCTAGCGCTTGCGCCATTACTCCAACGAAGCACCCCCTCCAGTGTACTGAGGAGCTTCAATCCCGACCCATGCATCCTGCTTAAGGAGGCACGCATTGCCCATCAATACATTGAAGCTTGTCCCCATATTTCGGGCAGTTCTCAATCAGGTTCCAGTATTTCACTATCGTGCACGCATCAGCGACTGAACCCCCCTTTCCAATGTGGAACTTCTCGAATCTAGCAAGGGCGTAGACTTACTAACACCGAAGTCAAGCCAGATCTGACTGCATTGTACCTGTACCATCATTAGCTGAATTATCATTTGGGATGGGTGGAGTATATTGGGTTGCAATAAGCCGAGCAGAAACAGGAGAACGCAGACTCACTCGGTGACCACCACCACACTCGCACCGTATCTCGCCTATACTGTTACAATTTTCATATCTGGGTCCGCATGCGCCCTGGTCGGTGGATTGAAAGGCTTCCACTTCGTTGGGGGATTGAAGCGCTCTAGCGGCTGCCTTGGTGACGAGCACCGTCAGCGCGAAAAGGGTGATTGAGAGCTTCATACTTCGGGTGGTAGGTTCGGCGTTTGGAGGCTGAAAGATGGCGTTCAGGAATGTAGAACTACTACTAGTGGCGCAAGATAGCTTCTACTTATAGCTGTTCTTTGGGCTTCGTGGGAAGCGGTCAAAGAAGGTTCATCACCTTATGCATCAGTGTGGCATGCAGAAGCGGGTGAAAGCAAACAATTAAACTGTACGCCTGCGGTATATCTGTACGTCCAGCCAAGGCACGATCCTTAGTTCCGTCTTCAGCTTAAGTTCGTGACCAGATGATCAATTACCGGCGCGGGTCGATACGGTGGGCCTCTCACGCGCAAAGAAGCGCTAGAATGGAGAGAAGTCTGTGATCGAGCGTCTTATCTTCGTTGGAATGGAATCTGTCCGTGAGGATTTATGAGCTGGCCACTTGTTGAGTTGTGTTGGATGTGCTTGTGTTGGTTGCGCACAAACGTAGCGTTCATAGAAGGCAAGTAACGGCGCCCTGATCCATCGTGAACATGCACTATCTACTTCATTAAATTGAATCACCTCCGGTCGACCAGACTTTCGTTGAGTTGTCAGCCACCATTGACGGCTATTGGACATTCATAGAGACGGCGTTTATAGCCTTCTTATGGACAGTGCCGTCGTGCGACGGAGGCGCAAAGAAGGTTCGCTGGGTGGTACCGTGAAGCTTGGGCCCGCGTGCGTTGCGAACGCAATTTTTGGAAAAGGACGCAAGTTACACTGATGGTACGGATGAAAGTTGTACCAGATGTGGCAGCTGGACAAAAGGGAAGCTAGCTGCACGGCATTGCGCACTGACTCGCTCCCCATTCGAAAATACCCGACCAATCGATCCATGTATTTCCGGAAATTTACATATGCCCGGTGAACGGGACATGTTAGATACAATGTGATGTGGCTCGCCCTACGTTACCTAGAGCTCGGTCCGTTCCCTCAACGGCCGCCCGTTCATCGCCAAGTCCTTGTCATAGTCTTCCGCATAGCGATCAAACTGAACATCAGGCACATCAGGGTCCCTTCCATACTGTTCGCTGGTACGAATCACCCACCACCCCGTGACTGGTTGTAGTGTGTCACTCTTGCCACCTTGCTCATACGCCCAAGGCCCATTGAGCTCGCTGAGGTCCGAAAGCTGGGGCGTTCTTACCGTGCGGGGCCAAGGATCTTCGTACACGATCTCCTCGCAAGCAGGAATCGGCGAGTCTATAGTTTTCCTCTTCTCTTTCGTGAAAGCAGTTTGCGCGCTTGACTTGATGCATAGAAGCTTTCGAGCAAGCATTACGAAGAAGCTTTGCTTTTGAATCGAAGTCTCACACGGATTTGCAAACAGTGTTGAACCGGAAAGTCCCGAACTTCTCTTTCCACGCTGTCTTGTCGACAGAAAAACCTGTTCGCTGTCCCGCACTGTGTAACCCACCGATCCAGCGACAGCCTTCGCCACGAACGTATCGCCTTCGTTGTCGAAATGGATCGGCACGGAGACAAGTGCTGATGGTACTTCGTTCCATTCCAGGCTGGGGAAGGCGTCTTTTTCAAGCCACCATCCACTGCTCGACTGATCGACCATGCTTTCCCAGTAGTATTCCGAATTTCTCCCCGAGAGAAGTGACCCGTCTGTGTCCCAAAAGCACAAAGCGAGCACCCATCCACTGATTCGCTTAGTGCCGAAGTAGTCGTCGCTGAAAGAATGCACTGCACGCTGCCAGAAGCGCACCACTTCTGGCGAGTCTGGAGCTTTGAATGTGTGAACCATGTGACCAACGATGCCCTTCAGTGCTGACTGCCACATCGCCAACTCCATGTGGTCTTCTCCGAATGTCAGCAGGAAGTCTAGCCGGTCGAGAATAATCTGCCAATCGGTTTCTTCGCCAAGCAGTGTGACGGACGGAATGCCGCAAGTGATGCCCCCGGAAAACACAAAGTATTTCTGCAGTGTGCCCATCATAATGATCGACGCAGTAACCTTGTCCGTCTCAGTTGTTGTAGTGAAGTCTGGCATGATCCAATCGCGGAGGTTTGGGTCCTTGATATTTTCGTGCAGTAGGTCTGTCATCTCATTGAGAAAAGCGGGAAAGTCCATGACATTTTGCTCGAGGAACAACTCTCTCTTGCCTGCGTGATCGACGAAATGCTCGCGGAGCTGTTCAGCGTGCGCATTGACGTAAAAGTTGAATTGGGTCAAGATGGAGAACCACACATCCTCGGGGCGTAGGACTACATGGTTGTGCATGCGGTATGCGTCCATGACGGTACCAACGAAGCCATTGGCTGACTCAATACCAAAATGACGAGTAGGTTGGACTGAAATAACCGTCGGAAATGAAGAATCAATGACGGACGTCTCGCCTTCTTTCCAGAGACTTGGACAAACGTGTTGAAAAAGGCTGGTAGAGTTGAAGGTTGAGAGCGATGGAGCCGGCATCACCTCAACGGGTGCCACACGCGTTGTTACAGGCATGTTGATAGCTCAGGACAGTGTGTTGGTTTGGATTGGGGCGTAGTATTAGACGACTATCGCGATCAAGCGTCATACATCTTGTAACTTTAAGGTGTTGTAAACGTTGCTGCCTGATAGTCTGAACAAGGTAAGCACACGGTATCCCGCAAATCAACGTTGTTCCTTGTATTCAGGCACCCCAACTGACTCTGGTCCACGATGGCAACACCGTGTCCTCAAATCCATGTCACCTTTGCCTCGTGTCTTGAAGAAAGGCGACTCGTGATAGATACCGTAGTAAAGTAAAGTCGCAGCTTGTTGGCTTCGCGACTCACGCTACCGTAGTTCGTCGCTAGCCAATCAGATAATCGCAGTCGGTTTTTGCGGCCTCTACGCCTTCAGCGGATTCTGCGGCTTTTGGAACTTTGCCATGACATTGCGGCTTTTGAGAAGATTTCATGCCGATTGCTTCGATCTTACTACATCAAAACGAGTAGAATGTATGTTCTCGAAATTAAAGTTCGTGTTGATTCTTTGACGTGTTCCTTTGCTCGAGCACTCATTCTTCGTCTTGACTCGACGTGAATACATACCCCGGATATGCCACCTTTAACCGAGATTTTAAGCATGCTGAAGGGGCAAGCCTTTGGGAAAACATGGATACCAAAGATCAGTTTGGAGGGAAAGACTGTCATCGTCACTGGCGCAAACACCGGTCTAGGGCTCGAATGTGCAAAGCATCTGTATGTATCCAGAACATTTTGCATCGAGGCACGTTCGCTAATTTGATACTTCAGCGCGCGACTCAATGCATCGCAAATTATTCTCGCCTGTCGAAGCAAAAACAAAGGCGAAGCAGCGAGGAACGCCATCATTAAGGATACAGCCTGCGCGAAGCGCACCAATATCGAGGTTTGGGAACTTGATCTCGCCAGCTTCGCCTCTGTACTCGCTTTTGGCGTGCGCGTTCGCACCAAGCTGGACCGCTTAGACGCTTTCGTCGCCAACGCAGGGGTCGAGGTGCAAGACTGCCAGTATGCAGAAGGCCTTGAGCTTCAGTTGACGGTAAACGTTGTATCGTGTTTCTTGTCTGCCATTTCGGTACTCCCAAAGCTTCGATCAACAGCTGAGGCGCACAATGTCGACACGACACTGACGTTTTGTGGATCTATGTACCACATCATGGGCCCCGACGCTGAGCTTGATATTCCGGAGGGCGCTGAAACATTCGCGACTCTCAGCGACCCCAAGCGAACCGACTTCATCTGGCGGTATGCTTTGACGAAGCTCATGGTCCATCATTGCTACCACAAACTCGCCGCTTGCCTGTCAAATAGTTCGAGACAGGATTGGTTCCGCGTTATCGTCAATATGATAAACCCAGGCTGGTGTGAGACGGAACTATCACGTGTAAAGCCACACCCTTTTGGCGAGCGAGCGAGTTTTGCGCTAATTGGGTGGAGTGCCGAGAAGGGAAGTCGGGCTTATATTCATGCGATATCGGCAGGAAGAGAAAGCCATGGCCGATACCTATCTGAGTGCGAGTTCAAGCAGGAGTCAGGGTACGTTCGGAGCGAGAGAGGACAGCGGAATGAAGAGAAGATTTGGAAGGACCTCCTGCGGAAGATGAACGAGATCTCGCCGGAGGTAGTTGGATTTATCGCCTGAGCGGTAATACATACCGGAATTGTAATTACATTCGCTTCCATATTGTATAATGTATAGGTACGAGGTCTTTGTGCATTCCATCGCTTCTTGTGTCCCGAAGAACTTGGTCTTAAGGTGTTTGCTGATCTTTGCGCGAGTGTTACGGGTTGGTATAGGGGATATCAGGCGCCGGGAAAGTTCAAATCCTGGAGGAAACAGTCCCATGCAAGCCACTGTGTGTCTTCAGTAGAGTAGACCTTGTCTAGTCTCTCGTAATTCTGGATATCTCCACTTGAGAATAAATCCGCGAACTCCGGTTGAACGCCCCAATTGGTGAAAGGAAAAGTCTCAAAGTGTCCGGTGGTCCCCTGAGGCAGTGCATTACCCATGTCTGGGTGAGCGCCTAAGGTGGCCTGCGTAGTATGCGGCAAGATCTCTTTTGATGCAAGCTGTCTCGATTTTTGTACTCGATGCATAAGCCTTGCGATAGGTTTCCAGAGCTGACCCGCGTCCCCATCAGCGATGAGTGTGGTATATTTAGCAAAGATATGTGTGGCGGCAGCGTAGGCACGGTCAGACAAGTGCCCATGAGGTTGCGCTATCAGTTCCGCAAGGACAACTGCAAGTGCATGCCATTGAACCCAGGTCTTCCATTCCCAAGGTGCAAATTCTGCTGAGCGGGGCTGCATATGCTGTTCCAGAACATCGGTCGCTGCCTCTAGAATATTCAAATCGTCCCAGGGCGGCACAATGTTTCGTGACGGTCTGTACGGAGGTCTTCGAAGAAGCAATTGCATACTAGGGAGGATCTTCGGACCGGAAATTTTATGAAACATAGCCAAAGGCCCAGTTGTGTCCCTGAACCTGTGTTCGTCCTCCTCCACATGGCTCTTGAAGTCCGTAAGGGCACCTAGCATCTTGGGCCAATGTGACCAAGTGTTGCTATCCGCAAGGAGTGAATGCTCATACATCCTACGCTGACATAACATAGCCGCATAGACCAAATTAGTATGGGTCATGTCCGTGAAACCTTGGGATCCTTCTACTGAGACCTTGTCCATTGATGCTAGATCTCGATCATTTACGTCAAGGGGCTGAGACCGAAAAGCTGATAAAGGCAACATAGGAACAGTACCTCGATCCATAGATGCGTGCGAATCGAGTATGCCAATAGCGAACAGTAGACGGCGGCGTGATTCTCGATCAATTAGACAAACATTGCTCATGGGCTCATCGCCAAGCCTTAATGCAGTAGCGGCTCTTACAGCAACAGCGAGTAATGTCCATGTTGTCGCGCGGTTCGAGCAGGTCCGTAGAGCATTCTGAAAGAAATCGTCAGCATCCAGTATTAGGGTCGCAAATTTGGTTGGAATATTAACGAACAAGATAAACGACGAATGCTTGTAGAGTGATCAAGTCCGGCCTTAAAAGAAGTTGTGATCGAGCAAGCATGTCCTCAGCAGCTGATCGATAGAGCTTTAGCATCTCCATTCTATCTCCAAGCTCCAGGGCGAGGGTCTCGCTGTCCGTCATCGTACAATAAGCCATGAAGAGAATGGAAGATTTCAATGCTTGTGTAGCCACTGGCGGTTGCGTCGTGTTCTGATTCCGCTCAAAAAGCTGAAGTATGGTGGGCCAATGGAACACCTTGTAGACACTGTCCACTCGGTAGCGATACAGTTCGAGCAGTGTCGCTTGGGCTGCCGGAGACGGCTCAAGAAACGAAGCGTCGTGACCGTATCTCGGGATCCGGAATAATATTGAACCAGCTCTCCAGGACTCATCATCTTGCTCAGGCGTGGGATCCGTCGTTGGACTTTCTTCATCTTCATTACCGCTTTCAAGGGTTTCGCGCAATCCAATAACTTCTTCGGAAAGCGATTGCCAAAATTCTGGAGCCACAAATTCGTCCATTTTCCCTGTGGTTTTTGTACCATTTGATGCAGATCCATTCGACACACCATGGCTTACAACCTGTGTAGTGGCTTGCGATGGTGGTGCATGTGCATAGGTCTACTCCAATGTTAACCGCAACGTCATCACGGATGGGGGAATGCACTACCTTATTGTATTCCTCAAGAAGACGTTCTATCTTTGTGATGCGCGTCTCAATGTTCGAATTCGCACTGCGCGACTTCGCAGTTTTACCGCGAGGTAAGCGTGCGCGCTGGATAGCATGGCAACTGAGCCCTGCGTTTTTGCACGCTGAACACGGCGCTCCTTTGTCGCATCGTATCTTCCTTTGCTTGCACTGCTGGCAAGCTAATCGCGGTATTGGATCCATTGTAGATTCAATGTCAAGTGAATTGGAACGTTCATTATCGATGACGATGGTAGCGCACTTGGTTTCGTTCGTCCAAAAAGAGGAAGGTCGTTCGCTACGAATAGATTACCTTCTAGCGCTTCTGACTCAGCTTTCATGTGTAGCAGCCTGGGAGGGGCACGATGCCAGCATCTGAGTGCCAACTACGCTACAGAAGCAGCTTGTCTTTGACTATCCGACAACCCATGTGGGGATCCACTGAAATCAAATCCTCAATCATGGGCTTCGCTGAATTACCGAAGGAGTTGCTGCAAGCCATCTTGAACCATGCAATAAGTGTGCGAGGGATGAAGAGAGGGTTAAGGTTGCGATTATTGAACAGTACGTTTGCGATCACCTTGAGCATGAGCGATGGCGTATACCCAAAAGTTGCGTCTGCCAAATCAAACTCCTACTCACAAGTTCCTTGGGTGCTATTCGCAACGTTCATATGCATTATCAATGATATTGACAGAAAACTGACCACATACACAGAACGCTTCGCAGCCGAAGTGATCGACACCATCTACACCTACCGTATGCTAGATACTCGATTTGCCAAGCGCCTTTATGCTCAAATCCCACCCATGCCACCCTTCACAGCTTCCTATCTCGAGTACCGCATTCATAATGCCGAAGACGGTGTAGCCCCATACCCGCGACTAGGCTTCCTGAGAAAAATTGCTCGTGATGTGGTAGCTGAGAACGAATCACTGGAATACGACGCTTGTGTACAATTGCTGTGTCGTCTCATATCTGAAGGTGGCGAGCCCCGTGTGTACCAGGTCTTCTGCCCGGCTTTGTCACTGCCGACGACTTTCTACGAAGGAGATGGCGATTATTGTGAGTATTCTCACGTGAGAGCTATTACAGTGTTAGCTACTTATTCTATATTCGTAGTCGACACTCTTTTCGCCACTGCCGTCGTAACCAATACCACGCCGATCGTCGAACGCTACATGGGTTCGTATCGTTATGGAGGATTTAAGGCCCTCTTTGCGCCATCTGAATACGAATTCTACCGTCTAGCTGCGCGCTATGCTGACACCGCGACCCTGGCCTTATTCCTCTCGACTAGGTACTCTTACCGTGTCGATATCCGACGCCGCAACGAGATGCTCGTTGCTGCCGCCGCGGTGGGCCGGCTCTCTGCCTTTCGCCTAATTCACGGATCCCGCATCGAAGAAGCACCGTGGGACTTTGAAGGTCGGGAAAAGGTGTTTGACGACGCTCTTGGTACACCGAGTCTGGATGTGTGGCACGAAGTAATCCGTTTGAGAGCAACTTACGGAAGCCCTTCAGTTATATCGGAAGATCGCAAGACGAAATTGCTAGCAGACTGTGTTGGGGAAGGTGGGGACGCAGGTCTGGTCGAACATCTATTGGATCTAGGGGCTGATGTCGATGGAAGGGCCTTCGTGGGATACCCTATCCGGAAGGATGCCCCAAGTCCTCTAATCGACGCCTGTGCAAACGGGTATGAGGAGCTTGTACGCATTCTGATTTCCAGGGGCGCTACAACGAGCCCTGGCGGTGGAATGTGCTCTGCAGTAGCTGTGGCAGCTGCACACGGGCATACCGATATTGTACGGTTGCTTCTTGAACATGATGCAACTCCTTTCGGTGGGCTTCTTCGGGCTGCAAGAGGTGGGTTTATGGATATAGCGCGGATGCTGCTCGATGAAGGCGTCAGCGCTTGGGAGGAGGACAACCATCTGGTCTCGATTCCTGGGTTCGGAAGCATTGACTCGGCTAACGTTCCCATTGTGTGTGCAATTGCGATAGAACATGTCGAAATGGCCATGCTGTTGAAAGAGAAAGGAGCGAGAGTCTATGGCTATGCGGGGAGGCAATGCTTGAGAGTTGCGAGAGAAGAGGGTCTGGAGAGTATGTTGAGTCTTTTGGACAGGTGGGACGTAGATGAAAGAGGGTGAAAGGAAGTCGTAGACTTCGAATGAAAGCTGGCATTCAAACACCATGGATGTTCGCGGTATCAACATACAATTCCTTATTGGAATAACTTCCTCAACGCCCCAAAGCCAAAGCCCAAACTCCATACCAATGCTAGTCCTTGTAATCAATCATCGCCTTGCCCTCACAGCGAATGGGCTCTCCTCCGCAGACTTGTACGAGTCAAAGCTCAACAAGCTGACAAAGTATAGCGCAAAGAATCTAACCACCAGATCGCCAAACCCTCCGTTCCCGCTCATCATGCCTTGCAGATTAGCCGCAAACCCGCCACCACCATTGCCGACCGGCCGTGAGGGTGTAGATGTTGAGCCGAGTGTGTAACCTTTGGATTGAAAGTTCGCTCCGCGAGCGGTAGGGCCGTTGGAGGAGTCTTGGACGGCTTTGCGCACGGCGGCTGTGAGTGCGCTGGGGTTCGCGCCGCGGATGGTTTCGACTACGGAACTGCCTTTGAGAACGAGGAAGGTGGGCATGCTGCACGACTCCATTAGTGATTCTCGTGCTATGTAGCAAGGGTGGCTGCCACCTACGCAGACACGCCATACTTCTTCGCGACTTCCTGCTGGTTATCTACATTCACCTTCGCAAACTGTATGCGGCCCGGCTTTGAATCCTTCTCGGCGAGCGCATGGAAGACGGGCGCGATCGTCTTGCAGGGACCGCACCAGTCGGCGTAGAAGTCGACGATTGTGTATGTGGCTGACGAGACGAGCTTCTCGAAGTGTGACGAAGAGGTCACGGAGATGGTCTTGTCAGGCATGGCGACGATTTCGCAGGCTTGTTCGCTTCGAGGACTCAAGTACTTCCGATATGGTGGATCCTGCGACGAGAGTAGCGGGAGTGGAGTGTGGCAGCAGCGCGGAGCTACGGCGGGGCTGCCTGCGATGTGGACAGCTTACCCAAGGGCGGAGGTCCGGAGTAATTCCGATTGGCGGTCCAAGTGGGGGCGACCCTACCAAGAACCTCGTTGCCTCCTTAAGCCTTGAATGACGGATGACGGGAAGTTGTCTCCGACCATTTACGCAAGATTCATACTACCGGTACCAAGTCACAAGCAGCACACAACGCACGTGTAAGATGCAACGATCATTGCTTGAAGGATATCTCTTCTATCCACTATTGGCATCGGATCCCGATCTCCGACACGTCAACAACTCCATCACTCTATTGCAGATCACGACATGACTCACAATACATAGAATCAGCAGCTCCGATGTATTAACTTCATGTTCCGAGACGCCATTTAAACGTATCATAGCTAATTCGCTAGTATAAGAGCCCGCGGAAAGCGTGCACACGAAGGCAAGACCCTTCTCCCTCCCACTACCCGATGTCCATGGAGAAGCACCACATGTGGCAATGAATCGAAAGGATCACAGGTATGTCTGAAGCCTAGTAGCGCCAAATGGCCCTCCTTGCGGCGTGAACCCGCATGAACGCCCTAAGCTCTGCGATGTATGTATCGGCATCGTAGGGCCCAGAGCTAAAGTAAGCCGCGACTTCCTCTCCCACCACAATTGGGTTGCCTGGAGCGCGCACCTCGTGGGAGCCTGTCGTCTTGGGTATAGCTTCGCCGGTTTCCTCTCCGGTCTTGTCCTCGACGTCCGCAGAAGCAGTAGCAGCAGCCGTTTGGTCGCCCTTCTTCTTGGACACACGCTTCTTGGCTTTGCCTTTGCGGCTCTTCTTGGTAGGAGTACCACCTGCAACCGCCTCACGCTTCTTATCCTCCTCGAGCACCGTGTCTGCCATCTCCTCTGCGGCACTCTCGTCACCAGAAGCAGCCTTATTGTTCTGGTCGCGCTTGGACTGCCTGGGTGTAGACTTGCCCATCTGCTCCTTGATGGCGGCAGCGGCACGAGCGGACTGTCGGGCACTCCTCCTTAGTGGAGTGGTTCCTGTTCCGTCGATGTCATCGCCAGGTTTCGCGACAGTCTCCGCGCCGCGCTTCTCCATGGCTCGCCGCTCTGCTGGCATATACTTGCTGTTGACTAGTTTGCGCCTCTTGGGATTCGGGGCTTGGACCGTAGTCTCTGGTTCGCTCTCCTCAGCATCGGAGCCTTCATCTTCGGCTTGGTTCTTCTTGTTTCCCGACTTCTGCTCGAGGGTCACCTTTTTAGTACTGGTGGTATCGCCCGTGTCCTTCGTCTTCCTCTTCCGAATGCTGACGTCTTGATCTGCATTTTCCGTCTTCATCTTCCCAGAAGCTTTACCGAGAGTCGCCTCCTCGGTACTAGTGTACGTCTCTGCATCGTCTGTCGTCTTCTCCTCCTGGGCCTTGATCTTGGCAGCCGCCTCTTCAGTGGCGGTATCATCTGCTGCTTTTGCCTTCGGTTTCCCCTTGCGCGACCTCTTCTTGGGGGCTGCCTCTTCAGCATTGGTATCTTCGTCTGTATCTGCTGTTCTCTTCTTCTTGGCGCGGGACTTCTTCGCCAGGGCTGGTACGCTCGATTCTGATGGCACTACAACCTCGCCCTTCTCAAGAGATTCCATCACAGCAGCCTTGTAGTCCTTTGGCAGGCTGTCGATGCCACCGAGTGACTCGTCTTGCGTGTAGTTTTCGATCGAAGAGAGATCGTAACCCGATACGCATTTCCTGATTCTAATTAGTGATGCGCAGTATACAGTGTGAAAATGAGGTAGCAGTAAGCTTATTTACCAATGCTTGTACACAAACGACACATGTTCGCCATCGAACGGTCTCAGTATACCCAAGCGAAGTTCACCTTTCTGAATCTTGATGCCTAGGTCTTTGCAAGCAGCTGCACGGCAGCCTGCCCTAGCCGAGGGCGTGACTTCTACCTTGTAACCGATGGCATCTCGAATCTCACCTTGGTAGGTCTTCACAAGATCCGGGCGAATATCTTTGAACTCCTTGTCGATCACCTTGCCCTCTTCCAAAGCAAGTGCCAGTTGCTCTCGACTCTCTTCGCTGATGCGTTCGTAGCCTGGCACCTTCGCCACGTCACCGGCAGATAGTGACTTGAGCCCACCGATTTGGTGTGGAGTGGCACATCCCCTAATCTTTGATCAGAATGCGCTCGACTGGACAGGGATTTTCTTGCAGAAGAGGAACGCAAAGAGAGCTGCCCTTAATGTTGCTCACCAATGCCGCCATGCCCAGTAGTACGTCTGCTCCTCAGTGTGCAACGTATGAGTACCGACACGTAGCTCACCCTGTGTGATTTTTGAACCGTCACGCTTGCAAGACGCCTGATTACAGGTTGCTTGACCGGAAACAGCATGCTCGACCCGCCAACGGGGTTCGTCGCCGTTCATGGCAGTAGCCGTAGCCGTCGCAGTCGTGGCACTCTCTGTCATCGTGTCAGTGAGCGGCCACAGTTGGCGAAAAAGGTGAGTTTGGTGAGAAGAGAAGCTCGAAGGGTGAGTTGTGGTGAGTTGAGCAGGCGCGCTTTCTGTATATAGCAGTCACGGGAAGCTGCGAGTCTTGGCGCTCCCATGGCGACAACACCGACGATAAGCGACTGACACAGTCGAGGGGACGGTGTATATAATACAGAAATTGACGAAGCACATTCCAAAGCATGCCAAGTAGCAGGCAAGCGACCGAGACTGCAAAATCGCAATTTGTTGGACTGTACCTGAGCCTACGATGCTTCACATACACCTGAAACCTTGGGGTTTTCCTTTCTCAGACTTTGCTCTTCCCTTCGAGGTCCAGGAAATACTTAATCGTCTCAACCACTGTTTGTTCGACTGGAACAAGATCCGACTCCTTGATGTCGACTAGTTCGGCAGAAGAGTTGTCAATGTAGAACAACTTTTCCTGCAGCAGAAGTCAGCTGCGATCTCTAGTCAGGTCGCCGTTATCATGGGCCTCACCATGTCAAAATTATTCCTGGTCTGCGAGGGTGTTGCACCCGGAATTTTGGCAGCAATGTCAGCGATCTTTCACGCAGTTAGCAACATGTACTCCAATCGATCTATTGCTTTACCTGATCGTATCCTATCCTGTGGCCACCGATCAAGATCCTAGTCTTGTTGAGGTGGGGCTTCTGCAGCGCATTGATATGCGCCTTTGCCACGTCTCGAACGTCAATCCAGGTCGGCCATTCTTGCGGTGGTATGTTCGCTCCAGTCGCGAGACCGTACAAGAAGCCGGTACTGGTGCTGGCCTTTGCAATGCTTGGGAGCGGCAGAACGTACGGTCCACCGACCCATGCCGTGTTGATGGTGTTCAGCGTCCATGATGGCTTCTCCTTTTCGTAGAGCTCCCACATGGCCGCTTCAGCACACCTCTTCGAACCCATGTAGCGGGCGAAATGACGATGTAGTTCGGGAAATTGCGTCATATCCAGGTTGGGGTCCTTCGCTTCTTCGTAGGTAATTGGGTTGAAATCCTTGTTGGTGTACGTATAGCCTGTACGATAACCACCCTTTGCGTCAGCAATGGTTGCGAAAGAGCCGGTAACTACGATGCTCTTGATCGTTGGCTGCTTCAGTGCTGCCTTTAAAACGCCTCTTGTGCCTTCGATTGCGGGCTTCAAGAGATCCCTTTCGATGTCCTCGACTTGGAGCACAAAAGGCGACGCAATGTGGGCAACATGTGTAACACCTTGCATGACGGTGTCGAAGGAGTTTGGGTCCTGGATGTCAGTGACCTGGGAGACTTCAAGACGACCGCTAGAGGTATGTTCCGGATAATGTTCACGAATTACAGATCCGGAAGCATCGGAACGAACTGAAGCGCGGACCTTGGGGCCATTGGGGATGGCAAGTAACTGATCCACTATACGTTGTGCGGTATGGCCATTGGCACCGGTAACGAAGACGATGTCAGAAGACGTGAAAGACATAGCGATGTTTGGAACCGAATCAAGAGACGGGGGAGGAGATGAGATACGAGAGGACGATCGCGAGAACATCCCACTTAAATGAGGAATGGAAACACGAGGTAGAGTCTTGCCCAGATAGAGAGCAAGCGCCTAGGCGCGGCATGTACCTTCTGCACATGTATCAGTACCTTGTCGCAACCGGGCATGGTTCCATAAAGGGTACGCGAGCGACAAGCGTGCATTACCGTATATGGGCCAGAAAAAATCCTGGCGGCACCGTAGGGATCGGGGCAAGAAGCTTCATTGCGATGAACCCAGCAATGAAAGCTATATAGTTTTGTCAGCGCCGCTTGGGTTCATCGTCCCAAAAAATCGTTCTGTTGTCGTAGGGTAGACGATGTTGAGATGTATAGAGATGGCGATCGTGCAGGGAATGGTGGAGGGGTTGTACAACCCCGCGTGGCCCAGTGCGCCGGAGCCGCTGCCGCTCAACGTGTCACAAACATCATGCATCTATCTCGCCGTGCAGCCGCGCGCCCCGCAGATTGATTGAGCTTGCCATCGCGACTATGTGCTGAATGTTTTCTCCAACCGTCCAAGGTATGCCCTCCGTCTTTCGGTCCAAGAGCTACGTCAGGGGTTAGTCGCCCAAACATGGGCGAACCACCACGTAGGATTACTGTCGGTAGCGCTTTAAAAGGTGGACACTGTGAGCGCTCACTAATTGCCGACATCCCCATAGACATATCGTCAAAGGCTTGCGAAGATCTACGCGACCATCCACTTATCTTGTGTCATCAATCCTGGCCTCAGCTACGCTAATTGCCCGTATCCCTACGTATTCCTTCGTCTCGTCCTGTGGAGCCAGCTGCGAGCACTGCATATATTTCTCGGCATACCTTCTCTATTGATTGTACACCACTAAAACCACTTAGATGAACAAAATAATTCCGATCTAGATACCTCAAATCGACCTCGAAACAGACCTATATACCAACCTACAATCTGCACGCCAGTTCCTTGCACGTACTGTAATCACCTTATCAAAGGATATCTCCAACCAGCATCGGTGCTGTCGCTTTGTTTGCTCTCGCTCGGTGCTATGTACCTGTGTCTGCGTTCACTGCGGTCAGCAGCGTGGACAGGGACATGATCATTGTACCTGCTGCGTTGCTGTACAATAAGGGCCAGCCTGGACACCTCGAGGTGAGATTGGAATGTGAAGAGATTGAGTATCGTCAAAACAGGTTCCATACGTATCATCGCCAGGTTAGGGGCTGTGTCGTCCAGCTACATCACACCTAGGAAACCTCGCGATTTATATCGTGTATAACATATCCGCGCTTCTCCTAGGATTGGCTGCATCGTAAGAGACATGATGCACGGAGAGAATACTTTTTCTTATCTCTGCTTGAAGTGTCTGGCTACGTATACGCCATACGAAATGTGCACGTGTCGATTCTTCAAAGTTGAATTGGCAGTGCAAGTAAGTTGTTGAAGGTCGAGAGAGGGGGTCTTTGCGCGCCCTTGGTTGACATTCGATATACGACTTCAGGAACACTCGAGCCAATCAACTAATTCTTTCGAGTATGGGCCTGTATTATGTGTCTATGCGCGGCTACTTCTTCATTAAGAGTGCGGGCACCTCGAGAATCACGTTCACACAGTTTGCCGCACACCCCCCTGACGTCGCCTTTTTTTTCAACCCAAATTATACTTATCTTCCACGCATCCCCGTTAAAAATCTTGCGGACTCGATACTTTATCGCTGTATTAACTTCGAAAATGACTTCACCTGCACGCAGGAAGCCTGCGCCGATCAACACTCAGCGCCTCTCTGTGCATACGCCGTCCACACCCTCTGTATCGTCATCGCACAAGTGCCCCTGCAAGCGGGCTCGCTCCCCTAGTATGTGGACTCTAGTCTGATGCGGGCGTAAACGCAGATACTGACATCAAACAGGTTGCAACTGTCCGCACGACAAAGGCTGCGCGCTTCGATCAGTCCGCCCTACACCATCGACAACCTCATCCATCAAATCTCCCTTCGGGTGGGGCAAGTACACCTCGACCTCGACCTCGACCGGTAGCAATGTATCCCCGGCATCCAAGAGCGCGCTATCGCATACATTCGCTGGAGGTAGCACGCTTCAGTCCCCAGCTAGGCCTTCAGCATACGAATTCGGCTACGACGGTGCCATGTCCCTGTACAGTGCAGTTCCAACGCCCATCCCCACTTCAATGAAGCGAACAGACAGCATCAGCGTCATCAAGGGTCTTCCGAGGGATGTTACGAGGACTTTCAGTGGGAGGATTGAACGCAGGAAGAAGCGCCCCCTGGATATCAAAGTGTACGAGAACATGCCTATGTCTGCTGATCATCTGATGATACTGACAACTCAAACTTCTAGGCTCAAGACGAACCAGTTCGGCGATGCCAAGCATTGCGTTTGCGAGATGGAGTGTGGTTGTCGCTGCTGGACTTTGAGCAGCCCGATTGCTACTGGGCATTCGCCCATGTTTGACCGAGAGATCAGGTGAGAGGCAGAAGAGCTACGCGCTCCCTTGCGATTATTGGGAATCCAGTACGCGTGGCAATTGCGAAGCATGGATTACACTTAGCGACCTGAGAATGGCTACCTGACCAAGGATGCTGTTTGAGGTTGTTGTACAGACATGTGAGCGGCTCAGCGTATACTCTCTCTTCATCCCCATGATTTCTTCATTTCTTGCACGATGGCAATTACTACACACATGGCGGTAGATGAATGCTATAGGTTCACACAGAAGATACCTCAAGCTAGACACAATACAATCTGGCTTTGTCCTGGCAAAAGCTCCAATCCACCAGTCGAGCTGTTCGATTCATCGATCCTCCATTTCGGTGGCACCCGTAGCACACCCTCCGTGCCATCTGGAACAGTAACATCAATAACAGCATGCGTTGCATTCGCAGTCCATCCCGCCTTGATCGCGCCGAAGGGAGTAGGTACCCTACCGCTCGCTTCTCTCAGATCAAGGAAGCCAACAGCTGGATTGATCACAAAAGTCTTGTAGCCAGGCGCGATTGGACGCACACCCAATAAGTACTCAGGCAACACATAAGACGGAGCTGCACCCCACGGGTGCGCCAAACTCGTGTACAAGTCAAGACCAGGCGAACCATCAGGCTTCACGTACTCCCAGCTTGCACCGGAGTAGTATGAGTCATTGTTTACCATGCTACCCCAGAGGCCACCGAGGAGGTGCGATGCAGCTGACGCGCTGTCGCTGCCATGTTTGAGGTACGATTGGAACAAGGCTTCAAGAAGGAAGCCAGACGGGTTTGGTGCCAGTTGGTAGTTAGGAGATTCGGCTTCCGCAGAGGATGTCCTATAGCCAGGGCCAAAACGGAGGTCTTCGAGCTTTGCGAGTGATGAGGCTATCTGGGTACTATTCGCCGCACCAGAGAGAATCGCCCACGCAATGCCAGTGAGTGAGAAGTTCCCGGGTGAATCCAAACTCAAGGAGTAAGTTCCCAGATCTGGATTCCAGAGACGTTCGTTGATCGCTTGGGTCAATTTGGAAGCAGTCGAATTGAAGGTTTCAGCAGTTTCTATGTCGTTCAAGGCAACTGCAAGAGGCACCAGTCGGCGCAGTGTGAACGCAAACAGTCCTGAGACTGCACTTCCGTTGGGAGGACCAAGAAAGCTATACCCAGTCGTTACCTCCGCGCTAGCGGCCACGAGGCCAGAAAAAGGGTCGACGAAAGCGAGTTTCGCTTCTGCAAGTTTCTTGATCTTACTCCATCGTGCTTTCAGTGCGTCCGTATCACCGGTATATCGGAAGTACTCCGCAATGCCGGCCAGGAAGAGGTCTTGGTAGTCAATCAAGCCTTTAGGGACCTGATACGCTTCTAAATATTCGGGTCGAGTTCCAAGCGCGGGGCTAATTTGTACGAAGCCAGTATATGGACCGGAACTGACTTGGTAGCCCAGAACCTTGTCGATGCTACCCAGTATATAATCCCATCGCGCCGTAGTCTGCGCTACCACGCGGACTGTATGATAGAAATCGCCAGTCCATACAAGGCGATCGCGTTTTGCGCCGTCGAGACAGACGGAATGGTCGAGGGGTGCGACACCATACTCAACAAGAGTGTCATTCGAAGTTAAGTTGTTTTGGTAGATTTGCGTTCCATTGCTGGATGTTACAGAAACGTTAGTGTAGACGGCGACTTGATCTTGGTAGCCACCAAAGCCCCAAGAGCCTGCATAAACAGATCTTGAGCCAAAAGTGGGGCTTGTGTTCGGTGGAGGAAGGGGTACGAGAGCGAGTTCTTCTCCGTCCAGTCGCACACGGTATCCGTCTTCCTCGATGGATGTGCTGATGCGGTACCATTTTCCCTCCTCAAGTGAGATGTTCAGAGGAAACTGCTGATTCGCTGGCGTTAATAGACTCGTTTGGTTGACTATACTCCAACCGCTGTTGAAGATCAGGGTATTGGGTGGTAGGAGTGTTCTGTTCGTGTTTTTGAATGTGGTGTCTTCAGGGTAATTGGAGGTTAGGACGAAGTAGGGCCCCAAAGGTTGAGAAGCGCTGGCGATCCTCCATCCTACTCCGCCTCTGACGACTTTTGTGGAGAACTCCAAAGTGTAGTTCGCAGGATTTAGGAGAACGCCTTTTGCAGACTGCGCGCTTGCTTGGCCTCGAACCAGCGCCCCTTCATTAGTGAGTTCCCAAGTGGATGGTGCGTTGCCAGCATCGACGCACGCAACTTGCACCACGCGCCCTCCAAGGCCGAAGACCTTGTTGTACGTGTCATGGCTGGTTTTCAAGTAACCTGGAAGCCTGTCTATGGCTGTATGCTCACTTGTCGCTCTGAACCCAATACGTTCAATCGTGATAGATTCATTGCCGAGCAAGCGAATAGACTGCCATCTTTGCCCGCCTTGTACGAAGAAACTCTCCAGATACCCGGACTCAGTGACCTCGAACGTCTCGACCCGGAATGTGCCAGATAGACCGTTCGAGAAAGTCCAAGGACCGTCAGCATTTTCATGCGAGAGTGCCACCAAAGACTCCGAATACCTCACTTCGATCTGTGCAGCAGCGCCATTGTTAGTCGCGACGAAGAACGGAAAGCCTGCGACGTCGGTTCCATAATCGAGAGTGACGGCTGGCTTAGATGGCGACAAAGTTATTGAGGTGCCGTTGTCGTACAACGACCCGGACGTTGTTTCGGTGGCATCGCTGTTGAGATATCTGGTTGGGTAGACATTGCCGTAGTCAACGAAACTATACACGAAAATTAGCCATGAGTTTCAATGCTTCCTCGTAACCTCTACTTGCGCGTATGTCCATGTAGCCCATAAACATGGTGCAATTGCCAGTGACTTGAATCCCATCATTATCGGGTGTGTTGTTAACCGAATCACTCAGGACGATTCTAGACTCCTGTTCAGACCTGAGCTTCCTATATCTAGGTTCTTCATCATTTTATGATGTCTTCCAGAGGTCCCGTCGGGTTTGCCGAAACGCGGGGAAGGTTAAAATAGTGCAGGTACAGACTCATCATCCTTGTTTCTCTTTACATAACGTGCGAGATCCCCAGGCGATACCGAAATCACTTGCCCATTACGGTAGCAACAGGAAGACTTCATCAACAGCCGCGACAGACGCGCACATAATGTGGGGAAGAAACGACATTAGCGCTCGGAATGTGGGGATTCGGTGCATCTTTAATCAATCCGCATCATCTTCCACCGAGCGCGGCTTCCCAATGGACGAGGTAGGATTTCAAAGTGTCAATGCATTCTCACGATCTGAGGTGTCGTTACTCTTCATTCGTCGACGTTGACTAGGATAGCTTTCGCTTCGTCGTATTTCGACGTACTCGTATTGTTCGCATTCTAGAACTGCATGCATCTGCAAGATGTTGGATGAGGGGCTATCTTGGCCATAGCGATGAGAAGAGGAAACTGTGAATCGACGAGGAAGGGGTAAGCGGAGAGTTGTAAGGCGGGATGGGTGCGCGAGCAAGAAAGGACCACCTGCGAGTAGCGTGACTAACAAGTGAAGCTGCCCTCTTGTTGGAGGACGACACGAATTTACACCTGGTCCTGAAACTACTCATCATTCAATTAATTGCGTATGTATTATTACTATGTAAATCTGGTCATTACCCTTCGTGTCGCGCATGACCATATTCTATGCCACTGTCCTTTTGCCAACGCACACACTCTTCTCCAATAACTACGCCTTGCTTTATCTCAGCTCGCACTAACGGAGAGGTCCCAAGTCATTCACAGAACCCAAGCGACCGCCGCAAACAGCACAGCCACAAGTCCACCCGCCTCGCTCGCACGCGACATAGTCGCGGCACCCGTGAAACTGGGACCATGGTAGCTACTTGTCGGTGTGCTAGTACCGTAGCCGCCAGTGGAATGAGCGGTCGCAGTGGCATTGTAACTACCGGATGCTTTCAGAGTACCGGATGCCTTCAGACCGTTGCAAAGCCCGTTGTTGCAAGTGTTAAAAGCGCACTCGGAATCTTTGCTACACTCGGCGTTGAAGTTTCCACATGCTGCAATGAGCATCGAGTTGGAAGCCCAGCATTGTGCACCGCCGGCACATTGCGATGGGGTGACGTAGGGATCGCACTGGGCGCCGAGGGGAAGCGTGCCAGCTGGGGCGGTGGGTAGAGTCGTTGGCGCGCTTGATGCGGAGGATGGGAGAGTCGATGACAGGAAGTAGCAGCCGTCCACGACTATGCATTGTACGCCTGATGGATATTGGTGAGCTGGGTTGCAGCTGTAGCGCCCTTGGCTGTCGGTCGAACCAGGCGCAGGGCAGGCGGAGGAGCTGGTGGCTGGTGGTGCAGTTGCAGATGAGGATGCGGATGATAGTAGTGCGCCGTTGCAGAAGCCTTGGTTGCATTTGTTGAAGGCACACTGTTGATCGCTCGTGCATGATGCTTGGAAGTTACCGCAGATGGTCTGCAGTCCAGAGTTGGTGGCATAGCAGTTTGCACCGAGAGCGCAAGGGGTGCCACCAGGTGTGCACTTCTCTCCGATGGGTACGATTGCTCCAATGGGAGAATGACTAGCATATGCTGAGCTGCTAGCAGGCGTATATTCTGTCGTCTGGGCAGAGACGTAGGACGCGGCAGCGGCCAAAGTAAGGATGAGGTGTTGCATGGTGGCAGAGTTAAAGAAGTTCGTGTCTGTATGGAATCGGGATCTGGTGAAGAAGATGTGTTGCGGTTGGAGCTGGGATGTTATAGATGGAAGGTTATTTAAGGGTGGAGGACGAAGCACAAATATGCCCGCGAGCATAAACAGACCATTGGTACCACGACTAAATTCATCGCGTAACCGGCGTTTGAGGCTGGCTGAATTGGCCAGCTCTTTGGACCTGCGTTATAGGTATCTTGACCCTAGTGAACTCACTAGAAAGGTCCAGCTGTAAATTCGCCGAGGCGTTGAGCTAGTGTTGTAGGTCCGGCTGTTCGCTTGGTGGGAAGACTAGAGCCCATATCTCGTTCTGATGTCTTCGAGTAGATCCGTGCGACGGTTTAAAGAACTCAGCGCAATGTACTTGATGTAGTAAGTCTCTCTGTTACTTGATGTTTGGTTTTGTCCTATCATATTCTCAGGTAATACTACTCATGCTGAAGCACAATGCATCACACACCTGCGCCTTTCGCCAGCTTCGCGAGAATCATGTACAAGCGCCTTTGTCTATTGGATGAGACCCGAGTGTGGTGGCTACCTGCTTGTGAGGTACTCCGCCACCGAGCGATGAGCTGAAACGGTGCGACGTTCTAAATCGAAGTTGGCTCAGCAACAAGCTATTGGTGGCGTTCAGCCGCTTGGCTAGCGGCGCATCGTTCAGGTCTACGAACATTTCTATCAACGGAACTTGACTGCGCTTTTAGCCTAGCAACCAAACAGAAGCGAGACAATTCCCCCGCAAGCCGCTGCAAGCCAATCAAAGATTAGTCAGTGAAGATTTCGAGTTCATCGGCACTTTGAATAGCGATTCAAGCATTCCGAAGCGATCGTCTTGATGCTTATATCAAAGGATGAAAACGTTGCACAGGACAAATGGTCCCGGAAGCTGTACGGGGTGCATGAATTCCCGAATTGGGGTCGTACGGTTGAGGTGCATAATGCGATTGATGCTGGACAGCCACGATCGTGGGTACAGTATACCGCCTTGTATGCATATATGAAAATACCGAGCATCGGTGACCGCGGCAACAAAGTACAGCTAAATCGTATGCTAACGACAAGTTGTAGGCGGAGGCTGGTCTTCTCGTGAAAGACCGCAGGTTTCCTGATGGTCTCCGAGAGGCTGACTCTATCTGGGCCTGGGCCTAGTCAGAAATGATATATGTGGTCAAAACGGCAAACATTGCGAGCGCAAGAAGTGTGTAGCGAGCGACGAGAATGGCACCATTTGGACCTCCCCCTGAGTCATGGTCTTGTTTGTTCGAATCCATCTAGGTGTGCAATAATGCATCGAACGACCGGAGTCGCCAGGCAAGGGCGACAACAATGCGCACAAAACAAGCGCGCGCCCGCAGGGCACCCTGATAAGTCACCCTTGAACAGTAAGCAAGGGGCCGACGAGGCGTATAGTAACCGGTGTATCTCGTTTATGTGAACACTCCTTGATCGATAGGGTTGTGATTGCGATACGGTAGATCAAGGTAAGAACTCTTTAGCTCATTTGTAGCGCCCATTTCAAGCCGCGCATCTCTTCACGTCTCTTCATGGATACGACCACATCCCTTAGAGGCTTCATCACCCCGATCGGTATTCGCTTCTCATCCTTCGGCGGATCCCATTCGATCGACTCTTTACCTTTCGGAGTTTCGAAATCCCATCCCATGAGTAGGCCCGCGACAAGTGACAAGATCTCGATTTGCGCAAAATGTCGGCCAGGACAGAAGACAGTACCACCGCCAAAGCCACGAAATGCCGCTGGGTGCACACTACGCTTTTCTGCGTCCGTTGAGCTTGTTTTAGTGCCGTTGGGCGTGGAGATGAAGCGTTGGGGGTTGAACTCTCGCGAATCGGGACCCCACACTTCCTCGTCGCTGTGGAGAACACCTCCAGCGATCTGGACTACAGATTGGGCACGCAGCTTGTACGTATCCGCCACGATTGTGTCCTCGGTGACAAAGCGAGCAGAGGTCATTGGGGCGATGAGGCGGAGCGTCTCCCGAAAGACAGAATTCAAGAGTGGGCACCCATCCCGCAAGCCTTCGAACGAGATCTTGGCCGTGTTCGTCGAGTGATCTACAGAGAAGGCGCCCTTCTGGATCTCAGCACGCAATTCTTCCATGAGCTGCGGTCGCGAAAAGATGTAGTTCAGGACCCAGAATACCGTAATGCTGCCGTTTACGAGCGTGCCGAACAGCATGCCAAACTCTGATCGACCGCGGTCTTCAAGCGAGACGCCGAGCGCTTTGTGCATGCGGATGCGTTCCTGTATGACCGGACTGGCTTTTATATGTCGCTCCTTCTCTACGTATTCGATCATGGTCTTGGCTACTTTCTCGCGAGCGAGATATGCCTTTCGGGCCGTCACTTGCGGCAGGGGAGAGGCCATCACGCCAATCAATCCATCTTCCCACACCCAGTAATCCTTCACCAAGCCTGGGTATAGCTCAAAAGGGTTTTCTGGACCGTAAAACGCGTACGTGGTAACTTCCACGAACAGTTCGCGACACCACTCAAACAACGGTCTATCGCAGTCTGGCAGCGCATTGAGCCGCTGACTTATCTGTTCCAAGACGATGCTGCCTTGATACTTTATTTCTGCCGGACCCATCAAGCTGTACAGGGTGTTGTGCATGCGGTCCATGAAGCTTGGTTGTTTTGCTTTCTTCGCCTCATAATCGCGGAACGCTTCGACCGTCGCATTAGAAAACCCAACCAAGCGCTGCGTTACGGGGAGAATAATGGGTTCGAAGAGGAGGGTCGAAGATGCTCGTTGAATGTAATTGGCCAAGTGGGGGCTGGTGACGACGTAGGTTTGCGAGGAGAGCATGGGCAGCGTATAGATGGGGTGTCTGCAGCGCGCACTGTAGATGGTTAATTCCTTCCAAAACAGTAAGGTCGCCCCTGACGGCTTTGTTGATTCTGAGGACTCACCTAGTAATCTTATAATAGTTCGCGCCCTCTGTCAAGAGGCCAATGATGTGCCCTATGAAGGGAATCCTGGGGTACAATACAGGCGGTGCTTGCGGATCGGGGTGCGCGCGAAGCCATCGCTCAAGCAGGGCCGCGCTCAAGAATGCAATTGCCACACCAACGACGAGGATTCGCAAGGTCGACATGATTGCCAACAATACCCTATCGCGCAGAGGATTGCAGCTACAGGAAGACTCGACATGTTGGGGATGGGGTGGGAACAGAGACGCATCGCGACTGTGCCGTGCTGACATGTACCAATAAGGCGTAGTCGTGGGCGGTAGCGGCAGTCGAGCGGCACCCCTGACTCGCTGCTTTAGCGAACCTTTCAACGAGCATCTAGCAAAAGCTTGGTGGTACCGTCCACTCCCCACAACCTGCATCTAACACTTACTTTTGGGGTCAACTATTCATTCGAAAACGCGAATGCATCAGTATGGAGCTGCTATCGCGATTCCGAGACCGCATCCTTTGAAAGGTCCGTTCTCGCTGTTCGGCATTGCGCTGACATTCACCGTCGAGCCTCGAGCCCGTTCGTGTGCTGAAGCACTGGCGACGTTCAAGTCAAGCATCGAAGAGATCCACTCAATTCCAGTTAAGTTATCAACGTGGACCGGGGTCCATTATTTTCAACATGGTGGAGAATCCTCGGTCAAATACAAGGTCTCGTGGTTAAACCTCTCACATGTGGCTCCCTAGTATACATGCGACGATACCTTTGCAGGCCAAGTCGCGAAATACTATCAACGACAGTCCACCAATCATTACGATCTCGACCCTCTCCATGCCGGCATATTGCCGCGACCAGGCATTTGGCCGATCGTTTTCCAAGATTATCCGGGGACCCCGCATTACTCCTAGTCTGAACGCGTAGTGCAAATATTCACGATGCCTATTGCGACTAGCATTCTCTTGATTCCAATAAGCTTTTCGCCATAGTCTATCTCGTGGTCACCGCTTTGGGTGCCTTGAGACCGACATCAAGTTAACATTCTCCACCTCTCGGCTGCTCGATACCCCGGGGGTCCGCGGCGCGTCGAAGTGTATTCCAGTCATTGGAGGAAGTTTGCAATGTTGATATATTAAAACAGAAACCTTGAAAGGGGACGGACCATAGGACTACTCGTATCGACATGGAAGACAGGTGAATCAGCACAGTTTAAAAGGCTACAATCTCGAGCATGAGGCGGTGCGTGTACTCCAGGCGCAATCAATCATGTCTTCACGGCTATCTATCGCTTTAGGCCTCATGGCTACCGGGTCTCTCGTGGCCGCCGGACCTTGCGATCTTTACTCAGCCGGTGGTACCCCCTGCATTGCAGCACACTCGACGACTCGAGCGCTCTACAGTGCCTTTTCCGGCTCGCTGTACCAGGTGAAGCGTGGTTCAGATAACACTACAACCAACATTGCACCTGTTTCTGCCGGCGGCGTTGCTAATGCTGCCGCCCAAGATACCTTCTGTGCCTCCACGACGTGCCTTATCACCATTATTTACGACCAGTCTGGCAAAAGCAACCATCTCACTCAGGCTCCTCCGGGCGGTTTCAATGGTCCGGAAACCAATCACTACGACAATCTGGCCAGTGCTACTGGAGCACCCGTCACACTGAACGGCAATAAGGCCTATGGCGTCTTTATTTCACCTGGCACGGGCTACCGCAACAACAAGGTCAGCGGCTCCGCTACAGGCGATGCCGCTGAAGGCATGTACGCCATCTTCGACGGAACTCACTATAATGGGGGCTGCTGTTTTGACTATGGTACGCAATGCCCGGGTACGAAGTCGATCTGTCTTAGACATAACACTTCGTAACATCTCCACTTTTATGACTTAGCTAACTTCGTACCTGCGCGTCTAGGTAACGCAGAAGTAAATAGTTTAGATACAGGCAATGGTCACATGGAGGCTCTCTACTTCGGCGATAACAGTGCCTGGGGTAGCGGTTCAGGAAGCGGCCCTTGGGTCATGGCTGACCTCGAGAACGGCCTGTTCTCCGGCCAAGGTTCAAAGCAAAACACCGCTGACCCAACTGTCACATATCGTTTCCTCACTGCCGTTCTCAAGGGTGGCGCCAACAAGTGGGCACTGAAAGGTGGCAATGCTGCGTCGGGCTCGCTATCGACCTATTACAGTGGTGCTCGCCCAACCGCCTCTGGCTACAATCCTATGTCCAAGGAGGGTGCCATCATTCTCGGCATAGGTGGTGACAATAGTGTCAGTGCTCAGGGTACCTTTTACGAGGGTGTAATGACCAGCGGCTATCCTTCCGATGATGTCGAGAACTCCGTTCAAGCCAACATCGTAGCGGCCAAATATGCGACCACGTCCTTAAACAGCGGCACAGCTTTCACCAATGGTCAATCCATCTCCCTTCGCGCCACTACCTCTGGCTACGACACGCGCTACCTAGCCCACACCGGTGCCACTGTCAACACCCAGGTCGTCACTTCATCAAGCGCCACAGCCCTCAAACAGCAAGCCAGCTGGACCGTTCGCACGGGTCTCGGTAACAGCGCATGCTGGTCGTTCGAGTCAAAGGACACAGCTGGCAGCTACCTCCGTCACAACAACTTCGTTCTTCAACTTGTTGCGAACGATGGTTCGAAGCAGTTCAAGGAAGATGCTACCTTTTGTTCCGTTGCTGGGCTCGGCGGTTCAGGGCAGTCGATTCGGGCTTGGGGCTATCCTACTCGGTACATCCGCCACTACGAAAATGTGGGTTACATTGCGAGTAACGGTGGTGTTCACGCGTTTGATGCGGCGAGCTCGTTCAATGCCGACGCTACTTGGGCGGTGAGCACGAGCTTTGCTTAGGACGCCACTTTCTGAGATGGATGTGGTATAGGAGGCTGTAGAGCATATCTTCTAAGTATATATATCAGATGATCTTGAAAGAGAGACCCTTGTGATATTGGATTTGCGACGCCGTCTCAGCTTTGTGGTTGTGAACTGTGCCTCTACATTTTCCCATGAGACATGTTCCCGGCAATGCATGTCGTTGGACGAATGGCGGAGTTGTTCACCATTGGTGGTTCGGAGTTGCCATTGGGGTCTAGAAATGAGCTGTTTGGCAAGGGAATGATGCTTACCTGGATTCAGCTTCTGCAGGCGTTCGATCGCCACCTAGGCATACATAGAGTGACCCAACTGACTAGCAACACGCGTTCGCTCTCAATCGCGCCTGAGTTAGTCATCACTAAATCCTCCCGCGCCCGTCACTTTTTGCCCGCCCGGGCGGTCTCGAAAGCAAGTGCGCTAGCGTTCACGGGTGAGTGCCCACCGCGCATCGCGCCTACCGTAAGATACTTGACCCCTCCGCCACTTTCGCTTTACGACCCCTCACCCAACCCATGGGCACATCTCAGCAACCCCCTCCGACCTCTATTGCTGGTACCACCAACATGGCGCCCCCCAGTACCAAACGCAAAGGTGCGAGTGACAGCAAAGACGCCTCCGATAGCCCTGCCAAGCGCATACGGACTGTTCCAGAAGGCGGCCCAGTTCAGCGAAAGCGCGACATCTTTCCATTCCTGGACCTGCCGGGTGAGCTACGCAATAGGATCTACGACATATTAGCTGCGGACGCGAACGAGAACCCAGTCGGTATTCGCAATAGATTGCGGGAGATAATCAAGGAGATGTGCGACCGCCTTAATATCCGCAAAGAACCCAAACAGCTGGAACATGGATTCTCGCACTCTTCATGGGGGTAAGTTGCTTCTCAGCCATCGTGGGGAGCCTCAATGCTTACGTGACAAGACTGACCCAGGTATGCCGCAAGATCCGTGATGAATATCTTCCGGTACTGCGCCCGATGCGACGTGTTTGCGTTACCATTAATGATCTAGAAAAATACATGGATGTTTTTGTCCCACGTCTGGACGACAATATGCCCTTCCTGAGGGCCCCTACCACCGTTGAGATCATTCAAAATTCGGACCACGTGTCACCGTTGGACCTTCACCTTATCTCTCAATGGATCCACGCATCGCCCAACCTGAATTTCATATTCGACAAAGATCTCATAATCGCATCCCAGATCGTTGAGTTGTTCTCAGCTTGGAACCAAATCGGTCAAGCTCTTGGTCTTCGAGGTATGACTTTACATGCGCCACCCAAGTCGGCTGCTCTATATGGGGTTCTCTGCTGGGCCACTGTTGACATCACATGCAACCTTCTCGACGGGTCACCACCGTTCGCGCATTCCCTTGACGAGGAGCGACTTGTTCACATCACTCACTTTGCGCATGCCGCTGGGTTTTTCTCGTCGCCCAATGAGAGGCTCAGTCCCGTTTACTTTGAGTGGAAATCAGAAGGTACAGCTGTTCTTTGCTTCCGTTTGGGACCTAGTGGTGATTACTCGCTCAATGTCGTGGATCGCATCACGGATTTCAGCCTCTACCGTATTCCGAGCCAAGGCGTCAAAAATACCGAGGAACTCAGAAACTGCCGACTTTATTGACGGAACTATACCCCACAGTCTGCTCATTGCATGATGCTCGGGTCGTAATGGAAGAATAAGTGTGGCCACGAAAGCTTTTGCGCGGGTTCGAACACAAAAGTGGTAGTAGGAGAATAGCTGAGCGCATATCCTAAAAGGGATAGAAAAGGGCCTGCACACGTAGATCGGTCCCTGATACAATACCGTTCTTTAGCCCCTCTGCTAGGGATGCAATTTGATATGAGCTCTCAACTGGTCACTTCCTATACGGGCTTCAGTCAGATTGTCTGTCCTATTGCCATTATGTACCTCAGTGTCGACGAAACGAGACTTAACATCTTTCTTCGCTCAGTGATCGGAAGATAAAACTTACGGATCCTGATGCTGGCTTTCCATTTGCCTTGCACGTTCATCGACATAGTTGTGTCCTGGTCGTCGCTTAGCTTTGTAACGACGTAAACACACGTTTGCTGTTGTGATAATAAAAGGAATCGAATGAGAATCAGCAGACTATGCATCAGTAAAATTGAGGAAAGTCTACATTGGATATCATACAAACACTTCAACAGTAACACCAGTCCTTGGTCTAACCGAAGGATCTGGGCTTTAGACGGTCGAATCTATATCAATTGTTCTTCAACGGGCAAGACCTATTGACCGAGACGGTTGCTTGCCTTCCCTACAAGAACCGATAAGCGTATATTGAAGTCCTACTCATCACTATCATCAAGCATTTCACGCAAACCACTTTCATTATCGGAACTTCGCTTTGCAATTTCTTTAAATTGTTCTTGCAGACACTGTGTCAATCAATCATAAGAAGCTAAGATACTAAGCCATGTTTTCACTAGCATTCTGAATAACATCCGCTACTGAAAAGAGGATAGCAGCTCAGGAGAGGTTGCTCGGTAGTAGCGGGTGACTTATGCTACTTATCAGCAGTGCTCGCACCAACATAGAAGAGAGGAATCTGCTACTTACCTTTTCAAGAGGGAGGAAGGCACGGGGCACGAAAAAAAGGGTAGGTGCTATTGATCTATTTAGTGTTTTGTTGAGGAGGAATCCAAAGACCGGACTTACCTTTCTCGAAGGGACAGTCCACGATGTAGTGCGTCATGGCATCGTTCTGACGCGTCGCATCGGTCGATTTAGCGCAAGCTTTACATGGAGAAGCCGGTCGGATGCACTTCTCGATTGGGTGCGTGTTCGCGTTCTGCTTCCAACTCGGGTTGTTCGCGCAGCGGGTGCAGAGATAGGTCCTGGGGCACTGGCCAACGAAATGCTGCGTGCTGTCACAGTTGGTGCAGAACACGCTGATCCCCCAGTAGAGGATGCTCCGGTTGCGCAGCACGGCCTTCAGATTGTCGACGTCAACCTGGTTCTCTGGCTGATAGCGTCCTCGCCCGATGACGGATTCTCCAGCAAGCAAAGATGCTGCGACCATTGTTTGGGCGATATCGTTGCCGGCGTTGTGCAAGTACTTCTCTCGGACGCTGTACTGTCCGAGAATGTTCTTGAGGCTCATATTGCCAGAGCTCAGGCCGACTTCTCGAGCCATCACTTGAGTGTCGAGAGTCAAGACGATGACGCCTAAGGCCGCAAGGTCGAAGTCAAATTGCTCACGGAGGGTGTCAATGTCGTTTCCTACCGCGTGACCAAACAGGATGATCGGTCGTAAGTTGCCGCGTGTGTCGTACCGTTTAAAGGTATCGCTCAACGCTTGCTTCGCCTGAGTACCATCGACGAAGCACGTGGTGCCAAACTGGAAATCCTCCGGATGGCCCTCGCACTTCTCTCCGTTCACCCAGTGGGCGTTCTCCTTCAACCTCAGATGGTGGACCTCCATGTCATTCAGAGCGTGAATCGGCTTGCCCAACATAGTCTGGGGCAAGCGTAGCACTGAGATGCCGAGTTCAGTGACAATGTGGGGGTTGGATTCATGCCATTCCATGTCCACCCCAACTAGCAAAGCATCCTTCAATTGAAAATCAATTTCAGGAATGATGTATGGCGCTTGCTTCATCTTCAATAAGTGGGCAGCAGCCTGGACGTGCGACCGCTGCGTTAGGCCACCACGCGAATCCAGACCGTTCGCCAGAAACTGTGCGAGCTGACTCAAAGTCATGGGCTGTTGATTTGTTGCCATGATCCGAGAGGTGTAAACTATATTCTCGTAGTTGTAACCTGCCAAAAGGAATTTCGGTACGGATGCTCGTGGTCGGAAAGGTCGAGTGGGAGCTGATCAATCACAAGCCAGTTGTGAGTCGTACCGCTTGGGTTTGGTTTGGCTATGGTAGCCTAGCGCGTGGTGAACTTTATAGTGAATAGCTATTGTAGCTATCGTGAAAATTGTGCAGCAGCAGGCAGGCATTGTGCTGTTGTACAAAGAACACTAGTGATAGTTGCCTGGAGTTGGTGAAGAAGCGCGCATTGTGTATGCCCGCGACTGCATCACCTGCCACATGCGTTTGTGAAAATTGAAGCAGAACATCACGGTCAATTGAAAGACCGTATGAACAGGAAGTATGATCGGGAAAAAATGTTATATACTGTGAAAAAGGGGTATGATGAATCCAGTTAATGAAGAAGATGTGATGGGATCCTGAGCTATACATGTAGGTGAGGAGCAAGTGTTTGTCTATGATTGTTGATGTCTGGTAATCAAACAGTCAAACAAGAGGCAACATTGAGCGGTGTTTCAGACAGAACGATGAAAAGTGGATGATAGCAGATGGAATGGAGAGGAAAGAGAGAATAATTGGCCTACTAGGTAGAGTTTGACTCTGAGACCTTCGCATGTCAACGCACGAGGCAAGCATGGCTGCATAGCTTAGGCCCTACTAGTGCGTTTGTCGGTCTCTGAAGGTAAGCGCAGAGCAATATGATACACGTCTCAGAAAATCTGGATACTGCGCGTGTTGTCGCACAAAGTTTGAGCGTCAGTCCAGATGCACATTGGCCTCATTGGAAAGTCGTCATACTTCGTAGCCGCCCAAAGAAGGATTTGGGAAAGAAATTGCAAAGGTCTTGCACGCCTATGCTGTAGTGAGCTCCCGGAATGGTAGGAAATCTAATCACTCAAGCCCGTCGAGATCTGAATGGGGACACTCGGTGAAGAAATGATCCGAGCTTACGCAACGGATACAGAATACCTCTGTTCCTACGGGTGGAGCAGGCGTCGGCCGCTCCATCAGCTCATTCACAACCGACTGGGCAGTCTTCGAAGCAGACTGGCCGTGCTTCCCAGGCTTCGCTTTCGGGTTACTAGGCGACTGGTACAGATGCTTCCTTAGAGCGGAGAGCATAGATGAAATGGTGATGTAGGCCGCCGCGTTCCCACAATTGCCGGAATCCTTGGGTTGGATTTTGTATTGGGCAAGCAGGTAGTCGAGCTCAGCGTAGGGATTCCGAGTAAGCTTGCTTTGCTCCGCAATCACTTGACCATCCAACATGGCAATCGTTGTGCCGATTTTCGCAGGGTCGAATCCAAGGTCTTGCCATAGCGCTGCTAGTTCGTACATGTTGCCATGCTGAAGGCAAATGACGGGACGAAGGCCAAGTTCAAGGTTCTCTTCATCCATTGGTTGGGTCCAGATTTGCGTCAAGAAATCGACTACTTCATCTTTCGACGCAAAGGCGGAAGTGCCGAAGTGGTAAGCGTCAGGGTTACTGTTGCCAGCCGGAAGATGGGCGTGCTCTTGCAGTCTAAGATGCATAGACCAGATATGGGAAAGGTAGTTTTCGGCGTGAGGTCCCGCAGATGTGTCGATAAGTCCTTCCGTATTGAGACTCCGCCTGTCGAAACTACAAAGTCAATTGGCATTAGCAGAGTGCGACCTTACAATTGCACAAAAGAGGGCTGGTGCGAAAGTCTACAACCACTTCACCTACGTGGTGATTCCGATGCCCGACAACTTGTAAGGGCTGACGGTCATTTGGTCACAGGAGAGAGTGACCAGTACAGCTTCCTTGAAGAGCTCGTTCAGCTCGACTGTGCCGCCGTTCGGGATGTTTCTCCCCTGCAGATAGCGCTGCAGCACCAAGGAATTCTGTTGCGTCCAAACACGGTCTCTCAGCCGCTCTAGCTTCTTCGAGTTTGTCTTCGACATCGTGTTGAGTGACTCGAAGGGAACGTAGCAATGTCTACTGGTGCTGGACTGTTAGCAATCTATAATGGCAACGTAGCAAATGCTGTCGTTAGTAACCATTGTTTATCCTCACTTAGTTTAGGCACAGCGTAGGACCGTAAGTCCTACTTCGGTAGCAGAACGCGATATTCTCAAAAGACCTATTGTGTTGCTATTGCAAGTTGGGAGATAAGAACAGAGTGTGTCTCGCCGTTGTTGACGCCTCGCGTCATGATCATAGTTCAATGGTCTTGCACTAACCGAATCTAGTTTAGCGCTACTGACCGCTCCTTCCTCGGACATAACATCCGCCCTCTGCACCGTAATTGGTTGCTTCTGATACTCTTTATCCTCAGATTGCTCGCACTATGCATTGCTGGACCTTCACGTCGCATCTAAACCAAATGCTCTGCCTTAGTGCTGCATGCGAAGTCTCCATTGATCCGTACCGGCCGTGTGAACGCCACTGGTACCTCAGGGCATGGCGCATCTTCCATGGTGTTGAGCTACCGACATGCTAATCTCTCTTTGTTCTTAGGTTCTCATGAGGACATTGTGCCTATCTTCTTTCTATCGTTCAACCTCCGCCGGGCTTCTTTAGCGCACCCCCAAGAATGCTGGGATCAATCAATGCCGGTTCCGGTACGGTGAGGCCACATCGGATGAACATGCTCTTCCACATGGCGCCAACCGGTCGTTCTTCTGGCATAAAGACCACTGTATTCACATACGTCTCAGTCGTATTGTAGCAGGCTTCCATTGTGAAAAGCTGTGCCTCACAATTGTCACCTTTCGCAGAATAGAAGACACCGCAGCGCGCATGAGCAGGCAGGTCCACGCAAGTCCCATTCAGCCAACTACTTGCAGGTCTTGGTAGGTTCAGCCTCTGCAAGAGCTCGCCGCGACAATGCTTTGGACCTCCATCGCCAGCATACGACATCGCAACGATAGGTACTTGAGGTTGAGATGGCGGCGGTCGAGCGGTCGGTGTCGGTTTCGATGATCCGGTAGTCTCGCCAATGAACCCTTCGTCGACCGATGATGTTGGCTGGGCAATCGCCGTGGCTCCGATCATGCCTTCATCACTCGATATAATGGTTGGACGGCCTGTCACAACCCATGTCGCAGTCTTGTCAGCGGCAACTGTGGATGTTCCGCTAAGAATGTCGCCGCGGTCGAAAGCGCTTCCATTGATCGCAGCACCCGCTTGCTGAGCTTGCGCCTGCGCCTGTGCTCCAAGCTTTCCGTCTTTTGCAAGTTGCGCATTCGATAGTTGAACGAGTCTTCGCGGCACCTGCTGCGCGCGGATTTCGAGTGATGTGATTAGGGAGATGGTAATGATGACAATTAGGGTTATGGACGACGCAACGACAATAATTCGACGAGGTATCGCCATTGCAATGAGATTACTGAAGATCTGGTGAACAGGAATGAAGCATTGAGATCCTCCAGGTTCATGGTTGTCGCTGCCAAGAGAGGTGCTGCACCACGCGTTTCATCACGACCGACAGCTGAAACATCACGGAAGCTGGGCAAAGACCATCCCACCTTCAGTCACTCACCATTTGGATGCAGGCTAACATTACATTGTAGATTATTGCTCTATTTGCTTGTGTTCCGCACAGCGGCTTAGCGGCCATTACTCGACCGAAACAAGAGTTCCTCCCAAGAATGAATCACTTTTCAGTGTCCGGTTCTGTTATTACCAGAGAATCTGAGTTCCAGACCAACAGCATCCTGAAGTAATCGAGACCTCCTTCAGCATTCTGCGCTTCGACTCTGATCTTACATCTCTCTTTATCACGCCCTCAGCCCCCGCAAAGCCGGCAAAGGTGCAGCCAACATCTCAGCCATCGATGGTTCATTATCCCTCTTCTGGAGGCCATGCAAGAATGCTCCACGCTCTTTAGCCAGCCTGTCTTGCTCTCTTGCCTTTCTCGATGAAAAAACAACGAGTAGAATCCCCGAGACCAAGGCTAAAACAACAAGAACAATCACAAGCTTGTGATTACCAGTGAAATTGTCGTCGTCGCGCGGTGCAATAGACCTCGGTACTGCAGCTGGGACAAAAGGGTCGAACGACTTATCGCTTGGTGTCCCGATGCGAAAGGTGAAAGGCAACGATGCTGCACTATGAATCAGTCGCTGCACGGTCTGTATTGAGCTATAACACTTACGCGCCATGGCTGCTGCCTATGTGGATATCGTAGATCTCGCGCTAGGGTCGTGAACAGGTGTTCGTGGGTCCGCTCCACGGAGGACGAAACTCTTGCCCGGGACTAGTATGACCTTGGACAACATCGGCCTTTATTATTGTACAATTGAGAGGTGGCATGACAAGTAATGTTGTACAGGGCGGCTACAGAACATGTGTTTGAGTGTTGTGGCAGTGTTAATAGCCGGTTAAGCATTGCATGCAGGCCTGAGGTTTTCATGCATGACGATTCGCTGGACCACACCTGCTGATTTACAATGAGAGATCTAGCAACGCTTTCAGTCGCATGTGGCCTGTGGGCATATGTGCCTGGATGGTTGAAGGTTGTGTACATTGAGGCTAGGTCCTGTGTGCATACCAAGGCTGGCAATGCCGTGGTCTTTGTCCAAGACGTCATTCGACTACTATCGACCTATCGTCCTTTCTCAACAAGTTTCTGCGAGGTTACATTTGTATAAGTTTTAGGAATTGCACGTCTTAGCCATGCTGATATGATGTCCCGATGATCACGCCAGAACTCTTCGATGGGTCTTCAATGAGACGGACCCTAAGCAATACGCGTCAGGCGACAAACTCGGTCTCGTTTTTCGGGGCGGTGCGAGGGAGGACGCTAGGAGCATGAAAGCCCGTATTGTAGATGGAATAAGTATGATGTATAACTATTCATCCTCCATTCTCAATAAACAGCAAGAGCCATAGAAGGTAGGCACCTACTTTGAAGGACCACATAGTCTTCTTCCATGAGACATATAAGTCGTGGTACAACCAAAGACCACGACTGTCTCCCATACCCTCCAACCTGATTGTTCTCAGGAGACCGCTTGCCACACACTGAACATGACCACTGCCCCCACACTCTAGTTCAGATGTATATCATGATCGTAGACAGTACAATTATAATACCCATCGCCCCGCCAATTCCTAATCCCAAACGGCGGATGCCAGTCGACCTGCGCCTCCCCTTCCCCAAAGCGTAACCCAGCCTCCCGGAGCCCCAGCCTACCCCAGCCAGGCCCCGTAGATCCGTCGCACTTCTCCTCGTCATGCCTGATGCTACCATTAGCCACGCACCAACATATGGCCTTCTTTGACCTTCAACTTACTTGTACACGCTGCAAATACAGTTCCAACTAGTCGTCTTGAAGTGGGTTACAGGCATGTTGCCGATGGCGAATTGCAATTTGCCGCAGTTGTATTGTGGGGAGAAGCTGCCGTACATGGGGACGATCTGGCCGGGGTCTTGACGGCTGTAGGCTTCGCCGCATTTGTAGTACTCGACGGAGATGGTGACGTGCGGCGGTTCTGGGGTGTCGCCTATAACGAAGGTAGCTAGGAGCGCGAGCAGCAAGACGAGGTGGGTGTATAGCGCGCTCATGGCTGCTTGGGAGTGTTGTGGGGAGCGGTGGGTATGCCGTCGAGAAGTGGAGGCGGGGTAGGGTGAGGGTTACACTTGGGCAGGACCGTTCGTTGTGCTGATTGTGGGCACGGATCAGTGGCCGATGAGAGGTAGGTGCGGTGTATTCGTGAAACCTATGGATTCGAATTCACGCTCGGACAAACCGGTATTGGTGGTTTACCCTCAAACAAAGCATCGTTCACGCTCTAGTAAAGAATCTGACGGACATTCGACTTCCGCGATTCGGCTGCGATGTGCGGCTCAGTACCATGCGCTGCTGTGGAATCAACAAACGATCGCTGATTATCAAGTATTCGAGTGAACTAGTTGATGAATGCTGTGGAATGACTCATAGTGCAACCGATGCTAGAAACCAAATACAATGATATTTGAACATGCCTGCGTACCTTTCATACGCTCTTTGTCTCCGTTCTCATCGTCGCAAGCCGATAGTATCCCAAGACGATGATGGAACATTGACCCTTCTCGTTTGGGCAGTGACTCAACCGCTCTTGCTCCCACCACTCTTCGGCGCGCTTCCGCCACCACTCGTCTTCGTCCTGACACCCTCCGAGGCCCCTCCTTCCTGTGCACCTCTTGGCTTGCTGACCTCAGGGTTGCCCGGGCTGACGTTCAGCGCATCGCTCTCACCGCCCTCGCCCTTTCCTTCCGCCTCTGCTGTCTGTTCTGCGGCCTCGGGGCTCGTCTTGTTGGGATCGAAGGCGGCATCAGAGTGGGCGGCTGCGTCATCGGACCCGGACTTGGAATATTCGTTCGAGCGAGGCTTGAGAGAGTCCTTGTCTTGCGTGTCTTTTGAAGCGAAGCGGGGAGCAGTGGTGCTGAGGAAGCGTGGCTGCGAGACGACAGCGCGAGGCGCGCGTTGTAGGAAACGGCGAGTGAACATTATTGCTCTTGTGATGGTGTTGTTTGATGCGAGAATGGTGTAGTGCGAGCTTGGAGATGGCTCAATTGATTGCCAGCTTGAGTGAAGAAGTAGTTCGAATGTGATTAGGTGAATCCGAGGGTGTGGAGGAAGGGAAGCTGGGATGAGGTTGTGCAAGAGATGTTGGAGCTATGGGCACGTCGTGAGCGCTGTCTGACGTCAATGTACTTGCAACATTAGCCGAGGCCTTGGTCACGTGATGTGCTCCTGCCCGCGGGCGTGACCAGCTCCCTTCAACATGAAACTATCAGACCGAAGAGAATAATCTGTATTGAAGCCGAGCAGTGTCGTGTTCAAGGCTTTTTGATCGTTCCTTAGCTTGAGAGCAGTCGCTGAAAGCATCGGCGCGGAGTCGGACACATCTCCGACCTCCGAGTTTTACGACCGGAGAGCCCCACGCGTTCCTCCCACCTTTGATATCCAGGACCCTCCATTGGGCGCGAGTGTATGCAGCACTGTTCCCACACCTGCTTGAACTAGCTAGTCTCTGCATCCATATCTTAGAGCTCATCACCACGTGGATCTTTACTGCCTAACGCAGAGCATAAAGTCGGGCATCGTACCCTAAACTTTGAGGCTTCAAAACGTTCTCACCGAGATCGAAGACCAGTGCCATACCTCCATCTGTGAAGTAGGTATCTCCGATCTTTCAGGCCATGGTAAGCAGCATTCGCGTTGATTAAACTGTTTTGAATCGGATGTGCTCACGCCGTCCTTCCTAGACTCGAAGCTTTAGTGAATTGAGCGTGCGCTCGACGACCACTGTCAAACAACCCCCCTGAGATTTTACCTTCGACCCTAGTCAAGGCCTGAAAGACCTGATTCATACAAGAGATTCGACCTACTACATCATTTGACAAAACTATCCGATCTATACGACCACCATGGCCATCGCCCCAATGCCTTGGACACCGCCACCGCGCCCAGACCCAGAATCACTCAAGAACCCGCCCCCATTCGAACCTGTTCCTATCATCCACCTCCGCACCGGGAAAATCCGCGCAGTCTTCAACAAAGCCGGCATGACTTCTGCCATCCACAAGACTCCGCTTGCCTTCCCAGTTACCATTGCCGTATCAGGCATCGTCGGCGATGAACACGCTTACCTCCCCCACCGCTCCCCAGATAAAGCCATCCACCACTACTCCTCCGCGCACTACCCTCAATGGGCCGCCGAGATCCCTGAGAGTGCGCATATCTTCAAGCCAGGAGCTTTTGGCGAAAATTTGTTCAGCGATGAGTTAGACGAGACGAAGTTGTGTATCGGAGATAAGATTCGGATAGGCGGCGTGCTGTTGGAGGTCAGCGAGCCGAGAGCGCCGTGCTATAAACTCAATCATCGCTTTCAGGTCAAGAACATGGCGAATCGGGTGCAGAGTTTGCTGCGGACTGGCTGGTTGTATCGCGTGCTTGAGCCGGGAGTTGTGGAAGAGGGTGCGATGATAGAGCTTGTGGAGAGGGTGCATCCGGAGTGGAGTGTTGCGCGCGTGGCGTATTACTTGTTTCTTGAGAGGGATAACGTGGAGATGAATAAGGAGATTGCGGAGCTGGCTGAACTTGGCGAGGATATCAAGGGGCGCTTTGAGATGAGGTTGCAGAAGGGGAAGCTGGAGGACGAAGCGGGGAGGTTGTTCGGCGGTGATGAGGAGAAGATGGACACGTGGAACGAGTATCGATTGGTCGAAAAGAGGAGGGAGACGAGCGCCGTTACCGCGTTCGTCTTTGAAGCTGTGGAGTATATGGCCGAGGAGGACGTCAAGACCGTTGAGCCAGGGAGCCACGTTCGCGTCAAATTAGGAGGGAAGTTAGTCAGGGCGTACTCTGTCGTGGGCGGAACGACAAAGCTCTTTGCCCTTGGCATTGCGCTCGATCCTGAGAGTCGAGGAGGCTCCAAGTATCTACACCACGAGACGAATGTCGGCGACAAACTCACCTTTAGCCGTATCACAGCATCATTCCCTCTCGCTCAAGATGCGGACAAGCACATCATCATCGCTGGTGGCATTGGTATTACTGCTTTCCTCGCTGCAGCCGAGTATCTCCGTACTTCGAAACAAAACTACGAGCTGCATTTTGCAGTCTCTTCCGGGGTCCCTTTCGCTGCACAAATCGAAGCGCTTGGCTCGAATGCGAAAGTATACAACAAAGCTCTTGGTCAGCGCCTCGATCTGAAGAACATCATCGCCGGTGCTGACCCCACTTCGCACGTCTACACTTGTGGTCCACAGCGACTCATGGATGCTGTTGCCTCCGTTGCGAAGGAATACGGATTGGCCGATGCCTCTGTTCACTTCGAGCAATTCGTGGTGGCAGCATCAGGCGATCCGTTCACAGCGGAGCTAAAGCAAAGTGGAAAGACGCTGGAAGTTGGGCCCACTCAGTCTCTTCTGGACGTGCTACGGGCCGTCGGAATGGACATCGACTCTTCTTGCGAAGTGGGGAACTGCGGTACTTGCAGGGTGGACGTGTGTTCTGGCCGCGTGGAACACCGAGGAACCGGGTTAGGAGATGACGAGAAAAAAGACAGCATGCTGAGTTGTGTCAGTAGGGGTGTAGGACGGATCATCTTGGATCTCTGAAGATCTTTCACACACACAGATGCGCTTTACTTCTTTTACTTGTAAAGTCTTAATGAAATTTTGCTTTAGCATGCTGGTATCCTACAGCCACCGCTCCAACGCGGAAATACGCCACAAACCCAAACGCCATCCCATGCCATGAAATATGCACATCGAACTGTAACCCCAAGTCTCTCTCAATCGTCCCACCGCATATTCAACACCAACCCTTGCACTTCTTCCGCACTCAAGGGGTGCTTCCTCTTCACTTCGTGTTCCCGTTCGCCTTCAAAGAGTCACATGCCAACGGCACGGCCGTACCACTCGGCTGCAACAGGCCATCCGAGGACAAGTGCTGCGAAGGGCAGGACACTGCATCTCGTTAGTACCACCGATGTGGAACGTGGAAGGGGGGAAACGTACAATCCACCAGTGCGGGCGATGCGTCTGGGGTACAAGCTGAAGTCGACAGCGTGCGGCTTCGCAGTTGCGGGGTTGCGTGCGAACGGGTGGGGCTCAGTGAGGTAGCGCGCAGCGGTGCGAAACATGGCAAACTTTTGTGTTGGAGAAGGCATGCTGTGTATGTGATTGTGTTGCTTTGGACTTTGTGTCTTTTGGCTGGAGATTCGATTCGCTCGTAAGAGTTGAGTGTTCGCTCTAAAAGTTCCTTTTTATCCGAGTAGTTGATTTGAGTGTAGTAGACCGATGTCTATGTTGCCTTCTGGTAGACTAGATGTTTGGAGATGGTGTTGTAGATGCTGAGTGGAGAATGGCTTTCACTGGCAGCGTTACACGAGGATATATACAGCATGACGAGGGATGAGTCGGAAACGACATGGCAGACTTTGCGCAGAGTATCGCACCACACGAGTATCACGCCAGACGTTGGTGCGAGAGAGGCCGATTCATTACCGCGATGAGTGTGCAGCCTTGCGGTCTCGCTTACCATTGCCGCACGGCATGACCAAAGCGCACGCAGGCGCGAACATTGGGAAAATTCCTGTTCAGGCGAAGACGTTACGGGAGCTGTGTAAGGTAAGCAATTAGAAGACACGTTATTGGGCGATGGGCTGGGCATTGCTGATTGTGCGTGCGCGGGTGATGAGGCGCGGCCCTGCGTCGCGAGAGAGTGGTGTGATGGTGTCGTGAAGGGGGCCTTGGGGGATCGGCGGCTGCCGACTCTGCAGTAAGCGAGCGGCAACCGGCGCCACCTGAGAATGGTGTGATCTTTTCGCACGAAGAGTCAACCCGTAGGATTTCGCCGACAGTTATTCTCGTCGCGAAGAATTACGCAAATCTTCGGCATCGTTAGTCGCGATGGTGTCGCAATGCATCGCTGGTCGACTTTCTCTACATCCGCACGCGAACGAACAAATGGCGTCTTCCCGCAGCCAAAGAGCATCGGCCGAGGAACTGGGCCCTTGTGTAACGCAATTTAGGTCAACTCAATGTGCAACATCACGCAGGCCTTGGGCGCAGCATTGATGTTCTTCGGTGCTTCGCCAGCTGTGAGCATGGGCACGAATGGAGTGGAGTGAAGTAGGCCTCACAGTATCTACACTGGGTCAACTCGAAGTACGATACCGATATGAACTCACGACCTGACTCTTTCGGGCGTGGATAAGATGGTCACATATTTTTCCCTCCTGTACTGATTCTCTTCCAGTTGCTTCACCCAAAGCTCAAGCTGTGCGCGCTGCACCTCCTGCCAGCTCATCTCCTCTACTCACGCTTCCCTCGCGCTACATCGAGATTCTTGCCTGGATTACTATCTGTGCTTCTTCAACTTGTTACAAGCCTTGAACGAATGCTTCAACTTCTTTGGAATCGAATGGGGCCTAGAATTCCAGCCGATACAGTTTCCACCTCTGCAGTGGTTATGGTCACTGCAGTAATCCTCCCAATCCTCACTGTTCTAAAAACCTTGAGCGATCAAGGAATGTTCAGTCCTGTCGTGTGAGCGGTCGTAATATCTAGCCTTCCATGGAACATCGCCGCACTTGCATGGGTGATTGCGTCCGGACTTGGACTAGGCGGAGGAGATGGCTTCGCCTTTCGGATTGCGACAGATGGAAAGAGAAAATGCGCCAACGCGGCCTTCGTCGTATTTCTCCTCGGTCAACTCGAAGTGAAGTACATTATACGTTTCTGCTCCAGTAATGAGAACACACGACATCGAGCTTCCTTATCCACACTTGCCACCTCCAGCTATCGGTCCGCCATGACCTGCTTTCTCTGTCTCAATTGAAATCCTGCTCGTGAGACCTTTTCTGCGATTACTATGCGAAAGGACGAAGGGCACAAGATCAGAGCGAGGTTGGAGATAACAAAACATGCTCAAGCTTTTGGTCGATTGACGTACTTTCAGCTAATTCTACGAGGCGGGCGAAGTGGGCGAATTAGGCTAATGTAAATTCCGATCCTGAAGATTCATCGCTCTTTTTCGCTCTTCGTGTTCAATATATCTGTCCTGTGCGACAAAGAAGAGGTTCGTTATCTGCGGAGTTGATGACAGCTCGAGAGCCCACTCCAAGCCATTCTTGCGAATCAGCTCTGCAAGCGCATCTTGCGCAGCGACTATCTCTTTGTCCATTGAATTGACGTCTCTCCAACTATCCATGTTGTAATTCAGCAATCTGAGATCTGGTGTGAACTGCTCCCAATTTCTGTCGCAGACATATTCACTAATGACCTCAACTCTCTGCTCGGTATTCCATCCTGCGGGATCGTACTCCCACGGATCCGACAAGATCCTCAGTTCCACAAGTCCAGGCGGCAGGACATCGGAAAGTCGAGGTGCTCCCTCGGCATATGCAGGGGGGTCATAATGGAGCCTGATACCCTTTTTGGAGGGACCGAAGAGAATGGTGAAAGTTGTTTCGAGCTTCTTTAGTGCAAGCATGTCCTTTACGCGCAGCCAGCCTTCCACGCAAGGCTGGCCTCCAGCGTCACATTCATTCAGATCGAGCACGTATGTGACCTTGAGAGTGGTAAGGGTGTGTTGTATAGGAGCCAGCATACTGCTGAGATGTCGAGCATCTATAACGTCGTTGTCAGCCGGACCTTCGTGGACGACGTACCCATAATGCAGAGATTTGATCTTTGTAGTGAGCGGGAGAAGTCTCGACAGTATATCAGAGTTGGTATCATCGTCTGGGAGTTGCAAGTGGCGAATGATGTTGGCCACCTCTTTAGATTTCGAAATTGTTGCTTCCAGAGTATCGACGACCAATTGGAATCGCGGTGAGTTACCCGACATAACAACGTGTTCCAGGATGAGCGGCATGACAGCGGCTCGCAGAGCTACGCATGTTTGCAATAACGCTTTGAAGTCGCTGCGGTCCACACTGTGGAGGATCTCATTTTGCAATTCTGCGGGCAAATCGAGTAACTTGGAGGACTGTGTCTGGCGTTCTGGTTTGATCGAGAACGGCTCAGAGCACGCTGCTAGGAGATTTTCATCCTCGAGTCGCATGTTATCGCCATCTTTCCAAACTTCGTACGTGCTCTTGTAGATACCTTCTTCAAGGCATAACGCGTTTCGATGGTGACGCTGCGCCCCCTCATCCACTACTGACTCCCAGCTGGACGTCGTTGAGTTGTCGTGCGACAACATCGCCGAAATAGGATCCTGTGCGTTCCATGACGGACTCAATTGAGGACTGGTCGGAGAATATGTCGGCGAAGTTGGGCTGTATGGCGGGCTGGTTGGGTTTGATGGGCTTATTGGCGCCCAAAAGGTAGGAGAAGGTATGTTATCTGCATCCCTATCAGGCTGTGAACCACTTGTGCTATGCATTGTAGTCATCTGTACTGTAGTAACGTTTGAGCTGTAAGTTTAATGCATCAACCAGCACCGTGATGGCAGATTTGTATGCCCAGCGTCAGCTAAGCTTTACGGAAAATGCCTAGTTCTTTGCTCAGCCACCAAGGCGTAGGGCTACAGCCTGAACTTTCAAAGCTGTTGTCAAGCGGCACAATTGTTTGCATAGGGCTGAGCCACACCGTGACTGCAGCCTAGCCGCAGGATTGAAGCTGCTCTTTCGTTGCAACAAGATAAATTGCACAGATAGATCCCGGTTGAATAGCACAGAATATAAAGCAGAGGATGAAGACGTTTGGAAAGAAGATTGCGAATGACATTCGGAATCTCGACAGAAACACTTACAGGCAAGCGCGCCTGGCCAAGTGAAGGGGGTACCTTAGGTAATCGCTTCATTCAGCTTAGCGCATAAATCAGTGCGCGACCCGCTGTCCAGCAGGTAGACACGATCCTACCAGAACTTCAGCGTTTAATTCATAATTTGTCCTGCAAATCCCGACATGAGGATATCGCGCTCCGCCTAGATCATCTTTATGACTCCTATGAAGAGGCCTATAATGTCCTCAGGACGCATGGTACGGAGCCTAGCTACGGCTTCGAGCTCAAGTGGATTGAACCTCACAACTGTGATGTCAAAACGTGACGTACTATGATTGCATTCAATTTAGGAAATGTCACCCAAAAAGCAATAATGCTGCGCACAAGTACACGCTTAATGGATTAGCGATTAGGAAGATGCATTTAAAGAGGCAGCTCACTCGTTACGTCCAGAAATTCTACAAGTACGTACTGTGCATGTGGCACATCGACAGGAGCGTACAGACAAAGGCTTAATAGGGTCGATGGTGTAATGAAAGCTTGAGCTTCTAGCCAGTGTGTGAGTGCACCTTGACAGTTGAGCCTTTCTACCCTACACAGTATCATATCATCTCGATAGGACGAGGCGAGAAGTTGTTGCCCAAGGTTGTTCGTCAGAAAGCAACTGGGGAACGCCGTGTACTCGGAGATTCCTATCCTCCTTCTCGTCCGAGCCTAAATTCCGTGTTCTAACCGTAAAAAGCAAGGTGGATGATAAATTCCGGTGAGCCCCATGGTACCCCGCTAATTACGCGAAATACGTTAAATACGGCTGCAGGAACAGGGCCGACAGTGGAAGACTTGACGCATGTATAGTCACGATAATTGATTAGATCAGAGCATGTGGGAACACACTGCATACCGCGGCCAACCATATTTTATCATTTTAAAAGAGCTGGATAGGCTTTCCTCGTAAAAACACACCCCTCATTCGACATCTCGCTGAGGATCAGTCTTCAGACCAACTTGTATTGTGGTATCAGCCAAAAGTAAGCCAAAAGTAATCCCAATTCACCATATCCCACGCCCCCGTTATCAATTGATTTCAACCAATATCTGTTGGAGAACTCCTGGTTCTGAAACATAAGTTTGGGCACGCAAGGTGGCGGATTGGGATTACTTTTGACTGCAACCACCGTACTGTGTAGGAAAAACGCATTCACAGAGATGAGGAGACGTAGCATTAAGGGCCTGTCGAAAACGGGCGTAATAAGTGATTCTTTATCTAGACTTTGCTACTTTTGGAAACCACAGAGACGAGTTGACGTGGCATGAATTTTGTCTGTCATTCGATCACAGAATTATCAACATTTGCACATTCGATTTTGCACAATACCGAGTGGGCCTTGGTTCCGGTGTTCCTATTCGACACGGTTTCCGAGTTCTCTATGCTTTCCAATGCGGCTGATTAATTCAAACACAATCCACGCAGGCTCTCAATGACGTATTTGATAATAAATAGGCCCATTCTTCGATCAAAACGGCTCGATCAGTCTCCATACTTTCGAGATCGTATCAACAGATCTCGAGGATTTAACCCATAGCAAGCTTGTACCAGCTTCCAGACTTCACTGCAATGAAACAAGTCATCAACCTTTGTGGCTCAGAAGTTAAGGTCAAGATTACAGACGGCCCCATCCCTGAGCCTGGCGCCAAGCAAGTCCTTATCAAAGTCATCGTCTCCGGTTCCAATCCCAAGGACTGGAAGGTCCCAGAATTTGCAGCTGCTTACAATGGCCCCGATGATGGTTCGGTCATGGCGATGTCAAAGGCTGGTGTAAACCAAGGCGACGATATTGCGGGTATAGTTGAAAAAGTCGGTGAAGATGTGATTGAATTCAAGGTACGTGGGCTGCGACTGATCAAATGAATGATTAGTAATGTGAGAACAGAAGGGAGACAGTGTCGCAGCTTTCCATGAGATGGGAGCTCCTGGAGGTTCGTACGCAGAGTATGCACTTGCGTGGGATTCGACTACTTTCCACATCCCTACTTCGAAATCCTTTGAGGGTACGTTGTCCCGTCCTTTTAGCGTTCTGGTATCAGTGAGATCACAATTATTAACTCGCTTTCGCAGAAGCTGCAACGATCCCTCTCGCAGCCCTCACCGCCGCAGTAGCTGTATTTCGCAACCTCAAACTCCCTACACCCTGGCTTCCCGCCACCACATCTACGCCTTTCCTAGTGTACGGTGCCAGTTCAGCTGTTGGGTCGTTCGCCATCAAACTCGCACGCAACAGCAACATCCACCCAATCATCGCAGTTGCTGGTAAGGGCACTCACTACGTCGAAACGCTTCTCGATCGAACAAAAGGCGACGTAGTCTTTGACTACCGCAATGGCGCCGACAAAACAATCAGCCAGATCCGCGCACACCTCAAGGCTGGGAATTACGGTGAAGTCAAACACGGAATAGACCCTGGCATTGGCCTTCCGAGTCAAAAAGTGTTGACGGAGATTGTCGCGCCTGATGGAGCAATCAACCTTGTCCTACCGAGTAACTTTGACGTTGGATCTGCGACTAAGACCACCACTTCAGTCGGCATCGTTCATAATCAGGATAACGGGGGCTATAGTGCCGATGGTGGTGATTGTAGAGACTTGGGTTTCGTAACTTGTCGCTGGTTCACCAAGGCGTGGCAGGCGGGAACGTTCGAGGGGCATCCATTTGAAGTGAGGCATGGAGGACTGGAAGGCGTAGAGCAAGCACTGAAAGATCTAAAGGATGGAAAGCAGAGTGCTGTGAAGTATGTTTTCCGGATTGCGGATACGCCTGGTATATAGGATGATATGGCTTGGTTCGAATACTGCGGAGATATGGAAACAGCCTTGAATGTATAGCATTGAGGAAGTAAACTTGAATAAGGAACATCATGAAACTCTTTTGGCGGATCAAAATGGTGACTAAAATGGTTCGGTTGGCTTGATCAAAGGAAGGAGTAATGCCGACGAGGGTTTAATGAGTGTTGGGGCTAGTTGGCAGTTCGGAGTTCCGAAAACTAAAGCGGGAGCTGCCTGTACAGGTTTCGATTACGGGCATTCGAGCTGCAGTATTCTCAGGGGACGCCATCTATACCCATGTTGGTGGAACACATGATTATGCGTGATGATCTTGGTCAGGGACGGCCTAAGACTGCGGATCGAATGGCAGACATACATGTATTGATTCAGCAGACGTTTGCGAAACGTGCTGACGTCTTGATGGTGAGATGGAACATCCTTTACTAGATTGTGCTACCAAAGTGCTAATCGAAAAGGAGAAAATATCCTCTTAACATTGAAAGCAGCGCCATGAGAAGGCATCTTCAGTAAGAGAACTTTTCTCCTACGATCTTCTCACTCAAGGTCCATAGCTTCTCCGCGTTCTCTTCGCTAGAAGCATATTCCAATGTCTCCGCGACATTACAATCATCCAAAAACGCACCCGAAACACCTGCAGAGTATTTGTTAGCAAACAATTCTTGTGCTATTCAGATTTCGGGTACGGCACTCACCGTCCAGCCCGGGGTCCAAGGCAGCCGCGATCGTGGTCGCACTTCCCTGTTCAAGGGTTTTCTCCTTAGGCATGGCAATCTTCTTCTCCACAAACATTGCTCCCACAATAGGCCACTCTGCTGGGTCCATATGGGAAGATAACTTGGTCGCCTGGATGTTACCTGGGTGCAACGAATAGCTTCGGATCCCCTTTCCTGCCAGCTTCTTGGCTAAAGCAACCGAGAACAGAATGTTCGCTGTCTTCGATTGTCCGTAGGCTTCCCAAGTGTTGAATTTCTCTCCGTTGGAGAAGTTAATATCGTCGAAGCGCACTGGACCAAATTGATACATTGCGCTAGAAACATTCACGACTCGGGCACCTTTACCAGCAGCTTCGAGCTTGGGCATGAGGAGATTCGTGAGGAGGAAATGGCCAATATGGTTGGCGCCGAATTGGCTCTCCACATTCTCGGGAGTGAGTGCGAACTTGACGCCCATGATCCCAGCATTGTTGATCAGGACATCGACCTTGGAAACCGTGGCATCGACCTCGGCTGCGGCTGCACGTACGGAGGCGCAAGAAGCGAGATCAACCTTGATGAAGTGCGCTCTGGTTGAGGGGCTTATGTGCTCGATTTCCTTCAGCACGGGAGAAACTTTGTGCTCGCTACGTCCGAGGAGGAGAATTGCGGCAGGGTTTCCAGCCGCGAGAGCAATTGCAACGCTCGCACCTAGGCCACCAGTGCTGGCTCCAGTAATCACAACTGGTTCAATTGTTAGGAGATACGTCCAATAACGGGATAATCCCCTTTAGAGACTGCTCACACGTCTTTCCAGCGACCTGCTCTGGAAATGCAGCGAAAACGTCGCTTCCAGTCGTAGAGAAGTCAAAGCGAGACATTGTGGTGGTCGGTTCGAGTTGACGACAGTGTTGTTAATTGAGGTATGAGGCAGGATTTGAAACAAGGGATATAACAGTAATAGATCAGAGGGATGAGACTTGAGTAATTTGAGGTCTAGATAATCATTCAACGTGCACATTTCTGCCCTTTTAATGTGTCTTCGTCGACCAGTACTAGATTATTCAAAGAACATCCTCTCCGAAGCTTACACATTAACACCGAACTCATCCCCGATTCCATTACTGAAGAGCTGCCGACTTCAACAAAAGACATGTTCGTCCGAAAATAATTGAGGGAGCGCTGAGTAATATGAGGCTGGAAAGTTGGTAGCTAATCTTTCTCAGATGGTACGGATGTACCGACGTACCACCGACTGGTCAGTTCCCCGCCGACCTCTACAGGGTCTAGCGCACGTCATGACTCGAAATTTGCTAAGTACTGGAGGATTCCCACCGATTTTCTCGACGGACATTTGCGACTTTCTCCAACGTCTGGATCACGTGGCTCCTATACGATTATGCGCAAACCATACACACGCTTTCGATCTTATGTTGGTTAAATCACTTGCAGAACAAAGCGCTTTGGATACTCAAAAAGCCTCTTAGTTACACTCACGAGTTTCAGATCACATGTTCAGGCCGTTCCTGAGGACAAAATTATCGTAGGCAAAATGACCCCTGGCTACGATCAACTCCATTCACACAGACCGGACGAAATTTTTGCGGAGCTGAGATTCGTTTTCTTGACCGTATCGGACTTATCTGTGGAGCAACGTTACATTTTACCACGAGCTGTCACGTTATGGCCCATGATTAGATCAAGTAGCATCCTGGTATCGACTCGAAACATGGCCAAGGAACAGAGACGCCGAGGAGCTCATGGACCAAGATTTTGCTAAGTACACAGCGCTTCCGTCGAATTTCTCGATTGTAAGGACCCACACCCAACTCTTATCGCATGCCTTTAAGCTTGACAGGATGCAACACACTCAGCTCCCGAAGTCGCCAACTCTCTCCATAGTAAACCTCATATACGAGCACAAGTAAAAGTCCATTATGCCCAGAGCTTATCAGATCTCATTGTGGGATGGCTGTTGCTACTTTACTTGGAGAAGGTTGGGTGCGGAGAGGTCAAATGCTCCGAACTAGACCCGCTCGCACCTATATAAGGCTCACATCTGGAAGCATGTTTTCCCAGCCCTGCACTCCTCCTTCCCCCATCTTTAAGGGGATTTTCTGTTTATCTTACGAAGATGGTCATCATCCCGAAGTCTTTGAACACAGTAGATGTGTCTATCATCGACACTGGCTGTAGGATTGGGGGGATCCCAGCTGCTATATTCACCAATCCGCAAATACCTGGCTTCACTACTTTCGAGGGCATCAGTTATGTGTTTCTTGTAAGCCACACTGACAGCGAGGGCAAAGTCAGGCGTGTCTTGTTCGATCTCGGTACTCGGAAGGACTGGGAGAACATGTCACCTCACGTTGTACAAGGAACCAAGGCAGTGGAGGGAGCCATTCTTGAGCCAGTGGAAAACGTGGTCGACATCTTGGAACGGGGTGGAATTGACAAGAAAAGCATTGAAGCGTTCATCTGGAGGTACGTTTGCAAAGACTCCAGCACAGTCGCACAATTGATATTTGATCCAGTCATGCACATGTTGATCATGTCGGAGACCCGTCCACATTTCCTCCGAGCGCATCCCTCATTGTGGGCCCCGGTATCAAAGACGAGTACTTCCCCGGCTATCCGACAAAGCCAGATGCACCAGTCCTGGAATCAGATTTCGCAAATCGCGAGGTCCGTCAGCTTGACTATTCCGGTACACACCTGTCGATAGGTGGTTTACCTGCTCTAGACTATTTTGGAGACGGTAGTTTCTACCTTCTCGATGCACCTGGCCATGCTTTAGGCCATGTGGTGGGCCTCGCTCGAACGACACCCGACACGTTCATGCTTTTCACCGGTGATGTCTACCATCATGCCGGTCAGGTTCGACCAACCGCCAACGCCCCACTGCCCGATCAGATCCACGTGCCGAATCTCATTCCGAACCCGTTGCCTGCTAAGCTCGTTGCGAAAATGAGCCCGGCGAGGTGCTGCTCGGCACCTATATTGCAGCCTGGCAATGTGTCTAGTGACATGAACGCAGCGTTGCATACCATTGATGCCATCAGAGGATTTGATGACGATGAGAACGTGTTCCTAGTTGCTGCGCACGATCGAACCGTCTCTGGAGTTGTACAGACATTTCCGCTGTTAGCAAACCAGTGGAAGGAGAAGAATTGGAAAGAACGGACGAAATGGCTGTTCCTTCAAGATTTTCAGAAGGCATTGGATATCGTGGTTTCGGCCATCTCTAGAGGCCAGATGTAACCAACAGCTATGAACCGATGCTGCAAAGTGGAAGGAAAACAAAACAATTCATACTCCCAAGCGAGAGGAGTCTACTGTACATGTCATATTGCAGATGAAGGAAGCATGAGGAGATGCATATAGATTCCTCGTGTAGGATCCAAATTTGTCCAATCAGATCGTTTTAAACTTGGTCGAAGTACATCCCGCTCCGCAGCCAATCGATCACCCTGCACTTGCTCAATCAGCGGGCCACAGTGCCGATACTGTGTCGCGTTGCTATCCTCGATTGAATGTATAAATCTCGAATCCACCAAATTGGAACCAGTATGTTGCTGAGGTGTGAAGGTGGATCCTTAGTGCGAACCACCCAGGACCCCGCATCCGCCGGCAAAGTAGCCCTGGGCATAGCGTGGGATACCTGAGATGAGCATTAACAATGTGGCCTCTAAACAACCAACACAGTCCAGTTCAAACTCGATTAGACCAATGACAGCATCTACAAAAACATGTCAGCTATTTTGGGTCTCAAGCCAAGCACCCCTCAGGAGGTCCACGGTGTTTTTGAAGTCACTGCAGTGAATCCGGTCAAACACTTCAAATACTTCTCACCCAATCGTTGCTCCAAGTAGCTTCTGGAAACGGCACTGTTCATGAACGCTGATGATATGCCGCCAGCTTGGGGAGCTTAGCCGACCCCCTTGTCGTGGAATTGGCACGGACGATAGCACGACGTTCTGGATGCTACGTCAGGTATAAGAGGCCATCACGAGTGTCCTACCAAAGACTCAAATTTGTACTCAAGTCCAGCGGAAGGTCGATCGGAACCATCACCGCACTATGTGCATCACAATTGTCCGGCTTTCTAAGAATCATGGAGGCTCGTCCAGCATCGATCATGCCAACATAAGTGAGACAATGCCACCTCCAACTTCTCCAGGTAGACTCCACTGACTTTCATACAGAAGTTCGCTCATCATGTCTCTCGAAGCAGTGCGATCAGCCTGCCGAGAAACATTCGTCCTACTGCATCAAGCACGCATGCCGCATCTCCGGCTGCAAAACCAAAAGAGACCACAACAGCTATTACTGCCATAAATGTGGGTCGATTAATTGACATTCAGCTCTCACTCTTCACTGACGTGCTTGTAGATACCAGGCGCACTGTTCGTATAGGAGGTGCCGGATCGAGTAGAAACTATGGCATTATAGAAGCAGATTCCGGGGCGTGCCGCTACACAAGGTACGGGAGACATGGCGAGCCTGATGAATACGCGTCTCACCCGCGGGATGAGGCACTGGCAGAGCTGGATCAGTCGTAATATCATTGAAGGATTTCTCGAGGGGCAGCCTTTTTACCATTACATCTTATTGAAAAACTTACGGTTTTTACTGTGTGTTGTTCCAACGCCCCGCTCGCATCGCCATCGTTCAGGGCGCATCCACCTTAGTAGGTAGTGGGCTCTCGACATGTCGGACGCACCTTAGTTCAGTCGTACCTAGGTACCAATGGAGGAAGAGTAGGAGCGCGTAACGGGTGTTGGCTTACTTTCCTTAGTACAGTCGTAAGGAGTACTTAACCTAGATGGCTGTGGAGCATTGGAAGGGTCAGATAGAAGATCCGAGGGAGAAAGGAACGACGTAAAGTGTCCACAAATGCTTCCAAGGTGAAGCGGTTCTGTTTGCATCGCACGATCGGCCCGGCGGCAAGTTGGGGGCCAACCGGCTTCCCGATCGCCCCTGCCTATGGTTCCGAACACCACCATGCTTCTTGACTGCTGATGCACCAGCCTCGTTCTCGCTTCGAGATGTTTCACCTTCTGCCTGGTGTGCCATAATCTGCTAGTACTCCGAAATGGAGCATGGGAGATCTGCGGCATTGTGTTGGGATTTGAATCCTGTGCATAGGTTCGCGACGAAGTGGCTGCATCGTGATACTATCGGATCTCGGATGTTCTTCCGCGTTTGGATGCATTCGACCAATAAGAGACGTAATTTTCCATGCGAGCTGAATACCCACATGAATTACTCCAGGGTCCCTGCAAATTGAGCGCAGTCCTTGCTGCAACATGATCCTAGTAAGATCGGTGCGGCACAGTTACGAGGTGAGACGCATATCACAGTCTTTGCTCCAATCCGCAGGTCACCATGACCGCGTGTTTTCTCTATTATCACTAAGCATCCAGTACTCCACGAAGTTCTCTTTCATCTTTCGACATACAAACAGCATGACGCGAGTCCTTGATGATTTTGTGCTGGAATGTGCTGGTATCCAGTTCGATGAAGAACTCGTAACGCTCGAGGAGTTGAAAAAGGAGAGTCCCCAGGCCAGAATACTGGCGCAATATTTGCTTGACTTCAAGCACATCATTGCCAAAGAGCGTTGGGTGAGTTACCGTTTGTGGACTGACTGAACATATTGCTTACCATCATGGCCATGGGACAGAATGAAGTGGATAAGCATACCAGAAGAAGCGTGTCAGAACAGGAGAAGAATTACATCAGAATACCCGAGGATCGACCAGATGTGCAAGCTGCCATGTCAACGAAAGAAGTTTTCGAAGACCACTACAATATCGCACGCTGCGATGCAAATTTTGATATAGCATCAGAAATCAAAAGGAAAGCAGAATATATCCGTTCGGAAGATGAAAGACGATGGACTGAAGTCATAGAAGATACTGTCTTCAAGAGACTGAGAGACAAAGCCAGAAAGGGAGAAAGCGATAAGCACCGACCAAGATCCGACGATGTCATCAAGCGGTTCAGAGTGTACATACCCAGCATTTACCTCGATTGATGATATAGGCTAATGTGGTTATAGTGAAAGTGACCATACGTGGGAGTTTGGTGGAATCGTACTCTCAAAATACTCTCGAGTGTCATCGTTCAGATTGAAGGCCCCAAAGCCTGATCTTTTCCTTAGTTTCCATGCCTACGAGCGAGGTGATACCGAGTGCGGGCCTCTGAGCGGGGAAGATTACATCGAGAACTTCGGCATGACATGTCTCAATGATCTCTACGACAAATACCGCACTATGGTACGAAAACGTCCGGATCGAAAATTCGGCTTCAACCCCAGTCCCTGTAAAGAGTTCTATATCGCAAGTTCTGTGAAAGATCGAACTTGTTTTCCATGGGCTGTTTGTGAGTGGAAGCATCACGGTCACATCGGCACACGCTACGAAGATTACCTACACTGTCAAGCTGCCAATGCAGCAGCCGTCTGCTTAACACTTTTCGCAAACGCTGCTGCTGGCGGGCGAGCGTCCCCCGTTCTAGGCGAGATTCGTCCTGTGGTGTGCATGACGTTCACTGGGCCGAACATCAAAGTGTGGATTGCATATGTGACTGAGGTCAGGAAGGCTCATTATCGTTATGTAAGTTCTACTGATGGAGCCTCTTTCCTCTTCCACGTGCTGACCTCTGCAGCGAATGCGATGCATATGGAAAGGAAGCTTGAAAAACGTTTTGGATAACATCAAGCTGTGCGTTATCATCGAAAACCTCCACTTCTGGGCGATGAACCACTTGCGACCATGGCTTTCTGGTTGTATCGACCAATGGAGACGATCGACTGATGAGGCAGACAAAATGGAAAACAACCGTTCGCAGGCAGCAAAATCAGCCAACAAGCCGAACTCAGGCAACAAGCCACATAACTACAAACCAAATTTCGCACTTCGACGTGCGAACACGTTAGACACTTGCTTGGAACAAGACAGTGATTATGTGCCTGATGACAATAGTGAGGATGACTCCGAAGTTTCTGGGTACGAAGACGGGGACGAGGATGGAGAAGAAGACCCCGACGATGGTGAGAATGAGATCGAAGATTACGATGACGACGACGAAGAACAAGAGGAGAACATCGACAAAGCGCTAGGACAGCTTGAAAGATCTTTGCGTGGGGATAAAAGGGGTCTGGAAGCCCTGCAACTACTTTTGCAAGCCCTATGTTACGTGTAGGAAAGAATGGTCCAGTGGCATATTATTATGAGATAGTGCAGTAGACGGGTGAGTGCTTTTAAAGAAGACGGTTCAAATATCGTAAGAAATCCCTAGGACAACCTGCACTGTATACGTTTCTAGGAATAAATCTGCTCAATTCGTCCGTCTCACGTCTTCACCACAAAAGGAGCCCCTGTAGATTAACAAGAAAGGTACGGTGCTCCACAATTGTCCTTCCCCCTCTGAACGTGGGGAGAGTCGCACACATTAGCTCTTTTTTCTCTCTCTTTCCTCTACCTTTTCCAATGACTTTCTCCATTACTTCCCTCCAATCTTCCCCGCTATTGTCGCGCTAGAACACTGACACCAATCATCTAAATCAATGAATTAGCGTACATTTCTGACACCTGCATATGTAATCGAAGGATCCACTTGTCTATATCGTTAGCCCAATGCGACCGTCTACTGCAACTAAAGCTATAACAAGGATTACGGCAGTCTATCCATGTGCCTGCCATGATCTGCTTCGACCTCAGGCTTTTCCACTTTCGCCGAATGTTCTGCAGAATAGATTCTATCTCGAGCATTCTCGCTTTAAGCAGAGAATGGCGCAGCCCTTCTACGCGATTGCATATGGTGCTACGGTCAATCGCGAGACCGTTATTGGCACCAGCTTTCAGCTCACCGTCGGCCCAGGGCACGATATCTAGGAATCGAGCTAGCCTTCAACAGCATGCTGCGAGCCTATATTGAACGATCTGAGGAAAAGGTACTTTCCCATCCAATTGCGCACAAGATAAAACGTTATTCAACCAAAATACATAGTTGCGCCCAGTAATTCATACATGCACAGTCGTGGACCTATCATCGCAGCCCGCTCGTTCATCCTCGTTCAACATCCCCACATCGAATTATCTCCCCCATCATCAACGCGTCCTCTTCAACCCCTACTCCCTCCCCAACTTCTCAATCTCACTCTGCCCAATCTCCCACACGCCCGCCTCCCTCTGCCCCTCCACGCACTTCAACCCTGCTACAACCGCCGCCTTCCCTATAACCCCCGCATCATTCACCCAGAAGTCCGTCAGCTTAGGACTAATCTTCCTCATCCACCCAGCCAAGTTCCTGACTATGGCTTCCGCAGGCCTACTCTCCTCCCTCGTCCCCTGAATCAGCCCCGGCCGCAGAATAACCGTATGCTTAAATCCCAATTCCTTAACCTTATCCTCCAGCTCGCCCTTCATCTTAGGGTACGCCATCATGCTGCTGGCATTCGCGCCGCTCGTCGATATAAGCACGTAGCACTCTACGCCCGCGTCTTTCGCGGCGCGCAAAGCGCGAGATTCAAGTCGAGGTCGATTTTGCGCTGGGCGTCGACGGAGCCGGCGGCGCCGCGCGTGGTGCCGAGGCCGCTGAAGAAGATGGCAGGTTTAGATTCTTTGGGGAATTGTGCGGGCCATTGGTCTGTTTCTGCGCTGGGGATGTGGAAGAGCTTTGGGGAGGCGGTGGGGTTGGGAGGGCGCGGCGGGCGTAGGCGTAGACGGAGGAGATGCTTGGATGGGCTAGGAGCGTGGAGAGGATGTGTGAGCCCTGGAGTGTGGGTTAGAAGAGCGCAGTTGGAGTGGGCGCATGGCGGCGCATGGGGAAGGGACGTACGACGAGGCCGGTGCTGCCGGCGAGGGCTACGGTCGTCATTGTGGAGGCAGTTGGTATGGGGAGAGGAAGCTGTGCTGCGTGTGAGTACTCAAAGGTGAGTTTTGTATCAGTATGAAGGGCGAGCAAGCGTGCGATGCGATTCTACGAGAAGCTCAGTTTCGTCCGTTGTTCGTGAACGTCATGCGCGGACCCCTGCCGACCGGCAGCGGCGATATTAAAGACACCGTCCAACATGCCATCTCGAGGCTGCGCCTCATGCGATAACGGACGGTGTGAGGGTATTATCCAAATTTACGACAGTGTCTTCGATGATGACGAGGACCGAAGTCGATACGGACGAACTTTATTCGAGAATACCGTCAGGCGTTCAACAATGCTCAGCAGCCAATCAGCGTTGGAATGTTCACTTCCATAGGAGTGACGACGAGGCAACACCGAACAGCATTGCTGTTGAAGATAATCATATTTTCAGGTACTGTATGAATGTTGAAAGCTACCGATGACAAGCAAATAAAGAAGCAATCCATATACACGCTACCAATCTTCCAACTCGAGACAGTCCCTCTTGCTTCTACACCTCACAGTACCACCAGACTCGCCTCCAACGCACCCTCCGGACTAATCAGCCCCTTGCGCACATCCTCCGTAACCTCACCCTCTACCCCCAATATCATCAACGCCTCTTTGCTTTCGTTTCCATTCTGCGCCTCACCAGCTTCATCCGCCTCATGCAGCGGCGCAACGTTCATAAACTTGATGTTGACCCCTGCTTTTCCCAATAGGTTACCTACATACCCAATTTTCCCCACAGAGTCGAAGTTCCGACAGATGAGCAGTGTGCCTTGCGGGACGAATTCCCCGCTGAACCGGTCGAGACGAGAGATGAAGGGCTTGTTGCCGGACACGAAACCTTGGATGACCTGCTCGGACGACTCTTTAGCAGTAGCTGGCTGGGAATTGGGGTTGAGTTGGGCTTGGCCTGTAGCTGGAGGTGTAGTCTGCGGAACGCGCGTCGAAAGTGGGCTTGCAGAGCGTCCCTGTCGCGCCTGCGACGACGAGCGGCTTGCCCTTGCGCGCAGTGTGATGAAACTCGAGTACGGTTTGTCGTCTACGTTTTCGCGGCTGCGTTGCTCGTTGATGAGAATACCGCGTTCCTTCGCCACTAGTTCCGCGTTCACGATGTTGATGTTTAGAATTTCGCTGATGGGTGAAAGCAGACCTTTTACCAGGGCGGCGAAGAGAGGCTTAGTGGTATTGAGCTCGGTGAGAGCGCCTTCGTAGGTGATGTCGAAGGTTGTGCGGAAACTTGCTGCGTTGACTTTGCTGGAATAGTGTTGGGTGTAGAGGGAACCCATTTTCTCGACGAGCGTGACGAAGGGCTGGAGTGTGCGGTATTCTTCAGGGAGGATGATGGGCGCATTGACTGCGGAGCGGGGAAGTTCGCCGGACAAGATAGAAACAACTTGCTCGCAGACGTCGATTGAGACGTTTTCCTGGGCTTCCTTCGTACTCGCTCCAAGATGTGGCGTTGCAACGACTTTAGGGTGGGCGATTAGGCGGCTTGCTGATGAGTCGGCTTCTGGGGGTTCGGACGTGAAGACATCTATGCCCGCACCCGCAATTGTGCCAGCGTCTAGTGCCTCTACGAGTGCATCTTCGTCGATCATACCTCCTCTTGCAACATTCAGGATCCGAGCTGTAGGCTTCATCGTCGCGAGCTCCGCTTTGGAGATCATGCCTTTGGTGGATGCAATAAGTGGAGTGTGGAGAGTCAGGAAATCAGCTTGCGTGAGGAGGTCGGCAAGATTGGGCAGTAAGGTCACAGATGCTGCTGCTGCCAGGTTCTGGTTTGCGTATGGATCATAGGCGATCAACCGCATGCCGAAGCCATTAGCGATTCTGGCCACAGTGAGACCGACTACATCTGTTAGTGAATCCTATGTTTGAGCTCTTTTTGCATCACGTACCCTTTCCTAGACCGACAATTGCTAGCGTCTTGCCTTTGGCTTCAATACCCGTGAGCCGGCTCCGCTCCCACTTTCCAGCCTTGATGCTATGACTCGCGTCTGCCACATTACGGGCAACAGACATCATGACTACACTCGGTTAGTGACCCAAGAAGCCTCGACATGTCGGGACCTACGAGCGATCGTGTGTTCAGCCGCGGCATTGATGTTCCCACTCGGTGAGTTGACAACAATGATGCCAAGCGATGTAGCAGTCTTAACATCGACATTGTCCACGCCCACTCCAGCTCTTGCAACAACCTTAAGTTTCTTCGCGGCCCCCATAAGCTCCGCTGTGACCTTGGTCTCACTCCTCACGATCAATGCCTCATACTGACCGATAATCTCTTGTAGCTGCTGTGGGCTTAGTCCTTTCCTTTCATCGACCTCGAACTGCGTCTTCAGCAAGGCCAGACCATCCGGGGAAACCTTCTCCGGAATGAGAATCTTGGGACGGGTGTCGTATGTCTCGATAGCCATGCTGAAAGCAAATGCTGAGGTGGAGGGTAGGACCGATTTCGAATTACTGCTGTCGACGTCAACAGCAGGTGAAAAGGCGCCTGGGTTTCGGTTATGTTCGACACATTGACTACACGCGCACCTGTATCGAACGCCGCAGTCGGGCGGACCGATCCTGCCATTCATGGCTCGTTGTAAAGCGGGCGCTTGCTGAATGCAGTAAAGGGAGCTACCCCGCCCCCGCAACCCCACGGCTTACGCCACTACACCTGTCAATGAGTACCGAGATGAGGGCCTACGGTCGCGTGAGTGGTGGATAGTTGCCAGCTTGTCAATTGCTTTTCTATGCCGTGATTGCTCTGTACGATGCTGCAGGAGCGAAGCCGGCGACACGTGAGTTGCGATGGATGCGATGCGATATTGTGAATATTCCGTACGTAGACGGAACCTCATATGTATACTCACTTGTCAGACATTATCTACTACGTAGGCGCTTTGAACATTGTGACACCTTTGCAAAGATGTGGCCGTATTTCGTTGGAGGTGATCGCGCTGTTGAGGCGCTATTCAAGACCTGCGACGCCATTGTACGCTGTCATCTTACCAGTTGGATCGTGTCTTCAGCTTCTCGTTCTGCACAACTTCGATCCAGTAACCATCGGGATCTGGTAACAACGTTAGTAGCCTATCAACAGACGCGATATGGCGAGAACATACCCAGCACGAACGCAATGTTCTTCATGCGGCCGTCAGTCAGCCTCTTCTTCCAGTTGACCTTCTTCTCCTCGAAACGTGCGCATGCTGCGTCCAGATCGTCGACTGAAATGCAGATGTGTCCGAAGCCCTGCGGCTCATCGTTGCCATTGTGGTACTTGAAGCTGGCGTTGTTCTCGGTGCCGTAGTTCCACGTCAACTCGAGCAGACCTTCCTGATCGGCAGTCGCGCTTACGCCTTGTGGTGCCGAGTCGTTCGCTGGCGCGCCGTATCCTAGGAAGTACAGGTTGAAGCCGTTCTTCTCATTCTCCGAGGTGCGCTTGAGCTGCATGCCCATGACGTCCTTGTAGAAGGCCAGAGACTTCTCTGCGTCCTTGACACGAAGCATAGTGTGGTTCATGCGGTATGTCTCAACGTCCGTCTCCTTCTCATTTTCCGTCTGCTCCAGCTGCTTCTGTCCGATAACCTCCACCCAGTAACCGTCAGGGTCCAGAACGAAGGCGATGTGACGCATCCTTCCGTCCGTCAGCTTCTTCTGGAACTTGTATCCTGCATCTTCAAGGCGCTGACACGCAGCTTGGAGATTGTCGACCGAGATACAGAGGTGGCCGAAACCGCGGTGGGGCTCTTGGTTGCCGTTCGCGACCTTGTAGTTGGGATCGTCCTCGGTGCCGTAGTTGTGAGTCAACTCGACGATGCCCTCGCGGTCGGTCCAGTGGTTCGCGTGCGACGCAGCTTTCGGGCTGTCGTATGCAAGGAAATAAAGATCAAACTTCGCGTCAGGGTTCGGCAGCTTCTGGATAAGCTTCATGCCTATGAACTCGTAAAACTCGACCGATCGCTTGGGATCCTTGACCCGGAGCCTGGACTGTCAGCACAGATAACCTGCGACACGCATTCAGGACGTCTCACATCGAGTGGTTGAGCTTGTATCGCGTCGGATCGGTAGCCATGGTCGCTAGAGCTCTGAATAGGTTGTTTGGCTGGGTGCACTTGAATGCGCGAGTCGCAAATGTGCTCGAGATTGGTGGGCGCGTAAGTGTGCGTCGGAACAAGAGCATGAAATGCAATGGGATGAAGGTCTGAAGCAATTGACGCGGGGCGGGGAATTTATCTGGTGGTGACGTTGATCCAGAAGCTACCCACCACTTCGCCCATGTGGGGAGCTTCCTCCGTCACTTCACGGAGCTCTGAACATCTTCGTCGACGTCGCGCAGCTCTCATCGGAGGATGCATCATCTTGGATTCACTCTGCGGCATGCACCGAGGCCGTCTCAATGCGGTGATATCAGAATCATTTGCTCCGTTCCTTCGCAAGAAGTTGGGCATCGTCATGCACGTGACACGGCCCGAGCTGATCCCTGCCACAATAGCGCGTCGGACTTGTCCTCCGCAGCGGCTTTGGCTTCTAATCGCAACATCATGCCGCGATCAATTTACGCTTTTTATACATACAGCTCTCTCTCCTTTACTTCTGCTATGCTCGCTTAACATTGAGATTCCACTCATTCAGCATCCAGGGCCCGTCTACGTGTCGTCGACGTGGCGGGACCTCAGCGCACGGGTATAAAACTCGAGGGGTGAAATCGAGACGCTTTAGGTAGGTATTCACATGCCCCAGGCTGCAGGGCATCAGACTATACTGCGCACTTCACTTGATTTCTCTTTTCGTCTCGATACTTTCTTCTCTTCATCTTCATTTCTTCTTATTTTGAAACACCTTTGAAGACTGAAATACCGTACCATTCGTTTCTTCCCATCACCTCAGCTACTAGCACAGCTGACATGCCAAAGTCTCCACCCGTCACGATGCTCAACGCCCTCAAGCTCAGCGAGCTTCTGAACAAGAACACCCACCCATCCCTCTACCCCCGCCTCTTGTCAGTACCAACCAACCAGCCAGGCAGAAACACCACCGGTCGGTCATATTGAACGCATGCATGCTCACATGACCAGCGTAATGTCCCCCAACGGCACCCTCATGGCCTACACCACCCCCATCGACATCCGCGACCTTCGCGACCAAGCCGCTCTCATCTCCATGGCCTGGAAAGACCACGTCTCTAAGCTTGCGGAATCTTCTCCAGACGCGCGCCCGGAATTGGAGACCCTGACGATTGAAACGGCTAACAACAACATTATCGCGCGCGCTATTCAACCTTCCCTGCTCCTGGTTCTCGTCGGCGGCGTGCCTCCCTCCCGCAAGGACGTGTTCAAGATCACGCCTGAGGCGAAGGGCGAGGCGCGGTACCCTCCTCTGGACGCCGGTGATGATGGGGCAGAGCCGGTGATCGGAAGCGGGAAGGCAGCGAGTGTGCTGAGTACGATGAGCAGCCGGGAGAAAGACGTCAAGGGAGGTGCACTGCACATCCAAAGGAAGAAGATAGACGCATTGACCGACTATCTTCGCGCGGATTTCGAGAAGAAGGGATTTGTCATGCCGGATGACGCGGGCTTTTCGTGAGGAGTTGGGAAGGCTAGGTAGGGTCTGCGGTTAGCATGGGCGCTCTGGGGGCTTCTCTTAGGGCTTTTCTTGTGCGATTGGATCTGGATGGGCTGTATGCTGATAGGTGTAGACTTTCCCAGTGTATGTTTTATTTCTGTACATGACTGTTTGGATGCGGGTTTGGTGTTCATGCAAGCATATCTTGTATTACATACTTTATTTTATGATTTGGCTGTCCAGGAACAGGCGTGGCTTTAACGGTGACCTGAGCGAATGATGTAGACGATGGTGAACAAGCTCTGCTGTATGAAAGATTCATTCATCTATACTAACTCCACGCTACGCAGACCATGACACGCTTAATAAACCTCAAGCACATACCGTCCCTCATCCTTCAGTGTCTCAATCTCCCTCCTGCTATCCAACTTCTTGGGCTTCTCCTCCCCATTTCTCACACTCTTCGCCCTATGCTCCACCTCCACGGCCTCCTGCAGCACCTCCGTGACATCCGGCACAGGCCACGTCGGACCACAGAGGTAGAAGCTACCTTCGTCCCGCAAGTACGAGCGCCTGATATCGCCCAAGCTCTGCCGCATGCGATCCTGGATGTAGATCTTTTGCGGCTGGTCACGCGAGAAGGCGCGGCCGAGCAGCGTGATGATACCCGCGGCTTGGTACGCCTCCCATTCTTCGCCGTACAGGTACTCTTCGCGCTGGTGGCGCGAGCCCATGTACAGGAGGACTTCGCCGATTTCGTGGCCTTGTTGCTTCTGGTAGGCGCGCTCTTGGACGAAGGCGCGGAAGGGGGCAAGACCGGTACCGAGACCGGCCATGATGAGGGGAGCGGTGGTCTTGGGCGGAAGCTTCATGACGGAGGGCTTGACGGAAACGGTGACGGCGGAGCCAATCTTGAGGCCGTTGAGGTAGCGCGTGGCCTGGCCGAAGCGGTCGCGGCCCTGGGGGTCGACCCAGTTGACGGTGACGATGAGGAGGGCCACGGAGGTGGGAGTGACGTGCTGGGATGAAGCAATGGAGTATTCGCGGCGCTTCATGGGGCTGACAATGCGGACGATGTCGTGGAATGAAGGGTGTGCGGACTTGAACTCGAGGAGAATGTCGGCATAGGTGATAGTGTCCACCTCAGCGCGACGCTTGAACTCGGTGGCACCCTCGGGGCTGATAACAGCCAGGAGCTTCCTCTTCTCATCGGCGTCATCGGCGAACTCTGCAAGGGCTTCGTAGAAGCGCTTGGGTGGGCGACCGAAGATGTCAACGTTCTGAATGAGCGACTGGTAAACGGTGCGGTTGACTAGAACATCGGGGTCGTCGCGAGATGGCACTTCGACAACCTCTTCAGGGTTGAGGCCATACCATTTAATGAATTCCTCAACCTCGGCCTTGTCATTCTCCGCGTGAATGCCGAGGGCCTCTCCAATTGCATAGGTGATGCCAGAGTCGCCAAGATCGAACTCGATGTGAAAGATGTTTCGATCATAAGTGGAAGGTGTGAGACGACGGCGCTCCTTAACAGTGACGACACCGGTCTTGACACCCAAATCAGGACGAAGCGCAGACTCGGCACCGAAGGCTTCCTTGAAAGCAAGTCCCTTGGCCACGACCTTCCAGTCCTTGAGGTAGGTTGGCGGCTCGGTCTCGGTGCGGTCGTAGGCTGAGAAGCTGTTCACGTTGATGTCGGAAGGAAGCTGGATGGGCTCAACATCTTCTTCAGGAGTAGACCAGGAGACAGGGCATTCGATCTCGCGAAGAGCAGTCTCAAGCTCGCCAACCAACTTCTTGAGAGTCTCCTCGTTGCCGTTAACAGCAGCCAACTTGGAAAGGCCGGATGTAAGGAGGTCTTCGCGGGCAACCTTCAGGAATGCTAGCTGCGCGAGGTATGCTTCGAGGGAAGGATCCTGCGACACGCTCTCAGAGAGGGTCGGGTCGAGAACGAAGAGCTCGACATCCTTGCCCACGAGAGCCTTGCGTAGAGCAGGGGAGAGCTTCGTCTCGATATCCTCATCCTTAACGCCAGGCAGCTTGACGATGATGGCGCTGTCCGCCTTGACGCTGTTCAGAATGTCGAATTCCTTCAGAAGACTCTCATCACCAACGAAGGTGACGTCAGCCTGTTCCACGGAGTATGGCGCCTCGATTGTGTAGTCTGCGTTGCGGATGTCAGTGCGGATAGTGCCGCCACGGACAAGGTTGTCGTGACCAGAGCGCACGAATACGTTCTTGGCTGAGTCGGAAGAAAGAAGCTTTCCTAGCACGACGGGAGCACCTGCAGCCGGTGACTCGTCCAAGTCCCAGAAAGTGTACTGCTTGACGTCCGCAGTGTTGAGAATGTCGACATAAGAGCGGACCTCCTCCGACTCGGTTCTCTCCCCGTACATCTGCTGGAAAACATCCAGGATGTTGCTGGGAGTCCAAACCTGCTCGCGGGAGTACTTGATGTCAGTGACTTCAATGTTGCGGTCGAAAGCGAACTGAATCGTTGCGAACACGTCGGAGTAGAGGCGAGAGCTCTCAGCGGGGTCAAAAACGGCGGCCTCATCCTTGACTTGTCCGAGGACGGCAACGTTCCTGGTGCTCTTCGGTAGCACTTCGAGGAACGCCTCCTCCACGAAGGGACGGTAGACACGGACATTGATAACACCCAGCTTGTCGCCGTCTTTTGCAAGCGCATTTGCGATTTGCGCGGTCAGAGATGCCTCAACGGTACCGAAAACGACCAAGACACTCTCCGGCTCCTCATGGCCGTAGTAGTCGAACAAGCGGTAGTCCTCGCCGAGCTCGTCATTGAAAGCTTGGAGGAGACGCACGACACGTCCCGCATTGTCTGAGTGCTTCTTGTCCACCTCGGAAACAGCCTTGAGAACAGCCTGGTAGTTGTTGTAAAGCCTGCTCTGGTCCATAGTGTCAACCAATCGTGCGGTCTCGCGTCCAACACTAATGCCATCGTAGGTGTGGATCGTTGGGATAATGCTCGACAACAGAGTGGCGAAAAGTGACATATGCTGTGCCTCAAAGACAGACGGGCTGCACACAAGACCAAGACCCAGATCCTCCGCGATGGTCAACGAAGAAACGTAGTCGCTGACAAGGCCGGCAGCGGAGTTGGCGGTGTAGTCGACAGCAGCGATGTGCGCAGTAAGAGGGTTCGCGACCGAGTAGAGGAGCGCCAGCTGGTCAAGCGCAGGGCGTAGGTAGTGGAGAGTCGCAGAAGAAGCCACAATGGACTGGGGGATGTGTCGCTTCTTTAGGTCGAAATCCTTGGAGAACATGTATCCAAGCGCAATTGAACCCGCACCGTTCCTCGTCTCAAGCGACTGCACGCCCGTCTGGTAACCGAGCGCATTCTTATTGCCGTTCTCTTGCCATGCCTTGATCGCTACATCCAGGTCGAAACCCTCCGCCGAGTATGCGAATATCTTGTCGGAAAGCGTGTAGGCAACCTGTTGGACGAGAGCCTGTGCAGTGAGATATGTTGGGCCGCTGATCGATTCGAGTGGGAGGTCCTGGCCAAAAGGCAGGCTTGACGACTTCTTAGTGAAGCTCTTTGCCTGGGCTTCGGCGCCGGGGCCGGCAGATTCGGTCTGCTGGAAATGCATCCTGAGGTCAAGACGCACGCCTGTTGAATTGGTTTACTGTAAACCAATCTAGGCTGCTTGTAACTAGAAGGAAAGAAGTGAAATTCTCCCGTAGGCTTCACGGAGGGAAGGTGAGAAGGTGGCTACACGACGACAAAAGTCGCCCGCTCATGGCGACATCGGCACAAAGACTGCCGAGGGGAATCCGGAGCACGCACGCGAATGAACGAGACATGATTGGCCTAATCTGTGTCCGTTGATTTACCTCGCCCTCGTTCCGAACAAAAAATGGTGTTAGCGTGTAGCACGCCATATGTCTTGGCGTGGAGGCTGATCCAAGCGGCGGGGATGTCGCGGAGCTCGGAGATTAGACGGACAACAACGCGTGGCCTGTGCGTTTGCAAGCGCGTTCCTCCTCTTGTACTCAACGTCAATACCTCCACCATGCCATACCCTCCATAGCAAATACAAGGTCTTCGCATCATTCTAATAACATCTTGCACAAAGTGAAAGCGAAGTCGTGAAAACTTTTCAATCCAATATATATGCGTCCATTGATTGGATTTACGTTCGGTGTCGAGAGGCGAAGAGGATGATTGTCGTTTCTCAGCGATTGTCATTACTACAACGTATGGAATTCGAGAAGTATACGATACGCACACAGCGCGTCTATATGGTCGTCTCAACTCTGCTGATCAAAAGCATAGCCAGAGCACTCTGGAGTATTGCTACTGGTTAAGGCCAAGCCAATGTTGAACGACGTACTCATATTTCGCAACTGTGCATTGAAACGCACCACCGGTATCGCAACTACTTACTATTACGCTGTTTCCTCCGTCCCGGCCTTATTAGCTGTCTGCGGACTGGTAACCACCGCCGCTCTGGTGTCGAGTTCAACCATCATATAGACCTCGATACTTTATTGCTGGCTAAGGAATTGGACAAGGGCATACAAAATACCTTGCATGATGTTCTTGCGTTACCAGACAACATGTTTGGAGCTACTTTTATGCCTGGTGGCGTACCCAGCAGTGACCTGCTCAAGAAGAGCGTGTCCTCCGCTACCAAAGCCGCGCATCACCACCAGAATCGTAGTCATGGACGTTAGAGACGTTGTTTAGCCAGCCTTCGAATGCAGGGGCGTTCTTGTTGCAACGGTATAGCTCACGCGGGTATCAGGAGTTGCTAACGTGGCAAGACGTCGTTGGGCGGTATTGAAAGAGGAGCAGAAAGCCGAAGCTATGCATGCTGAGTTTTTGTGAACGTGCAAAGAGATGAAGATACAAATGGCACGGCTGGTTTGTCTGACATCCACAAACAAGCTGCATTCCCCGATCTGAATCCATGGAGCTGGATATAGCTTAACGTCTGCCACCGGATCTCCCGTAGCATCATGTCGACAGTGTCCATACGATTCGTGGTATCCTGCAAAACGCCGCTGCACTCGCCGAGTCCTACGCATAGCGTAAAGCCGGACACGGTCTTGCTCCAGTGTTTTCTCTCCTTCCCACTCTCGCTTCTCTGGCATAGGGTCATGGTCTTCGAAGCGTCATCAGTTGCTTCCCCCTTCAGCACCATGGCTCCTCTGAAGCTCTTCTAGTTGTCTACCGCGACGCCACTCGAATTTAAGCCCCACTGCCGTCGAGTCGCAGTCAGGCTTTACTTACTTCTCCACACCATTGCCGCCTGGCAGTCGACTTGCTCCTAGGATCACACCCCCATTACCTCCGTGACTGCGAAATATTTTACCTTTACCTTGCGTCGGTGAAGCCGGCACACGGTCCCAAAAACTACAAAAGGCCACCCACTATCCAGACTTCTCCTTTCCGTGTGCCCCTTCCACAACCTCTGGCTGCCTTGTCTTCACGGCAATTTTGCCCCTTTCCCGTCGCTTAGACGTCGAGCCCTCCGTGCAGGAAGGCTTCGCGCGCCCTTGCCACCACCACGGATCGCTTTTCTTCTCGCAAGCGCCTAGGCACACCTCGTTCTTCAACATCAGAGAGCGACTCGAACACCGAGTGCCCGCTGGCCGTCAACATGCACGAAAGCGCTGCCCCACCTGCTGTCCCTCGACAGCAAGACCTCACGCGCAACATGCGCGGCTACATTGGTGGCCAACAGCAGGTAAGAATAGCTTGCACGTATCCAATTCACCTTCAAATCACCCCGCAGAACTCACCTTGCAATGTAGATGGACATAGATCCCGCTGTGGAAACTCCAACCCAGGATTACCCGCCTTCGGACCCACTTAATGACCTCGAGCAATCGTCTCCGGTCGAGTCTCGCATCCGCCAGGAGTCCAGCGACGAGGATGATGTACCCCTGCGCGACCGCCGCGTTCGCCACGTCCAGCAACAGGACGCATCTAGCATGGCTATTCAAGAGCACCGGAGCTTCCAGAAGCCTGCGAAGGGATCATCCCTCAGCATCGGCAAAGCCCACAAGCGGCCGGGTCCGAGGCCCTACGCCGCTAAACCAATCGCAAAAAATGACATGAAGGCAAAGATGGAGGTGATCCGCGCTATCGAGGACAACTGGGGCAAGAATTTCATCATTGACTACATTCCCAAGTGCCACCGCCCGCTACAAAAGAAGAAGGGCGGCAAGCGTACTTCGTACCGTCAACATGAGACTGGTAGGTATTATTCTTTTGCAACTGACTCACGCATGTACTGATCACCATTCTAGATCCAAAGAAGTGGTTGCCCTCAGTCCTCAAGGCTGTACATGGGATCTCCGAACTCACGAACGATAGAGCTTTCTTAAAGAAGGCCATGAACGATATCGTCCGTCATCGCATCAAGCATACCGGAAATCGTAAGCCACAGCTCGTGACTACCGACTTCGACGTCATTGAGGACATGATCACTCACGGCTGGGACATCGAGACCAGCTTTTCCATCCGATACAAGCATCTGCTTCTTGCACAGCCGAAGGGCTACCTGGAGACAGACGAAGACATAGACCACATTTTAGCTTGCGGTGACGATGAATATCATCGCACTAGTGATGCAGAGCTCGAAGACGAGGATGAGGAGGACGATGATGACGTGGATGTTGATGGCCAGGAAGATGAAGACAGCACCGCCTTCTCCAGCCCGTATGCTGTGAAGGGAGCATATATCCATGTGAGTACATTCAGCTCATAACATGGCGTTGTCCGCTAACTTGTAGCAGGGATCGCCGCATCAGCCCCCAAAGATGATCGTGCCGAAGTACTCGAAGCTGTCCAAGCCGATCAAGAAGGAGAAGCAAGAGAAGCCGACAAAACTGGCAAAGGTCCCTAAGCGTCCTGAAGCTGCTGCTTCATCTCCTCAGCAAGCCCCTCCACCCATGTATGGTGGCTATGGCATGCCCGGCTATGGTAGGTGATCTTAACTTGTCACAACAGCACTCACTAAGTTTGGGTCCAGGTCCGTACGGTGCCTATCCCAGCTATCCGCCCATGCCAGGCTACCCTCCACCGCAAAACATAAAGGGCCGCCCTGCTCAGCATCCATACGCCAATGGGTATCCTCAAATGCCGCCGATGTACCCCTGGTCCGGATACGGACAGTATCCCGGCTATGGTCAGCAAGGCCCGGAAAAGGAGGCTAACGCTCAAGATCCCCGCGCTCAGTCTCATGGCTACCCTCCTCACGGCTTTCCAGGTCACGGTTACCCAGGCATGCCACCCTACCCGCCCCGATGTCTCCGTCGCCTAGTCTTCAGTCATCAACCCCCGCCCTGTCGTCCACCGCGCATTTCTCAGGCCCCACGCGCTTCTCGCCCTTCAGCAGCTCCAAGCGCTCGTCTTCATATCACCCAGATGCGGCTTCCGCTCGCTATGACGCGTCTGGCTATTCTCGCGGTCCGCACATCAAGCGCGAGCCTGGGGTTGAGGACCAGCCTATTGCCATCGAAGACTACGATAATGCGCCGAGCAACTACCTGGGTCAGGCGGCTAGGGAGGATTCGCAGGTCAGCGACGAGCAGATGCGCAATGAGATTGCGGAGCAGGAGCGGCATGTTCAGATGCTCAAGGCACGCTTGGCGAAGAAGAGCCGTGGATAGTCTTGTGTACAGTCCGGTGATGCGGTGGTGGGTGGTGTTTGTGGCAGACAGGTTTGCGTTCATGATATCCGGAGTTCGAGTGCTTGCTCGGTTTTGTACTTCGAGCGAGCGCATTCTTGACTATGGTGTGCAGCTTTCCAATCGGAGTTTTTCGTGGAGACTTGATGCTACTCAGCCACAGAGTGGTAAGTTTCTCGTCTTCCAGTTCGATATCAGTCTTAATAATTGTGGTATTCATTGCGCATTCCTTTCCCTCCTTTCTTCACGGAGTGGCTTTCACAGACTGTATGATCATGGCTCCTTCTGCGTGCGGGCTTTCAACCTCATCGCTAGCAAAGATCAACGTAGCCAGAATTCCAACAGGAGACCAAAAAGGTGTAATTTTAGTTTCACCAAAAACACGTGCTATTCGAGCCCCCGACTTTGCTTTATATACCCTCTGTCGCCTGCGTGTTCTTGCACTCTCATCAACCGCACCTTGCCCCTTCTTCGACTGCCCCACCCTTAAGAATGTCTCTGAGCAACCACACGGGTTACTCCGGTTCTCCCAACACGACCAGTGACGCCCCGACGAACCACGGTGCGCCCGAAAAGCGGTATCGAGCAACTTCCAGCGACCGCACCACCCCTGGCGATGCTTCCCCCGCTCCGAAACGCCAGGAAATCGACTTTGTTCCCACCATGGGCGGTCTAGCCCCGGAGCTCTCCCCACCCCTGTACGATCGATCTCTCCAGGCCTTGCCTTTCCTAAAACTTCCCGCTGGTACGTATATCGCAGGTTTCGTTTGACTATATCACTGATAAATGCCTAGAGGTGCGCAACATGGTGTACGACCTGGCTTCAGAAGAATCAATCAAACAGAAAGATGGCGACTATTCACCTCCAAGGCTCACGAAACGAGGCAAACGGCAAACATCTGCGGGTCCCTTTTTCTCTTCTCGGCGGGTCTTCCACGGTTTGACCCAGGTCTGTCGTCAATTGCGCGCCGAGTTCCGGCCGCTGTACATTGAACGCAACGAGGTCTGCGTGCGAGCCGACGAAAGTGTCGAGTACATCAGTATGATGTGGAAATTGGCAGTAGAGGGCGCCCCTGCTCGGCGCCTCACAGCACGAATTGCTGCTGATGTCAGCTCGGGTATTCGCAACGATGTCCTTCCCATGCTCAGGCTCTGCAGCACTTTCATGACTATGTCGGCGCGTTTCTTCAGCCCTTGGTTTCACTCAATGTCCCGTGGGGAGTATGAGGTCGTGAATGAGGACCTTAAATCCATGTTCACGGATGACTGCAGCGAATGGTTGAGCCTGTACGACGAGCATCTTACCGAGGTCAGGGTGGAAGTACCTCAAGGCTTTCCCCTGGTTACATTCTACTTTAAGCAGGGCTTTCACTCTGAAAACATGGTCGAAATGTGCCATGGGCGACGCTACAAATATACCATGATGATTTTCAGTACGATTGAGGAGAACGGAAGGACTTCCGAGGTGAGCACCCCTTTCTCGTGGCTCGCAAACAGTATGAGCTTGGTCGATTTCCTTGAGGAGATAGCGCGACGTAGGTGGCACGATCGTGGCATGCATGATTTTGATGATTGGTATGGCGGGCTCGGGAATCGTCGAGTTGTCTCTAAAGGTCCAGCGTCAGGGTTGAGCTCGTGAATTGGGCAAGCGAGGTTTTGATATTCTGCAGCAGTGTTGCCCAATCCCGTAATTCTGTGCTTCTCCATGATCTTATCGACAGCCGTGGTATTTACCATGCCCTTAGTCGAACTTTGATTTAACACTACATCATGGGTTTGAAAACGGTATCTTGAGTGCGGAATATTTGCTTCTTTACTCGGAAGTGTGCATCATCAACCGTTTTCTTGAGAGGTCAGCATGAAGAACTATATGATCGTATGCAGACCAGCGTGTATCCACGATGAAGTGACTCTTATGGCATCCCAACATTTTAAAGCTCATTTGCACAAAGATGACTTGGAAGCGAGAACTGAAAACATCATGCTGCTAATTATAGTACTCAAAGACTCATCATACAAAAAGGCCTCTCATGGACGTCATCGGTGATATAGCAGACACCTATCTAATGTATAACAGCCTACTTGCATGCTTAAAGTTCCAACTGCCGCTGACCCATACCAGGGTGTCTTCCACCCCTACTGAAAGCCATACCATTCCTCCTCCGTAAGCACATTGTGCTCTTTGTCCTTGCTGTCGTTCCCGGCGAGATTCCAGGGCCCGAGGCCGCGACGAGACGACACTTGATTATTTGTAGGAAAGGTCGTCTCGCTCCACGGAGCGTGAGAGAAGTCCGCTTGCTTGTCGTGGATGTTATGTGGTGATTGGGCGTATACATGTCCTCGAGCCTTCGTGATGAGATTTTCGTTGTGATATCTCCGATGTTGCTCATGTGAGTAGTTGTGATTGTCGCTATGCGCCCACCTATGGGGATCGTCGACGACGGATGCACCATTGTTGATATTGAATCTGAGACCAACAGTTTGATCGGCCATAGGCGTATGGTACACCCCAAACCGGCGATCCGCTGATACAACTGTAGCTGGGGCAGTGGAACCCTCGTTGCGGAAGGACCTTGCCTCAGGTCGGAGCTGTGATCTCGGCGGGGACACAATATCTGCGTTATCCGGCAGAAATCCGTCGTTGCTAACTCGGATGCCCCTGATTGCGACATCCAGGCTGACCTCCCTGCCGAAGATCTTCTGGCCGTTTTTCGTCGCTTTGGCACGGTCGCGATCTTGGACCGACTCGAACAGCACGAAAGCGGTCGTGTTGTATTTGCCAAGGCGGTCGTTGTACTTGCGCTTGTAATCGACTATGCGGAAGCCCTGGAAGAAGAGCACGACGGCGTTCCTGTCTGCGTCGGGGTGGAGCTTGCTGATGAGGAGCACTCGGTGCTGCGGGCCATCGAAGTCAGGCTGACGGCCGTGTTGGCGAGCTCGAAACATCTCAATACGTGGGCGGTGTCGGAGCATGGAGGAGGCTCCACTGGTGGACGTAGCTTGCGGTGGGCCAAGAGGTGGAAATGGTGTAAAGTGTTTGCCGAATGTGACCTCGCGATCGGAGTCTGTGAGGTTCAATAACCCCGAGGCCGTCACTGCGCAAACGGAGTTAGTTACGTTTCACTCGTTTTTAACCTGTTCAACCTACGCTGGAAGCCTCCCTTCGCACGCATAAGGCGAACTTGACGACCCAACAGCTCTTTCCAATTGAGCTCTTCAGTTGCCCGAACTACGTTTTCAAGCGTGCTTAACAAAATGTAAGCGACTGTTGACTTGCCGCTCTTTACGTTGATAGATCGTTTCCAATCTACCAGGCCGTAGCCGTCGAAGAACTCGTTGACGTCTGCATCTGTAGCATTCCAGTGGAAGTTGGTGGCACGGAGAACACGATCCTCTGGCACGCTGATATCGCCCAACGCAACCTTCTCGCCACGAGGCATGGTTAATAGCTTTGGGTATTTGGGGTGTGTAAATGGTTGAGTATAAACAGGAGGCGCTGGAAGTGGTTTTGCGGAGGTATATATACGAAGATGACCCTGCCAGAAACGTAGTGGTGGTTGGGCGCACCTGCCCATAGCGAGGTTCTTATACGCTAGTCTGCTCCGATATTGTCACGGTGAATGTGAAGTGGGTCACGTTACCTTCCTTCACCTATAGAACAAATCGGCATTTGGGATTGCATGACCGATGCATCACTGGAAGATACAACTATAGACGCGAACTTTCCTTCTATAGATATCTCGTGAAGCACCATCATAAATTGACATGGAAGTTTCTGCACTAGTGGTTGCTTCGATATGGACTCCTGATTATCGCGCAGTTTCCGTATCGGCGGTGCGAGGGCAAACAATCATCTTTTAGTGTCACGGATCTCCAATAAGGAAATGTAAAAGCCTGACTCAATGGAAGCCAATAGACCGGTCACCAAAGTCCCATCACTCAGAGTGCGGTAGTAACCCATAGCCGTGAATGCATTTATCATGAAGCATCGAAATGGGGTATATAACGCCGAAGTATTTCATCCCCCCTAAACTTGGCTATCTAGTGAACGTTCTTAGGACAAGCAACACATGCAGAACAGATGCAAGGTATGCGTCGAGCTGTGCCGCGAGCTCTTTCGTAAAACGTGAAGGAAATTCAAACTGGAAAGCCGTAGCCATGTAAATAGGCTGGCTGTAACAAACATGCAACAAAAAAGAATAACAAGTTCTGGAAGGAACCCCCTTTACGCACCTACAGCCGTTGTGTTTAGTGCAACCTCTGAAACTCTCCGATTCTTTGTGTCCCGAATAGTCAATATTTTTCAATCGCCTTGATAATGCGAGTTTTACCTATTCGATACCATCAGCCCCCTGTTACTTACAAATTCCTTCACATGTATCGAAAAGCGCTGTCAAGCTAGGCGTTTCCCTCCTAGCTATCACGCGCAAACCCATCAAGTCGAGCGTGCACTCTCTCGTTGGTGGGTCTCGATGGACATGAAAGGAATTTGGAAGAAAAGGGCTTTGGGGTTCTGAAAGGGGTAGTCGTGCGCGTTGAGTAATTTATCGTTCCGACACGTTGATGCATCGTTCCTCCGCTTGTCGTTGATGCTTTGACCTCTCTTGAACTCGTGTATGACTTACAAAGATATGAGCGCAGATCCACTTGGTTGCACCAGATCCTCTGATCCACAGTATACGCCTGGGTATCGACAAACTCAACTCAAGCCGAAGCGAGGAGCATGGCCGTAAGCGATAATAGTGCTTGGATCTGGTGCTAATTGCCGGCGAATTGCCAAAGCCTGCTGCCTCAGCATGCGAGATTCATCAACACCGCCATCTATTGGCGGACGTTCTTTGAAATGCATACTTAGACATGCGATCGCGAAACCTGATAACATGGTGCCTTTACACACGCTTCTTCTTGCCAGAGGGTCGAACGGTCTCGATCTGAAACAAACAAGTGGATTTAGTGAGGTGGATGTGTGGCATGTGCCAAGGTTTTGCAAACTTTGGTGTCGGTTTGGACTGATTGAGGAGGAAAGTGTAGCTTCTCTCTGCTCTCTGTGGGAATCTTTGAATGTTCGTTAACTTAACGGTGGAGGAGATTCTTAGATTTTGATGATATGGATGGGGAATGCGGCACGGTCGAGATCCAGGGAACGGCGTCTGAGTTGCTGGAAAAGTGAGATGCCGGTAGTGATGGTGGCGCGTTCAAGCTTGGTAGTCTCTCATTTTGAAGGTCTTTGTGATCTGAGGAAGTGAAATGATGTCGATGTCGTGAGATACTGAAACTCATTGAGCATGCTGGCTCACGAGGCGTGGCGTTTGAGGTGCCACAACGGAAAGGACTGACAAACTCCTTTACCGCGGATGTTGGGGACCACGGTAGCGGTTTTGCTCTGGCCGATTCCGGTTCAATCTATTGTCTCGGGGTGTCCGATTTGGCGGTCGTTGAGACTGGTTATAAGCTGGTCGGGTGCTGTTAGCAGCTCCGCGGACACGGAGCTCGCCAACATTTTCGAGGGGAGTGAGCGGCGAGCTGATCGCCGATTCTTTGTCCTTGTTAGCATATCTTCCAGCATCATGTCTTCTTCGGGAACTCTTACCTGCTGTAGACAAATTCGTAGATTCGTTGTTGTACGCTCGAACACCCTTCGGGGTGTTGGGGCCGCGATTCTCGTGATCCTCATAATCTATAAAAGCTGTCAGCGATGCCGTCGTTGTCTATAATTTTAGTTACGGGTTGCTTACCGGGCTTATGACGCTTGGGATCCCGTGATGAAGAGTGTTCGATGTCACTGGGTTTGCGTTTGTTTGCTGGCTGAGACTGGTGATGGCGCTTGGCATCCTTTGATGCACGGTGCTCAACGTCGCTAGCTTTGCGTTTGGATCCTGGCTGAGGCTGGTCGCGAGTCATCCGATTTGCAAGAGCTTGCCCAGGATTCATCACGTGGGGAGTTTGATGTGCGGTATTCGGTCGAGGAGCTGGTGTTGGCGAGGCATTGATTTGGTGCGCACGCCGATTTCCCGGGTGTGGAGGACCAGGGACAAATCGCGAGTTCGGAGTGGATATATTTTGCACGAACGGAGATGTTCCCGTCCAAGGGGTTGAAGAAGATGTGGATGGGCTGAACTGGGGGGTGAATTGGGTAGACTGCGTTGAAGGAGTGGATTGTGGCATCGTATGACCCGGCTGCATGTATGAATTGGGGGTTTGGTGCTGCCCAAAAGCACTAGATGCAACATTAGAATTAGAGAATTTATGTGCCGATGAGTTGCGCGCTTTCTGCGGACAGAACTTTTGGACATGACCGGTGCCGCGGCAATAGTAACAGACAGGGCCAGCTTGGTTAGTGACGTTGTGCTGCTGTTGACCGAACGGGGTCGGAAAGGGTTGCGCTCCATAAGCTCCCGTTAGGCCGTTCGAATTGGGAGTACCATAAAATTGTCCAGGAGTTGGGAAAAAATTCGACAAAGAGTTGAAGTAGGCCTGGCCCATTGCAGCAGCGAGCATCTCAGGAGTTGCGGATTGCACCATGTCCGGGTTAACAAACATGTTTGAGCCGACGACAGCTGGCATCTGCGTAGGTAAACCATACTGATTCCGTTGCCGCATGAGATTGGGTCCCTTTGCAATGCCAGATGGAGTGTTCGCAAACTGACTCTTCGCTCCAATTGTGTGCGGCTTGTATGGGATATGCCGCTTGAAGCTGCATTGACCGTTTTGGAGATCAAAACAATATCCAAATTTGTAGTAGCGTGGGCAGACGTTAGGATCCTTCGGATCACCTCGAGGCGGTACTGTTGGCCCACGATGGTGTTTGCGACAGCCGTGGCAGCCTGGCCTCCGGCACAATTCCGGGATAGTCAGAGTGTCCGGTATGTCTGGGAACTTAGTGTAGGTGACTTGCACTCCCGCCGTATCATGCTCAAGCCAACACTTATTGCCACGCCAACACCACCCAGTCTGGAGCATGTTCCGACACAGTATCCTCACTCCGCCCCCAGAAGAAAGCCGAGCTTCGTTTAGGTGCCTGCGGTCTGGCTGATCGACTGGTGAGGTGGGCTCATAAAAATCGGAGTGGTAAAGGTTTGGGTCACGTAGAGGTGCATTCAGATCATGAAGATTCTTGCATCTGTCGGGCCTGTTTCTGCACTTTCTGTCGATATAGAATGAGCACTTGTATCTGCTCTGGCCATGCGGTAAATAGTGTAGCTTTGCACACAATAGGTTGGTGCAACTAGCGCTCTGCCAGGCACTACAGACAACTGACCGATACGCAAAGTTTCTAGGGTGCGTGGAGGCTACATGCATGTTGCGCGGATACAATGGATCGTCGTGCGCGAGGTCGCAATCCACGTCATTACATTGATTGTGTGTCCAGTCTTTACAGAGTCCGTCGAGCCTAAGGTCTGGATGTAGGCTCCTGCAGAAGCGGGTGGTACATCGCGGTGGAGTTTCCGGATCCTTTGGGTCGTACGACTTTACCCAGCTTGAGCAGACCCGCGCAGGTTTTGCATGAGGATCTTCGCGATAGTTGGTGATTTCGATCACTGAGTAATCCGAGCAGATGCTCTCGGAATCGCTGTCACCTTCAATAAGACATCCTCGGCCGGTGCCATCCTTGTCAATCATGAGGAGACCGTCCCGGCTGATAGCTCCAGCGACCGCGAACGATACATCAGCATCACCGTTCGTGATTGTGGACGAACTGCCTGTGAACCAAGCACCAGACGGTGCCGCTTGAAGCCGCCGCTCTACCCAATCGAGCGAAGGGAATTGAGCTTCCACAAGAAAGTCGAGAACGAAATCAATCATCTTAATGCGATCAGACCGTTTGAAACCACCTAAAATAGTGGTTTCAGTGGCGCCTGTAGCTTTTTCTACCGCTTTGGCTTGCTGCAGGATACGCAGTATCTCAATGAGCGGCCGAACCGAATCCGCAATAGCGAGGAATTCTGCGGCTGGTGTCTGGAACTTCAGTAGAGTATAGAAGCCCCTGCAGAGTCGCAGCAGGGATCCGCAGTACATCATGAACTCTATCGCGCGCCGAATTTGAGAAGTATTCCCACCATAAATGGTACTAATGGCGCTGACAAGTATCCGCAACGCTTCCACGCACCGACGGACGTACGCTGTCTTTGGAAGCGGGGCTTCGTAAATGTTCTTGCCCACCCGCTTGGGAAGAGTGGGAAGTTTCTGTATCATGGCCCATTCGAGATCCTCTTCTTTGCGTCGCTGTGCTTGCATGAAAGCTTTGTCTCCGTTAGAGCAATAGTTCTCGCTGCGGCAAGCGAAGAAATCAAATTCGTTCGGAGATCGAAACGCCACGACAGCCTCTTCTCGTAGCAATTGGTAAAGAGAGGTGTCTTTCACATCCGACGGATGGTTCCGAGGAGCTGCACAGATAGCCTTCAGCTTTGTGTTGGCCGCAGTGTCCGCATTCCTATGGAAGTTCAGAAGGCCGAGGTAGCCGACAATTTCTCGAATGAACTCATTGTTGACCTGTTCTGGATTCGCTAGTAGCCACGCCCTGAGCAAGTTTGCAAAGCGATCCACGGACGACCACGGTAGACCGAGCATCCGCACTCCCTTGTCGTCAGATAAAAGGGCAGACTCGTAGACCTTCTCGGACCAAGCGGCGCATTCCTCCCGAAATGCGGAAGAGCGAAGATTCCGTGTGTTCGCTGTGTCCAGAAGACTGCAAAGCCAAGCCCAATCATCAATTGACTGCCTCATATTCATGAGAACATGGAAACACTGAGAACGGCGTATGACTGGATTGATCTCTACAGCTGGAAGCCGTCGAGCTGTGGACTGAGCTATCTTCACGAGAGTCGACTGGAAACATATTAGTGTCGGATACCACAATATAACGTTAGATTATACGTACCAACTCGGCGTTTTCTTGGACTTCTCCATCGCTAGGCTCAGAATCACTGATATCGGACTCAGATGATTCGACTTTGGGCTGGTGTTGGGTCATTAATTCCAAGTCGAATATCCGCTCCGGATGTGGAAGGCCCGGGGCCACGACGCGGTAGAACGTCTGAAGATCAAGGGTTTCGACTTTGCGTAAGTTCGTGACCATGGCACCGAGTGCATCTATGTCCTTATGTTCCTTCTGCTTGCGCGCGATCTCAGCTTTCATGTCCAGCGATGCTCGAATCTCCATGAGATCGCGGAGAGCCTGTGAGGCTAGTACACGGTCTCTGATACTGGCCCGTGAGATATCCGCATTCTTGTTTTCCTTCTCAGAAGCCATTGGTCTCAGCTGTTGACGCTTGCCGCGGATGAAAGCCTGGACGTAGATTAGTGTCTATACAGTATTGAAGCAACAGCACCTAGCGATACTTACATAGACGTCCGGATCATTGCGCCATGCGTCCTCATCGAATTCATCTGGTCGCTTGCGTTTGCCCTTCTGCTGCTGCTGCTGGCTAGCAGAAAAGCGCGAAGCTGGGATTTGTGGCCCGGTCTCTTGCTCTTGTACAGACGCCGTCGCGAACCATTCTCGATCGGCAGAAGAAAATTGCGCCATTTGAAGAAAGGGACCCACGACAGAGTGGAACGATTCAAGCGTGAGATCGCCCTGGTCGTTCTGCTCGCGTAGGCCCGGAAGCAGAGTCTTGAGCGCCTGGAGGAGCCATTCCAAACCGCGATCATTGCGCGCGAAGTTTGGTATGACCCCCCGACATCGCGAAGCTCCTCACCGAGGTTCGCGAGTCAGGGAGGGTGTGTAAAGTTGCTCGCTCCAAGAATCCAAGTTCGACTGCGCCTGGTGATGTAGTCGATGTTGAGTTCGAAGTGCACGGGGCGAAGAGAGAGTAAGAAAGGGGGAATTTGGGCGTTTACCTAAGAAACTGTGATGTTACATTAGGGTTTACGTTCGGAGTTTCCGGGTGAGGTGGAGCGGTAGGGAGAGCACGGCGCCCAATCCGTATACCATGGACGACAAGCGCCAAGCTTGGCGTGAGGGGCGTGCTGAGCACTTGACGTAGCTGTTGGTGAATTCCTGGTGTTGGGTTGAATCTTGGAGAGGTTGAATTCGGGGGGCGGGCGGGGAGGTCAGTGAGCATGCGTAAGAGCAATGGAACAGGAGCAGGGGCGCAAGGTAGAGTAGCGAGAGTGAAGATAACGTATACATATTGAGATAGAGCCTGTGATTCAGCGCAGGCTGCCTTCAGACGGTGATTATCGCGTACAATCCTACAGAACTCTGTCAGTGACGTCTGGCCCACGGCCCCGAAAGCCGCCCACCTACTTAGTAGAGGTATATAGGATAGCACAAAAATTGCATCAAGGTTACTAGGCTCGGACATGGCTTGTACAAGGACTACCTCACTTTGTTTCTACACAATGGTCCGTCAGTATCGCCAGGGGGTGATTTGCCAACATTTGAAGCAATGAATGTCCGCCCTACCAAGATTTTGAATATCCGTCCCACCACGACTATCGCAGTCGCTCAGCAAGTTGAAGAGCGTCGCGTTATATCATACTCGACTGAATAAAATAGCCAATAGTTGCCTTGACCCCAGCCCTATACCGACCCTAATCCTACCTAACTACAGCCCTACTAATCATACTCCTACCTAACTCGGGTATGATCTTACTCCACGTCTCAAGATTTTGAACAGTGCGTTGTTCGAATTCGGGCTCCTGAGTGAAAATAGAAGATTGCTCCTCCTAGTTGTGAGAATGCAAGCAGTAACCGGCAGTTGGTCTCGCTGGGGGTTGGGGGTGCGCGTCGCAACGTGTCCACGAACGTTGCGAACAACACCTCCGTTACAGGACCTTGGCTACTGTTAGATAAAAGAATTGTTAACAGAAGAAGGAAACCAGAGCCATCAGGCATGAACATGCGTTTGCTTGTGCAACCCTTGCAGCCGAGGGCGTCGGGCCAAAAGCAGCCAGTCGCCGAGCAGACGGAAGAGAGCCCGTGCCGCCATGACCCCATTTTGAGAAGGTTGTGAGGGCAGCAAACTCAGGGCCACGGCATCAGTGCCTACGCCCACTGCCTGCGATGCGCAATCCTGTCGCCTGCGTCTCTTGTCGGAGCGCGAAGCAGAAATGCCTCCACAACGGTCCGTTGCGTCCCCGTAGAGTTGAGCTCCGTATGCTGACGCGCCCCAGACGCTCCACCTTGCGATCGCTGCAAAGCAGCGGGTAGGGCTGATCTTTGCGAGTTCCCACCACCGGGAACGAGTGCAATTCATCGGAGGCCCAAGCGGCCAAGGCAGGATGAAGGTCCCACGCCGTCCGCGGCATCGCCTGTCGTGCAGCAGCCGTATCGCGCGGCGAGCGGCATCGAGCCCACTGCTGCCGCATCGGCAGCCCTCTCGCCGGCCGCCACGGCATCTCTCCTCGATAGCCTAGATCCCTTCGATCTACTTACCGACGAGGTAGTAAACAGCTACTTACGTTGTAGCTACAAATGGAGCTTCCACCACACGCCTACGTTGTTGCTGCGCATCCGCGATCGAACCCTCGAGCCATGGATGGTCTGGGCGATGCTGGCGCTGGCAGTTCGGTACAGTTAGAATAGATGCAACCATGGCTTCGCTGACAATAGTAGCTTCGTCAGTCAGCCGCCCGCCCCGTTCAGAACGCAAATTGAAGCGAGCAATGCCTTCGCCGCCCACGCCCGCCAGATCCTACAATCCGACCTCGAGACGCCGAGCATCAGCCGCGTCCAGGCCCTTCTAATGTTGACCGGACACGACTGGGGAGCAGGAAATGGGCGCAGAGCATGGATCTATCTCGGCATGGCGATTCGACTCATAGAGGTCATGGATATCACACAGGAGCTCAAAGGCCCCAAGAACCGCAAGCCCACGCGCGAGGAGTTCGTTGAAGCGGAGGTGCGCCGGCGAACAGCCTGGACCTGCTTCTTGATGGACTCGCTGCTTAGCGGCGGCAGAGGGCGCAAGCGATCGCTGGCAGCCAGCGATATGGCTATCCAGCTTCCCTGCGAGCGGGAGGACTTCGTCTTTGGTGAGCCTGTCTGCACGCAGCGTCTCGACGGGTCGATACACATGCCTCCGCTGTCGCTGTCGATCGGGGAGCTTGGTATTATCGCTTACAGCCTTCGTGCTGCCAATATCTGGGGTAAAGTAGCGCGGTGGGCGTGCTCAGAGGAGCTCAAGACGCAGCTTCCCCTGGTCGGTAACATCGCATTTTCAGCAGCTCATATACGAGCTAGAAAACTGGAAGAGCTCCCTACCGCCCCGACTGCAATACGAATTGTTCTCGCTACACAGCCATAACGCCATGGATCAGGGGCAAGCGTATTGCTATATGCATTGCATATACTTCATGAGCTATATGTTCCTTCACCGAGCCTACCTGCCCGTTCTGGGACCACAGAACATACCAGAAGAAGCACTCCACGAGTACAGCGAACACAGCGAAAGGTGGAAGATGTGGCAGAAATCCTCGCGGAGGGACCTGTTCAATGAAGCCTCCATGGTCCTCGATATGCTTGAGGAGATGCGCAACTTTGGCGTCTACTTCCTGCGCGGTCTGGTGCCGTGGATTGGTTTCACAATCTATACTGCTGTAGGTGTGATGCTGTACAGCTACAACTTCCCGTCCGGCGAAGATGATCCGCGAGTCACGGAGAAGGCGCGAGAGCGCGTCATTCGGGGTTGCACTTTTCTAAAAGAGATGAAGAATCAGTGGCCTATGTCGGACACGTGGTTCGAGACGATCAAACGCATGCAGGCTTATTACCGCACTGTACTGGGACAGGGCGGGCCGGTGTCGCCTGATGAGCGCCAGGCGCTGCGACGTGCCATGGTCGATTACGGTGCCTTGCAGCCGTCGCCCGTGCAGAAACCGGTGGACGCAAACGTCGTTCGGAGTAGCATTGCGCAAGAGGTACGCGTTGCCTGGCACTTTTCATTACACAGCTAATCCTCATTAGCAACCTCCCACCACTGCGCCTGCACAACAGCAGTTGGTCTCGCCACCTGAGTCTACCCCGAACGGTTATGCCTCGAATTTTGGCTGGAACGGACAGCATGCCATTCCGCCTATCGAGGACGACGACTCTCTGAAATTGAACTTCGACTTTACTAGCGCAGATATGGAGGAGATGATGAGGGGGACGCGACGCAGGAGTTTTGGGCGTCTTTCCCGGGAGAAGTCGGTGTAGGATATCAGTAAACCATGTACACCGTATAGTATGTATAATGACGGGTCCGGCGTTCTTCCCATAGGCGAATAAATAACGATGCCTTTACCACGCACTGCATCGACCCGCCCTAATTTGAATGGTAGGGTAGTCGCACTAAGCGCGGCTGCCTCCGGCATCCCACCCCACTTTGACAAAAAGTTTGCTCCTCCATAGACATTCTTACAGTTAGCGCTGTTCGACTCTCTTTGCTGCACATATGTATTTTGCACCGTAACAATTTGGCATCGATCAGCTCAATGAGCAGTTCGGCCATGTGGCCCAATGGCAAGGCGCTTGACTACGATTCAGTCGAAATCAAGAGATTCCAGGTATGTGCTTACAGCTGAAGAGCTCTCATCCGTGATTACTAATCCGACTTAGGTTCGACCCCTGGCATGGTCAAAAGACATCTTTCTTTTTGCTTTTGTTTTTGGTAATGTTGAGTGGTGGTGCATGTCCAGGTGTTGGGCCGGCGCGGCACCGAACCAACGACTTTCTTTCATGCTTGTGTACAGCGAAGCTCTCACCGATCATTACAATGCAATGTTAATCACATACAAAGCAGTGTTAGCACATTCCTTTTTGCGTAGGCCTCGGCTCCCGATTCCTCTATCGCCTGTTTGCCCCGCCATGCTAAAGCGACCTCGCTCTACAACGTCAGGACACTGTTCAAGCCATCTGCGCACGGTAGCGCAAGGCACGCTACGACTGCATTCCTTCTCAACATCAGGCCCATTGTTTGGGAAGGTGCGATCGATTGTTTAACGGACCCCATGCACGTAGATGCAGGCTCCGAAATCGGCGCTCGCACAAGTCGCATCGAAGCTTACATTAGAAGTAGTGTTTCCGACGGACAAGTCACCAAACCCAGAAGACTGGATTCAACTGTACATATAACGAGAGCTCAGATTCGTTGGTTCTGACTGCTATCTCGTTCTGAGTCATCCTCTCGGCCGCGCATCCAGCGATACGACCCTCAACCCGCTTCAGAACCTCAATCTCTATTTCCTCACATACATCCTTTACCGTGCAAACTATTACAAAGTACATTCACCAAACCGCCACCATGGGCGTCTACTACGAAACCATCCCCTCCTCTCTCAAACCCTGGATCCTCGACCAAAAAATGCTCTTCGTCGGCACCGCGCCGCTCTCCCCCAACGGCCATATCAACATCTCCCCAAAAGGCGGAAAGCAGTTCGGCATCGTCTCCCCCACGCAATTCTGGTACCTCGACCTTACAGGCTCCGGCGTAGAAACCCACGCCCACCTGCACGAGCCGCAAAACGGCCGCATCTGCATCATGTTCATCGCGTACACGGGGCCTCCCCGCATCGTACGCATATGGGGCACTGGCCGGGCCGTCGAGAACGGGACACCCGAGTGGGACGTCTTCGTCAGGGAAAATAAGGTGGATACCATCCCCGGGAGTAGGAGTATCATCCTCGTGGATGTGCACCAGTGCGCGACGAGTTGTGGGTTCAGCGTGCCGACGTATGAGTGGACGGGGTGGAGGACTACGCTCGACGACTTCTTTGTGAAGAAGGAGAAGAAGTTTTTGGAGGGAAAGGAGGAGGAGAGCATGGATCGGTAAACTAGACTTTCTCTCCCTATGTAATGTATGAAGGAAAGCTAACGCGTGCAGATACTGGGCGTTCAAGTCGCAGTATAGCATCGACGGGATGCCGGGCATGAAGCGCGGGTACCAGTATGCACAGACGAATGGCGTCGCTCCGCTGAAGAAATGGGTTGGGAAGTGGGCGCCTAAGGACTTTGGGCCGAGGCCGGCGCAGCAGATTGCGCCGATACATCTCGTGCTCGTTGCGATACTGAGCTTGATTATTGGGGTTACGCTCGCGGTGACGTTGACGCCGCCGGATTTTGTGAGGAAAGTGCAGCACAAGGAGTTCTTCTTATGAGGAGGATCTTGATTGGTGTTGCTTATATTCGAAGCGTAACGTTGGTCGCTTTATGAGTTGCTGGTAGTATTTTTGGCGTTTTTGTCACGGTTTGGTGTTAAGGGAGCCTGGGGTTTTCATTGATCGAGATCACTGTTGCCTTGGGTATATCAGTCTTAGTACGTTCTGGAGTAGATAGTGCTTGACTGCATTTGCACTTGACAGTTGGTCGTACGTATGTATAATGATTAACGACACAACAACACACGGTCCCGTGGCATTAGTCCATTCTAGCGCAAGCTGATTCGTTTAGTGTGGTCCAGGTAAATTCCCTTGCAGTGCGTTCCGCTCTGATCTTGAGGCAATACTGCCATGTCACCTAGACTTGAGTGAAGCTTTTCGATTACGAGTTCACGAAGCATTCTGGACAAAAGGAGGTTGAGCAGTACACACATTTTACTCGTTACTAACTTCCTAAGCAGCATTCTATTCACAAGGTATCATCCAATCAACTTTTCTTCGCCAGGTATTATATCCTGCCCTTCATTCACACAAACCTTTAACCAAGCATAATGCCTTCCAACGTCGCAGCGAGCGATACTCGAAACCAGCTTACACAACCGGTCCACCTCTAGCACGCATACGCGCACCGTAAATCTGAAGCAGCGTAATAATGATAGACGCAGCAGCGACGATAGCAGCCTGAATCCCAAACGACTGGCCATACCCATGAGCCTGACCCCACGGCTTCTGGAAGTACCCAACGGAGAACCCAGCACCAACTGTATCCACTTTGTCAGCGAACTTCTCACATCGCGAACAGGAAATGTACTCACCCCTCGCAAAGTTTAACAACCCCGCAACTTCAGAACTAGCACTGCCGTAGCTGTCGAGGCAGTACGCTGTCAAACTCACACTCGCCAGCATACTTCCAATAACGTACATTCCCCAGCCCATGATAATGCCCGCATAGCTGAGGTGCTTTTCCAGCGTCTGGCCTACGAGCACGAGGCCTGGCACCATCAGCAGAACTACAAGCTGGTTCATGAGCAGGCGGGCTTCAGGCTTGAACACGCCGTTGTGGCGCTTGACGTAGCGGCGCGCAATCAGGTCGTTAAAGAAGTGGCCCGACAACTCGCCGATGGTGACGGCGAGGAGCGGCGCAAAGAGAAGGTAGCCTATGGCGTTGTTGTCGAAGCCGTAGCCGCCGTAGGCTTGGGGGGTCTGCAGGAGGATGGCGGAGGTGATGTTTATGCCGACGACCCACATGAATGTCATTGCGCTTTACATCACTATTAGCACTTGGAAAAGAAGCGAGAGGGAAAGGAGCGGGGAGACAGACTAGTAGATCATGCAGGGGATCATGATGGGCTTGAGGAATGTCTTAACAAGGCGGGTCACCGCGTGGCTGAAGTGTTGGAAGCCAGCTGCGCTGTGGTTCTGGATCTGCCAGATGCCGACGAGACGGGACATGCGGCCTGTGAACGTCTTCGGACGGGGAGGCTGTTTTTCCCGTGGGATCGTGCGGTCGTAGTATGTCTCATCCGATATCAGGAAAATCAAAATCATATCGAGGGCGCCGACGGCAAAGACAAGCCAGAAGGCTACGCGCCACCTGCCATGCGTGCCCGCGATGATGAAGTTGCTGAACATGGGTGCGAGGTAGGGTGTTAGGAAGACGCCGTACGTCCAGATGCCGATCTTGCGGGCGTGCTCGTGGAAGTAGAACATGTCCTTGATGCAGGCCAGACCTACGATTTGGAAAGCGCAGAAGCTGAAGCCCATCAACACGCGGAAGCCGTAGTAGACCGAGTAGTTGTGGGTTACGGCGCAGGCGATGGTGAAGACGCAGCCAGTGAGGGTAGACCAGAAGAGGGCAGGGCCACGACCCCACCATGTAGAGACGATGATCCAAAAGAGTCCGCCGATGGCACTGTCAGAATTAGAGCGTGTCTCTTGAATTGGATAGGGTACTTACACCATGAGAACGTTCAGGTTACCAGTCTCATTGACCTTTGCGGGCGTCTTGTTCCATTCCAGGCCCTGGGACACGATCAAGGGAATACCAGCCGCAGAGCTGTAGTCCCCCAGACCGGCGGTGATGGAGAGGACAATGAGCACAGCATGCTTCTTAGTGGAAGACCAGTTGAGAGGATCATTCGGGTCGTCCGAGGGTTGAGGAACAAGTACGGTATGGCCATCCGGCGCCAGCTTCAAGTTGCTGTCGACATTACCAGCGTTGGCATCAACCACAATATCATCATTGATATCCTGCTCATGTACCTGCACCACCTGCACAGTGTGGCGCAAGATGCCGGTTTCTTTGTCAGCCAGAATGTCCATGTCGGATCGGCAACGAGTAGAGCAGGAGGAGTCGCGAGAGCTGCTTCGTGTCTGCACGAGGGCCAACGTGTTGGGTCAGTGTTATATAGATGTTACAGCATAGTTGGAGGGTAGTACAAGGCAACACCTTGCGAGCGATGCCAGCCATGCGAGCGCCACCCGCTATGCAGTACACAGAAGCTAAAAAGCGAAGGATTTGGGAACCAACCGAACTCCGATAACCCGGGTCAGTGTTTTTGGGTTCTAAGGAGGCTCTATGTTGATTGGGGATTTTCTGACAGTGAAGGACGTAGGATTCTGACTGGTTGATGTTGTTAGTCTTCCTCATCAAGATGCCACGAGATCTCCTGGAATAGTCGGAGATAGCAAGGCACAATTAAAGCGTTGTCGTGTTCTGTAGCCATTCAACTTATTAATTATGCCGTTCATTGGGTTGTTGGTGTTGTATGCACGATTATTGACATCTCACTGGTGGTGATGTTCCTTCGACTTGATCGCTATTGGACGTGACTAGCGTCGTTACTAGGATGTCCAAGCTCGGGCCGAGCCACTGTGTTATGCCCACTCTCTAGGCCCAACCACTACCCGAAGATGTCCGTACTCTATCACAGACCCATGTGAATGTTGATTTGTGGTGTACTGATCTTAGTCTGAGGAGAGCACTTTGACTCCTTAAAGACTTAGATTCGGTGAAGGTTGGAAGAAATCTGCAATCCAAGATCTTGGATATCTTATCCACAGCCATGCTATATCGCGCAATCGTAGAATCGAACGACAGACGAGGTTTGTCATGTTTGCGAGGCCAAGGTCAGATCTTGATGACCTCCTGGCAAGTGAATGTTTGGTGGATCAATTCTCTAGTTCTACGAGCCGTGCCACCTCTTTTGCCATGGACGCGAATACTTGGGCTCTGGAACTGTCCGGTTCCGCAACAACGGTAGGCTTTCCACCTTCAGCACCGGCACCCATGGCAGCATGCAGGGGGAGCTCGCCTAGAAGCCTCATGTCGTATGTACGGCACATGTCTCTTAATTTACTCAAGTCTCCGAACACATTGTGTGTCTCCCCACATCCGGGGCACTGGAAGCCGCTCATGTTACACACGAGCCCCAGAATGTTCGTATTCACTTTGCGGAACAGCTCGACGCCTTTTACGGCGTCTTTGAGCGCGAGATCCTGCGGGGTGGATACGATGATGGCGCCATCAAGGAGAAGCTGTTGGGTAATGGTCAACTGCACGTCGCCGGTACCAGGGGGCAAGTCGAGTACGAGGACGTCAAGACCACCCCACTCTACCTCGTGGAGGAGCTGCTGCAAGGCTTTCATCACCATGAGCCCACGCCATGCTACTGGCGAAGATTCCGGGACTAGGTAGCCCATCGACATGCTTTTCAGTCCATAATTCGATAGGGGTATGAGTTGGTTGTCTGAGGGGTGTCAGATTCCGAGTGGGGGCGGGCCTTGGTCGCATCAGGAATGGAAGACTGACTGGCTGAGAGCCTTGGTTCGCCGGAGAGATTGAGCAGAGTAGGTATCGAAGGGCCGAAGATATCGGTGTCTAGGATGCCAGCTCTGTACCCACTGCGCGCAAAGCTAAGGGCCAGATTCACTGCAGCGCGGTCAGGCTCATGGATATGTCTCTTTGGGCGCGCGGCATACCTGCGATGGTGCTTTTCCCGACGCCGCCCTTTGCTGAAGAGACGGCAATGATCTTCTTCACGTCTTTGATGCTTCGCTTTTGCGGCAGCCCGCGCTGCATGCGAGGCATCTGCGGTGGTGCGCCAGAGCGCGGCAGTCCCTGTGACCCATAATCAGTTTCTCAAATCAATTCGTATGTGTTCCGGAGCTTACCAGCGGGTTCTCATGCTGCAGCCGCCTCAGGGTGGAGAACAATCGCGGCTTCATGGTCGCATTGTGATGGTGACGAATGAGCGGCGACGAAGCTCCGCAGCCTTTGGACGGAAAGCGCAACACGCCAAACCCACCTGCCAAGATTTCGCAGCCGAAACTTTTTAGTGGGGCCGCAAAGCTGTTTCCCAATCCTCACACCTCACAAGCTACGGATATCGCCATGAAGAAGTCAAAGATCACTGGTAAGTCTGCTTTGACTTAGTTGGTAAGTTCTGTCTAATTCCCACGCTCAGATTTCGATCCCGAGGCGTTGCTTGACCCGGCGCCGTCAAGCTCTAGCGAAGACGAACGCTCCGATTTATCTGGTGCGGAAGATGATGATGCAGGTCGCGAGCATTACGCAGATGTTGGCAAGAGCAGGTTGAGGAAGAAGGAGGTTGTTCCTTTGGGTCCCCAATACACTGGTACCCAGGTTAGCCGCGATGCCGTGGAAGATGAGGACAGCGACGACCCGTTCGCGAAGCGCTTTGACGAAGATGGCAGCCGCAGCGAGGACGACGAAGACAGCGAAGTTGAACCTGAGAATGGCATAGCTCCAGGGATTGTCGGTTCGGGTAGTGGCGAAGAAGACGAGGAGTCTAGCGAGGAAGAGAAAGGCTCGGATGAGGACGAGGATGTAAACGGCGTGGATGAAGACGAGGACGCAGATTCCGAGGAAGACTCAGATGACGACGACGCATCCGAGGGCGAGGATGATAACGATGTTCGGGCGCTCATGGGAAAGAACAAGGAAGACGTGCGAGAGTTGATGAAGGACCAGAAGTCGCTCACCACCAGCCTGGCTGCAGCCGCGCAGTCAGATGTCGCCAAAGGCCAAGCGATCAAAACCCAACGAAAGACTTTCGATTCCTTCCTCAACACCCGAGTGCGCTTGCAGAAGGCGCTGATCTCGACGAATTCCATGGTTGCTGAAGGTCACAAAGACGAATCTGCACCGGCTTCCTCGATGGAGGCCGCCGAAGCTGCGGCATTGGCGCTCTTGAACAACCTCACGGATCTCAAGGCTTCAATAGAGGAGGCACGTACGGGCGAAAAGCGCAAGAGAACACCCTTCACATCCTCCACCGCTTCCTCCGAGATCTGGAATAACCTGAAGGCCTCCGAAAGCGCTACAAAGAAGCAAAGAAGAGCCGTCTTGGAAAAGTGGTCTGCAAAAACACGAACTGCAAAGATTGCCACTGCGCAGCGACAACTCAACGTCAGCGCCGAGCAGACATTGACCGAAGTGCTCGACTCCCAGCTCATGAACTCAGACCACCTTGTCGCGCGAACACAGAACCCCCCGTTCCTGCGCACCCATTCAGTCAGCAACGTCTAAGCCTGTTCCTGATGCGAATATCTATGATGACGCTGACTTCTACGGCCTACTTCTGAAAGAGCTGCTCGAGCAACGGTCCGCCGATCTGTCCAACAGCGGCACGGCAGAGTTCGTGGTCCAGGCGCCTTGGCAGGTAGCGCGTGAAGCGAAGACGAGGAAGGTCGTCGACACGAAAGCAAGCAAGGGACGACGGCTGCGATATACCGTGCACGAGAAGCTGCAGAATTTTATGGCGCCGGAGGAAAGAGGGCTTTGGGGTGAACGCCAGCGGGACGAGCTTTTTAGCAGTCTGTTCGGGCAGCGCCTTGCACTGGGCGAGCAAGACGACGTCGAGAGTGAGGAGGAGGATGCAATGGAAGCCGAAGAGCAAGGCTTGATGCTATTCAGAAGCTAGATGCAGAATATCATGCTATGAATCGTCGTGTGTAAGATATGAACAATGCACTGCACACTCTATATCATGATCCTAACCGCTTGTGGAATTTGGCATGGAGACTTTCTTGGTGTTTCCCAAATCGCGGCTAACTTTAACGGGGGCCAATCCCGCCCAAACCGTGGAAGGATTGTGTTGCGCTCGTCTCAAATGAGGGTCTTCATGCTCAAGTGGGTCAGGAGAGACCAACATGACGTAGCTGGCGTTGCTGGACCCTTGCTCGCGAAGATCTAATCTGGGGAACACCACGGATCTCACGCTGAGCATCTCACGCTCCACCTCCCCTGACACAGCGCACGAGGGAACAAGTTTCGCCATGTTCCCGCCATCCTACTACTCCTTCCGACACTCTTCCTAAGACTCCCCCTGTTCTGATTCCAAACTACGCGCTTCAATGCGATACAACTATGTTTAAAGTCAACACCATCACCGTGGGCGCCGCCGTTGCGCCCACCATCATCGAAACCTACATCTCGCACTACCTAAATCGCAAACCGCTCAAGCAGAAGCCCACAGCGCACATCTCATATCACGAAGGCCTCGAACTCATAAGAAGATTTTTGCACTATGCGTCCTTCCACGCTGTCGACGAGCTGCAGGCCTTCACCTCGCAGTGGGTGCCGGTACCGCACTGGGTCCACGTCGACAACCTCGTGATCCCCAACGCGCAATTGAAACGCTCCGCCGACTACGTACGCGCGCAGCTGGGTCCTGATGGCATCAAAGCAGTTGGCGGCAACACGTGGTGGGAGTGGAGAAGGGAGGGAAGCGAGGGCCTTAAGGCCGAATGGATTGAAATGCGCAAGGATATGGAGGAGCGCAAGAAGTCACCCAATGTAAAAGGCCAGAGAGTCATGCTGTACGTGCACGGCGGGGCATACTACTTTGGCAGCGTGGACGAGCACCGCTATCAGATGCAGCGGCATGCGCGGAAGCTGAAGGCCAGGGTCCTGGCGCCGAGGTATAGGCTTGCACCGCAGTTCCCGTTTCCGTGTGGGTTGATGGACTGTCTTGCCAGTTACCTATACCTGCTGGAACAGAAACATGATCCGTCTACTATAATCTTGGCGGGTGACTCGGCTGGCGGCGGCATGGTGTTGACGATGTTGGTGGTGATGCGCGACCAGGGCATACCTCTTCCCGCTGGCGCGATATTGCTATCCCCGTGGGTAGATCTTACACACAGCTTTCCTAGCCTGGCTGGGGATGGCAAATTGGATTATATCCCAGCGCATGGCTTCGTTCACAAGCCAAGCCTAAGCTGGCCACCACCGAACGCTGACGACCTACTTGCACTCGAAGGCATCAAACCCAGCAATGAAAAGCCAAAGCCGGAAACTGCACCCACGCGGGAAGAAAAGAAAGAAGAGAAGTCGGCCAAGAAAGAAGAAAAACAAGACCGCGTACGGGGCTTTTCGCTCACCACGGCCGAGAAGCCAGATCTGGAGGACCTGCTGAACGCGCCGGTCTCAGATAAGAGCAACGGAGCTGGGCCAGAAACCTGGATCTCGCAGGACGGCAAATATAGTATAGGACCCAAATCGACGCTTTCTCTCCAGCTGGACGGAAAGCTAATCGAGATCAAGGACCAGATCCAGATGTATGCGCCGAACCACATGCTCACGCATCCGCTGGTTTCGCCGGCGCTGCAGCCTTCGTTGGGTGGACTTCCCCCTCTTTTGATCCAGGTTGGTGGAGGAGAACTTCTGCGCGATGAGCAGATCTACATTGCTCACAAGGCTGCTCAGCCGCTTGCATACCTTCCTCCCCCATCGAACCATCAAACAGCCGAAGCTATCCAGGCCCAAGCAGCCAGATACAGACCTACTAACGTACAATTACAAGTTTGGGATGACCTGTGCCATGTCGCTCCGACGCTTAGTTTCACCCGGCCGGCAAAGCACATGTATCGCGGAGTCGCGCAATTCGGCGCGTGGGCACTCGCTCGCGCGCAGAAAACCTCGATTGATATCATGGATGATGAGAGTATTTCAATCGTCAGTAGCGACTCGGCGTCTACTTCGTCGGATAGCCAGCTTGGTGCTGAAGACATCAAGTTGAGCATGCCGCAAAGCGCGCAGCACGTGGGCTTCGAAAGCGTGAATACGAAGGAAGAGCAGGGTGCTGTGGTGGGTAGAGCCGGCGACCCCATACCGGCTTTTGAAAATCATATGATCCGCCAACGGGTCGATCGTCATGGACGCATCTACCCACTTCCGCCGCCGCAAGAGTTGGAGGCACTCACTTTACCGAGCATCGAAGTCGGCGTGCCAAAGAAGGGTCCAGTCAATAAGTGGATGAAGGCGCAGCAGCAGTGGAATGGCAAGTTTGCAAAGCAGAAGCTCAAGATCCAAAGACGTAGAATGAGGGATATGGAGAAGGGGTACGAAGGATTCGACGGCGAAAAGCCGCCTCCAACCGCACTGGCAGGCCGCAGAGTAAAAGGCATGGAGAAGGAAAAGAAGGCCAAGAAGAGCTGGGGTATGGCGCTGTGGAGTCTGTGGGGAAGTAAACACGATGAAGCTACAGTATGTACATCCTTTCCCTACCTCCTCCAGCGCATGCATACTAACACGCTTACAGCTCGACCGCGAAGACAAAAGGGATCATTCTTCAGCTGCAGAACCACCTGCTCAAGATACCACAACAACAGACGGAGCAGCCGACGGCGCTTCAGATTTTAAGTCCCCTACTTCTCCGCGGTCAAGCCGCCGCAAATCTGAAAAACACCTCGCCCCCGCCCATTCCACGGCACGCTCTCGCTCACGCTCCCGTCACTCCACCGTCACAGACCGCGGCCAGGTCTCGGCCTCTATGGAAAACCTCGCGCACCTGGCTCCACCGACGCCCACCCTCGCCGACGCAACTGTCATCGCGCCGGAGCGAGATGATAGCCACGGTGCGCCAACGCCAACACTCGTACTCCCAGCGGATGAACACAGGCCGCAGAGTCCACCGACATTGATCCCCGCGACGGACACACTGAGTACGCGGCCGACGAGGGGTGGAGTCGCGTATCCGTTCAGCTTGAGGGTTGACGGGGAGGGTTCGGGCGGTGCGAATGCCAGCATGCTAACTTTGCAGAGCGTGCATATGGAAACGCCCGGTCTGGAGGAGGGCAGCAAAGGGTTTCCCAGGGTGAGTGGGGACGGCGAAGCGCTAGGAAAGGAGGCTGAGAATGGGGAAGACAAGATTGGAGAGAGGCCGGGTGTAGAGCGCTTCGTTACCGCGGACATTGGGGCGCTTGCCGCCTCTTCATCTGCACCTGCGGTAGAAGAGCACGTAGAAAGGCCTGGCGTCGAGCGCTTTGAAACGGCAAGAGAGGACCTGAGCACTTTGGCTTCTTCGGCTGCTGGTGCGAATGGGAAGGTATAGACTTCTCCCTAGGGGTTCGTACATAGCATTATACCCGCCTAGCCATCCTTCCCACCCTCATGTATTTAACAACAATAATCAATCCATTACCTGGATCTAAACATCCTGCTTCGCCATCCACTCCTCCGCTTCCTTCTTGTACTCGTCTCGCCACCTTGTAAGCGGCGGCCGCTCGTTTACTATGTCTCCGACGGTCCAGAGCATGCGCTTTTTGTCCGTCTCCTCGTTGACGTCGTTGTCCTGTTTCCACTCAGTAGATGCTCACATTGCAGCAAATTCGTGTCCAAGAATATAAGGAGAGGAGGCTCACCGGACAAATGATGTAAAACTTATCGTCTTTGATTTTCTGCTCCATGTACGAAGCGACCTGCTCGGGGGACCAAGCGCCGGGCGGCTTCTCCTTGGACGCACCGGGGACGTTGCCGGACTAGGTAGTGTAAGCACGACACGTTACATAGTGAGGTGGTGAGGTCAATTAGGTAGTCTAGGGTCATTGAGTGGAGAAGAGGGATCAGCACGAGCGCAGTGTATCAAGATACTCAGGATGCGTCAACCACCACCCCTCCACGGTGCCACAGTCAAGAGAAGAAAATAGTGGAACTAACCAGCCCCGTGAACGTCCATCCCGGAACAAGCAAGTGCACGCTGACGTCCTTGTTCTCTCTAAGGTCCCAGCTCAGATGCTCGGCGAGCGACTTGACCGCGGCTTTGCTGGCATTATATGCAGGGTTGCCTGGTGGGTTCGTGATACCTTGCTTGCTACCGGTGATGACGATAGTAGCGGGGGAAGCATTGCTGCGAGATTGGAAGGTTGGTACATAAGTGTTTAGGCCATTGACAACGCCGAAAAGGTTGGTGGAGAAGATCTGCGAGGGAATGTTAGTTAGCGGCAGGGTAGAGAGTGGCAAGGGTGGCGACGGTACGGCCGGTAGTGGATTTAGTGTATGACAATGGCCCGCTATAGCTGTGGTGGCGTGAGGATGGTGGTATGGTAGGGCTTGTTGTATGTAGGGGTGCCCACGTGGTGGTAGCCGAAGTCCGTGGTGACAAGGCTAATGAGTTTCGCGTACAGCACCCGATGGCATGCATGACACCGAGTACCCGTCCCCTAATCGAAGAACTTACCTTCGAGAAGTACTCTGAGTCTCCCCACGTGCCTCTAGCCCCAATTCCCGCGTTCAGTAGGAGGAAGTCAACGTCCTCAACCTTCTCTTGAATACCCTTCCACTCCTGCTCTTGACTAACATCCGCCTGCAAGTACTGCACGTCGCCCTTCAGACTCTTCTGCGCAAGATCAAGCGTCTCTTTGTTGAAGTCAACAACGGCAACACGCATTCCATGCTTCAAGCATAGTTGCGCGACCGCAAGACCAATTCCAGAAGCACCGCCGGTGATAAGAGCTTTAGAACCAGACTTAAAGACGGACATCCTGCGCGCAAGCACTATTCGTGCGAAAGAAAACCGTCTTGAGCTGGAGATAGGACGTGTTCACCAGAAGGCACGAGCAGCAACCTACACTTCACTCGTCAGCGTTTCAGGCCGGCTGGGCGGTCTCGCACGGGACATGTCTTGCGTTGAAACCGAACCCACGAATGCGTCGAGCATGGCCAAGGCGTCGCAGAAGCATGTTTCTAGAAGAACCTAGAAGAACAAACGTGCAAAATGCTGGCTGGCTTCGGGAGCGCCCGTATCGGAAGGGGAAGGTAGCTTACGGGTTACCGCGTGGTAGTGGAGTCCGTAGTGCGATACCAAGCCAAATTCGGTTTTGTTGCCCTAGCTGCTGGGCAATTGAAAAACTATTCGGCCTCAGAATTGTGTTTCTGTTGTCGTAGAGGTGTTGTAGTAGTGTGAGAGGCGATGAGGGGAGTGGGTGTTAAGTGACGTCTAGGAACGTCGGGAACGGCGTTAACGCCGTTATTCCCGATCCTTCGTCGAGATGGGCTTGAGCGACCCACATGCATTGCACCTGCTTCTCAATCTGCTGGGAGGATGATCAGTGCTGAGAATGGTTCCAGGCAATGCTATGATCGTGTTCGGGACTGAGTACGTTGATCAATCTGAGGTTCTGTTGGCGAATACCTGTGAACGACAGGCACTGAGAACGAGAATATGTGAATGCTGTATGATGGCAGATAACAATATAGAAATTATGTACTTTTAACTTCCAAGGATATTCTACATTATCTATGATAACGCTCTCACGTAAAATGACCGCCCCTACCGGCATAGGGTATCGTAATTCCATCCCATTTTATCCAAACACCATGGTGATCCCAGACAAAACTCTGATTTGGCAGAGAAGAATGTGTAAATGGGGACCACCCAAAATAACCAAGTACATGTGGTACGCTTGTTGAAGCTTAAGAAAAGACTACCGACGCTCGAAAAGTATAGGCAGGCGCATACTCCGGACACTGTTCGGCGTCTTTGGAGTCTTCGGCGACTTCGGCGTTTTCGGTCTCTTCGAGCTACCCTCCACCTCCCCTGTAACAGAATTGTTCCGCGAGGCCATCGGCAGAGGAGTTGGCGGTAGCCTCTTCATGCGCGAGTCTCGGCCTCGGGCATCCTGGAAAGTGAGCGGGCTCTTTCGGTAAAAGTCCGCGGACGCCTTCCGAAAAGGTAATTCTTCCACGCTGAGGTGCGTCTTGCGCCAGCTTGTCTTCGGATCCGGTACGGGTGTGGATGTCTGTGTCCGCGATGGGCTTTTGTAGTAGGAGAGCGTGCTGTTGTAGCGGGTGGTGCTGGGCGTGCCGATTGTGGTCCTTTCGTTGAGCTCGACGTAGGTGTAGTGTCGGTAGATTTGGTAGAAGCTGGTCATGCATGGTATCAATAGGCTGATAGATACCTCTAGGATCCTAGCACCATCATTAGCGCTTTATCTAGAAATATGCTGTTGGTTGCTTACAATGACACGATGATAGGGATTTGGTAGCCAGTGAGATCGACATGCTGGTAGGCCTTGATGCGGTAGACGAGGCCTAGAATGCTACACACAGAAGCGCTAGACACTGTTAGCTGGCCGTCAAATCGCTTAGTGACGATTATCTTACACTACTCCCACGAAATGCATGAGATAGATGACTCGTCTCTCCTTGACAGTGACATTCATGGACGGGCTTAGGAGAAAAGTGGCCACCAGTAGATAGAAGTCGGCAAGCGAGTTGAAAAGTGCCATGAGGATGCCAACAATCATGTTTGCTCCCCCAGCCCCAGAACACGTCGTTTTACGAAAGCCTTCAACGTAAGAATCCAGGTCATCGTCGGGCTTCGGAGAACATGCAATGCTTGTGGTGCAGGTGTAGAGTGCGTAGATCATGCCAGTTGCCACGACAATGACGTAGCCAGAGTTCTTGAACCATCTTACGGAAGTAAAAACATGCACCAAGTGCGCAATAACCATGGTTTTGCTGAACCAGAGGACCGGGCCTGTGAATATGGAAAATGTTAGAAATCGCTACAATACTGTCAGTCAGATTGTCGAACGTCTGTAGGGATCACATACAAGCATCCAGGGCTTCGTTAAGCGGCGAGTATCAATGTCCCAGACATGGTACCCAAAGGGCTCGGCAATGGTCACTACACACTGAGTCAATATAGGGTGGAGGAGTCTGGGAGGATGCTTACAAGGTATCGAGTACGTGATGAACGCTACCCCAACTATCTTGGAAGATGTTAATGAAAAGCACAAGCGTCGAAGTGTGGACACTGCCTACCAGAGTGAAGCAGAAGAGGTCTACTTGGGTCAGCGACGCTTACAATATGTTTAAGGCTTGCACTTACAGTCCTGGAAAGTCCATTTGTGAGCAAGCACACGACTGAGAATGCGGGCACATGCGCAGAGGAAAATCAAAGGTAGACACACGCCTGCTGTGACTACCACCGGCAAAGCTAAGAATCCGGGCCTGTCAAAGTCGGATGCGACACCCTACAACAAGTCAATAGTGAAGTGGGACAGCAAGGAGGGGCACACACTGGAGGGGGTTGACGCAATGGAGATGCCATGAGCACACCTCACCGTGGCACTGCCTGAGGGGCAAACCGAGGATAGATCTGGGGTGCAGTGCAATTAAGTAGCGATACGGCGTAGATACCCTATCTAGACGGGCCCGGCCGAGGGACAAGGGGATGCACGTGGCGATTACAGAGCAACCCAGCGCCAGGGACGCGTAGACCGAGACGATCATGGTAGCGGAAGCCCAGATCGGAGTTTCTATTGCGAAGCGGAGTACGACAAGGATAGAGATGTGTGTCTGATGTGCGCTTTTCGAGCCAGTACACACGTGCCCATTGTTGCGAGTCCACGGACCCGCCAGGCCGGCTGCCGCAACGTGCGATTCAACGCCCGGACATGGCGTTCGTCCCAAAGAACAGATACTACAGGTGACAGTCCAGGCATCTGACCAAAATACGTGACGCTTCTCTTAGGGTACGTTTTCGTGCTGTCAGTAACGGTTCCCTGGTCCCAAGCGCTCAGATGGCTGCGCTCGAAATTGGACCAACATTATTATTTTGATACATGCTGGTGTGAAGCCCTCCCACGTGTAGACCAAAGAGAAAGGCCGGTATCTTGGGCCGACATGAGACCGTCTCTGCTAGCCAGGTACGGATGAACACCGAAGGATCCTCCCGCATCATGGGGCCATCGAACGTCTATCGACGATGCTAAGCGCACCAATGGTATGTTGAGCGCAAGAATTTCCGGTAGAAGAAAGGTTCAGGGGTGTAGAACGGTAGACTTAGACCGACCTTTGCCGCTGCACCTACATCAATCTCAAACGATGCCCGAAAGGAGGGGCAAACCTGGAGGGGCGAACGTGCTGTGGTGGCCTTGTCGGGTGTTCCTTATCGAGCGTAGAATTCCCTCCGTCGGCAGATGGATGCGTTCAACCATCTCTCAGGCACCCCGCCTACTCGGATTGTCTAAATACCTTTCGGTTGATGTTGGCTCACACTGGTCGTAGGCCTCGGTGTTGAGCTTCGAGTGAAGCCGACATTCCAGTATCCTCCATTGCCAAGACTAGAAAGAAGTACGGCAACTCAAACGTTTCACTGATGATGCTGGGCATTCGGGACAATGATGCAGGTAGATGAGATGAGGGACGGTGGGTTGCGATTTGCATACCCTAGCGCACAGACCAGTCGCCTACTGCAGGTGCCTCTGACAATCATTGGTGGCCGTCATCACGCCGCTCTGCACCTCGATTGCGCCCTCATCTTGTCCGCGGGCACTTCCAAAACAAGCTTCCAGCCAATGGCTCGAGCACGAAGGAATTAACGAACACTGGGCCTATTTGCGTCAGGCCAAGCATCGTCTTTGGGCCGAGACAGCCAAGCACTGCCGGAGCATTCGAATATTAGATGGCCATCCACGAGAAAATCGCTGGTCGTATAATAAAGTGGGTGAAGGCCTTTCTTATGCATCTCGGCGCTGTCATGGTTTCTTTCGTCTCTATGATGCCTTTATCGCGAGCGGGCGACAACACTCAGGTGTTTTCGGGGCGAGGCGCACCACACATTGACGAGCGAGCACGAAGAGCAAAAGAACTGTGACCTCCGCCAGGAACACCAGCTCCCACCAATCGCAACTGGTGAAGGCATTCACAATTCATGGTCGCTTCGACTACGGTACATCTACGTGCGATGCTCGGAACTAACCTGCATCAGGCTGGAAGACTGGCGCAGTGGTTGTCTAGCGCCCGATGCATCCGTCCACAGCCTCGTTCACAGCGACTCATCATCAGGACATCCACATCATCGACCGTAAGTGGTCTAGTTTCGCAATTGGGTTTCTACTACGGGCAAACATATCGTAAGCGGGGTCAAAGCTGTATGATGCGGTTCCCACTCCTGCTAAAAAATTCCCCGCTTCGGCACTGAGGTAGGAAACATGGCAATTGGTAGCGCAGGCATAAAGTGAGCAGTGTGCGCTCCACAACATGGTGTCGAAAATTTCAACAGCACGATGGTATCTCTAAAGTCGTTGCTCGTCATCACGGCGACGTTCCAAAGTATCGTAGCGATCCCACATGCTAGGCCATTCGAACAGTGGAAACGACAATCAGGCACATCAAACACTACTTCCACACAAGTGGACCTAGGATATGAGATTTATGAGGGAGTTGCAAACTCTTCAACGGGCTTGAACACTTTCAAAGGGTGCGTTTTCGTTACACGACTTGAACAATGCTATGCTAAATTGAACCAGCATCCGATACGCAGCCGCGCCTGTTGGAGATCTCCGATGGCAGCCGCCACAAAGTCCAGAGTCAAATCGCAGTGCTGTGATATCGGCCGCTAAACAAGGCCCTATATGCCCTCAATCATCAAGGGCCATGCCAGGAGCTGAGACGTCGGGAATCACCGGCAGCGAGGACTGTCTATTCTTGAATGTATACGCGCCGCAGAACGCTACCGATCTGCCTGTACTTGTTTACATCCATGGTGGCGGGTACGGTCAGGGAGCTGCCACGTCGGACATGAGTTCTATGATCAATGCGAACAATGACAGTTTCGTTGCTGTCGTTATTCAGTATCGCGTAAGTGATGTTGCGCTGCAATCCGGCATGTTTGGCTAACTATCAACACAGCTAGGAGCTTTTGGATTTTTGGCAGGCGACGAAGTGTACAGAAATGGGATCGTGAACGCCGGAATCAGGGACCAATTGTTTGCTCTTCAGTGGGTTCAAGCATACATAGAACTTTTCGGAGGCGATCCGAGTCAAGTCACGATAGCTGGTGAATCAGCAGGCGCGGGCTCAGTGATGCTGTTAGACATCGCCTACGGCGGCACACTTGGAACGTCCTTGTTCGTTAATGTGAGTACGCCTAAAACTCGTGAGACATGATCCTCTCTAACATCACAGTCCATAACTGCGTCACCATACCTCCCTCAACAGTACCATTACAAAGACTGGGTGCCTTCCCAGTCGTACTATTCTTTCGCTATGGCGGCCGGATGTCCCCCAACGTGGGCTTACGGCAACAGCTCTCAAACCATCTTCGAATGCCTTATCTCGCAAAGCACAGGGACACTTCAAAATGCCTCAGCGCTCGTCTCACAATCCGGAACATTCGGCTCATGGGCCTTCTTGCCAGTCACAGGTCCGTCTTTCTCTGGCTCTGTTCATACAGGAAGGCTAACTCATTCGCGCAGACGACGTCTTCATCCCGTCCACCCCAAGTAAAGCACTGGTCGAGCGCAAACTCAATGGCCTTAACCATCTTTCGGGAAACAACGCGCAAGAAGGCGACATCTTCACTACGCAGAACATCACGACTGAGAACGACCTGGTAGCCTGGATCCGCCTCGTCTTCCCCCTGTTCACGCAAGACGATATCGCGAAGCTGCTCTATTACTATCCCTCGTCGAACATTAGCGACTCTTCGGATGGTCTCACCGAGTTTGCGACGAACGGTACCGCAGGACCGACTTTGTTGAACGTCAGGTAAGTAACATAACCCTCTCGATCTTTTCTCTACCACAAGCTATATATATATCTACGACACACCATTTCCCCTCCTTCCAAGACACATATATACAGTACCTCTAACCCCACCAGCCAAACCGCCACCGGCCACCAACAACGCGCCCAAGCCATCTACGGCGAAACCACCTTCGTCTGCCCCAGCTACTGGCTCGCAGAAGCCTACAACGCCCGCGGCCGCACAGGCTACAAGTACCAATACTCCGTCCCTGTCGCCCTCCACGGCAGCGACCTCGCTGCGTACTTCGGTCCCCCCACCGCGAACACCGGGCCCGACTTTGTCCTCGCGTTCCAGCGCATATGGGGGAACTTCATTACCACGGGGGACCCGTCTATCTCGGCGTCTATCGCAAGTGGCAGTGCCTCGAATGGGACGAGCGCCTCGGGGCTGGAGGACTGGCCTGTGTTCGCGATGTGGGATCCTAGAATGGCGAATTTGAATCAGACGGGTGGGATGGCGGAGTCGGTCGATTTGTTTAATGAGACGGGGGTTTTGGACGGGAATGCAACTGTGTATCTTGGGCCGGGGCAGATGAATGATATCGCGTTGGTGGATGCGTATTCGTGGGAGGGTGGACGGGGGAAGAGATGCGACTTTTGGTTGAGTGTTGCGGCTATTGTGCCGGAGTGAGGGGGGTGGGTAGTGTAAGTTCTTGTAGAGCTATGTTAGTAGGTCTTTGGGTGGTCTGAAATTTTCTCATGATGCATGTTGTGAACACGACGTCACATTGTGGTCAATTCTAAAAGTTCCTCGCCACCTTCAACGGCTCTGGGTACCCTTTTTGCTCCAGCCTACGTAGTGTAGATCGACAGGTATTGGCCTATTCGCTTTGATATACTAAATCCAATAGCTTACACTACGTTTACTTCAGGTACTCAGAGTCATGAAATGGTGTTGGAGGACCTTTTATAAAGCATCGATTTGTGTTCTAGGGAAAGATACGGAAAGTGTGTACAGGTAGAAAATTTGTGGCTTGCCGAGGTAGCGGCCTGCATTGGCTCTGACCACAAGATTGCGCTTGGGGTCAGGTTCGTAGCCCTCGCCACGTACAGGCTGCAGGTCCGTCTTTGAGGGCCGCCCTGTCTTTTGTTAGCCCGCAGGCGCCCTGCATTGGCTCTGGCCACAAGATTGCGCTTGGGGTCAGGTTCGTAGCCCTCACCACGTACAGGCTGCAGGTCCGTCTTCGAGGGCCACCCTGTCTTTTGTTAGTCCGTGGGCGCCCTCACTGGGCGCCCAGGACACACCGAGAGGCAGGGAAAGTACTCACCTGAACCAGTCGTCTTCAAAGACCCCTTTGTGCGATTGACACCGTAAGCATGGCTCGAATGTCAGATCGTCCTGTGACTACCGGGCTCCCTGACCCAACTCCCTTGTTGCGACAACGATACCTATAGGCGGCTCCCACAACCGTCGCCACCCGAGCAGCGTAGCACCTTCCGCTACCCGTGCAAACGAATTCAGCGTGAGGGTCGGTCCCAAAGCACAGCCCAAGTATCATCGTCGCGGGTATGGCAGGTGAGGCAAAGCCATAGGCCAGTCATGTAAAGACCGGAACAAGGTCGTGAAGGAGAAGTCACCGAGGTGCTGAACGTACCCAAGTTACCGCAGCTAGCTCCTGTCCGGCGCAAGGATAGCTTGAGCGTCCAGTCACAGGCTGGTATGAAGACCACAACAAAGATGCCCAGGAAGAGTCGCCGAGCCGTCGCGATGAGGTTGTATCGATCGGGGGGTGGGAAACTGGGAGCTGTCGAGTCGCGACGTTGGTGTAGAGCGCAGGCAGCAGGGCGGTTTTGGTCCGGCAATTTTAAGCAGGCAGGCGGGTTACGTAAGCGGGGTTGTCACATGCACATCGTTTCGGATGGTGAATGTCCGTGCACGTGATATGTTCGACGCTGTTTCGGGTCTGGATACTTTCGAAACATCCCTTTTCTGCATGGATGAGATACCGACAACTTTTCTTATCAAATGACACGGTATTGACGTGTGTGGACGTCCCGAATGGCGTCCCGCAATGCCTCCCACGGTGAGCCAGCAGGCAGTTGCAGCAGCAGCAGTGAACTTGACGCTTCAAAACGCGCTAGCTTTATCGGATATCATATTTTTGACCAACCTCGTGTGATTTCGCCTAGCAAACGCGCTGGTAGAGCTCTACGCTGCATTCAACCGCAATCTTACGGCCCGCTGTGGCCGTACGTTTGGCATTATCCTGTTGGACGTTGCGCCTGACGGCTTAAGTTCCGACTTCCATATTCTTCATGTCACAGATCACAGTTGAGCGCAATGTCAAGCGTTCCAACCTCTTGCTTCTCCCCCCCCCCCCCGAGCTACGAGAGAAGATTTGGAACCAGGTGAGCCAATGTTGCGCAAATTGAGCATACTTGTTGACTGGTATAGCTATCACGCCAATCTCTTGTCGATGCGAGCAAAACGTGCAACGAAATTCGTGAAGACTGCGCCAAGCAGCTATGCGAGCAAGTCGGTAGAGGGTGGACGCCCGCCTTCGTCCTGAACTCTATCGGTAAAGATGTCACTGCTTGGAATGAAGATACACCCGGGGGGGGCTCGCGTACTATCACAAGTTCCGCAAGTCGACAAGGACGCTCTACCTCGAGCGTAAGGTGATGAACTCTCCGAAAGCGTTGGCACTGGTCTTCAGCATGTACAGGGATGTGAAGCTGCGCCATGTGCTCGTTCTGGACAACAGCATGTGGTCAACAGAGGCATGCAAACCCCTGAAAGATTTCCTTGGGGCTCAAGATGAACTTCAGACCGCTTGCGTACCAGTCGTCGGGTCCGCTAATGTACCAGCTGTACTAAACTCCATCATCAGCATTAGTATATCGGACGACAAACAAAAGCGGAATCTTTCAATCGTCCTCAACAGATCGAGTGATTTGGATATCGTCAAACGTCTAATAGAGGGACCAGGAAGGGAAGTAACAGATATAACCTTGTTCGGCAATCAACTTCAGGGTGCTACCATCGAAAGCTGGGCGGCTACACTTCAACATCAGGGCCTCGTCTCACCCTGCAATGTATTGAAGCTCTGGTTACATTTTTGTGATTTGAGCGGTTTATCTCGCCATCTCGACAGAGATGTCGTTGAGTCGATAGGAGTGTTCAATTGTGCGTATAACGCGCCCTCCGCGGAGGCTATGAACGAATTCCTGTCCGATCTTTTGGATCATAAGGATGCATCAAAGAGCACTAAACTCAAGGAGTTCGTTCACACGAACTTCATCGAGAACCGGGATGCTGATCAAGCATATGGAATCACCGATGCTGTTCTGTGGAAGCTCGCCCAAACCGTAACAGATGTAGTTGCCTTCACAGTGCAGAAGAACACTTCGTCATACCTGGAGCTGACCCAAGTAATCGACAGGTGGAGTGAGACTTTGCGAGTCCTTGCGTGGAATATGAAGGGCAAGCCGCTGGGCTTCGACACGATCCGACGACTAGGTATAACAACGCCCAAGCTGGAAGCTCTCGGTCTTGCATCACATCTATCAGAAGCCATCATGGCATCCACATTCTATGACGAAACCACGAGAGCAAAGGTTCATAACATTACGAAGGAATTAGGGGTAAGCTCAACATCTTAGAAAAGCAACATTTCTAATGTTTCAATGTAGGAAGCCATTATGGATGGAGGCGGTCTCAAGCACTTGCACACGCTGCTGTTCTTCTTTCCTGAGCTACCGATGAACCACAGCTTCCTTTCTACCTTGCTCGAGACTTTGACGGATGTTGTGACTATACTCAAGACTTATGAGGTAGCTATCAATGTAATATTCCTATCGCATTCTATGATGACACATCTACTGATCATGTCAAGATGTTACACGTAACCATCCGCAATGCCGCTTATCCTTACGGAGTCTACAGCTCCCACACCATGCGGATTCCTCAAACATTTTCTTGGCGCATCAGCTCAGGCCCCTCGCTATTCTTTATTGAAGAAGCGAAACTCTTGCCGCAAGAACATAAGGTCATGTTTCAGCTTGGTGGGTGTTCGGAGACGCGCGTTCACCAGGCACAAGCCCGTCTTGAAGGCCCCGAAAAGCCGCAAAGAGAACCTCAGAAAGAGCTCCGCAAGATCTCAAATGAAAACGTGAAGCGGAGACTGGAGGAAGAGTTGGATGAGAAGCGAGAGCGCAAGTGTGTTAGAGATGGAAACAAGAAGAATCAAGATGGAAGTAAGCATGGGAGAAGACCGGGTCGTAAGTGAAGACGTGAATCACTTGGGAATACCATTTTGAATTATCTTCATGCTTGCTCTTTGAAGAAACCAATCTCAAATTTTAATGCCTTTGATGTAGCATACATCGAACTGAGACATTACCCTGACTAGAAGCCATGATTTATCGCGACCTGCCGAGCCTTCTGACGTGATGTCAATCGACCAATGTACCACAGGTATGGCGTATATATCTTTTCTCCGCCCTCCGTACACACTCGGCTAGGGGTTTTCTCTCCCAAAGCAAAGACGCGGCGACGAAGAAACATTTGCGATTCGTGGGTATTCATGCCAATGATGGCACAAGCCCATGCTGCGAAGTGCCACTAGAAAGATCATGCCTTTCTCAAACATAACATCGCAACTCTTTCAACCACAGACCGACAGAACGATTCTCGCATAGCTGTACAACACATCCATCTCCACCTCACACTACCTCCCCAAGCCCCTCCCCATAAAACTCCCCACCCTCTCCCTTACAACCCCTCCCCAAATTCCCCACCGTATACCTCAGCACCTTCCTCACATCACTCATCTGCATTCTCTCGTCCCCTCCACCCTCTGTCCTCAACCTCATCCTAACCTGCAGACTCGCCACCCTCAACACATTCTTAATCGTCCTCCCATCGAGCGGAATCCTCGCCAGAGCCTCGAAGTCCTCCTCCCTCAGCTCATGCTCCGTCTGCATCGCCATCTTCTTCCAGATAAACAGACAGTGCTGCACGCTAAGCTGTTCGAATTTCAGCGTGACGTGCACGCGGGAGAAGAGTGCTGTGTCGAAGTCGCTCACGCGGTTGGTCGTGAGAAAAATGATGCCGGATTGGTATTCTAGCATGCGGAGGAGGATCGAGGTGAGGGCGTTCTTTTTGCCATCGCTGGTTTGCTGGTCGCGCGAGGCGACGAAGGATTCTGCTTCGTCGAAGAGGAGGATGGCTTCCCAGCGGGCGATGCGCTTGAAGATGAGCTCGAGTTGATCTTCGATGGGGATACTGCGGTAGCTTATGGTTTCGAGGAGGCCGAGTTCGGCACCGGAGATGTAGTAGAGAGGGCGGTGAAGGGTTTCGGCTGCGCTTTCTGGGGTGGTGTTAGAGCGGGCATGGAGGTGAGGAGGGAGGGGGGAAGGTACCTGCTGTCAAGGTCTTACCGCAACCTGGCGGCCCATGAAGGAGGAATACGAGGCCCCTGCCTTTCCCTGGGATGAAGTCATCGAATGAGGAAGAGGACGCGTGATGGCTCTCGATTATGCCGCGCACCATCTCTTTCTGCTCAGCTTCCATTTGTAGCATGTCGTAGATGTCGTCTTTCCATTTGATATTCTCCATGTCATCAACATCGATGAGGCCCCAGCATTTGAACGTCAACGAGTACGCAGGGATTGTGGCGGGTAGAGTGAGAAGATCATCGTCGGATAGCTTTCTACCGCCGTTTCCGTCACCGGCTTCTGAGCTGATTTCGAGGAGCACCGTCTTAACATCTCGAGAGGAAGAGTAGGAATAAGTGAATCGGCTGCTGTTCGGATCCTCTTTCGCTATAATATCGCGGAACTCAGGGTTCTCTAGTTGCAGGCCTGCTGGATCGACAACAATTCGTCCGTCGTGCTGAGTACTGAGTTGAGCCAAGATGATACACGATGTTAAACGGTTGGACATACCTGACGGTGCGGCTTAGTATGAAAGCTAACATTGGCCCTGTCCGGTTCATCGATATATCTGCGGCCATCGACCTCGGGGATATTCCAGAAAGGACCGACGTAGTGGCGATGACAGCCCTGACCGCGCGTGAGGTTATCATCAGTCTGCCCGAAACACAGCTCTTGATGCCTCCTTCCTCTTCTTATCAGATCCTTTTCGACTTCTTCTTTGTCTGGGTGCATGCTGAGTGGATACGCAGGAAGCGATCTAGACCATCACCAATGTCAGCATTCGTAGCATAAAGCGTCCAACATCTTACGATGACGCACCTTATATGTCTCGCACCCACGAACCCCCCAATCCTGAAGGTACGCCATACAGGCACGTACTGCTTTCCATTGAAGCTATTGAACTCAACGTGTACATTCCATATCTTAGGCTGGTCTGCGCGATCGGTCGGCTCTTCGAAGCACCCCCGTACGGTGACGCACCACAACAGAGGCTTTCCAGAAGTCTCCTTGTTCTCGAGCAGAATTTTGGAACCAATGGGGAACAACGACCAAAGGTTACTAGCGTCTATCAGACCTTCATTTCTCGCTGTCTCTAGCGAGGTAATGGTGTTCTTCATGTAATTCTTGCGGAAAGTTTCCAGAAGCTCCAACTCTGACTTGACTTCATCCGACTCGGCGTTTTGGATTGCCTCTCGTATTCTGTCTTGACAGAAGTAGAGTTCCGAGAATGGCTCGCTGATTATGATAGGGTTCTGTTCGAGACTAGTGGATGTGTAGCCTTTAGCGATATCTTTGAACGCTGTGCGCAAAACCGAAGACTGGAGCTCGAGCGTCATGGTCCATTGCTCGCCCTTGTTCATGTCGAAATGGTACATGCGGCGGAGCAGTAGCGCTATATCGCCAAACTTCTTGTCCGACGGGCCTCCTTCACCCTTTTCACGGCTTTGCTTGTCGGAAGTTTTGAACACCTCACCGAGGCTGCCATATTGATTGGAGAGTTGCGTGACATCCTCGAAATGTGTCTTGTAGCGTGTCGTATCTCCATCATCAGCGCCGTTATGTGCTTTTACGTAGTCTTGATAAAGGTCTTCGAACTCGTCATCCATGACTGAGAACCGTATATTTGTAGTGAGCGCTGTCGACCAAGGCGGTCTGGCCTACATATGCGGTAGGCTGGGGCCAGGCGACAGTGAAGATCGTGCAGACCAATTCGTGCAATGCGTCGTGATTAAGCATCGGTTGGCGTCAAACTGGGCTGCCGATTGGACTTCTCCGCATGCAAGCCCCACCGTAGATTCAGCCCCCAAATCCTCCTGAGAAGCACCAGGCCCGACACCTCAAAAGATATGTGGAGGCCGGCGGAGCCTGCGGGAACTCACTTTACTTTGTCACGATGGTTTCCGCAAACAAGAAAGTGTCGCAGCTGCAAGCAACGAGCGAGGATGACGATGTTGAGAGTTTCGAACCAGCCTCCAATTTCCACAAGCGAGAACAGTCACTGGTTAACTGGACGTTGCCGAAGCTCGATGTCGAGAGTATACAGTCGAAGCTGAACAGTCATGAGCACTTCGAGATCAAAAGCGGATACACAATGAGCGGCCTTCCCAAATTCCATGATTTGACAGCCTAGTGAGTACGCGCGATACGCCGCATTGGCAGGTTGCTTACCGTCTGCTTGTAGTGGTGCATCAGTGGATGGAGAGATGAACTTCTGGAAGAAGGAAGTAGCGCGCCTGGTCAATGTCGCCAACAACTCCAATGCCATCCTGCTGAGTGGAGAAGACGCGTGGTTTGGTGAGGCTGACGGGGACGGGTACACCAACCTGCATAAGGTCGCACTGCAGCTGCAGGACGCATTAGATATTTGCATTCACGATAACGAGTTATTGTTGCTCGAGCACATGCCGAGCCAGACAGACCACCAAAGCTACAGCAATGCGCGGAGCAGACTGTTGCGAGACTACGACCCCGAAACGGCTAAGGAGCGGTTCCAACGTCATTTGCGGCTCGACAATAACAACGATCGCTACTACCATGCACTAGTGAACTATTTGACTGCGATGATGCTGCGAGTCATGTTGCGCACGATGCGCGGAGCGTTATGGGAAGAGCATTGCGTTGTGACGATTGCAAAATTTGCTGCAAAGCTCAAGTTGCTGTTGAGTGATCTCCCCCATTCGGCATCCATATGCCTGAAGCGGACAGAGGAAGTGAGATTTCGGGCAACGCACAATGCACGCGTTCAAAGGCGTATCGGGTATGAGGGTGAGCGAGAGGACCAGGACATCTATGAGCCGGACGTCGATGCTATGAGAAAAGAGAAGGACAAAAAAGATAAGAAAGAGATCTGGCAGCCGGCTCGTGTGGATGCGGAGATGCGATACTTTATCGTGACCAAAACGTTCAACCTGGGAATTTCGCGACTTCTCCTTTCAGCGCTCGCGAATTTGAGCTCGAACGAAGACACCGAAATGTCAGCTGACGTTTTCGATACTACAGTGCTCATGTACGAGGACTACATCACCAACCGACGTTTGATCCTGTGCTCCCAACGTGATGGCACGATTGGCGCTGCGGCCGACCAGAGAGTTATCGCATCAGCCGGTGCAGCATTCAAGGTATGCTTGGATGTCTGGAAATACTTGAGTACTTCCTCGAAGGGGAACGGCATCGTAAATGAGAAGTATTGGACAATGCTTTCATGGAAATGGACCGAACTTGATCCAACGACTCTGGATCCGCAACCTGACCACATTACATCGTCAGCAAAATTAGTCACTATGAAAGGCGTGATATCCGCTTTCGTGCCTTACTCGATGGTCTGCGGTAGTTTTCCCAGTCTGTTGCAAGATCTGTCGAACAACGCATCTCTGATTGCGGATCCTACGGCACCTGTGAAGCTTGTTCGACAGAATCCTTTCTTGGCTGCTCTAGGTGTCAGAACTAGCGCGTACATGTCGCGCCGGATGGATCTCTTCAAGGACGACGATGCCTGCAATATCTCGCAGTCGTATCTCGCTCGTGAAAAAGCATTGACACGATCGGCAACAGACCCGATGTTGACCATGTTTGCGGACGAGCGGAAAGCTGTCTCGGATCAAACACTACGGTCGCAACGAGACCAGCAAAGAAGGGACATGGCAAAAGCAATGCAAGAATTCCAAACATGGATGATCGACGAAACTACGATTGTCATCCCAAATAAAAGGTATGCTTGGGGCTTCTTAGGTGGTTGTCTAGTACTTGTGCTAGGCGGTATGGCCATGGGACTATCGGTTGGTAACCGAATTGAGGGCGTCGACCCTTTGGGCTTCGCCACATATTGCTGGGTCCTCGCTGGCTTTGTTTTATTGGTCGCCAAATCGATGCGCGTGGAGAATTGGCCATGGAGTCGATTTTTTCGTGGACAGGTGGTGTGCCGATCTCTCAGAGAAGTCGTTTCGGTGACTCGGATGGACGCCCAGACCATTCTGGCCATCCTGCTGCGACTCGAACCTCGTATGAATCTAATCAAGAGAGGACCTTTCAACGCCGTTTTCTCTAAACAAGGCGCCGCAGGGTTTGCCATTGATGTGCCTTTCCGCACGTCAACCCTCATGGAAGGTGGCCTGATTCTTGTAAAGGTTCAAAGTGTGGTTGGGGATGCTCTCGTGGGAATCCGGTCGGACCTATGGACCCGGTATGACGCTATCTCTCCAAAAGGTGACAATGAAAAGACGGACAAAGTTGTATGCCGAGACTTCTTGGATCCGGGAACATGGGCAAGCAGCAGGATAGGCGGCCGAACATTTCCGTTGTATACTTTGAGCCGGTCTGATATACAATGGTTTCGGGTAGTTGGGTTGTTTGAGAAAGATGCCTTTTTCAATTAAGGCTAGAATTTATCGCAATTCGAAACTCACCTCAAAGTCATTTTGGTGAATCCTGCCTGTGGAGATTATTGCTATCAACACATGTAGCCTCGGGCATCATTAACGATCAGTCCGTCTTGACGGCAACCAGTGGGCGACATTTCGACATGGTTCACGTGTAAATGCGCTTTCGGATTGATCTTGCGCAATTCTGCATCTCGTTGGGTGTTATCCGGACGTTCAGCATATCATATTCCAGGAGCGTTCGCGGTTGGCGAGGGCGATGATTCAAGATCGCACGAGGGATGAATCATCGCTTGGATACATTCATCCGCAGCTCGTGGCGTTCACACATGCTTGTATTCAATCGCGCTTACGCCACAGCAGCTCAAAACGCGTGCAGACTCTTAGCAAGCTAGTTATAAGGCTTAGATTCAGCTCCAGATCGTCGTTGAGACATGTGGCTTTTGTGGGGTCCCCGTACCCCGGATATCCAGTCCCGCCAGTCTGGGCCGCACCAACGTGTTTAAGATGCTAGAAGTATTCGTCAAATGTGAATGTGGTATCTCAGAAGAGTTTCGACCATGTCAGTCGTCAAAATGTCGTCCGACAAGATCCCGGCGTACCATCAGGAGAATGTCGACACAATTTCGACCTCCACTCCAACCAGTGACCCAGAAAAGGTCTACGAAGACGCAGCCGTCGGTGCCAATCTTGAGCTGGACGAGAGTGCATTACCGCCTGGGTATTTCCGCTCTAAGTTCTTCGTAGGGACGATGGCAGGCATCGGGTTGGGCCTGTGTGCTGGTGTTGCAGCATTCGGATATGCAGCACCAATACTAGGTATCATCAATGCAGACATTGGGCCGGTAATCTTGTCTCGTCCTGTTTGATCGAGTCAGAGAGCTGACGCGTACCAGGATCCAAACATCACGTGGGTCGCCCTCGCCTACACGCTCACTTCGGCTGTCACCCTCACCATCATTGGACGGGTTTCCGACATTTTTGGACGTCGCTGGGTTTTTGTTGGAGGTGCCGCCCTTGGTGTTGTTGGCAGTATCATTGCAGCGACTGCGGAAAGTGTCAACACTCTCATTGGTGCAACTACCATCTTGGGTATCGCTGCCGCTACGCAACTCTCGTACTTCTATGTCATGGGCGAGCTCGTCCCCATGAAGTATCGCCTTGCTGGAAACGCTTTCTGTTATCTTTTCTGTATACCAGGATCTGGAATCGCTCCCCTCGTCTCGAACGCATTCATTGTGTACCAGCCGAAGGTTGGGTGGCGCGGCTGCTACTACGTGCTCATCGGTATCGAACTCGCGTCGTTCCTCTGCTGGTTTTTCTTTTACCACCCTCCAACGTTCCACATGAAGCATGGACAGCAAGCTTCCGTGGTCGAGTACATCAAGAAATTCGACTACGTCGGCACCACACTGTATACGGGAGGCCTCCTCATCTTCATGATGGGGCTGAGCTGGGGAGGTTCAGTATATCCTTGGGCATCCGCCTCCGTCATCGCGACCATTGTGATTGGGTTCGTTGCGCTGGTTGCGTTCGTGCTCTGGGAATGTTTTATGGACCTGAAGGAGCCGCTGGTGCCGATGCACATCTTCTCCAACTACTCCTGGAATGCGTCCGTCCTCCTGACTGGACTAGGCGCATCCGTCTACTATGCCTTTGCGATTGTGTGGCCTTCCATGGTGGCTGTTCTGTATAGCGATGGTGGAATCATGGCAAGCGCGGCCCTGTCCTCGTTCGTTGGGTTGTTCATTACAATCGGGCAGATTGTGGGCGGCTTCGTGGGTAAGAAGATCGGGCATCTGAAATGGCAATGCGTAATCGGGATCACGCTCGGAGCGATCTGCTTTGGCTCGATGGCGACGTGCGGTGTAGGCACCAAGGCGAGAGCTTCCGCGCTTGTAGGTGTAGGCGTTTTCTTCATCGGGTGGACTGAGGGTGCCGCGATCACGATCGTTACGCTTGCGGCCAAAGACCAGTTCGCGTTGGGCACATCGGCTGGCGTGGCAGGTTCGATCCGCTTCCTCATCTCATCCATCGCCTCCACTGTGTAAGTCAATCTCGATTTGCATGAGTTCCTCGGCTGACCTTTCCAGGTACTCGGTCATCCTGGCCAACCGTTTGGCAACCACTATTGCAGCTCAGGTCCCATCTGCCGTGATTGCTGCTGGACTTCCAACCTCTTCTGTCGCCACGTTCATCTCGGCGTTTTCCGTCGGAGCTTCTGCGTTCGAAGGCATCCCAGGGTTGACGCCAGATATTCTCGCGATCGGAACAAGCGCTTACCAGCATGCAAACGTAGACGCATACCGGACCGTGTTCTTCTCAAACATCGCCTTCTCTGGTGTGGCAATTATCTGCAGTTTGCTCCTCCCGAATGTAGACCATTTGCTCACGGGTCAGGTGGCCGCAACGCTGCACGAGGGACGAGATGAGGACCACATCGCGGGCGAGAAAGCGTAAGGGGCATATCGTCTTCTTAGGCAGAACTAGGCCAGTTCGTAGTTTATTGTTCCAGATTTCTTCGTTCGAGCACCCTGCGCTGGTTAAGCTGCCGCCGTGCTTTTCTTGCCCCTTCCGTGCTAGACACTGTGATTCCCTGGCGTCATCATGGCCTATCCGAAAAGCAACCGCAGGTGATATACCTAGGATACCCACTGCACCGCTCCCGTTGGCAATAAGCGAAGCTCAATAGGATGTCGAGGTCGAAGCCGTGGAGACCGGATCGACTTGAGACGCAATCGGACAAAGGTAGGAAGATCAAGAATAATCGTGAATGATGATCTCGCGTATAGACGCACCATGTCATCAGGAGACACGAGTCGTGAGAGCTTCCAGGATCGCGAAGACGTCATGTGTCTCGACGGCAGGCACGATTCTCCGAGTACTGCTGATGCTGGGTTATGGCCGCGTGTTCACCATCCCGCCTGCCGTTTGCATTGTAGTACGTGCGCTGTGTAGTCAGCCCTGACGACCTAGCCACGTCGGCCCTTGACGGTGCTCTATTGCTTTGATGCCACACTCCATGAGGCTTTAGCTCTCTCGCAGATGGCATCGTGGAGATATGCTGTGGAGATATGCTCTCGAGTGTGTACGCCGGGCAATGGCAAGTCTCTTGGCCTATGCCATACACAAACACTGGCTCCTCAACCTGAAGTCAGCCTCCAAGTTCTCTTGCGCCCACATACCCGTTACATCGCGCTCCTGCACACTGCAACCCAATTGCTGTTCATCTAGGAATCCCTCTGTGAAGGGGGGAAAGTCGACCGTATCGACTTTGAGGACCCCACGCACACAATCCTCTCAGTTGTGCGAGCCGCGCAGGTAACGCTCCTTCACCACGATTTAAAGTGGGGTACACATCTGCACGACAGAATACATAACGTCGTACGCCGTCTTCTTCAGTTCACTCTCATCGAACAAGCTCCAGCTGCTCACCTTGCTCAGATCCTCTTTGGCAGGCCGCCTCCACCGACTCCACTAGCAGTACAACATGTCGTAAGCAGCCTCTCCCAAGCATTGAGACATCTAGCTGATGTAGACCACAGTGGCCAACTCAAGACCGAGTTCCGCGACATGCAGCCTGATGTCCCGCTTCCTGAGGTTGCTGAAAAGCTCGAGAGGCCCGCTCAGCCGCACCGCAGCAGGGCGATACTGAGGCCCGCTCCGCTTTCGCTAGAGGGTACGGGCTTCGAAGAACACCCTCGAATTGGGTATGTAGTGTGCTGTTTGGCCTCAGAGCTTTGACTGACGGAGTGCAGCCCCTTCCCCCCAACTCCGCAGCACCCGACCGTACGCAAGCGCAAAACCCCACCGACGTTCATTGAGAGCCAAAAGCCCTACCACCAGCAGAAGAAGCAGCTCGCTATCGAGCAGCGCTCTCCCATCACTCCGTCGTCCAAGCGGGTTGGTGTCAGCAAGCGTACCCGGCTCGATGATCTCGAGATCACCATGAATGATCAAGGCGCGAGTAACGCGGACGAGATCCCTTTCTCATTCATGGAGCTACCGGGCGGTATGTATCTTGGTCCATCATATTCCGCATTCAGCTGACAAGTAGCAGAGATTCGCAACATGATCTATGCTTACTGCATCGACATGTCTACGAGACAAGCGCTCGTCGTCCATTTGCCCAAGACGGGTACGCTTCGCTCAAGCACTCGCAAGGCCCGCTCCGCCCCGGGTATGTATCGCGAGCCAGCTGACCCAGACAAGAGGAGGATGGCAGAGCAAGGTTCGGTCGAGGAGGCCCCACCCAAGGAGCTTGTCCCGAAGGAGTCCAACCGTCCGTTCGTGGGGCTGACCCAGGTCTGCCAGCAGATTCGCAAGGAGTTCTACGCCTCCTACATCGCTATGCAGGAGATTGGCATGGACCTGACCAATACTTCCAAGTACGTGGAGACGTTCTTCAACCCGAACGTTCCCTTCTCCTACGCGGACTCTCCCGACCAGACCATCAAGAACATGCCCTTCCGCGGCAACATCACCATTGCGGTAGCAGAAAAGATTCTGCCTATCGAGAAGACGATCGGTTGGATCGATGTGCTCCCGCTTTTGACTACGTGGGCCAACTCTGCTCACATCGAGGCCGGCTTTGGTCGTTACTCTCGAAAGGAGTACCGTCCTGAGTCAGATGGCGAGGCCAAGGATATGTGAGTACTTCTTTTGTATTTCATCGGTAATAATTGCTGATCAGCGGCCAGGTACCGTCTCTATGGCCGCAAGGTACTCATGGATCGCACTTGCACGGAGATGAACAAGATGTGGCGCGTCGTCCTACGCAATCGCCACCTGGCCGCTGTCCGCATCCATCGCCAGGCGGGCACATACCCCAAGCCATACTTTCATCTGATCTGGAAATACGAGCACCGCGAGCCGTGGATGATGGGAAAGCACTCCCCTATCCCCGGCATCGCGAATGTTCGCGCTACGCCTGGTAGCTGGCTGTGGGCCCTGGGCTTCGATCGCATGGAGCACTTTGACGTCCGGGTCGGTGTCGAGGAGCATCCCGGCGAGTTCCTCTTCTCCAGCTAGATCTAGCTGCTCTGCTTCGTCTTGCCTGGTTGCCTTCATGGAAAAGTGCTTCAGCCGTATCTCTAGCATGCTTCGCCCACGGAAATCACGCCGCCTTATCCGAGTGTTGAAGACGACCAGAGGTCGACGGCGCCGCCTTCTTATGGTTGTTGACGTGATCGTATCGGCTTCAGGCACGCTACGGTCGACGCGCTCCCCTTGACTTTCTTTGGACGAATCTACGGTTCGATCGGTAGAAGTTGGAATCTTTTTGAATATTCTTGCTGAACATAGCGCTTGTATTAATTTGGACTGACATTTTGAGCTCGTCTTAGCGATAAACCTCACGCCTCTTAGGGCGTCTACGCGTGGCGCTTGGAGCTCTCACGCGACTCTGGATAACACAACCAATTGCATATACTGTTCCATTTCATTGGCCCCTTGCGTGTTGTTGATGTTCTCTTGCCCTGTTCTCTTTCGAATTGGCCGGTGCCCGGTTGCTGCTGACGGTACATTTGGTGTTGGGACAAACCGACATTGGTGCTGATCGGGCCCAAGGTGAATTAAGCTTTTGCAGCGCGGCCTCGCATTTCCAAAAGTAGGAGGCGAGATTGGCTACCGGCGCTAGCACAGCACGCACCCCGACAGCGATCTTCGCCAACAAGGCCGGCCTTCGTTACTGCAACCCAAATGCGACCTCCAGGCGTTGCGATCACTCCTCGTCCTTCGGAACCAAGCGATCGTCATCAGATTCGCGACTGCAAGCGACCCCGCTCCGCGGGACTCGTTTGGCACGCGGGCACTAATGAAACGGACACCGCATGACAAGGCGCCGCCGACAGCCCGTTCATTCATCGCCACGCGACGCGTCTACGCATCACCATGGCATCAACAATGCAATCACAGACAACGGGCCGCTCCATCGTACGAGGGTTGCTGTTGTAACGTCGGTCTCGAAACGTCTCAGAGCTGGCGCGCTCCTTGACCGGTGAGGTCATCGACTAGGGTTTGGACCTGTTGACCTGTTGCTACCCCAGCCCGTTCTGCCTCCTATACGACATTATGGAACCACCGCCAAGGATGCACTCTCGTTCTTCTCGCTCGGTGCACTCGACACATCATTTCTCCGACACCCCATTGCGCTCTGTAAGAGAACATTGGGACGACATGTCTTCGCGTCCAAAGAGCATGTCCGACTTCCAGTCGCTGCTTGACGCGTCTACCCCGCTGAACGGGCAGGGCTTGCCTCGAAAGAAACCCAGCATTTCTCTCGCTGCAGGCCTCATGATGACGAGCGACAGTCCCAGGAGCTACAGCATACCAGACACTCCCGCACTGGCACGACCAGCGTCCGCCGGCCGTCCATGGAGCGAGAACCTGTTCTATGCGTATGCGCAGAAGGTATACACTGCTGTACCCAACCCTTTTGTTATTATTGCACCTCTTGCTTGGGACGGTTGAGCTGACAGTGCTGCTTCACAGAGTGACTATGCGCAATCCGCACCGTTCATCCTGACCTTCGCCTCCGCCCTCATCGCTGAGCAATGGTGGTCCCTCGTCCAGCGCGAATACCCCGATTCGACGAGGCCCGGCCCGCAACTCTTCATTCTCAAAGGCGACGACATGCAGGAGCAGATACAGGACAACCCTAGGTTCTACGATCTGCGAAACAGCTGGTTCTACACGCCCAGTGACGGTGCGACAGCCCCCATCCCACTACAAGACTACCGAGGAAACCCCGTTACGGCACCTGCACCTCCTCAAGAGAAGGAAGAGAGAACAGATACCGGAGGGTTTGACTTGAAGGGTCTCGAGGCGACGTTGGAGAAGATGACGACCATGATCACGGAGAACACAAACTCTATCCGTGCCCTTTCCGTTGCGCAGTCTACGGGCCTCCAAACTATGCAGGAGATCAACGAATCCACCTCTACTCAGATCAAAGCGCTTGCAGACAACCAAGCCGCGCTTCAGGCCATCGTCGACCAGAACGCCTCCCACTACATTGCCCTGTCTAACTCCACCTTCAACACCCAGTCCACCATGCAAAACGTGCTCCAGTCCAACGCCAAACAGATTGAGAGCCTAGCAGAGGGCCAGAAGAAACTGGTTGCAACCTGCACGGACATGATGCACAGCGTTGAGAAGGTCGGCGTGGCAATGAAAGAGGTTGGCTCGGATTCGGCCAGCAATGCGAGCGTCATGCGGGAGACGGAGAAGAGTCTTGGGACGATTGTCAATCGCATCCAGCCTCCGCCGCGTAAATTGAACAGGAGAGTCAAGGGTGTGTGGTATGAGTACGATGATGGATCAGACGGTACTGCTCGGCTATCGGTGCCCATGTCGCCGCGGAAGAACGTCACAATGCTCGATACGCCGCCGAAGAGTCCATTGAGCGTGAGGTCGACATGATTGAAATGCGAGACTATGTTGTATGATTACGATAGCGCATGCGTACGGCGTCCTTGCGAAAATTGGGAGCATATATGGGTCGAATTTTTGTGTATTACATACATCATAGTAATTCTATGCATAAGGAATTGTCATTCTAGGTAATCAGGGCCAGTCTCATTCCAATCCTCGAGCGATCCGAGTTTTTCCCCACGTGCTTTGATTACCTCCCCCTGAGGGCTGCATGAACTAGAGCTAGGTACACCAGTGCTCAGCGGGATTGGAGAAGCGCAGCGGGTGGCATTCCAGCCTGTTACTGGCTAAGCCATCAACAATTGAGCAGCCGGCCGGTATCCGAAACTCCCAGATACCTGTGGTGTTCACGATGCCAGAGGTGTTGGGTTACTTACGTGCCAATCGCTTGCAATCCACAGCAGCGTTCTGACGTTCTGACACTCCTTCTGACATAATCGGACGAATGCAAACACACACGCAGCATTGCGCTCACCTCAACCACAACATGGGCGATGCAAGTGGAGTCCTATCGCGCGACAGAAATAACAACGATGTATTTAAACCTCACACATTGTCTCACAATATTATTTATCAGTCATCTCTACTAATCTCGCTAACCCTACTACCACTCCTACTACCACTCCCACTTCCACTCTGAGCATGCCAAAGACAATCCTCATCACAGGCGCAAACCGCGGTCTCGGTCTCGGCCTCCTAAAACTCTACCTCCTCCTTCCAGACCACACCGTCATAGCCGCGGTCCGCAACCCCGCACATGCAAGCAGCACAGCGCTCTCGTCTCTCCCCACAGCCGAAAAAACCTCCCTCATCACCGTCAAGCTCGACGCTACCGTCGAAGAAGATGCCTCCGCCGCAATTCGAATTCTGCAAGAGAAGCACGACATTCAGAGGTTAGACGTTGTCATTGCCAACGCGGGAGTAAGCTACGTGTGGCCTAAACTTAAGGATGTGAAGATCGAAGATATGAAAGGCCACATGGCGCCGAACGTGTACGGCGTGGTGTCCTTGTACCAAGCTACGCGGGGGCTTCTTGAGAAAAGCGTCCAACCTTCTTTTGTCCTGATGGGCAGTCAGGCGGGGGTGTTGTCGTGCGTTTGCCATCTCGTTCCATCGCCCACCTACTTCTCCTTCGCCACTTCTTGCCTTATTTTCTATCTATGGGAGAGCGAACTGACGATTGTAGGAACTTACCGCCCGTTCCCAACGCCGCGTACGGCCCTAGCAAAGCTGCGGCGCACTGGTTGATTGTTCGCTTGCATGCTGAGGAGGAGTGGCTTAATGCGTTTGTGCTGGATCCGGGGTGGGTGCAGACGGATTTGGGGCAGGCGGGGGCGAGGGGTTGGGGTTTGAGAGTGCGCCCTGTAAGTATTGTTACCTTGCTTGTTATCATCTCGGTCGCTGCGATATTGTGACACTATACTGACCTGGGGATAGTGACGGTCGAAGAGAGTTGCAAGGGAATGCTCGAGAGATTGGGAGAGAGCAGTAGGGAGAAGCATGGGGGGAAGATGGTTGTGTGGAGTGGGGAGATTACGGGGTGGTAGGTGAGGTGACGCCGCACTCCACGCCTCACCCTGAGTGAAGGGAAAACATTGAAACTGTGCTGTCTATGATGTATAGACCGAATGATTTCCTGGCGCACACTTCCTCAACGGTTTGTACCACGCCCTAGAGAGATGTACCTCCGACACATTCACTCCTTCGCGTTGACCAAATTAACCGCCCCCTTTACAATCTCATCCAGCGTCACCCTCGGCAATCCCAACTTCCCGTTCCACACCTTCTGCTCCTTCTCAAAGTCATATCCCACATCCACATCCCCCACAAAGCTAATCGCCAGCAGCTTATACGTCGCTTCAAACTCGCCCTTCTCGAACCTCTCCTTCGCAGCTTCGATCTCCGGCCCCGACTTCCTCTGCTCAAGTGCGAACTTCTCCCCTATCTGCCGCTCTAGAGCGTGTACGATTTCGCGCGGCGTAGTGACAAAATCAGACAGAAAGATCTGTTTATTCGCAGTCGTCTCAGGACCTTGCAAAACGCGTGCAACGGCGAGACCGGTGTTCGCAAGGGTCGTAACGCTGAACCTTGCGCTTCCCGAATCCCAAATCATCGCCTTCCTCCCCTTGACGTCGATGCCTAGAAAATTCCCAGATTTGGGGGCGTCAAGCGCCCAGTCGAGCGGCGAGCCGCACGCGATAGACGTCCATGTTAACGCGCCGTTTGAAGCTTCAGCTTTCTGCATGAGGTATCTGTTCCACGCAGAGTGAGCAAAGCTATGGCGAAGACCGTTTCAGGTGAGAGGGAAACACTTACCGCAGCATATCGCCCTTGAGCTTATACACAGGCGCCAACTCCGCCGCCCTTGGGTCGAGATTATTCGCCCCGAATTCAGACGGGATGAGGCGTTTTACGCCTGCAGCGAGGGCGGCGTCGATGATGCGGTAGGCGAGGTCATCTTTTGTTATGGCGGTGGTGTTTATGGCGGAGACTACGGCGTCTTGGCCTTTGAAGGATTCTGTCAGTTCCGAGACGGTGAACGCATCGGAGATGGAGATGACGGGGATGCCTGGGGGAAAGGTTGAGGCGGAGGTGGCGCGCGTGAGGATTGTGACGGTGAAGGTGGGTTCGGATAGGAGGGCGGTTAGGATGGGGCGCCCGAGGGAGCCTGTGGCGCCGAGGAGGAGTATGTTTTTGAGAGGATTTGGGGTGGTCATGGTGTGAAGTGGAATTCAAGTTGAAGTGAGAATGGCAAGTGATGATTTGAGTATATGAAAATGCGTCGGGTCAATGATGCAGGTGAAGAGGTGTTGATTGTAAGTCTGTTTGAGCATGTTCAGGATACAAATTGCGATACCTTTATATACTTAATTTGTTGACTCTGCGATTTCTCATCTTGACCATGAAGTTGTATTAGTCTACGCTCTTCGTGAAGCTGGCGATACGACCAATCACGTTGCTTCACTGTCCTGCAATGCCATCGGCCGCCGCTAATGCGAACCCGGTCCGAACCCGGTCAATTAATCATCACGGGCAATTTTGTACGCACGGCAGCGGTTCCGCGCATTCGTGTATCACAAAAGTCGACTAATCATCTCGCAGTAATCATAGTCGATTTGTCGCGAGCATGAGTATGCGCGTACTGTTTATCCTTAGACACATGTGACAGGCTTAGAAATTAGAGGTTGTGAATACCACTCGGGCCGAGTCCTCACGGTCCAGCGAAGGGTATTTGATGCTCGAGCCATGGAAAAGTTAGCTCGCTGGGACTCCGCGGCAAGTTCCATCTTGTAATAGGGTATCAAGGTTGGCAAGGATAAATGTTCACGACAGCATGCTGACGAAAAATTGATGAGCCAATGTCAGGACCAGGTGGGCACTAGTCTGCCCGATGACGAACAACATGGCTCGGAATACCGGTCCTTGTTTCATGCCATAGGTATCTACTGCTTGTTGATTCTATGCTGCACTTCGACTAAGCTCCATCTTGTCTTCCCCATAGAAGAAGAAACCTATCTGATGCTATTTGACGGGACTGCGGATATCAATTGCATCCAGCGACCAGCTTCTCAGACAAGTCAAGCGTGCAGTATAGCATGGCGCCCCAAAACCAAGTCAGCTCCTTCTGTACTTGTGCTAACTTTATGAATCGTACAATCGTACTAAGGAGTCTGATAAAAATGGTGTTGATTGAACCAGAAACATCGAGGACGACAGCGAGACCGAGATGCCACAATGTCTCCCTCCAGATCGATGCCAATTTCATGTAATCCGAGCTACAGATATATTCTGCGCTGAAAGATTCATAACCTTTTGAATCTACCAGGCCTAGAGAATGAATGTCCTGATCGCCGTTTCCTTGGGCTCTATAACAATCGAGATAATGCCCCCGGAAATGATGACACCCCCAACGAATCGGCAGGACGAACAAGATTAGGTGCTCAGATTGCTCGTAGCATTCGGAGTGAGGAACGGCCACGTCAGGGAACCAAAGCTATCACCGGGCCTACCATTTCTGGCCCACGCTCCGTAAATGGCTATTCCCGAGTCTAAAAGTACCACTCATTATGCGTCGTATACGAAGTCTTCTTCCGAGGTTGTTGGGTAAAGTGCCGGTTAGAGCGCAAGTTACGCAAAATGGATAGGATATCGTGGGTATTGTAAACGTTTACACGAGAATGCCGCACGAAGAACCTCTTGTCCGATCACACCCTTAGGCCAAATCGAAGAGCCACAAATCCCTCTTGAACCCTTTTGCCTTCATTATCTCCCCGCAACACCAACACCTTACGCTATGAGTGACACAGTGGAAAGGTTGGCCGTGGTACAACCAAAATCCGAGTCTTTGAATCGTGTACGTAAGAATATCACATCGGAAACATCGTTTGCAGTCTCATACGTTCCAGGTCAAAGACCTATTTACGACGCTTGCAGAAAAAGTCATTGCAAACGAGAAGGGATGCGATGAGTACACGGTCTGGGTCCAGACAGAGTCCCCGACAACACCAAATATCATTATTCATGAACGGTTAGCTAGCTGGTGCAGGATGAATTTCCACTACTGTGTTGCTCACAAGATCAAGGTACTCTAGTCAAGAAGCATTCGTCGAGCATTTGAAGACACCATATTTTCTCGAGTTGGCTACCGCCATGGCAACTGAGGATTTATTGAGAGAGCCACTGACTCTGGAGGAGTCGGCTGTAGCCAGACTGGCTGGGCGGTAGGCATTTGAGATAGCAGGAGTCAGAAGTCCAATATATGCACATTGTCCTGCATCGTGAAGTACATCCATGAAATTATTCCTCATACAGTGAATTTCTTTCCTGTTAGCTCCTCTGTCAATTGCCACAGTTTCTCTGCCTTGTTCTTGTCTTTGGCAAATGGCTGGACATCAGTGACTTGGCAATCCTCAAGATAGGCTCCCCCGCTCTCTGGAGATCGTTAGAAAACAAAAGTTAGATCCCAAGGATTCGTGGTTTGTAAAGCGTACCTTTCAGCTTCGCGTCAAGGGCAGCGACAAGCATCGTAGCTATACCCTGAGTCGCAGTCTTCACCGGGAGCATACTCAAGATGCCTTTCACCGCCTCTGTTGGCATCTCGCGCCAGAGATCCGTCTCGATCACTGGACCACGTTAGTAGATGCGTCAACAACATACCACTATATGACTCACCTCCAGGCATAACGGATATGGCAGTTGCATTGCTTCCCTTGAGTCTATCTGCCAATTCGAGAGTGTAAAGCATGGCAGCCGTCTTGGACTGGCCGTATGCGACAGGAGGTATGTAGCCCAAGCCGAATGGAATTCCGAACGCCGCACAGGCTTCCTTCGAGGGCTGTTCGTCCTCCGGGAGATCCTTCACATCGTCGAAGTTGTAGTCGGAGAACCGGAAAGGCGAGAGGGCATATCCGTTGCTCACGACGTTCACAATTCGCCCAGCATTGCTCTTCTTGATCTTGGGCAGGAGGCTGTTCGTAAGGAGTGCGAGCCCGAGGTAGTTGGTTGCGAGATGTAGTTCGAATCCATCGGCGCTCAGCCTTCGCTCGGGGACGTTCATCACACCTGCATTGTTGAAGATGATGTCGATGCTGGGCTCAGCGAAGCCATTGATCTCCTCGACGGCTTTGGCAATCGATCCAAACGAAGATATGTCGAACAGGACAACCCGAACTTCAACTCCCGGGACTGAGATGTCCTTTGCGACGGCCTCGACTTTAGAGGCCGTACGGCCGGTTAGGATCAGAAGCTTGGGTTTCTCGGTGGCCAACGAGTGTGCGAGTGCCGCACCGAGACCGTTGGGGCTGACGCCAGTAATGAGGACTGAGACAACTTAGGAACATGTTCATGATGTTTCTCGAACGGTGTGCTTCAGCTTACCGACTTTGCCTTTCACTCCCGCTGGGAAGGCTGCCAATACCTCACCCGCATCAGTTTTTGCTCCAAACTCGCTGTGTGAGGCCATGTCGTTAGGTGTATGGTGGCTGTCGTGGTTCAAGTGTGAGTCGTAGGATGTGCTGTTGGTGCAGCCTTGTCATGAGTGGAGGATAAGGACTACAGAGTGGCTGGCGCTGACAAAGGTGGTAATCATCAAAACATGTGATGTACACGGCAGTAAGAGATTATTATCTCCGATTCGTCCTTCTACATGCTGTGTCACATAAGACTGCAAGGCGTTCGCTTTGTTCTGTGCGGCGTAGCTCGGCTCTAAGATACGCTCGCGTATAGTTGAGGGTGAATAGAGAGCTGATCTACGCATATCAAGTCACGAGATGCGTACCTTTCATCATGCTTAGCGCTTCTTGGCGGTTCGCCTTCCACATTGCACGTTTGAGAGATCTGCTCCCTCCTTCACCTCTCTTCCTAATAGGCAAGTTCCGACCGAGCAACCGGTCAGATACTAATCCATGCTCTCGGGGAGGTTGTCTGTTGGACCGTGGCTGTATCCGTCGTGAAGCAGGCGACAGGGCATGACCGCCTTATATCTCGGTTGCACATCGAGCGGTAGAATACGCAAGTACGAGATCACTTTTCCAGTCGACTGAATCTGCAACAGCAAGATGAAGGAACTGATTATTCATGAAGGGCCGCGAGTGGAGCAGATCAACAGCCCGATACCAGTTCCCAAGGATGATGAGATCGTGATCGAAGTCGTTGTCGCCGGGTGCAACCCGAAGGACTACAAGACGTACTGGGTGCCCAAACCCATCAATCAAGGCGACGATATAGCGGGAGTCGTGCATCAAGTCGGTCTCAAAGTTCTCGAATTTCGCCCTAGCGACCGCGTCTTCGCACTCCATCAGATCCAGGCTCCACACGGCGCCTACGCCGAGTATGCTGTGGCAAGCGCTGCAACAACAGCTCATTTGCCACCAGAGACTTCATTCGAAGGTGAGAAAGTCGTCCCATTGTGGGTTAGATCTGTAGCTTATGCCGATGGCCTACAGAGGCGGCCACGATACCCCTGGCAGCCATAACGGCCGCCCTGGGGCTATACCGAACCCTAAGCCTGCCTCCACCATGGGCGCCACGCACGTTGCCCGGTCCGCTTTTGATTTATGGCGGGTCAACAGCGGTAGGGGCGTTCGCTATCAAGCTGGCAAGGGCTGCAAATTTGCATCCAATCATGGCCGTGGCCGGTAACGGGCTTGGCCTCGTATCATCGCTGTTGGACTCAGCTGCAGGCGACGTGGCGCTCGACTATCGTAACGGGCCGGAGCAGCTGCAGCGGGATATCGGCAATGCGCTGACTGCATCCCATGTGAAGGCGGCCCATGCCGTCTTCGACGCCGTTTCGGAAAACGCCTCGTGGGATGCATGCACACCGTTTTTGATGGCTGACACACCGCTGGCTACTGTCCTCCCATACCCTGAGACAGCACATCTACCCGGCGGCACTGCGCAGGCACAGCTCGTTATGTCTGGAGATGTCCATGATGTGTTTGGTGTAAAAGCTGGCGGGCGTGATTTTGGCTATGTCATGATGCGTGCCTTCGCCCGCGGGCTTCAGGAAGGTTGGTTTTCAGGCCATCCCTTCGAAGTGGTTCCAGGTGGTCTGTATGGTGTGCAGAGCGGTCTGGAAAGATTGAGCAAAGGCGAGGTCAGCGCAAAAAAGCTTGTCTATCGCATTGAAGAAACGACCGGACTCAGGGCATCAAGCTAATCGCACACGAACATAAATCTATCATTCAAGAGCTTTCTATGAGTCTAACGCGTTCTTCGAGGTTCCTTCTACCTTCTTCCAGCCTCAATGCTTCATTCAGCACCTCAGCAACCCGAGTGAAGCTCGGATCCGAGCTTGAATCCGGGCACATTCTTTTGGAAGATACCCTTCGGATCGTATCTCTTGGACACCGCCCGTAAGCGAGGCAGGCTCTTGCCGTACCCGTACGTAGCAATGGGATCTTGTGCTTGACCGGCATCGTTGAGGAACTTCCAAGGATAGTACAGTCCACGAGCTTTCGCGTCTTTTTCCACGGCAGCAATTGTGGCTAGCTCCCATTTCTTAATCAGTGGGTCCAGGGTTGAGTCGTACCAGTTTGCGTAGTAAAGCGCAATGACGAACGGACCCTGCGCAGGATCCAGGTCGATAGCATCTCCACCGTTTTTCTGCGCGGCCTTCAAGTGATTGACCGTTATTGGCTGCACAGCAGCACCAACTGTAGCATTGACGCCGCTCAGGATAATATCTGCCTGCATGCGCATGTGATGGTAAAGCATATTCATAGTCGGCGGAGCTGACTTGACAGCGGTTACGTAGAATGACCAGCGACGATCGCGCGCTGCGTAGCCAGAAGTCGTGGCTACCACACTAGAAAAGTTCTGCACCGAAAAACTTCCAGACGTAATTGGTATCGATGTCAGGTTTCGCAGCGCTTCAGGGTTTGGGTCCGAGCCGTTGAAGACGAAGACAGTCCCTGAGTTGTTTTGACCGGTCAAGGGACTGTATCCAAAGTTTGGCATTATAGCTGCCCTATCATCCTCGGCGCCTCCGCCAGGTAGAATGAAAGCCGTCTGCGCATCGAGGTATCTTTGCGTATCGTTGCTGGCCCAGGTGACGGTGCCACCAAAAACCTTGCCGAGAGGAATCGCCCTGAGATCGTATCGCGTGATAATGCCAAAGTTACTGGATCCACCTTTCAACGCCCAGAACAAGTCAGGAGCTGATTTGGCGTTCACGTTGATCAGGGATCCGTTGGCCAGAGCGACTTCGTAGTTGACCACGTTGTTAGCTGCCCATCCATGGACACTCGAGAAATAACTCAAACCGCCACCAAGGAGCAGGGAACTACCAACGCTAGATACGCGGCCTCCAGCAGTAGTGAACCCGTACTGTTCGAGGAATGAGTACACTTCTTCCCAACGAAACGCTGGCCCAGCACGGAGGTAGTCAGCGCCGTACGGATTGGGGGTGCGGACAAGCGTCTTCTCGTTCAGGTGCGTCGTGGCTACCATAACGCCGTTGTCCAATGAAGCATGCCCAGTTACCGGCATGTGGCCACCGCTGCGGGCCGTGAATGTCACATTGCGCTTCACAAGCTCTGAGACGCCTTGGGCAAGATTGTGCGCCGTGAAGGGTTGGAAGATGCAACCGGGTTGCAGCCAGGCGGCCTGGTCCCAGAAAGCTGACACACAGAAAAGTCAGAAATTAAAAGCGTTGAACCAGAGCATCGGTTTTAGTCGACGAGTGAGGAAGAGGATTGAGCATGAGGGTAAAGAGCTGCATAGTGTCTTACCTGTCGATTCAACGGTATAGTTCTCGGTACCAGGGAAGAACACTTGGCGAGGAAATGCATGCAGGAGGGCACTGCATGCAGTATGCGTCTGCGATGTATCGCTCTTGAGGCACACTGATCTAGGATCCCTGCTTGAAACAGCCCCAGCAAGTGATCCCAGCAACATCAACTTGAAGAAAATCATTGTAGCGGAAAGAACGACAACACTAAAGAGACCTGCGACGAGCGACAATTCTTTCTCCACCGCACCCAATCCAACTTTATACTTCCGCTCATGGCGCTATGGACTCTTCCTTCGTGGCTTGCAACTCGTGCTTTGGCCAAATTTTGGCTTCAGTCGTAAGCTAGAAGGGGGCCAACAAGCCATATCTCACAGTCCATGACGCTGAGGCGGCTCGTTCTTCTCGTGTCTCGTATTACTGCTACGCCACAAGGTCACGAGGCGCAAGGAGCTGATACACAGTGACCCACAAGGCTGACATCAGCATCTTCAGCCTGATAGCGTTGAGCAAAAGTCGGAAGTTCCCTCTTCCAGCGGATAGATAAGAGTACATGGGAGTCCTTCAATGTCATATCACGCCCTGAGCCACGCGTTCGGCCGAGCCAGGTCCCAACCACCATGGACACTCATTGTTTTTGTCAGCAAACGTTGCTGCCTTCATACATGGATGCAATCCTTTGGTACGACAAGTGACGAGATACACGCTACAAACGGTCACCACGTTCAGTGAAGTGGACCCTGTAGCTTGCGCCACAATCTCAATTTGTATCTGACTCTATACCGGATCCCTCCTATGGAAGACCTGTGATTGGACTACTGCATGAAAATGCTCCTCAATCTTCGTCAAAACGGCCAACTGGGTGGGCCATCCTGCCGAATGTGCAATCATCCTGAACCGTTGTATTAATTCGCGCGTTGCCTTAGTCTGTAGCGCGGTCAAAGTTCGCATCACGTGGGTCCATTCCTGACCGGTACGAATGTCAAACTGTCCGAGCTTCCCTTTCCCAATGCTCGCGAATAGATGCGATTCATTGCAGAGCTCCAAAGACTCCACTAGCTTCTCGCAGAGTATCAATGGGAGCATCATGGAAGAAGACCTGACCGAGCAATATTCGCATGCCAGGACTGAGTGACCTTGTTGGGTCGTCTGACGCTGCAATTCCAGCAGGCTGTCGATAGAGCTGTTCTCGCCGTCTTGTCGACGCCCTTCCCAGACTTCCATAAGTCTGCATGATGTTTCAAGACATTGACAAGGTTGACTGAGCATTTTGGGTAGCGGCCGTGCTAGGGAAACCATTCCGTGATTTGTGCAGGGCCGACTTGATGGTGCGCTGCTTGCAGGGGAAAGCAGAGGCAACCGTACAACCTCGATGTCTTTGTTTCGAAAATCGTCCGCGCTGTTTGCTGCAAGGATACCGGTCATGGCATCATCGTTGTGCGTCTCTTCATGTCTTGATGATGTCTCACAGAGAGCGAACGCTGACGTTGCAACCCCCTCTTTCGGAATTGAAATATCGTCCCTCAAGATAGGAAGCTCAGCTTGTTCTTGGTCAAGCGAGGTCATCTCCACCGACGTAGAGAGCAGCCCCAGCGGAAAATCCTCGGGGAAGTCCACAGTCGATCCAAACTCGTCAAAATCTGGCCAGGTATCGTAATCCAGTAGATCAGAGTGATCATTATGACCTTCCACCAGCCCGTCCACAGCACCTTCAGCTGGTGTGTACGTATCGAGTGAAGTGAGGTTGAAGGGCGTTAAACTGTTATTAGTGCTCGCATGTTCCTGTTCTACGGCAGGACTTTTTTCAGCCTCCCGAGGCTCTGCGGTGGGTGAGATTGTAGCCGTAATACCGCCACCCGCTGCAGGTTTCTGAACCCCAGTAGCAGCCCGTCGTCGTCTGCCCTTTGGCATGGTGGGGTACTGGCAGTCGATGCCTCTGCTAGAGCATCGTTTGCAAGGCGTTTCTCCGCTACAACGAAGCTAGATCGAGGTCAGGCAATGGAAGGAGACTGCGAAGGACGGTACCTTGTTTTACCTTCTTCGAGCGGCAATGCTCACACGCGGAGTGATGCATTCCACCACCTTCTTCGCTGGCAGGTCGGTGACTATAATCTATTATCCCATCTTTCCCTTTGTTCAAGTTGCAGCGCAAAGTCGAGAACATAGCTAAGAGTGGCAAGGTAGATGAGAGTGAGGAGCCAATTTCATGAACCAACTGCTTCTTGTGGGGATGGAGAGGCTAAGACGATTTACCGTATACAATACGTAGTATATGCAGATACCATTTTTCTTGGGGTACAACACACATACACGAGCGTAGACGTTGGCCCGCGATTCGCTTCGATGCGAGCGATGCGAATGGATACATGCTGGATCAGCATACATAGGTGGGTACATCTGCAACAGTCTCTATTCCGTCGAACTATCAGTAACTATCATGTCCCAAGAGTGACTTCTTCCTGGCTTCATTATAAGCTTGCTGCGTATGTTAGCACTTTATTGGTGTTCAAGACGACCCTCTACCTTGATCTTAAACTTTGCGCCATCAAACGGGACTAGCGCTTAGTCGTGCATGCATCATCAAAATTGAAGGGTAACTGCAGCCGACAGTAAATGGCATCTCACTACCTGCAGGAAGACAATGTGGTGCGGACAAGCATGTGCGGAGATATCTCGTTCATACTGACCATGGTATGGTAGGTATCGCACTCGGGGACGCGTCCTATGGGAAAGACCGGTTCGTCGCCCGCGTAACGCCACTGCAATACGCAGTAGATAAGAGCGCTCCCGTCTCACGCAAGCTTCCAGGCACACCAATTCAATATGTCTCTTGCCGGCAAGTGTATCGTTATTTCCGGTGCGGCTTCTGGTATAGGCCAGGGCGTTGCGAGGCACTTAGCCACCCTCGGTGCGCATCTCTCCCTAGCAGATATCAACCTCGAAGGCCTTACTGCAGAGGCGGAGCAAATTCGTGCTGCCGGCAACGCTTGTCTCGTGCACCGAGTGGACGTCCGGAAGCGGGCTGATATCGATGCGTGGATCCGATCGACAGTCGACACATTTGGACGCCTAGATGGTGCGGTGAACTGTGCAGGGGTAAGTGTTGTACAAGCTTATTTTCTTTTGCCGCCCCGTTCCTACACTTCACCCCACGTAGTCTCAGCCAGCATGAGCTGATCTTTGTAAGCAGATATTCTCCAAAACCGGTGACAGCGATCCAATAGCTTCAAAGGCGGATGATGAGTGGGATACCGTCATCGACATCAACTTAACAGGCATGTTTCGCTGCTTACGTGCACAATTGGCTGCCATGAGTCCGGGAGGCAGCGTGGTGAATCTCACTTCCACTGTGGGTATGCAGGGTTTGCCGTTTGCGGCTCCGTATTGCGTGTCGAAGCATGGTGTCTGTGGAAGTCGATGCCTTACGTCCCACTCCCGCTAATTTCTAGACAGATTATTGGGCTCACAAGGACCGCTGCTAAGGAGTGTGCCAGCCGTCGTATTCGTGTGAACGCGATCGCTCCGGCTACGATCGACACGCCGATGCTCGGACCGAACACAGGTCGGAGCCGAGATGAGATGCTAGCTGAGATTGCAGGGCATACTCCGATGGATAGATTGGGTACTGTGGAGGAAGTGGCGAAGACTGCGGCGTTCCTGCTGAGCGCAGATAGCTCATTCACCACCGGGGCAGTGTATACTGTGGATGGTGGCATGACTTGTTAACACATCAAATCAGCTTAGAGCATTGTTCGCACTTCCTTTGGTATCGTGATTCCATACAGTTTGTTCTACGACCGATCATTTTCATCTGTTTGATTGGAGAGCTCCAAGTGCTCTGCATCCAGGTCTCTATCGATTAGGAAACACCGAATATGTGAGATTCATAAGCCGCCAGACATAGGCCTTTGGTCCCAGATTCGTGGTGCGTGACAGTTTCAACGATAAAACTTCTGGCTATCACGAGGTCAGCCATATCTTCACTAAGACACTCCGGAAACAGTGCCTCACAGCTTGACCTGCGAGCCATCCTCCACGAGGTACCCAGGATGCAACCTAACCTTACGCACTATGGCATTGTTCTTTGCATTGCAGTAGGTCATTTTGAGATGTTCGCAGCCATGTTTCCACTTACTCATGAACAAAGTGTTTTCTCTACACGTTGTGTCATATGGTGTACAATCTCTACTTCCATCCATTGGCACGGTTTCCTGGTCCTTTCTGGGCCCGCTCGACATTAGTATGAGATCCCAACATCCACAGAGTTCTTGATCCCTCTTACATTGCCATATAGTTGTGGAGAATCTTCCATACTATGAAGGGTCGTTTCCACCGAGCAATTGACCAGAAGCACAAGCAATACGGTGGGTAGTTTTTTCAGCAAAGCATACCTATCTCACTGGCGATAGGTCCAGTTTTTCGAGTCGCTCCAAATGAGCTATCCTTCGCATCCGTTTCGTCCTGGAAAGCCATCTACGGACACCAGCCGCCTAGTAAGGGGACACATATCAAGAGCGAATTCTACGCCGTCTTTGGATCAGGATACAACAGTCTATGTATAGGTAGTGAGCGAAACCCTACTCGCCAATCAGCTATGAAGAGGAATTTGACCTCTGCATTTTCCACGCGGGCTTTGCTTGAGCAAGAGAGCATTGTCGATCGCTGTGTCAACGACTTCGTCACTACGATTGGATCTGCAGAGGGGTCACAGATGAAGGGGCTCAATATGACGAAGTGGTACGAAATGATCTCCTTTGACATTCTGGGTGAAATGGCCTTTGGAGAGTCGTTCCATGCAGTTGAAAGTGGCAAGTTTACCTCCATCGTGTAATTCATATTGCTCTTACAATTACGCAGGTAAACCGCATTTCTGGTCAGAGCTTATAGTCAGCCATCTGTACTTCATCACGGTTCTTGATAACCTGCGACGATATCCCTCGTTCGTCACCATGGGAAAGTTCCTCCTGCCATTTGCTACCACCTCGGTCCGAGACAAGCATTCTGGTTACACTAGGGAGAAGGTGAACCATCGCCTTGCTGCCAAGTCTCCTCGGAAAGATTTCATGACGACATTGACTAGCAAGGTATCCACAGGCGAGATCAGCAAAGAAGAGATGACTGCTCACGCTTCGACTCTTGTCATTGCTGGAGGCGAGACAACCTCGACATTTCTTGCGGCTACGACCTATTACCTGCTTACAACTCCGAAGGCTTACCGTGCCCTCCAACGGGAGATCCGAGATGCATTTTCTACTTACGAAGAGATCGATGCAAGTTCAGCCCAAAAGCTACCATACCTGCAGGCAGTCATTTCGGAAGGACTCAGAATGTATGCTCCGGGATCTCAAGGCTTTCCTCGTGTGTCGGCAGGTGTGGAGATTGATGGCCATTGGGTTCCACCAGGGGTATATATACCTTTGCACTCAATCTCACAGGCTGTAGGCTTATCATACACAGGCGGAGATGTACACAAGCGCTTGGACGGTCACTCACGACTCGCAATACTTCAAGGACCCATTTTTATTCAATCCCGAGCGTTGGATCGATGAAGATAGCACAGACGTGAAAGAAGCCAGTCAACCATTTTCTCTGGGACCGAGAGGCTGCCTAGGGCGAAAGTAAGTATGATGTGTGCACGCCCGATACTAGTGCGAGACGCTAAACGCTATGTAGCTTTGCATATATGGAGATGAATCTCATACTCGCGAAATTGCACTGGACGTATGATTTCGAGCTGGTTGACAAGAGTCTGGATTGGGAGGGGAGTAGTCACTTGCACGTTATGTGGTGGAAGCCAGATCTTTGGGTGAAAGTGCTACCTAGAACAGGTAAAGCCTGAATGGCGAGGATGGCAGCTTGGGGAAACATTACGCATGATCTTAGATTCGCAAGGGTAGATACTACAGTACCCCAAAACCAGCTGAACATGCTACCTTTGATCGGCATCGCTCGTTGTCGTATTTCGCATTTGACAACTTCAAAGCGTACGGCTTCTTGGCGAGTCCGGCAGTCCTGACAAAAGTCCTGCTAACCAATGGAGAAATGTCGGCGCGTCGGTATGACGGTGTGTTAAGTGTTAATTGAGCGATGTCGGCTCTTACCACATGCGGTGGCCTGCAGCCCAGCCCAGCCCAGCCTCTCGGCAGTGAGATTACGCCCCAAGCGACGCTGTGATAGATGGCCTCGATAGCTTTCTTGGTAGTAGCATACTACCAGGAATCCTTCACTCATTGCGCCAGTGAGTCTTCAAGGGCTCCACAGAAGGAAAGAATCATGATCTCAAAAACTGGAGCTGCTGCATTGCTCTTGCTCTTGGTTGTGTTGTACAAAGGTGCCAATCTTGCTAGGTGGTATCACGCAGCGAGAAAAACTGGCCTGCCGATCGTTCTCACGCCAGTGCTAGAAACCGAAGTTTGGGGCTACATTTTCACTCCAATTTTACGCTATGTCTACCATGGCTACCTCCTCCAGAACCGTGGATGGCCTCGTTGGTGTCGATTCATGATCAAGGACTGGGCTTGGGAAGACAAGCGACGAGCGCACGACGAATTTGGAGATGTGTTTCTTGCGGTGTCGCCTGAAGGTATCATTTGCTACTCAGCGAACGCGGCTTTCAATCACAACGTTATGAACAGAAGATCAGAATTCACAAAACCGCGCGACAAGTATAGTATAGAATGCTCAATCCCAGTCTCGAGATATAGGCTAAACTTTACTAGAAATACTGGAACCATATGGACCTAATGTGGCCACGGCAGAGGGAAAGACATATCAATTTCATGTACGAATCACGGCACCGCCCTTCGGAGACATGAGTGGTGCAAATGACCTCGTCTTCGCGGAGACTATGACTCAGACTGAGCGACTCATGCAATCGTGGTCGAGTAAGCCGTCTGATGAGCTTCAGTTCGACGTCAACGGCCTCACCCTGGCGGTTATATCCATGGCAGGGTTCGGGAAGCGTCTGGACTGGACATCCAACCAAGATGATACTTCAAACATACCTTCTGGCTACGATATGAGCTTCTTGAGAGCCATAAGCGACACGACGGGCTACATGACAGCTATCCTGTTGCTGCCAAAGTGGTTGCTACGCCTCACACCATTGAAGTGTGCAGCCGTGGCGCACGAGAACCTCGATCGGTACATGCGAGCAATGATTCGGGCGGAGCGGGAAAGAATCCTTTCTGATAATGCATACGAGTCTGTTTCGGCTCGCGGCAATCTACTGACGTCGATTCTCAAGGCCTCAGCCCTGGAGGCGGCCGAGAATGCAAGGAAGGATTCCTCAGCTCGTAAAGAAGCTTTTACCGAGGATGAAGTTATGGGCAACTTGTTCATCTACCTGCTCGCAGGGTATGAAACGACAGCAAACGCTATATTGTACGGCCTGATAGTGCTAGCGGTAAGGCCAGGCATACAAGCCAAATGCATCGCTGAGGTGGACCGCATCTATGCCGAGGCCGCCAGTCAGTCCAGATCCACGTTGACGTACGCAGAGGACTTCGACAAACTAGAGTACCTCTACGGGTTCATGTACGAGACGTTCCGATTGTATCCTGGAGTCATCATGATCACCAAGATGGTCAAGAAAGACACTGTCGTGACAGTCCCTGGCGACGGCTCTAAGCAACAACCACGAAGCATAGTACTACCACGCGAATGCCGCGTCTACCTTAATTCTCCGGCAACACAGTACTCCGAGGCTTACTGGCCTGACCCTGAGACGCTTGACCCTCATCGTTGGGACAGAGTTGCGCGGCCTGATGGCTCGTCCGAGAAAGAGGGCAAGCATAACGTTGTTGCGGCGGACAAGACACGTCAAATGCGTGGTACGTTTCTCACTTTCTCAGACGGGTCACGAGCTTGCCTTGGCCGGAAGTTTGCTCAGGCTGAGTATATCGCGTTTCTTGCAACTCTTCTTCGGGAGTACGAAGTTGCGCTTGGTGATGAGATGGATCGAGATCTCGCGGAGAAGGACCTAAATTTGCGCTGTGCGGGCAAGGTCACACTGGCTCCAAATGACCACTTCAAACTCAAGTTAGTCAAACGTCATTGATGGCCTATATCCTGTAGAACGGTGTATTCCATGATCTTTTGGCTCGTTTTTGCGACCACATGGTGTGATGAACTTGTGAGACATCTAGATTTGCTTTCGCTGTTTTCCTTTGCGCCTTTGCATCATAGCTGATGCTCGGGAGCCTCACGATTCTTTTAGGTTTATGAATCCTTTTCTACAACAACTTTAGGTGCTGAGGGCTACTGCTTCACGTAGAATGCTCAAGCGCATATGTCGAGAACTTCAGAGACCAGAATTAATCACTGCAGATTGACATGCACAGAGATAAAAGAATGCTATAGTGTTCAACTGGAGGTTTTCTTGTCTTTGTCTATAGGCCCAGTAGTCTATGCTCTGCGCTTGAACAAAACCTTGATCGATGGATCCGGAGCGTTCTGCAGCTCGAACGCTATGTTAGCCGGCCGTTCAACTCTTCGCTTCTCAAATTTGAGATCATAGTTCAGAAGGATATGTGCCATCACCATTTTAATCTCGAAGCTGGCGAAGAACCGCCCTGAGCAAGCATGTTTTCCGTATCCCCAAGCAAGATTGGACGGATTTGTAGTCACGAAGCTGGGAGGTGCGGGCACTTCGGGCTCCCTTACACCTGGCATTATCCACCGGAATCCGTCAAAGACTTCCGGGTCTTTGCAAAAGCTTGGATCATTGGCAATCGCGTGAGATGGCACGCCAATAATGGTCCCCCCAGGAATCGTAATACCATCGTGAAGCGTGAGGTCCTTACGTATAACACGCCCGAATGTCACTGCGACTCTGATAAGTCATCTTATGACAGCTTTAGGAACAGCCAGACTTACTAAACACTAGTGGATTGAACCGCTGAGATTCTTTCATAAAGCTATCCATCTTCACGAGTTTTGCCAGGCTCGCCTTTGTGAAAGATCCGTCGGCAGCGAGGACTTCTTTGAGCTCGTTCCTCAACGGCTCGATGTATTCAGGTCGGGAGCATAAATCGAAGATCAGGTGCGCTGGGACACTGGCGCTCGTGTGGATTGCGGCGAATGATACGACCAAGCCAGTGTAAGCTAGGAAGTTACTGTCTCGATCGGCGCCACGCGCTCCGTTGTGCAACATCTGTATGAGGTCGGTCGGTTTCTTTGCGCTAGCCGATAGCTGTTCACGTTCCGCGAGGATGGGTTTGATAAATTTCCGTGCCACTGCTATGTGGTGTCGCACGGCTTTCATCTCAGGAATGAGCCACTGTACAATCGGTCTGGTCCAGAACGGATACTGTTTTAGTCGTTGCGCTGCAAGCCACGTAGCGTGAGTGAATGAGAGGCTGGTCTCGAGCCATTCCATATTGCGAGAGAGTTGAGTTCCTCCAATCATTCGACCAGAAGCTTGAGCGATGATCTGAGTCACCGTAGATACGACTGGAACCGGCGTCCAGTCTTCGCATAGTGGAATGACTCGCGCAGCGGCGATCGCGATTTCTTCCTCGACAGGTGGCAATACGACCGCTACCTATTGTCAGTACACATAATGGAAACGTAAGTACTACAGGATGGTCATACGCAGACTTGGATTTAGCTGCTGCTTTACGATTCGGGGATGGAGATCCCAGCGTTTTCCGATCGTTGTGTATTCACCTTCGAACATCTGGTGTTCAACATCAGCATGTCAACCTCAGGGTATGGACAGTACGCACCTCACTGAAGCTTCCTAAGAAATCTGCCTGATCATCCGGAGCATTCTTCAACTCATTTAGGTACTTAGTAGGGATCATGAGCCGATCGCAGTCAGGTCCGGGAACGTAGTAGAAGCCGCCATTTGTCTACCACCCGTCAGAAAGCTTCTATAACTTGACTGGAAGTTTCGTATCAGATACATACCAGTTTGTATCCTTCTTTGAGCATGTCAGCTGCATGGGCTTGATATCGGCGTCGAGCTTCTGCTAGCGAGCGTGATCCATTCGCCAAGCCAGTGTGAGGGGCACCTGGGAGGAGTCGTGGCTTTCTATTTCGGGACCATGCTAGCAGTTTCAAAAATACAACCGCTGTCGTGACAATAACCAAAGTGAAGCGATGATGTTCAAGAACGCGAAAAAAGACGTTCACATTAGTACCAACTTGGCGAGTTGAAGGCATACTGTTGGTCCCCCAACTTCTTCGTAATTCGTAGTTCTGAATAGGATACATTGAAAAATTGTAAATAAGTTGCCTGGCCTCCAGATGGTTCGGGCGAGCTTCTGCATGACTTCGGAGTTGACTGTTTTGAGACGAAGGCACTATACTCGTTCGGGCCAACTATTCTATGACTCGGGCAATTTTCGAGCAGTCCATTAGGTCCGGTACGCTCACTGAGCTGGGAAGGGTAATGCTCGTCCTTTATGAATGGAAAAGTTTCTAATTTCCTGTCGTGACTAGTGATCAGGCGAAGAGGAGCTGCTAGAACAGCATAATATGTGCTCCGAAACCTCATCGGTAGGCCAGAAACAGGTTCCTCTTTGGGCCATGTTGGAGCCAGAGAACTATACCTCAATTCAAGGTCGGGTTGCAGCGTTCTGGAGCAAGGAGTATCAGGAGGAGTGAGGTCACGTGTCGGGTCCACCACCTGCTGGCCGACCAGGGACTAGTGTGACGTCATCAATATCGCTGATCACCGAGGTAGCTCACAAGGCGTGTGAAGTTCTGTGAAAACAGCTTAATGGACTGCGATGCTAAAATCTATACGTTGATTCTATCTAGGCATAGCTCATACTCAATTTTCCCGTTTCAAAGCTCTCGATAGAGCAGCCGGTGCTGACCTGGCGTGACCGAGCCTGGCTTCAGTGCACTGCCGTCTCGCCAATGGTGCTGTACCTCTTCGTTTCGCTGCTCCAGAGCTCGTTCCCACTCATCTGGTACTCTAGTCCTTTACAGTACGTAAGCACCTCATCACGGAGACCCTTCTCCCGAAGTTGCTCGACCAACTCTAGGTGCAGCAGCTCCCATTCGCGACACATTGGCCAGAGCACCCTTTTAGCCGCTTCTGTATTCAGTGTGGCTCCATGCATTACTACTTGAACGGACGAGCAAAGAACGGAGCCTTCCGCTGGAGATTCGATTGACTGTTGTAACTCCTTCTCCCAACTGTAGATGTCGTTGACGACCGAAATGTGCTTGGAGCAGTTCCGATCGCAGGGTTTGACGACCTCAAGCTCTTCGTCGGTGAGCTCGAGCTTCATGACGAACCGCATAAGTGCTGAAAGGAGCCTTGCGAACCGTTAGTAATCCCTGGTCCATCAAAGCCGAATCCACCAGACTTACGCTTTACCAACATCGCGTTCACGGTACACGAGGTACTCTCCAAAATCCATGAGTTTTTTCCGTCGCGGATCAGTCTGGGCGCGCATGAATGTGAAGACGGGCTCCAGAATCTCGTCCGCAAGTTTACGATCGAAGGCCCTCATGCTTTCCCAGAGGTCGTACGTAATCCACTCGACTGGTACGTTGCGATCCGGGAGCACATCCCCACGGGAGATTGGCATGAGCTTTTCGTTGTAAAGACGGCCTTCCTCGAGTGACATGTCCTCTAGCAAGTCTATAACATGTCAAATTGAAGACTTTCTGGGCTTCGGCATCATACATACCATCGATTAGAAATAGGAGTGTCAACAAACGACACCCAAAATGGATGCGGTCGTTCAAGGCATCGGGATAGTAACAGCATGTTACCCGACTGAAACCAGCGGCGCGAAACTTCTGAACTGCTCGCTCATTGGGAAATGGCCAGTTCTTGATGAAGTACCCATCAACCTCTTCGGTGATTTGGGGTTCAAGTGGGTGACACTTTGGCTCAAGGTAGGCCTCTGGCAGTTCCTGCTTCGGTTTGGGCTTGGTCGAGCTGATCTTCGTTGCTCGGTAGTTTGAAGCTGTCATATTGCGAGGCAGTAAACGATAGAGTATGCTCGTGGTCAGAGATAGTCCTGTTACCAGACCAAAGATGCGGGCGAATGGTGAAAAAGAAGACATCTCTATCCAGACGTCCGGATAGTGGTCTCTTTGTCTATCGCGTAGTGACCACATGTATGGGTTTCGGGCATGAGGCTTAAGGCTTATGAAGCTTTAAACCGATTTGATGGTGCCGTCGGAGCATTCTTTCACCTCACCTTTCCTTGATCAGATCTCCACAAATTCATCAGCGAGAAACTGCCCGAATTCGGTTGTTACTTGTTTTAGAACCTTATCTCTCGGAGTAAACAGACAGATTGGGAAGGGAGACAGCCGGTACAGCTGAGCAATGGGCAGCTATGCGGTATCTTTCACATGCGGGATCGCTTTGCTGACTACTTGTAGGAGTACTTGAGAATTGAGATTGAGATTCGCTACTTCAATGGAGCTAATCTACGCGATGCCCCGAGTATCAGTCAGCGTCTGTTGAAAGGCTGTCATCTCTGTGGCATACGGCCCCAACCACTTCGTTCTCAAGGAGGCGATAGGTTCCTCCAACTCCGTATACGTATCTCCCAGGGTCAGGATGACGCGACCGTTCCACGGCCCTTTACTGGATATCATCTCGTCCGTGTCCTTTCCATACCCCTCTACTTGACGAGCTTGCTTGGCGGTGGCCGAATATGCTATGGCCAAGCCCGCATGGTGCGCATTGGATACCGGTGCTCCAGCCTCCATAATGGGCTTGGCGAGATCTTTCGGTAGTAACCTCGAAATTGTCGCCGCCGGGGCTACTGCATTGATGGTGGCCCCGTGAGAGTGCGGTATCGTACTTCTTAGAGCTCTCACTAGGCCGATGAGTCCGAGCTTGGTGGCCGAGTATACCGGGAGACTATGCTCCGGGCTATAAGCCGTTGCGCTTGAGGTGATGACAATTCTGCCCCCTTTACCTTGCTTGCGAAATGCTGAGAGCGCTAGCTTGATGAAATTGACAACGGATCGCAAGTTGACGTCAAGCACTTTGTAATCGGGTTCCAACAGCTCGCCCGACTCGGAGAACGTATCAGCGGTGATATCAAATCCCTGGCTGACACCAGCGTTGGCAACGGCGATGTCGATGTGGCCAATATCTTTGAATTTCGTAGATAAATCTGACCAGGAGGTGACGTCGCATATATCATGTTTGACATTTGATGAGCTCCCTGGGTCTGATTTATGTGGTAGTGTAATGTCGAGAGCGTGAACCGTCGCATTTCGGGCGGCAAAGATATGTGAAGCTGCTAGACCAATGCCTGACGCTGCGCCTGCATTGACTTGTTATTGGTGATCTCTCTGGCCTATGTGGGCACCTCACTCACCTGTGATGACAACAACTTTCCCGGTAAGGTCGGGAATGTCGTGATCTCTGATCTCTAGAGAAGTCATAATGAGCAATAATTGTACACTCGGCGTTGTGGGAGCCGCAAAAGCTGATGTCTACCGACACATGTTTGTGGAGGGATGGTGTGCCGGCTTTCTATCGGAGCATCAGCCACTGCTAGCTCGTTTCGGGAGTTCCCTGTTTTGGGCTTTTATGACACAATGAACCAATAGCTATCAAGTGTGTTTTCTATTCGGACTTTGTAAATTTCCAAAGGCATCTAATATAGCAAGGTCGAGGGTTCCAGCAATAGCAGCGACTATGTGAGCACTCGAGACACCAGCTATAGAAATACATGAACGATAAGCTAAAGGGGATAAGTCTTCCTTGTACGATGCAGCAATGATACAACGAGGAAGCCAACGCTCTATGGAGTGAACATGCCGCTGATTTGCGGCAAGCCTAGTATAATTTGAACCCAGGTACCAGACGCTGAAATACCTGATCAGGGTCGTATCTTTTGCTTATCTCCCTTAATCGTGGCATACTCTTCCCATATCCATATGTCTCAAAAGGCGCTTGATCAACTCCAGCATCGTTGAGGAACTTGAAAGGGTAATGTAGATTTTCGGCCAAGGAACTCTCGTCTATAGTCCTCACGAGCTCTCGCGCCCACTCATCCAGTCTTGAGTCATCTTCCGACCGATCCCAGTAGGCGTAGATGAGAATTACTGAGCGTGAAATTAGTTGCGTATTTGCTAGGCAGTCGTGTACATACCACAGAAAGCGCCTCTCTCAGGGTCGAGGGCCAAAGCGTCGCCACCAGACGCTTTAGATGCCTCGAGTAGGCTCTTTGTGATAGGCTGCACCCCGGTCCCGACAGAGCACTGAACCGCAGCAAGGTTCTCCTTAGTAGTAGCGACCAGACATTCATGAACGAGTCCCATGGTGCGGTTGCTAATCTGTAATGAGGTACTCCGGAAAAGTGTCCTGGCTGGAGATCAGACGTGTTAAAAGCAGATAACACATGCGCCATACCTCTTATCTCGAGCGCTGTATATACCAGTTGGAGCAACTAGATCATGGAATGTCTGATGAGAAAGCGTACTGAACACCGCTGGTATCTTCGTGAAACGTTCCATGGCGCTTGTGTCATGCCCAGAAGAGACAAGCATTGCGCCGGTGGTCAGCGTCCCTGAAGCATCAATTTCCATGTTCGACATGATCGCTGCTATCGGGTCGTCGTTAGAACCACTTTTCCGAGACATCAGATCTGTCTGGGCATCAAGCACGGCCTGCGTGTGCTCAAAACCCCATGCGACGGCACCTCCCCAGAGATCCTCTTCCGGATACACTTTGATATCGTACCGGAGTACAATTCCGAAGTTGTTCGAACCTCCTTTGAGTGCCCAGAATAAATCCGGGTTCGACTGGTGGTTGGCACTCACGATCTCGCCGCTTGCTAGAAGCACTTCGAAGTTGACCACGTTGTTTGCAGCGAAACCATATCTTCCGCTAAAGAAGGATATGCCACCGCCGAGAAGCAATGAGCTTCCAACTCCGAGCACACGGCCACCCACTACAATCAGTTTATGTGGCGCCAAGTAACCATAGATATCTTTCCAGGTGTGCCCTGCTCCAACGGCCAAATATGGAACATCGAACTCGTTCGGTAGATGCACAAGTTGTAGCCCTGTGAGTTTCGTAGTACCGATAAGAATTCCTTCACCCTCTATCGACGCGTGGCCGGGAACCGGCATGTGCCCTCCGCTTCGTATCGAGAATGGCATGTTCAGCTGGGCCATCATTGGCACGGCATCTGCGAGTAGCTGTGGCGAGGAAGGGACGAATACAGCTGCAGGTTTGAGCCACGCAGCTTGCGACCACATTGCTAACAATACAATAAGCATTTCATTGTTCAAAGCATCTGCGAGACTGATTCTCTTTGCTCATCTCCTATTCTAGGATATCGTACCTTCAGTCTCCGACTTGTACACATCGCCGCCCGGCTCGTGTACATGGCCAGGGAACTTCCGAAACAGTGCATCAACCTTGGTTGAGTTACCCTTCTCAAGGGTTGCCTGAGTAATGGTAGTTTCTGTCGTTGTCATTGTCGATGTTGAAGTATATTTCCGGGCAATAGATCTATGTCGCGGTGCGAAAAGGTCGCTCCAGAAGTTACTCAAGGCAGTTGATCCGATCAACACAAAAACACAAAACGTGAGATCGTTAATCTTCAGCATGATGCAAATCAGATCAAAATGTCACCTTCGCGGGATTATCATAGACTATCTGAATCATAGACTATCTGATCATAACTATCGTTTAGCTTCGGCGTTGTTTTCGTGGATCAGGTAGCCCCAAGTTAGGCAACTTCCGAAGCCATCACTGCACTGCTAGCCGCCGGACTTCTCGCAAGCCTAGCACCGGTACTTGCAATCAAGATTTTCTGCATGAATAGGCGGAATAGTGCAACTTGTGCTTCCCAAAATCCGATAGTACAGCGGTTGACGCACAAAAGATGAAGCTCAGTAACGAAAACCCAGCATCGGAAATGCTGAGGATTCTTCTGATATCTAGCATTACAGCTGTGAGTTCTCGAACGATGACGTGAGAAATACCCTCTAACAATTGTTAGTTCGCAATATACCGCCTGGTCCTGCTGTTCCGGCTCCGTTACTTCCACCCGTTGGCGCGCTTCCCAGGCCCGACACTTGCTGCCATCAGTAATTTTCCCTACTCTAAATCGTACCTAGGCGGACGACAACCGTATGATTTCCTCGCACTCCACGAGAAGTATGGACCCATCGTGAGGACTGCACCCAATGAGCTCTCGTTCTCAACGCCCGAGGCCTGGCGTGATATTTACGGTCAACGCAATGGGCACCAAACGTTCATCAAATCTGACTTCTACGCTGGCGGGAGTTTTGCGAACCAGGCTTCGTCGATAGTGACGGAGCGCGACCCCAGCAAACACCGCGATATGCGAAAGTATCTTGCCAACGCATTTTCGGATCGATCCCTCAAAGAACAAGAGTACTTGATTGCGGGAGTTATCGATGGGTTTGTGGCTCAGATTGGTCGTCACGGAAGCGATAAGATCAACTTAACGACTTGGTTTAATCTCATGACCTTCGACGTGATTGGCGAGCTTGCTTTTGGAAAGTCCTTCGGTGGAGTAGAGACTGGAAAGGTGCACGAGTGGATTGCGATTGTGCTCGCTTCCATGGGACAAGCATCGTTCAGCGACACTCTAGCGCGATTTCCATTACTCGGAAAGATATACATGCGCGTTCGTCCAGGTTGGCTGAAGAGCCTAACAGAAGGTTCGAAAACGCATGAGAAATACACACTGGACCTTCTTAGAGAGTAAGCATTGGGCCGAAAGCGCGAAGCTGTAACACTGACTCAAAAGACGGATCGACGCAAAGACCGATAGGAAAGACTTCATGACCAGCATTCTCGACAATAGAGAAGAATATGGGATCTCGAACATCCAACTTGCCGCGCATGCATCAGACTTTGTGTGAGTATGAGACTTCGTTATAGAAGAATGACTGATGTTTTATCAAGCATTGCTGGCAGCGAAACTACCGCTACCTGCCTCGCCACGATCATATACTACGTTCTACACGATCCAGACATCGAAGCGAAGATGCGACATGAGATACGGTCGACATTCGCAACATACGATGGGATCAACGCAAACTCTGCGGCGAAGCTTCCCTACGTGCACGCAGTGTGTCTTGAGGCTCTACGTGTATATGCACCGTTACCTCTGGGACTGCCCAGGACAGTCCCGGCGCGGGGCGACAGAATTGCTGGCGAATTTGTTCCAGAAGGGGTCAGTTGTGAGTCGAGGTTCCTCTTAATTCAGCTAACTCTTCCCTAGACCACGGTATACGTAAGTCCTTTTGCAGCCAGCATGAGCTCTACAAATTTCGATGACCCATGGGCATTCCGGCCAGAGCGATGGTTGCACGCAACTGAGAGCGATATCACCAATGCAAGCCAACCGTTCTCAATAGGCACTCGTGCATGCTTGGGACGATCGTGAGTCTTCCAGATTTTGCTGCAAAGTCCTAGGTATGGCGACCGCTAACGTTTCGCTCAAGCCTTGCCTGGATGGAACTGCACACATGTCTAGCGAAGATGTACTATCGATATGACTTTGAACTCATCAGCAACGACGTGGACTGGCAGAGAGACTCAGAGATGCATTTGCTTTGGAAGAAGCCAGATCTGATGGTTCGTGTCCACGCGAGACGTATGTAGTTCTAGATGGACTAAATACACAACTTGCACTCTGTCATGAAATAGAAAATGGGAGGCTCTTAAGCGTATGTATAGTTGTGTCTGGCTTGCAACGATGGCGAACTTCAGCACGCGTCTACTTCCCTCGCGTGCGCCCTCACCTAGAGAAACCCTCGCTTCCAAAGAATATCAAGTAAAACACTAATTTGAGAACCTCACCTCAGCATCCGCGACAGTATTATTATTTGCATCTTTCTTGATTCTATATCGTACTTGTGCTTTACCACGTCTTGTATATGAACGATTTGAATACTGCCGCCATCGGCCGTCTTTTGTGATAATCAATGCATCGCTGAATGATTTGCATATTTTTCATAATCTCAACCAGGTCCCACCACACTTTTGCATGAGCCCGAGTAGATTCAGCCTCGAACCTCAAAGCACGACGGCCCTTAAGCTACCAATGGTTGCAATTATCTTGATTATATTTTACATATCGTATCTATACATATGAAAATTATAGCTCTACTGTGTTTACACATTCCATACAATGTCTATTAATCCGTCGCACCCCACCTCTCCCATTCGCTCATGATCTTCTTCGCCAACCTCTGATGCACAACACTCTTCGGATGCATCGCCTTATACAACCCGTTCTTCGTCATGAAACTCAAGCTCCTCCCCGCTATATCAGGATACTTCTCCCCATCGACACCAACATCGACAGGATCGTCGCTGCCCGCCTGCGCCACGGCCTGCGCCCACGCGCAGTCCCATAGATCGGAGAAGTAACCGCTCCACGACTCGCACTCGGAGCCTGCGGCGTCGCGCTTCGTAAGGTCGGCTTTGACGCCGTCGGTGTCACGTGGGTTCAGCTCGTGTCCTGTCTCGGTGATGTCGTCGGCGTACGGCACGAAGAAGTAGACGTCTTCGAGGTCGAGCAGTTTGCCGTCGGAGCCTTTGTCGCAGAAGCGGCGGCCGTCGAAGAGGGGATCCATGTCGACGAATTTGACGCGCTTGAAGGGGTAGTCGGCTTGGACTTCTTCAATTGCCAACTGGATTTGCTTGTTCATAGCCTGGACGGCGCGGTTGAGCTCGAGGCGGATGGAGCGGGTCAGGTAGGGGACGTGCTTGTTGAGGACGTTATCGGACTCGACCACAGAGATGGTCTGCTTGTCGCAGTTCTCATCATCGGGCCCGAAACCAGATTGGTCTTCGTCGTTGAAGAAGGAGGCGTAGCCAGTTACGACGAGCGTGAAGTACTGGTAATCGACGGCGTCGAGCACGGCGCGGTAAGTTTCGACCAGCTTGGGGCGCATGTCTACGACGGCTAGTTCGGCGTCGGCCATGTATTGGTCACACGAATTCATTCCGAAAAACAGGCAGCGGATAGCGACTTCTGCAAACATGGCATCGTTTCCTCCGATGGACAGTGTTGCCATGCCGAGCTGAGAGCCGCCAATCTGGTCCTTGAGGATAGATATCTGGGACGGACGGCTATGGGAGCCATCTGTCAGCACATTCTCGATCTTGTCGCCTGTGCAAGCAAGGAAGTCGAAATTCTTGTCGCCCAGGTTGGTGGTCCAGAAATTGTGGCCGTAGGCATTGACAGTCGTGAAGCACTGGTAATCCGCCTGTGCGTCCCACTTGTTTTCGGCCTGGCTACCTGCACCAATGCCTGCGGCGTAGCTGTCACCCAGTGAGACGAATGTTGGGAAATGTGGGAGATTGGAGTAGACACCCCCAACGTCCGGTGGGGGAGCAGATCCTCCGTTGCCATCGCCAAAGCCACCATCACCTCCTCCTCCGCCTCCAGACGAAGGTGGCACGGGGAGGTTGGGATCTTTGACGGGATCATCGTCATCTTGGCTTCCGCCCACCGAGCAGTCGTTGAACCAGGTCCAGGCCTCGTTCGTCTGAGGATTAACTTGGACCATGTCGGCTACGCCCAGCCCGCCCAGGTTCGGGAAGTGAAGGTTTGGGCCGTAGCCGGGCCCTAGATAGCGCTTGCCGACACCGTTCCAGAATATGGCGCTGCCCGAAGCCTCCTGAAAGCCAGCCTATATTTAAGAAAAGAGTCAGCGACGCCCGAGTCATAGCGGGCAAGACATAGAGAGGATCTTACGTTGAGGTTTACAGACGTATCGCCAGTGAACTTTTCAATGAACAAAAAGTCGTCCAGGCCGTCACCATCGACATCCGCCCATCGCAGGTTTGCCCGGTCCTTGCCTTCGGTCCTCTTGACCTGGCCCAAGGTCTTCATGCCGTCATTTGCGGTGTTAAGCCATCCGTCGGCACGGCCATCGGGCTCGATGCACAGGTAGTCGATACGCTTGTCGTCGTCGAGGTGGGCGAAGCGGACGCCGAGATCGTAAAGTCCCGGACCCCAACCCTGAGTGCACGAGACACCACTAGACATCTGGCCCATAGCGGTGAAAGAGTAGCCTCTGGCGGAGGACCAGTCATTACGCCACACCTCCACAGCGCCGTTGTCACGGTTGACGCTGAGGACATCGCATTTGCCGTCGCCGTCCCAATCGCCGAGGTGAATGCTCTTGCGGTCGCGATACGTTTGCAGAACCTCACCCATCACATTCCACAGTGGCGTCGAGTCCCACTGGCCGTTGCGGTGCATGTTCTCGTAGATCGAGATCTCACCTGTGCTCTTGACCCATACCATATCGTCGGCGCCCAGTCCGCGCATGTCGCAGAATCGCGTACCATCGCCTTTAAGCTTGGTGCCGCCCTTGCCTGTATTCTCCCAGATCTTGATGCGGTCAAAGAACCTGCCTCCGGTTTCATCGCGATAGACGTACACATAGTCAGCCCGATTGCTACCATAGATTCGGGAGAAGCGGATTCGATCCCTCGCGCCGGCGACGCCCATGCCTCCGTGGCCCGACTGTGCTTTGATCCAGGTTGGGATCAGGTTCTTGCTCATGCCGCGCTGGTTGATGTAGATAACGGTCGATCCATCGTCGTTAACGTACACCCAGTCGGCGCGGAAATCACCATTGATGTCGACGAGGCGTACTCCAGCAATGTCACCCATCTGACACGCACGTGTTTAGTTAGCAATCTGAAATCTTCGCATTTGCATCCAGAATCAGACTCAGAGAAGTATCTGCACCTTGAGCAAAAAGAACCACTCACCCCTTTTCCAGTAAAAACAATCTGGCCACCAGGGCCCATCTCCTGCCAGTATTCCGGATCGCCGCCTATGCCACCGTTGCGCCAGCAGCGTACATCACCATTGGCACCCACAACACAGTAGTCAATACGACCATCGCCGTCGATGTCGCCCAGTCTCACGTTAGCCTGCGAGTAGCCACTAGGCACGGAGAAGACGAGGCCGATATAGGTGAAGAGGGGCGATATGCCACCATTGTTGATGGAGACATACATGTTGCCCTCGGCGCCAATGCAGATGAAGTCGTCGAGTCCATCGCCATTCACATCGCCCCAATGCACCCCCTTGGCTTTGCAATCATTCTGCACGTTGATGGTCCCTCCGCTGGTGAAGTCACCGTTGCCTTGATTGAGACTCATCTCGAAGAAGCGGAGACTGCCGTCGGTGCCGACGATCTGGCGGACGTGCTCGTCGATGGCCATCTCGCGGTAGCCGCCGTGGACGTTGACGAGCTGGGCGAAGAATCTGTGCTGGTGCGAGTCCTCATCATCAGAGCCAAACGCGAGTGTGTTGAAGATGCCACGCGAGCTGCTGGCATGGATATAGGGACCATCATCGAGCCCGGAGCCGGCCTGCGTTTTAACCACACCGCGCTCATTGCCTGAGCCGAATGCCTTGAGGCAGGAGTTGCCGCCTATATCATCGTACGGTGTGGTTGCCGGCCTGGTGACGACATTACGTGACAGGGCTGCGTATATGGCGCGCTCCCAGATAGCCGCCATCTTGCGATAGCCCTCCTGGGTGGGATGCGTCTTGTCGGTCAGATCGGCTTGAGTAAGCCAGCCCGTGTTCATATCGGCCAGCAGCACATGCTCGTCGTTCATGAATTTGACGAGATCGCGATACCGCTGATTGAGCGTCGTCACACGTGCATTGGCATCGGGCCACATGTGCGGAACCAGCGTGGACACGATGACGGTGACGCCGGGGATCTTGCTCCGCAGCTTGTCGACGAGGGTCTTCATGCGCTCGTGAGCCGTTTCGAACTCGATATTGCGCTCACAGTCGTTGGTGCCAGCGTTGACGAGCACAATGTTGGGCAGGAAGGGGATGGAGAGATCTGCGGCGGCGATGACCTCGGAGATGAGGAAGCCTGAGGTGCCCTCGTGGTTGTCGTCGTGCATGAGGCCGTCGTGCTTGGTGCCGACCATGTTGACGGGCCAGCCGGTGAAGCGGAGGGCATCGCGCAGCGGCTTGCGGTAGCCATTACCACCGTAGGGCTCAGACGTAAGGCCCTTTGTGATGGAGGCGCCGAGGGGCAGGATGCGGAGGAAGAAAGGGTCATCGGGCGGCGTGACAGGATCTGCGCCGTCTCCGCCCCCATCGCCGCCCCCACCGTTCCACTCGGGCGGAACCTCGTTGTCGCCCTGGTCTTCGATGCCGTTGAAAAAACCGCCGATCGGGCACGTGTCGGCCCGTCCGCTTAACGCCCGGAGCACGGCGAGGTTGGCAGGCGTCGGCACCGCGTTGGCGCCGGCAAGGAGCGCCAGAGCGGCGCCAGCATGCAAGCTGAGCCGCATAGTCAGCCTTGCAAGAGTCGAAAGCTCGGGATCAGGAAAGAGTGTAGTAGCTTGCAGAGCACAGCATATGGTTTGGCATCAGACAAAAAGAGTGACTGTCAGATCGGTAGGCGATGGGTCCAGGAGTCTTTAAACCTCTCCCGATATATCTGGCGACTGCGAAGGTCCTCAGCCGAGTAGCCCGCGCAGGAGCAGGAGAGACTTGGGCCCTGATGGCCGTCTCCACCTGGGCCACAAGGGTGGCACGGTGTAGGAATGGCCGTACTCTCTCCTCGCATAGTAGTCCCGCGCTAAAATAGCTGGCTTCCTGCTTGGCTTCAACGGTTTATTTGTAGCGTCCAGTAGTACAATGTCCGATCTACTTCTTTCAGCAATCTGCCACTCTCGTCTCACGACATGCTCCCATACCATTCCCCTAGGATGATGCCGCTTGCCAGCTGTGCCTGTCTAGGCGCCCTTCCTAGCGAGCTCATCTGCGAGATTCTGGCCCGCATTGACTCCGTAGCATCGCTTTACTCGGTGCTAACAGCGTGGCCCAGGGCCAACCTCGTCTTCTCGTCCTCTATCGGACCAGTCCTGCTCGCCCGGACCCTTGAGGAATCGCTCCCTGGACAGTTGGTGTCGCTAGTCTCCGCGACTGCCCGCGTCATGCTGCAAACCGAGCCTGTTCTGAGCCCCGAGGCTGTTCGAGATGGCTACTTCCGCCCCCCAAAGGGCCGACATGTCGGCCGGGCCCAGCCCATACCGCAGCCGTCACCGCCAGCGGCAGACACTCCAGCGGCAGATGCTGGTCTACCCTTCATCTTGGGAAACAACGGACAGGCCGCTCGCCGTCTCCTCGGCCAGGTTGTGCGCATCGCACGCGCCGCAACCGCATGTCTCGAGCATTACAGCACGCAATGTCGCCTCATCACACCGCAGCACCTCGTACGCCCTCGGCGAAACCTCTACCGCCATGGCGACTCCCGTCGCCCGCCCTGGCGCGAGACTGCCGCCGGTCGTCCCTACGTCCCACCCGAGTTTCATTGCTGCTCGTGGCAAGAAGGCCAGCGCGCAATGCGCGGTCTCTGGCGGCTGCGCTTGGCCGAAGCGCTCGCTCAAAGCGCAGCGGAGCGCAACGTGAGCTTGGACCTGTTCTTCTTCGCTGACTCGGAACCGTGGGGCGAGCAGGATGAGCTACTAACGGCCGCCGAGTATCTGGGCTACAGCCAAAACGCGCCCCTGAATCCCATCCGACCAAAGGACGACATCTGGTGTTGGCCCGTGGCTGTGGTAAAGGCGTCCACGGCTACCGCCTCGCTACCCTGGGAGACGCTGCTGTCGCCGCTGCACGAGGTAGACACCCGATCGCGTGGGACGCTCCGTCTAGCCACGGCAGGGTGGCAGCATTGGGTCAGGCTCGCATCACATCCGGCGTCGCCTGTTCGCGGCGTGCCTTTTTGGCCATTTCGTCACCTCGGCTTTGCGCTTTGGGACAGAGAGAAGCTCGAAACGATGCAGCTGGTGCCGCTCGAGGTCAAAGCGACGCAAGGCGGTGACAGGGGCGTCGCCTCGCAGGCGGAATGGTTCTTTACCTGGCGCAGCCTCGTGCCTGCAGGCCTGCGCACTGAGATAGAAGAACGTCTTGATCGAGACCTCGAGGGCTGCGGGCAGGACGTACGAGATTGATGGGATTGGCTAGCGTATCTATCTATGGAAAAGTCTCCGGTTGGCCATGTAATAAAACCTACCAAGCCCTGTTCTCCAAATGTGTCCAAGTACCCTCCTCCATGCTTGGATCATCGCATCACCGAGTCACCGATCTTACTTGGCCGGTATACCAGGGTATGTACGGTGCCACTACGGAAGGCTGTCACTGGTGGTTCTCGCGCGAGAACAGGGAGCACAGACGCCACTACTGCTCGTACATTTCCTAACTCTACCACTATTGTCGGCGCCAAGACCAGATTAACTCGTTTCGTTTCTACTACCTAGAGGATAGATAGAATGTGGGGATCAAAGTGCCAAGACCCGTTGCCAAAGGATTCAATTAGGCGATGCCGACAATCCTGGTAACATCGAACGTGCCATGCTAGTGAACTACTGTTTACGCTAGAGCATCCTTTTCATTCACCGAGTCAATTCACGCGGTTCAAGGACTCCATTTCGCGGAGTCAACATCATGGTACAGGCAAGAAGCCGAAGTGCCAACAATTAGCCTACTCCACTACGAGGAGCCTTACCAACAATTAGATCACATCAGTAAGAAATGGGACCATCGCCTGTTCGAAATCGAGTGCAATTTCCTGGAATCGACGTCCTTATGAGCGTCGTTTTCCCGTCGTGTTCTCTCTGTGGATGAGCATCTACTCCGGTCACTCTTTTGTCCCACTGCTCTCCTAGCCCCCAACGCTCTTTAACACAGTCACTCGTTTTACAGTACCTTCTTAATCGCAATCATGCTGCGAGCTACTACCAGCGTTCAACGCTGGATAATGGCGTTTCTTGCTTTCCTACTCGTATCTACCGGGTGCGCCCGCAGTGTCCCCCTGCAGTCTCTGTCTGGACTCGATGATGGTGCTCTGGCGACGGGCAACGCAAGTCTCGTCAAACGCCAAAACGACAATTTGGTGGTGGATTGGGCGGATAGAGGCCCTTTGCTGAATAAGGGAAATGGATTTGTATGTTTGTTTTTCTACCACGCCCCCTCATCTTAAGACGATCTTCGTGTAAGAGCTTGTCGTTTTAAAAAAAAAATCTCCACGCACTGCACATCCCTTAACCTCCTCTTCGCGCAAACACTTACCCTCTCGTCTTTCCCACCAGGTCTGCGCCTTCTCCCAAACCAACTACCAAATCTGGGCCGCAAACAACAACCAGAATCCCCAGAGCATATGGACCCAGTACGACGACCTTGCCGCCCAAGGCTGGGACGACGATATGTACATCAGCGGCGCCGGCGACGAAGACGACGACGCGGACAACGAACCGGCGTACGGCACCGACATCGACGACGCGCTGGAAGGTCTCGGCAGCGATCCTGAAAACTGGGGCAAGATCTCGGCGTTGCATGCTAATAACTGGGTTTGGAATGACGTGGAGTACGAGGCGACTGGGGCGGATTACCAGCAGGTTGTGTACCCTGTTGGGGGAAGTACGTACCATCTCATACCAACCATGTCCTTCTCCCTCCCTCCCTACCTAAACTAGAAATCCTTAGTGCGTGTCCTTCTGGCAACTAACACCCCACAGTCCTCGCCGCCGACGTAAACTTCTCCCCCGCCGCCGCAAGCTACGGCACGCGCCCACCCCTAGAGCGCTGGTCCGACGTCGCCTACCTCCAATGGGAAGCCATGTGCGCGCAATTCTCTCGCAGCGTGCGCGACCTCTCCGCCATCCTCCGCGTGCACGTTGTAAACAAGCAGTCCGCTGCATGGATCATCGCCAGCGTCAAGAACTACGACAGCCGCATGGGGAACGCGCCCCGCGCGCGGATGCCGACGTGGGCGAATCGCATTACGTTTGGTATTGAAACGGAGGAGGCAAGGGTACTGCTTGGTACGCCGAATGGGAGTGGGGGTGCGTTCTTGCTGAATACGCATAAGGATCAGCTGGGGCTTAAGAGGATTAGTGAGGTTGTTGTGTGGGATTATGAGGGGTCGGTTATTGATGGGCCGAGGGAGAGTATGGGGCTTTGTATGGCGTTTATAGTTGAGGATGTTTAGCTGGTGGTTGCGTAAGATTTGGAGCACGCGAGATGGGATTCTTCGATGGAGAATAAAAGATGCTCGTAATCTATAATACTTTGGAAGGAGACGGTCTGAGGCGAGGCTCGCCGTGAGGAAGTGCAGGTTGACAGACAGACACGACATGGAGAAAGGATTTGAAAAAGGGGCTATCTTCCATCATCCAACTTCGTGAAGATCTTTCCGTCATGACTTCGCTACAACAAGCCAAATTGAGAGAGAAGACAATTGAAGTTGTATCTTGGACCACAATGTTCACTTCCCCCGCTTGTATTCCTGTTCGCTAATATCGATAAATGAAAATTTATGAATGTGGGCATGAGTCTAGTCCAAAGACGCGACTCGTCAATTTTCCAAAGACGCCCCTGTGGTTGTCAGCATGGAACACAATATTGGATCTGTCCACGACCTAACAATAGTAAAGGGTAAAAGTACCAAATGTAGAACACTAAGAATATATTCATAACTCATAACTAATAACACGTATTCGAAAGATACTCTCCAAATCATACCCCGTACAAGCCAGCCGTACAGATACAAAAATGCCACCCAGAACCCAAATGCAAGAAAAGCAGCGACCGTGGTATATCGCACCCTAAACTCCATTCAATGAAGACCCATCCTTATATGCCCAGCCCGTACTTAAAGTGCAAATGAAAACGCAACACGCCCAAGAGACAACACCAAGCATAGATACGCTAAGCCACTATCCTCTTCAAACCTCCAAAGAACCCCTTAATACCATTATCGTCTTTCTTCTTGCTGCTCCTGCTCCGTTCCGTCTCGCTGCGTCGCGGTCTCGCACGCTCTTCGCCTGCTCCCCTGGTCCGCGGTCTATCGCTTTCCGTCCGTTTGCTTGAAGGTCTTTCTTTTTCGGTGGTGGACATGCGTCGACTCTTAGGACGCGCATCCTCAACGATGGAAACGCGTCGGGTAGTTCGCCGACGTTCCCGATGATCACCGGAAGATGTCGATGCGACGCCAACAACGGCCGCGGAGTCGTCGAGGAATGGAGATCTTGGACGATCTTCCACATCTTCGTGAGGTTGGGGAGGTGCCATTGCCTCTGCTGGCTCAGGTAGCGGGGCATCGTCGACAGTTGCATTCAGTGAGATGCCTCCATCACGAGCACCCGACATTTCTGGCTTGTATCCTTTGGCCTTGCGCCGCTCCTCCTTTCGAGCACGATACTCGGCTTCCTCTTCCGCGGAGTTGAACCGGCGGTGCGCGTGTGAATGGCGACGACTGCGATGCGGCCGCTCCGCCCTTTCGCGACTCTCATTGGAGGAATGTTGGCTGCTGGCTCGACCCTCCTTCTCCTTTCGCAAGGCCTCCACAGGGCTTGGTGGTGACTCTGCAGGGTCGGTACGAACGCGAGCTACAGGTTTGATTGACTTGGCGTTAGGCACGACGGGTTCTGTTTTCGATCGACCAAAGAGTCCCCCAAGCAAACTGTTTCTACGTGGGGGAGGTGGTGCGTCTCGGCGGCGGTCGCTCGTGTGCTTACGCGTAGCCGCACGTGGAGTGACAGGGGATTCTGGAACAGGCTCCTCTTCCTCTTCAGCAGCACGGCGAGCCGCGTCGCGAGGTTCGGGTTCCAGGACCTCGGCTTTTTTAGGCGTCAACTTCTCCTTTTCGCGACGTTGGCGGCGCAGCCTTCGGTCTTCTTCTTCCTGTTCGGCCTTTTCACGCTCCAAGCGCCTGGCTTCTTTCTCAGCCTCATGCCTTTGCCGCCGCTTCTCGTGTCTATTTCGTCTTTCTTCTTCTTCCCTTGCATGCCTTTCTCCAGCTTCTCTTGCAAGCCGTTCCTCCTGCTCTTTACGCATTTGCTCTTCCTCCGCTCGTCTGGCCCGACGCTCCTCACGACGCTTCTGTCTTCGTTCTTCGTCTTCTTGTTCCTTTCTAGCCGCCTCCTCTTGGGCTAGTCTTTCTTTCTCTGCACGTCGGGCTTCACGACGCTGCTTTCGCTCAGCTTCAGCTTCGGCCTCCTCGACGGCGCGACGCTTGCTTTCTCTATCGTCGCCCCTGTCGCGGTGATGTCTGTGTGACTTGTGCTCGCGATGTGATCTTTCCTTGCTACTGCTGCTCCCTTTCTCGGCTTCTCGCATCTTCTCCTTGTGCCTGCCGTGCTCACGGTCAGTCATGCTATCTCTTCGCTTGTTCTTGGCAGATGCAGCGAGCTTAGTAGCAGCCAACAAAGCTATAGGATTGAGCGTGGGACGTTCACTAGCGCTAACGTTGCTCTCGCGTCTGCGATGTGAGTGTTTGCTGTCACGGTGTGCGTGAGAGTGTCGACGCCTATGTTTTTCTCTCGGTGTTGTGTCCGGTGTGGGCCCGTCAACCACGGCTGACTCGTTCGGCGGCGTTCGCGGTTGCGTATCGTCAAGTGGACCCGTTGAATCCAGTAGTTCCTTGGTTGTGGGCAGACCTGTGTCTTGAGTACTTTCAGGCTCCTCAACTGCTTCAGGTTGCTCCAGAGATCGTTCTGCGGGGGCATCCTCCGCCATGGGCTCAACATGGGGAGGATCTTCAGTCACCGATTGCGTTGCAGGTTCCTGTACTTGTTCGACAGGTGCTTCCTCGCTGATATCAAGTGCAGGAGTGTTGGACTGCTGTTGCGGGTCCGGCTCCCCTGCGACACTTTCTTTGGCTTGTTCTTGAACTGCTACCGCTCCTTCTTCCGCGGTTCCTGCAACCTTAGGATCAGTTCCTTCAGTGACCTTCTCAGCTTCCTTCTCGTTGGAGTTATCTCCTACATCTACAGCAGCCATTATGATGGATGAGTCTTCAAGTTCCGCGGGAGGTGTAGTGGGTTGAACCTCATCCATTTCTTCATCGAGTGGGGTGTGTGAAGCATTTTCGGATTCATTGTTTGCGACTTCTTGAGTTTGGTCGCCTGCATCAGCATATACCGGGTCTGGCGGGGGATCGGTAGCTCCATTGCTGTTGCCTTCGACCTCCTGCTGATCCGTGTTGTCGGGTGCTTTTTCTGTAGGCGCTGAAGATTCCGGATCGCCAGAAGGCTCTGTAGTAGCATTGTCAAGCGGCAACTCGGTCTTCTCGGACAACGCCTCCCCAGCAGTACCCTCGGCAGCGGTAGGTTCTGTGCTTGCTTCTGCCTCAGCTGGCGGTGCATTTTCCTCAGCAGCGCAATCCTGTGATCCGGCTTTGCTTGGCTGTGCGTCTACGGGGCTTGGCTCTTGTTGTTCGGATCCAGCCTGCTCAATAGGCGGTTCTTCTTGTTGCTCTGACGTAGGTTGAGCACTGTCGGGCTCCAAATTACCAGCATCAGCTTCACCTGGCTGCTCTGCCTGCCCACTGGGACGTTCCTCTTGCGATTCAACTTCACCTGTGCTTTCCGCTACGGGCTCGCCAGATTCATTCTGCTCTTTGGCTGCTGCTTCGCCGTCGTTGGCTGGCAAGTCTGCAGTAGCATCCGGCGAGTTGATTTCCTGCTCCTGTGTAGTACTGGGTTCCGCCGAAGGCTGCTGATCCTCAGGAACGATGGCTTCCTCCACCTCTTCATTGGTTTCTTGTTCTGGGGTGGGCTCGCTCTCCTTGGGACCATCTGAAGCGGGATCCTTCTCATCACTAGCTTCTTCGGAATCAGGTTGGGTATGAGTGTCAGTTTCGGTATCTTGAGACGCTGGCTCGACCACCGTATCCTCTGCGATTTGCGCGACCTCGGTCCCTTCCATGGCCGTCTCTCCGATCACCAGTGGCTCGGTTTGCTGTGCAGCAGACGAAGCATCACCAGCGTCGGTCTCATCTTGAGGACCCTGTTCCAGGGCGGGAGCGGGCGCTGGAGACGCCTCCGTCGTGACTTCATCTACTTCAACCGGCAGAGAGGGATCGTCGCTCGTTTGCGCCTCTGTTTCTGCTGTAGAGCCTTCTGGAGAAGGAGGATCGACAATCAATGCTGCATCCTTTGAGTCCACATGCCGTTCGTCGGGGATCGACCTGTCGACATCTGCTATACCGTCAGTTCAGCTCACCAATAGTCCCAACCCGAAAATCAACACAAGTATATGTACAAAGGGAAAACTTTCTTACCTGAACTCTCTTGCAAATCCTCAGTCACATGAGCCTCGACAGGCTCTTGCAAAACCGTAGGATCGTCAACGGTCGTGACAGGATCGCTAAGATGCTCAGAGTTGGTGTCCGGGTCCATCTCATCGGCCGCGTCAGTATTCGCATCGTTACTTATCTCATTGTTGTCACCCTCTGGAGCCGCTGCGGCAGGTACTTCAGGTTGCGACGATTCGGAATCCGAGGATGGAACATGACTCTGCCCGGGGCCGTTGCCCGCCGGCTCATCTACGACGTCGCTCACGTTGCCGCCAGTGGCGAGCGCAGGTGTCTCAAGGGTCTTTTCCGGCTCTTCACTCGCAGCTATCGGGCTCGATTCCTCCTGCACTGAATCGTCATTTGCGGGTGCGTCGGAGGGGACCTGCAGATCGGACACAACGGCGCTATCCTCTTCTTGGACAGCTATAGACGCATCAGTATTCGACCCATGGCTGGAATCCACAGCAGCTTCAGCATGCTTGCTAGCCTCTTCCTGGGCGACCGGTGTATTCTCGGCTTCAGCGGTTATTCCGGTGGCTGAGAGTTCGCTATCGCTGCCAGGAATTGTGGTAGTGGTCGTCTCCTCCCCGCCATCACCACCACTGTCTTGCTCGCCTCGTTCAATTTGAGCGTCCTCGGGCTCAGTTGCGCTGCTATCATCATGAGGAGCTGTTTGGGTCGCGAGCACAGTAATTGGCACATCATCTGTAGCTTCTTTGTCGTCTTCTTTGACGGGGTCAACCTGCTCTTCGGGGTTGCTGTCTTTCGCTTCCTTGTCCTCGGAAGCATTATCTTTCGTCTCATCTCCATTCGCAACGATCATTGTTTCACTGGGAATTTCAGGCTGATCAGCATCTAGTGTACCATCACCAGCTGAATCGTCATGAGGAACGTCCGTCTGCTTTTGACCCTCATCAGGCTGATCAGAGTCCGTTGAAACATCAGTAGTGGGCATGTCCGTGGTCACTTTTGGATCCGAGGAGTCCCGTGTAAAGTCGGTCTCTACAAGTGGTGCTTCAGTTTTATCCTCTTCAGCATTGGAATCGTCCGTTGCATGTTTGTCAATCGACTGTTCGATAGGCGCCTGGCTCACTTCAGACGGAGGCATGGTGCTGTCACCAGAATCGACCGTATCCTTGGATTCAACTATGTCAGGGGAGGTCATCGTCGAAAGCTGGTCTTTCTCGTCTGGTTGATATTCGGCATCGACGTGATCAGCCACATCTACAATTCCAGTCTCGGCTTCTTGAGCGTCATTGGCACACACAGATTCCTCGTTACCACCGTCAGCATCACTAGCAAGAGTGGTCGCGTCGGTAGAGTCTTCTTGAATGCCCTCGCTTGAACCTTCGCCCTGGACGGCCTCCGGTTCGCTTGTAGAAGAATCCAGGTCTTTTTCCTCGTCATCCTGCCTTGATGCCTCGGAATGCGCCTTCATGATTTTCTCGACTATAGCAACATCGAGGGGATTTGGTTCGCTGTCTACAACAGGTTCATGGTCCGTTACTAGGTGATCTTGTACTGCAGGCTGGTCTTCTGTCGTGGTTTGTTCCGGGAGCACAGGCTCGCTCTCGCTACAAATTTCTGATGCAGCTTCCTCTGAAGCATGTTTCTCATCGGAAAGTTCGCTTCCCACAACAGACGCATCGTTTGCTGGGAGCTCGTCCCCTGTTGAAGGCTCCAGATCAACCGATTCAACTGCAGGCGCAGTATCTGTATCAACTACGAGAACACTGACTTCTTCCGATGGAGGTACACTTGCTGCAGTCTGCTCGGTATCGGTAATGGGCTGGCTCTCATTGGGGGATTCATCTTCAACTGCTGATTCGGACTCGGTCGAGATCTGACTGCCCGGTGGCAAATCATCGGCGGCGGAAGAAGCTTCCATCACGACCGGATTTTCGCTTGGGCCAGCGGCACTGTCTCCAGAGTCTTCCTCGTTGTCCTGCTCCACCGTGACTGGTGATTCTGCGTCAACAGCAGGCTGCGCACCCTTTTCGTCCTCATGTGAGGATTCTGTAGTCGTAGGTGAAGGGTCCTTTGACCGGGTGTCCTCGTCAGGTACGTGTTGTTCTGCAGCTGACTCATCGTCAGCGGCGGGGGTGGTCTCACCGTTCTTGTCGTCGTCAGAACTTTGTTCTCGCGTGGCGTCCATGACCTCAGAACCCGCTTGAGTGACAACCTCTGCTTCGACGCTTGCGTCGTTACAACTTGAAGCCTGTGAATCCTCGTTTCCGGACTCACTTGGAGAAGATTTTGATGCTTCGGCACCCAGTTGCTCGGTCACATCATGGATAGGCTCCTCGGGTGTCTCTGGACCTTCAACAATGGATTGAACTGGCGTGTCGCTCGTCACCTCCGGTTCAGTCTCAAGGGTTTCTGGTTCCGAGCTAACTTGTGCTTCCTCTGAAGGGATTCCGCTTGCGCCTTCGGCTTGATCTGGAGGCGTTGGCTGCTGCCGTGCATCAGGCTCTACAACTGCTTTGTCTTCGGATTCAGAGCCAGCCGGTTCTTCAGGCTGGCTTTCTGCGGACTCGACCTCTATCGGCTGACTTTGTTGAGGTTCGCGCTCTTGAAGCGTTGTTACCTCAGATCGGTCTTCTGCAGCCTGAGTTTCTGTAGCATCGCTATCACCAGAAAGATCTTCTTCAGGAGTGCCTTCTTCAGATGGTTTCAAAGTTGTATCAGGGTCGGACTGGCTCTCTTCAGCCAGGGGGAGGTCAGATGATTGGCCATCAGGTAGGCTTTCTTCGGGTGGAATGTCTGGTGGTGCGTCCTGCTCTCCACTTGCATCAGCCTCTGTCGCTACACTGCCTCCTATAGGAGCTTCGTCTTCTACAGGTGCATCGTCTTCTGTAGGTGCATTGTCTTCTGGAGGTGCATTCTCTTCTGCAGGTGGGTTTGCTTCTGAAGGGGTATCGTCCTCGGTCACTACACTGCCTTCTGCAGGTGCATCGGTCTCAATCGCTACACTACCTTCCACAGGTACATCATCTTCTGCAGGCGTGCTTTCTTCTGATGTTGGGCTTTCTGACGGCGGCGAGCTTTCTTCTGTAGGCCGGCTTTCTTCAGCAGGCGAGCTCTCTTCCGTAGGCGGGCTTTCTTCTACCGACGTAGTACTTTCGGTAGGCGTGCTCTCTTCTGTAGGCGAACTCTCTTCTGAAGATGGGCTGACTTCTACGGGGGCGTCGTTCTCTGTAGGTAAATCGTCTTCTGTAGATGCGTCTTCTGTAGGTTGGCTTTCTTCTACAGGCGGACTTTCGTCTGTAGATGGGCTAGGTTCTGCAGGCGGGCTGGGTTCTGTAGGCGGGTTGTCTTCTACAGGTACGGTTACGGTGGCTCCTTCATCGGCAGTAACACCGTCGTCTGCAATATCCTGATCAACAGGCGCACTCTCTTCTACAGAAGCAACCTCCTCTGCTGGGGCGCTTTCTTCTGCTGGGGCGCTGTCCTCTGCGGAAGCAGTCTCCTCTATAGAAGCACTTTCCTCTGCCGGAGTGCTGTCTTGCGCAGAAGCACCTTCCTCTGCTGGTGCACTCTCCTCTGCTGGTGCACTCTCCTCTGCTGGTGCACTCTCCTCTGCTGGTGCACTCTCCTCTGCTGGTGCACTCTCCTCTGCTGGTGCACTCTCCTCTGCTGGTGCACTCTCCTCTGCTGGTGCACTCTCCTCTGCTGGTGCACTCTCCTCTGCTGGTGCACTCTCCTCTGCTGGTGCACTCTCCTCTGCTGGTGCACTCTCCTCTGCTGGTGCACTCTCCTCTGCTGGTGCACTCTCCTCTGCTGGTGCACTCTCCTCTGCTGGTGCACTCTCCTCTGCTGGTGCACTCTCCTCTGCTGGTGCACTCTCCTCTGCTGGTGCACTCTCCTCTGCTGGTGCACTCTCCTCTGCTGGTGCACTCTCCTCTGCTGGTGCACTCTCCTCTGCTGGTGCACTCTCCTCTGCTGGTGCACTCTCCTCTGCTGGTGCACTCTCCTCTGCTGGTGCACTCTCCTCTGCTGGTGCACTCTCCTCTGCTGGTGCACTCTCCTCTGCTGGTGCACTCTCCTCTGCTGGTGCACTCTCCTCTACCGGAGTGCTCTCTTCTGCAGGGACACTCTCCTCTTCTGGAGCGCTCGCTTCTGCAAGTGCAGTCTCCTCTCCAGGTGTGCTTTCATCTGCAGCTACAACCTCCTCTGCAATCGGCTCTTCTTCTGCTATTGAGCCTGCTTCTGCAGGTTGGCTGCTTTCTTCCGGCGGGCTTGTTTCCGGCAGACTTTGCTCCGCAGCCTCGGTGCTTTCCTCGGGTTTCTCTTGAGCAGGTGGATCAGTGGTAGCTTCTTCCTGCGGGTCCGTTGCTTGTTGAGAATCCTCGGGCGACGGCGTTGCAGCTGAGTCAGCCACGGAGCTATCCTGTGCCTCAACCTTTTCGTCTCCGTCATCCGCAAGACTGCCCTCAGTGTGAGAAGCATCGCTGCTCTTCCTGGTTTTCTTGCCCTTGGACTTCTTTTCCTTGTCGTCGTGCTTCTTCTTCTTTCGTTCGTCTGCTTTGCTGGGCTTCTTCTTCGAAGACGGTGGCGCTGGCAGCTCCTTTGCAACAGGCTTCTTGTCATCTTTAGGGGCACTTGACGACTCCTTTTTCTTGGTGTCCTTCAGAGTTTTCTTCTTGTCCTCTTTGGCAGGTTTCTTCTCCTCCTTTGGCGACGCCGGTCGGACTGGAACGGGATCTCTGATGCGCACGAAACCAGTGGCCTTGCCCTTGCCAATCTTCTTGGCAATACCCTTCTTCTTGCTACCAATGCTAACGGCGTCTGGGTCTTTAACGTCAGGGGAGAAGTGAACGGACTTTGTACTTGGGGACATCGGGGGCTCTTGAGCAGCCTGCTCACACTCACCACTCTTTTCGGCAGGCTCTTGGGCTGTGTCGATGGGGGGGACTTGGACGACTTGATCGGATTCATTGATCGTTTTGGTTTCCTCTTGAGCGGCAGGCGTAGGTTCGGAAGGCTCAGATGGTGGTGGCGGATTATCATCGGATGGTGCATCCACCTTGGGACTTGCATCGTCGGCCGGACTAGGCTCGTCTGCAGTTGGTGGTGAGGCTTCAACGGAGACAGGCGGCGTCACATCCTCGGCCTCCTTCGCCGGAACAGCCTCTCCAGGCGGTTCGACCTTTACATCATCGGGTTTGGCATCCCCAGCAACATTGTCTTCTCCAGGACTTGATGCCGCTTCCGGTGGCGCCGGTTGTGCGGCGGTCTCTTCTGTACTTGCACTTTGTTCAGGTGCCGGGTCAGCTGGTGGATCGGAAGCCGGTGGTTGCTCTGCTGATTGATCCGCTGGAGCATCCTCTTGTGCGGGTGTCGGTTCGGGTGCTGTAGGAGGTGGTGGTGGCTCGGAAGCTTCTATCAAGGTATTATCAAGGGGTACACCGGATTGTCCTTCCTACTGTCAGTGTATCACGAAATGTGCGCCGCAACACCACTACATACCCTCTTCGGAATCATCGTCATCGCTATCTTCTCCAACGACCTGTTCGACGCCCGGATGATAGAATATGGGAGCGGGTGGAAGCACTACACGCCGAAACACCGGCTGCTGGGCGGGTGCGGCATAGATGTTCTTCCCGGCATTGGGGCCTGTGGTGTAGGGATTCGCCCATGGCGAGTACGATATAGTGGCAAACTGGCGCATTGTTGGACAGAAAGCTGGATCGCGCTGCGTAGGCGTCCAAAGATGTAATAACTCGTGCTACTAGCTAGCTATACTGTATGGCTTTTCCGAGCCATTGCGGGTGTAATCGACGGGACAAGAAGCGCAATGGCGACATAAAACGTGGGAAGCGGGATCTGGGTGTGGGGAAGCGAATGGGAGACGACTCAGGGAAAAGCATGTGTATGGAGGCTGTCGTGGCTCAATGGGGCGACAGATGAATAGCCTGTAACGTGGGAGTGAGAGAATTGCAGACCGATAGCCACGCAGACAGATTCGCACAGGTATGCAAGGTCGGCCCAAGCCTCACGCAGGTAGTCGAAACCGTTCGGAAGCCTCACGCTGGCAGTCCCGTGACCGCACACAGGATCGAATTTGGGACGATGCTTGGCCCATTGCCATTGGAGCCACGTCAAGACGACTCGGTCGTGCTCGCGATGAGAGAATTGGAAACCCGGGAAGTGGGTGTCTGGCGTGCATGGCCTGAGGCCATTGGCCGTGTCCCACGCTGTGTGTTAGCTGCATGGCACCGGCTTCTCGTTGGCCGTGATGCAGCGTTCGTGGTCACCTCCCAACGGCCCGCGAACGAGGGACCGCGGTCGACAGCGGGCGGCGGCGTGCGCCATCCTGGCACGGTCGGGCTGGCAGGAAGGTCGGCAATGCAGGGGCATGCGTCTAGAAAGATGAATAAATTGGGCGCTGAGCAGGTGGGTGAGGTGGTGAGTGTGACGTGGCGTGGGGCGAGCGAAGGCACTGAAGGACCCTCGCTTGCGCCTTCCTTGACCGGTGCTCTGCAAATGAAGCTCATTTTCTCCTCTCAAGCTGCGCAACGTAGGACGAACGGAAGCCGGACACCTGCGCTGCACCCTCGAAGCTTCGCGTACGACAGAAGGCCGCCATGGTTAGTCGATGGGCGTTGCTACCGGTCGCGCCGCACCCACCCGCAGTCCCCGGCCCCTGCAAGTGACGTGCATCCAGTAATCGGGGTGCCGCTGCAATCGCAGCGGCTATCGAGTTTATCGTCGATACGGCCGACGACGAATACCGTTCGCCAACGTGTTCCAACCTCAGTGCCTGACGCTTAAGGCGGGTGTCGCAGTGTGGCTGGTCATCCCAGCAGTTGGCGCAGTAACCCAGCAAATGGCATCCGGTGAGACCTCCTCATTGCTGCCCTCGGTGACATTTCCCCGCGTTCTAGATAAGTATACAAGGCGAATCATGTCCATGTCATCTTTCGTACAAGAAGTGCGTCCCGGATTGAGCTCGGGACTCGCCGAGCAGACGCTCATCCGAATCGAGCAGAGCCGACATGTCACGTCGACATCGCCATCGCAGCGATAACTGCAGGGCGGCCTGAATGCCCACCATCTTCTATTCTGGTATTTGGTACTTTGATGTGATTCGTCATGCTCTCTACGCGTTAAGGAACACGGAGACGTACGCTTTACTCTAAAGTTGATAACGAGTCATAGCACACGCGAGAATAGACCCAGCCTTTCGTCAAGGCGTTGATTAGCGAGCGTGGACGCACAGTCGTTACGATGCCTCGCTGTCTAACATTCCGTAGCAATTTTGAACCAAGTTCGTGAGAATGAAAGTTGCTATCTGTTATTGTTTCGGCTCGTTCCATCTTACGAGACCTAGTCGCTAAAGGCATTGTTGCTTTGCGAAGACTTCTCTCTGATCGCAACAGTCCTTTGACAAAGACTTTTCGCTGCCTTCTTCAATTTTTGGTAGCACACCAGAGGCCTTGTGCGGCATCTTCGTTGAATCCTCCTCATCACTGTCCTCGTCGGACACGTCCTCCTGATCCACGACACCCATCTCATCTCCTCTAATCAACCCCATCAACCTCCTCTCCACTATCACTGTCCTCACCACTATCACTTTCCTCACTACTATCGCTATCCTCACTATCGCTCTCCTCGCCCGTCTCCCTCCTCTTAGCCTCCACAGCTGGTCTCACCCCCGCAAACCCAAAGACCCGCATAGCCTCATAATTCATCCACGCCACAAAATAGCACGCCTCGCACCCCAATCCCTTATCATACTTGCTACACCCTCCGCACCCCTTCCCCATCTCCCCTTTCCACCCAAACCCTAACGACGGTATCGCAACAGCAACTTCATACTGCTCGTACGCATCCCCGCCCAGATCTTCCCACGTATGGCAGCACATCGTCGGATGCGAGTGCCGCGGTCCCGTGAGCACGATACCAGGCCTTGTGCTTGTCTGGCCGAGCAGCGGAACGATACCAGACGTGTTCCACAGGCGGGACTCCGCCGTGCGGTGGTCTGTGAAGTCGGATTCGCGCGCTTGGCGTGCTACGTCGGTGTGGAAGAGGGCTTTCGTGTGCCAGAGCCTCTTGATTTGGGAAAGGTGGTCGGGGAGCATGTAGGCCGTATGGCAGCGACGGTTTCTGGGCCGCCAGGCGAGGTGCGCCCCGGGAGGGATTGTGCGTGCGCGTGAGGCTTCTGGCTGGAGCCTGCGCCAGGGGTGGGGATGCGAGTGAGGCCTGGGCGGCGCTGAGAGGCTGCGGGAGTACCGCGCGACAGCAGGGTGGAGAGGCTCGTGGTGCGAGGTGGATACACGGCTTTGGAGTGACCGGCAGCGTCGTATGCACGCACGTTGAGGCTCTTGCATTGCCTCACTGCCAGCTCCGGAGGCTGGAACGGGCTCCGTCGCCTCTGTGTGAACAGTCATCGAAGTATCTGCCATGTACGCGATCGCCGTGTGTAGTTTTAATATTCGGCAGTAGGACAGGATCGAAGTTTGGTACCAGGTCTTCCACAGGTAAAGTCGGTATAAGATCTTATATGCCGTGTATGCGAGTCGAAACAGTGTATGCGTGGACGATGGATACGGAGGATACATAGAGGAAAGAGAGAAGATATATTGTATATGTTCGAAAAAAGGCAATCGCAACCAGAGTCCTCTCGAAAAAAAGGCATTCGTGACCAGAGTTCTCTCGAAGAATAGGCAGTCGTGACCAAAGTTCTTCGATGGAATGTGGATCTTCGAAACCCGAGGGACAGAGCGGTTGCGACCCAGGGTTCCATCAAGCTCATGCATGCGGCTACGCGTGAAATATGATGCGATCCTACTGCCTCGAAGATGGTTTTGATGCGCGGTAGCATGTCTCAATATTTGTTCTCGGCCAGATGCCCGGTGCATGTATATCATATCTCCGGCCATGTCAGATTTCTTTGTCGTAATCACAGCATCGTACTCAGAGAACAACCCATTCCACACCAACGAGCCACTTTTCTGCCTGTTCACCGTAGCCGATATGCACATCCCAGATTGGAGCCCTCACGCCCACGACGCCACCCTCCCGGACTCTTACGCCTCCCTTTCCCCTTGCACCACCTTGACCTGCAAGCATGATATTGACCTCGGTGGGACCCACGTGATTGCCTTCAACTTGTGTGAAGCTCGAGGCTCTTGACACATTGTACAGGCTCGCATCAGTGACGCCGCGCAGGAAAATGATGCCACCGGGCCAGCACTCAACTTCCGAACCTCCGCAGCCTCGACCACCCATGACGCTGAGGACTTCGATCTTAATCTTCACGCCATCTTCCTTGTCTCTTCCCCACACCACGGTTGAGCTTGTATTCGCCGTGTAACCTATGCTCGCCGTCTCGTGGACCCAAGACTGTAGAGTGGAGGCCATGCCATCTGCAACGTACTTTCCGTTCTTACGACTAGGTGAAAAGGTTTCCGGGAGCGGGTTCGCAGATTTAGTAGGAGAAGGCGAGAGATGCGGTAGGATAAAGTGCGGTCGTGGGTGAATTCGACGATCGACCACGGTAGTCGAAGCGATACCGGGTACATTGGGCCGAGGGCCAGGTACTTTGAAGCGATGCGACACAGGTGAGGCTATCTGCGGGGAAGAATCCGCATGGGGAGTGGCAGGATCTCCATAGGCGTGAGTTGGAGATGTTGAAGGGTGTGGCGAGACTCGTCGCCGCTTATTGCGCTCTTCCACAACGAACAAGATTTCTTCTTCGTTCTCTTTATCCTCCAAGCCTTCGTCTTCGCCGAACATTGAGGACTGTTCGATGCTTGGCAGAACAGAGAGGCCATCGTGAGCTTCAGCGTTCGCTGAAGACGACGGAGAGGTATTTTCTATGCTCTCCACCTTACTCAACCTCGGTTTCGGCCACGGTGTACCTTGAGTATGTGCCCACGCTTCATCGACTTGGTCTCTCCCTCTCCTTCGTTCCCCGCTGTTTGGCATGTTGCGCAATGAAGATGGTGGCACTACAAATCGCTTTGCCGGCGTCACGCGCCTCGGCCCATCCGCTTCATCGTATGTACCTCGTGGTTGGGAGGCTGTTGGTCTTGGGGTGTGAGCTGTCGCTGCATGACGAAGGCCCGATTGCGGCTTTTGCTTCGGTTTCTGGGTTGCAGGCGCGGCTGGCGCTAGGAACCGGTGCGGTGAAGGTTTGTGAAGCGGCATCCTGCTATGGGTACCATCGCTCCAGGAAGATGGGGTAGTGAGCGCGTGTATCGGTGGTTTTGGTGCTTGAGAGACGGCATTGCGACGTGAAGGTGGGATGAGAGCACTAAGACAGACGCGATGACGCCTAAGCGCGGCTTACAGATTGACGCGCGATCACGAGCGCGCTAGCCGCATGTGTCCGGCAGCCCTTACGATCTGTATTGCAAACACGACTGACTTCCTACACCCATAGAAAGTGTGTTCTTTCATCTAGTATACTCAATTCGATTCTTCGCGTTCGAACGGGCAATTACGAGTGTGCCGGACAACCCTTCGAAGAGACGAGCAATACTTCTCGGCGAACCCCTCTCCTGCTTACCCCGACCAATACCGCCCTAGTCTAGATATGGTCGTACTGCAGTTCACCCCGGCGTATAACTATCCCAACTGAGCAACTGATGCACGTCATGCACTGGCTACGAGTGTAAGGTAATGTTCGGGCTCAAGTTGATCAAGCCGGTCGCGCTGAAAATAGCATCTTAATATGTTAGAAGCAGCTTGTTGAGCGTTGGATCGTACAGCTAGCTGCCCGGAGCAATCACCGTCGCGTATACGGTGCCGTAACGGGCTGAACAACTCAGCAGCCACAATCGGTACGCTAAATCGTCATGATATAGTACATAAGCACGCCCATTCTTGACTTCTTGTAGCTATCCACCGAACGAGCAATCTCCGGCTACCACTCATCGCTTTCTGAGTCCAGCAAATTTCCTCCATCTCTTACTTCGAGACGCAGATTTGGCAGCTCAGCGCTATCCCTCAACTCCAGGATCAACAACAAGCTCTCATCAGCATGCGTTTCACCCTCTGTGCAATCGCCTGTCTTGCCTCAGGTGCCGTAGCGAAATGCTTGACTGAGGCTGCCGCCAACCGAGTCGCGAACAACTTCAGAAGTACCATCACCGATTACAGCACCGCCTTGGCTGCAAGAGTCCTCTCGGCAAACTTCATCGACTACTCTGACGGCGTGAACGAGCTGATCAACAACGGATGCCCTAACGGCCCTAAACCTCTCGGAAACGCTACTTTCTCCTCCCTCGCAGACTTCCAAGCCGGCCAGGCCTCTCAGCCGCCAATTCCTTTTGAGATCCTAAAGATCTGGTACAACTGCGACACTGTTATTATGCGTTGGAGATCTGTTGCGCCAGGCTTTGTCCAGCCGGAAGAGCCGGTCACTGGCATTATCGTGCTGGAAACTTCCTGCTCTAAAGGCAAAGAGCCTTTCTTGATCGACACTGTCTACTCGGAGTTTAACAGCGGTGCCTGGCTCTACGATCTTGGCATCTTCAAGCCAACGAACTGCACGGCTTGAGATACGATCATGTTCATTTATCTCGCGGTCAGAACAGGTTTCGCAAACTTGGGCCCAAACTACAGCTCTGCAGCCACGAAGGGAGACATAGTCGCTAGCGTATCTAATTGTGCCTTGGATAAAATCTAGAGTTCACTTATTTTAGCATTATCTAGGACCCGATCTTGTGTTGTATTGACTTGAGCATGCGTTACACGGTGATTAATCGTATGGTTGAATCATAATTGTTGACAAACCTCCAGCCACTGTCTATCCCGATATACAAAAAGTAGCATAACATAACACGAACCCAAAGTGAAATAATATCTAACAGCAGGCAGTCACAAAATTGCGGTCAGTAAGAGAGTTGGTAGCGCAAATATCTGACTGATTTCTCCCATAACTTATCCACGCTGTGGCAAAACTTTCACTTAACTCAATTTGATCAAAAGAAGCATATCGTCCTGATCTCGATGCTCTCCCTCGGGGGCGCATCCTTCGAACTGGTCGAATCCACAAAAGCCGAATGCCCCACAAACCTTGCCCTACCATCACCCGCTGAATCGTAAGTTTTCAGCAAGATCACTTGTTCCTTAGTCATCCCTGGGAAATACCACCACTTGTGCCTAGACGAGTGTTGCAGGACGTAATTCTCTCCGTTGCGATCACGGTAATGAAGGTGCAGCTTGAGGAGGTCCTCATCCTTGCAGGACTTGACGTCGATCATGGCGAGGGGCCGCTCTTCGACGATACGTTTAACAGGCTTCCATACGTTGATGAAAGCAACGCGGCGTGAGAGGAGATCATCGGCTTCATCGGGTAGGAGCTGGCGGACACGTAAGGGCCCGGATTCAGCGGTGTAATCGCAGTGAACGAGCATTACGGGAGAGCGCTGAGTGGTGTTTTTCTCCATCGGTGAGTGCTTTTTGGGTGTTCTTTTCGGTGCGGATGGCATGGTCAAAAACAAGAACACGCTTTGCGTCCAAGGTAGCTTTGAGGAACGAAACTACTTTGGGATAGAAGGTTGAACGCACTGCTTCCTCATCTTCCCAGTCAGAATGCGAAGTTTTGAGAGAGTGGACCGAGAAGCCATTCTCGTCGATGTGGAAGTCTTTGGCATGTGGCCAGCCATTTGACATACTGACTTCTACCGGAGCGTCACCTGGTTCGTGGATGTTCTTAGCTTTCTCGGTCTCGTAGAAGTAGAGCTCGGTGATTCCGTCAACGGCTTTGGTGTAGTTCACAGTGGCACGTACTTCAGGTTGACCGTTGCCGCTGGCCCCATTACTTCCGTTCATCGGCGTACCGTCGGGAAGCAGAGCTTTGTCTACCGCAACTTGTGTCTTCTTCCAACTTTCCAATTGCTCCACCTGACCCAGCCACCGCTTGACACTAGGATATTTTTCAAGAGGTAACTTTGAAGCGGCGTGCAAATGCATGGGCGCCGCAACCGCAATGTCAGCAAGTGTGGCATTGGGACCAGTCAGCCACTTCGTCTTGTCAAGTTGATCGTTCATGATTCCCGCTCCCCTATGGAACTTTTCAGACTGGCCGTCGATAGCTTTTTGGTCAGGCTCTCCCTTGAGGAGCGGTTTGACGACATTCTCAATGAGGTATACATAGCACACCGAGAACCAGGTCGCAGCCTCCCAAAGCATCCATCTGTTAACATCAGCACGATGCTCGAGCTCTTTAAGGTATTAATGTCTCAGCCCCGGTTTTGTCGGTTGCGTATTGCAAGATGGCGTTCGATGTGAGTGTCAAAACACCATCTCTTGCCGCCGGAACTGTCGCATGCGGGTTGATTTTCTTGAAGTCCTCACTATTTTGCTCTCCAGCAAAATAATCTATGAAGTTCTGTTATAGTCTGCTTTCATCTCTTCCAGTCCAGCAAGGACTTTGCGAGAATTGATCGTACAAGGATCGGAATAGACTTGAATCGTCATGTTGGATGCTTTCAGCTGGTATCTTGATATCATGAACTGTAACGTGAAATTTGTTCTGATTCTAAATCGGAGGGTCCCGAAATGCTTCTATAACTAATGGTCTTTCAGCTCTATGCTTAGTGCTTCATAAAGGAAGCTACCTAGGTAGTCTACCCTACACTGTCTAACCGTGTCCCGTTGTCCATTCGAACGATCTCCTAGAGACGCGCGCTGTGATGCTGTGGCATACGGCTGCATCGGTAGCGGTCCTATCGTTTGTATTGGTTACCCCGCTAGGACGATCTAGTTATTAGGGACTTGGTCAACTGTTTTGGATCGCGTGGCACATGTTAGTTTTTAACGATTTCAGTATCGAGAACCAGTAACCGGACTAGCCTACTGATGATCATGTTGTGTCCGCTTCTTTCACAGCGACGCACATTAAAAAAGTGACTTGGTTGTCGCGCCAACATGAGAGACGGTACTGCCCTATCCGCAGCTTGGACACGTTCTATATCGCGAGTTACCCTTCGCTACACAATTATACATGTTATAACTGGCCTATATATTAACACAAGGGTTTAATTTTAGGAGAGGTTGATGCTGATTTGTATCGACCATTGTGTTTAGTACATTGTAGCAATAAAGTTCGCTGCGGTGCTACACTCCTTGGCACTATCTGGTATTAGCAAAAGACCAATATTATCGTTCCAGTGAGCTTGACGAGAGGACATGTAGGCTCAGTAAATGAAATGACCGTCATTCACCAATTACACAACGCTCATTTCAGCCGAACACATCGCTGGCATCACTACGCACAATATTGAACCCCAAGAGAAATTGAATTGCTAAACGAGTGTGTGTAAAAGCTATAATGAGTGACGTTCCCCTTTCCTTCACCTGCGAACCCTCTACATCAATACCCCGCTACACCGACCCAGTCGATCAGTTTCAGTGTTCGGTGACATGACTTGGACTTCAGTTCCAGCTCTTATCATCCTTGTCATCGGCTTTCTTTCCCTTGTCCATCTTTCCCTCATCCTTCTTTCCGTCCATCTTTCCATCTTTCTTTCCGTCCTTTCCGTGCTTCTTTCCCTTGTGGTGATGGTGGTGATGGTGTTCTTTCTTCTTTCCGTCTTTGTCATCTTTGCCGTCCTTCGGCATGTGAGCATCCTCAGGCTCGGCGGTCCGAGCAGCTAGGTAGTGCGTGTCCTTCTTCTCATCCTTCTTATCATCCTTGTGGTCTTTCTTCCCGTCATGCTTTGGCTTATCATGGTGCTTGTGTGCGCCATGGTGGTGATGGTGCTTCTTCTTGTCTTCGGGCTTCTTGTGGGCATCGGTCGCATCGACGTTGGCGCTAGCAGCATTGTCGCCCATAGCCTCTTCGCGAATGGCGAGGGAGTCGACATTCGGAGCAAGACTGGGGAGCGCATAGGCTGCGGTCATGAGAGCCGCGAGTGTGATGATGGAGACACGCATAATGGACAATTTTTTGAAAATTGAATGTAACAATGTGAGTGAAGTTGCAGGATTCAGTGGTCTCGATGGTTCGAGTCGAAAGGTGTCTCTAGTAGACTTTATACTTGATTCGGGAGATAGCTACCGATGAGCTTCCCAATTGATGAGCGTATTGCCGAGAAGAAGTCCCTCGTGGCAGAACGATGCTCTGGAATGCAGTGCGCGGCCTCATGGCGAAGACGCGCACTGCATTCCTTCCTCTGCAGCGAAGGCACAGAATATATCGAGTACGTAACCTGGAAATAGGTCGAACTCCGGGTCGTAGCACATGGTTATTACCGAATGCGTTGGCACTAGCTTTGGTAAAGCTAGAATTGGTGTGAAGCGTAAGGACCCCCTTGCATCACACCTTAGAACTACCAACGCAAGTCGTATTAGCACAGACGAGGGTCCCCTTGGAAAGCGCAATGCCCTCTACATCCCTAGACTTGAACGTTCCAATGGTTGACTGTCAAGCAGGTGTGCGCTTTCGCGAGATGAACGTCACTCTCGTCAGTCTGGTCACATGAGGGCTGACGTCCTGCTCAAAGTTTCGGGCCCACGTACAGCAAAAAAGATTTACGGAACTTACGTCCGCGTGAGCTGTGGCACGGGAGGCACCGCCGGAATGTCGGGCTCAAGGTCGGCTGATGCCGACGTAGAGTGAAGTACAAATCTGACCAGGAGCAATGAGGCCGCGGATCGCGGCACTGGTAGTGACCCCCTACATGAGCCCCACAGGTCCGCGCGTTCTGTGAGACCTTAGAGTAATAACTTCGCTTTCCAGTAAAACCTTTTCTGCAGAGTCCGGAAGCATCATTAAAGAGAAGAGCAAACCGGGGCTTGCAAAAGGATGTTATCAGTGGCCGCCGTCGAACAAGGGCAACATGCCTGAACACTGAAATACACCCCAGCAGCTTTAGTCTTGTAATGCTCGTGCAGACTCACTAGGTTCGTGACAATGCCAAGATGTTCAAAAGGATAATGCTCCCTTTGGAATTCGATTACGACGCTCTTGACGAGGACAGTGCTGCGACTGTAGAAACCTATCTCTTTTAGATTGGGACATCAAGAACCCAGTAAGGAAAACGTCGATTCCAGGGCATTTCCTAAGTAAACCCAATCGAAGGCAGCACCAAAGGTAAGTACATTTTGAATGTGGCAAATTTTGCGGCCAAGAACAATTTGACGTACCTTTGACACTTTTATCGGAGACAGTGTTCTGCGAAAATGATTAATGGCATAAAGAAGGGTGCTTCTTGTGCTTCCTAATTGCCTGCCATGCTTGTATGGGAGTAGTCTCGCTTTTAGTTAGTTTCAAGTTCTGGGGGGAATTCTAACAGAGTTTTAAGTGCAGCTGTAGGAACGGTCCACTGCGTATCGGCGGCGGGATATCTAGAGTTGAAAAGATTGAACCATAAACATCGTGATCACTCGATAATCGGGTTGGAAAGCATTGATCTGTGTCCGTTGCCGATGCTTCTAGCAGTTAAGAGCTCTGGCACCGGGACTTTATGATGACAGAGACACTGCTATTCCAAGGCCGAAATGGAATCAATACCCGCCTGAAAGTAGTGTCACGCTCTATGGCTTCGTGAGGAAGGATGTCTGGATCAATGGCATTATCATGTTGCAGGCGCATCGGGTTCTTGCTACTCATCCAGGTTCCTGCACATTATTTGCGGTATTATCGCTCCTGCTGAGTGGCCGCTCATGTTTGGACGGCAAGGTCGCCTGAATACCCCTCATTTTAGCCAGAAAAGATTCTAGTGTCAGGTCATGTGTAGCGTGGAGTCCAGAATTCTCATTCGAAAAGAAACATGTTGTGTAGGCACTTTAGATCATTTCGACAAGCGGCAACCTCTGGGCTGCAGGATGTCAAAAGGTTTCGTAACTTGAGCTGAGTTCATCCACGTACCGTTTCCACAAGTGGCTTGTGCTCTCGAAACCACTTGTCCCATCTTCTGGGGACTTGAGGTATGTGATCTTCCAGCGCGATGTTTCTTGCACGTTAACATGATTGAAACGGCGTGTCAGGGGCACTCGCATTCAAGCCTCTGAGCATCGAGGATTCCTCGTAATGATCCAGCACAACAAGGTAGTGTTACCTTGGTTGTTCCTCCTGTTCCGGTTTCGCCCTCCTCTCCACCACTGCCGCGCGATGGGCTGAGAGATATGAACGAAAATCGCCAGGTGATTGTCTCCTACCCCGACCTCTGACTATCACTTCTTCGCCGTTCTAAATCGTACTCCGCCGAATTCTACAAACTCTCGTAGGCCAACGTTCAGACGACGTACCAGACTATCAGCCCAACTATGAGACGGAAGAGGAGTACGTAAGGCACGAAATTTCGTGCGTTCTCATTACCCCCAAATCGCAGACGAGAAAAATAGACCGAAAGCTACTCAGGACAAAAGCTTCCCAGTGCTTCCTCTTCAACAAGTTCTTGGAGCACGCACAGAGACCTTGCCAAGGATTGCGATCGTCCAAATGGCTATAGATGCATGCAGAAAAGCAAGAGGACTGGCCAGCTTAAATTACCTTAGTAATCCCTTAAATAGGTGGAACGGGAGAGCAGCAGTAGTGAGAGAATCAGAACATCGAATCTAATGGACGGGGTTGGATGCATCCACCGGAAACCAATGGTCTCGAATTATAACCTAAGTTGATGGATTATTAGCTTGTGAGAAGACACTGAGCCTCTGAGGCTTAACAACAACGCGCAAGGCATTGTGAGCTCATATGCGCAGCCGTCCCAAACTACGATGTGCAGATGCTTGCTATAAGATTTCGTGATGGATTCGTGCTGAAAGGGTATAACGTAGTTAGCAGTTTTGTGCGACGGGTCGGGTGAGTGTGGGCCCTCGTGATTACGTTATCGATGTCTGACCCACCACGCCTAGACTTTTGGTAGCACTCGTCTACGCCATTGTCCCATCAACGGTTTTTATCCATGAGGAGCTTGTAGCACCAAAGATTCCGCTTACACTTCGAGTGTCCCACCAGAAGATCTTGATGCCAGAGGACCACCCTCATCAAGCCAAGAAGCGCAGAATTCGCCACTTTCGCCCCATCTTCGGCCAATCGAGACTACCGGCTATGGCCGCAGATGTGCCACAAACAGGCCTCCTAGCCCTGGTCGACGAGCTTCTTCTCTCGATAATCGATCAAATAGATTCTCGCGATACACTCTGCAGACTCGCAGCGTCCTGTCGTCGTTTCCAGGGTCTCACGGAGCCCTACATTTGGCGGACTCTGCTCGTAACCAATGGGGACCGTGCGAGGAGTATCGCTGCAGCGCTTGACATCCGCGAGGCACGGTCTTCTTATATTCAAGACCTATCAATACGATACCCGGACCACAGTAAAGATGGAATCCAGGAGCTCAATCATTTCATCGTCTTGATGGACAAGCTTCGCCATCTCACGATTGAATCACCGTGTCCTAATAACAGTGAGTGGAAAGATGATGTGGAATTTGATGGCTGGACGAAGATCGACTACACGACGCTGTTGGAAGCGTCAGTATACCCTCGAAAAGGGGTCCCACCTACGCTGCCCATGCTACAATCTCGTAAGTCTTGTGTTGATTTCCACTTGCCCGGTGCACCAGCGCACATTCCATATGTGCTTTCAGTGGTGTGTAGATGTAGATACTACTGTACGCGGCAGATTGCATAGCGTATCGTATGTATTGGTGCATCACCCAGACATAAGCACCTGGAACGTCTTCCGCCATGTATCCCATAACAACGATGATACAGCCGACTAACTGCCCATCAAGTCACACTTCATGGTCACGGTCCCGACGAAAGAAAATTCGTGTTCGGTCGTTGTGCGGTGGTGTTTTTACATCCCACCCTCAAACGAATAACGATATCATGCACCAACTTCGACGCCAAGATCACGCACGCCGACATCACAGAGAAGCAAAGGCGGTCAACACCACTGACATCCTTGACACTTATTGAATGCAATGTCAACGTCCAGTTCTTAGACGTAGTTCTCAGTCTTCCCAAAGCGCTCAAGGAACTTGACATCGGCGAGCGCCTGCACGCATTTCCAGGTTGCATGCCCAGCAATGACAGCACAACCCGGACATCGCAGCCCGCTTTCCTCAAAGCTTTGATTCGCCAAGCAGACTCTCTTGAGCGGCTCTCCCACATTGGCGGTGCCACGCAACATCTTCCGCGTAAATATTCCACCTTCGACGATGACAGCGCCAGGCTACGTCACCTCTCGAATTTACGATCCCTCTCGCTCGGCATCGAGACCATGCTCCTCACCCACCTTCAACGTGACGACTACCCAGCCTCTCTTTGCGAACTCAAGGTGAACGATGTATCCTGGGCCAACAATCTCAGAGGCGGCCCCGAAGACACACTCAGACACCCCGGGCGCGTGCTCCGCCATTGCACCGAAGTAGTAAAAGGCATGAGTCGTCCCGTCGATCTGTCCATCCTCTTCAGTAACCCCAACACGGAGCAAATCCTTTCCACAATTCCGACTGCTAACATCGCCCTGGTCCTGCAGTCGATCATCGACGGGCCGCTACGCACACCGATGTACACCCTGTCCTCGCTCTTGCGCTCTTCCAATCGCCATCTAGCACTGCTCACGTCCAAGTTCTCGTCCAAGCATTCGTACATACCGCCATACATGTATGGTGAAGAAGTTCCGTTCGAAGAGAGGTTCTACGACGCGAATCACTTCTGGCGGGTTTGCGGGGTCAACTTCAGAGTCATGGACGACGAGATGTTTGTTGAAGAAGTTAAGAAGGGGCCGAAGATGGTTTGTACGCCGTGTAGGGAGCGTCTGGGGAGGTGGGAGTGTTTCAATGCGGGGGATGGGAGCAGTTGCATTCATTGTGAGAGGGATAGTAGGATAGATGGCAGGGATGTGGAGTGTGTGTATGATGTGGATACTGTTGCCTGGGGGAATGAGGTGGACTGAGGTGGGCATTGCGAAGAAACCGGTGCTTTTGGTATATTCACAGGGAGATGTTGCTTCCATCCCGTCGACCGGTATCATATGGTGTGGTTGTATGCCGTTGGAGCATTGAGCACAACTTGGTCTCTACCCACGCGAAGCTTGATAGGCTTGGCTCAAGTGTCGCCCCTATGCACCCATGTGTGCGTGGTCTTTCTCCATCAACTTCAGGGGAACTAAGAAAGCTCGACATGATGGTTTCTAGAGGGAACACAAAATCTCTTTAGTATTTTGACCGCGCTGTAACACCCGAGCGTTGTACAATTTATATCTCAGGGTCTCAGGGCGCCGGGTGTGACAGTCAAGTGTTTCACGCATATCAGTCGTATGCAGGGCTTCTCCAAACATGACAACCTTAATCTCCGAGGCGCATGCGCTGTTACTGCGGCATACCGGACTTGCTCTCTGGAGGAATGTCGTAGGGAAATTGGACGGTCTTTTCTGTCTTCTGTTAACCGGCCAGACGCGAGGATATGTGGCGCGCCACTTGTAGAAGCGCCTGCCATGCAAGCGCATGAGCTTAAGCGAGCTTGTTCGCACTTGGCCAATCACGCGGCGTGCAACAAGCATGGCCCCGTGCCGTCACCCGCGCGGTGCGTTTCTTATCGACATGGGCGAGCCTCGTCCCAGGCGCAAACACACAAGAGCCCCAGAAACCTGCCATGGCAATCTTGATTCACCCGCCGCTAAGCACGGCCGGGGCGAGGAGCCGCGGGAGCGAGCGCGACTTTTCGAATCTGTGCCTTCTGCTGCCTCTTCTCCACCGTCCCTCGCTCAAAGGTCGCATTCACTCGCTGTTGCTGGATTCCTTGCTGGACGCGACTGCCGATATCGTGGACCTGATTGTGCCTAGCCAGGAGAATCAACCCACCTTCGCTCACCCGCCGGATTGTTACGTACGGTCGCACTTTGTACTATCCTGCTGAGGTTGATCCGCTCTTTGCATACCAGCCATTCACTTGGCCTCCAGCTTGATTTCCACATCACTTTACAGTTGAGGATCCCACATTGTGACAAGAAACCTAGTAGAAGGATCACCCTCTTTGGTTCTGCATTTCTACTCGCGATGCGCTCTACCCTGTTGGCCTCGGCCGCGGTGGCACTCACAGCAGTCAGCGCCATTGACACCATCTCCGTGAAGGGAGCCAAGTTCTTCACCGAGAGCGGCGACCAATTCTACGTCAAGGGTACGAGCCAATTGAATTAGACATTGAGCGTGAACTAACCTGTCTATAGGAATCGCATACCAGCTCGTCCCCGACGACCCGCTTGTTGACAACACGCAATGCAAGCTCGACTCGAACCTCATGAAGTCCATTGGCACCAATTCGATCCGCGTTTACCACGTCGATCCCTCCGCCAACCACGACGATTGCATGAAAACCTTCGCTGACGCCGGCATATACATCTGGCTGGATCTGGATACCTTCGACACGCAGATCGAGCAGGTACGGCAATACGTTGGGCAACATACACGGAGAGCTGACCAGGCTAGACACACCCGCAATGGAACCAGACACAGCTCGACCGCTTTGGCGCCGTCATGGACGCCTTCCACCAATACGATAACCTGGCAGGGTTCTTCGTGGGCAACGAGGTGTTGACGACGGGTATGCCATTCACCGCACCTGCAATTCGCATTCCATTGACAAATTTCTAGATAATGGCTCCGTTGCTGCCCCGTATGTCAAAGCTGCGGCCCGCGACCTCAAGGCCTACCGTGACAAGAAGAAGTATCGCAACATACCGATCGGTTACTCGGCCGCCGATATCGCAACACTTCGCCCCATGTTGCAGAATTACCTTGCTTGTGGCGATAACACCTCCGAAGCACTCGACTTCTACTCCTTGAATGCCTACTCTTGGTGCGGAGACTCTGGTTTCCAGCAGTCGGGTAAGTTGTACCTGATTTCACGATCTTGGTGAAGAATGAAACGGGCTTCGTTCTCATCTCAAATTGGTATATGCTATGGAATCACGGCTGACTGGTTTTGTGCAGGCTACGCCGATCTCATCAAGAACGTGACGAACGTGGGCTACAACATCCCCATCTTCCTTTCAGAGACTGGTTGCATCAAGCCACGCCCCCGCGACTGGGCCGACCAAGAGGCCATCTTCGGCGACGACATGGCCGAGCACTGGAGCGGTTCCATCGTATACGAGTGGATCAACGAAGCCAATGAATACGGTATCGTGAGCTACGGCGCAAAAGTAGACCCCGCTTCACCCGGTATGTCGGCATCTTTGTCCACTCCAAACAATGCACCGCACTGAAGTTCCAACAATACTGACAACCCACAGGCGCCCCTCCAGACGGCTACCCCCGCTCCGGCACGCCCTCCCCATGTCCCCGAGTTCCCCAACCTCAGCTCCAGATGGAAGACGCTCAACCCCACCGGCGTGAAGGCCTCGAACTACAATCCTACGCTTACGCCGCCGCCTTGTCCCGCTTTCACGAGCGGCATCTGGCAGGTTGAGGCGGAGTCGAAGTTGCCGTCCCTGGGGCAGACGTATCAGGCGGAGCAAGCTAGCAGTGCGACGGGCAGCGGGACCAGCGCTGGTGCTGAGCAGACGAGCACGGGCAGCGCGGGTACTGCGAGCGCGTCCCCGAGCGGGAAGGGTGCTGCGCCTGCGGTGTCTGCGTGGGGAGTACAGAGCGTGTGTCTGGGGTTCGTAGCGGTGGTTGCGGGGTTGTGCATCTTGTTGTGAGTGCGGGGCCTTCACTTCAACAAAGACGCTCGATTTTGCTTTGAAATTGTTTGCGGCTTCTCACCTTATTGGTGCTGCGAGGGACACACTTTGAGGAAACTTTCCTCTTCTGGTTGTGTATATTGGTGGAGGGGTAGACGGGCGGTGTGCTTATCAGACGAGACGCGTAATGAGAAGGGGGAGGGCGAGCGCTGATGCGGTGGGCGCGGTGGGCACGGTGGGCTTGGTTGGTACATATACCCCCCTTTTTTTCGTTATACCTATGACATGACATGACATGCATGCATGCTGGCGTTTTGGCTCAGGTGAATGCTTGGTGAGTGTGATATTGTACCTCGTCTTGTTATGGTCTGTGGAAGGGAATGCATGTTTAAGCTGAGTGAGTACGTTGGTATCTGAAAGGCTTGTATGCAATGGTCGAACGGGGCGTGATTTGGGGTTATGTGGTGAGGGAAATGGGTATCGTAGCACCTAGGTTTGTCTTTGATGTTCTAGCGCTGAACGTGCGTGATAGACAATCGTTGACAAGACAAAGGTGTTGAAGGGAAAGTGCCCTATACATGCAGATAGTAAGCAAGCAGTACATGCCGGAAACGTGCCCATGCTCCGCTGACTTCAGAGCTCTCGTTGACTTCTTCGACGAAGTCAGCTGGAGTGGACGTGGTTACATGTATCTCGGTTACGGGGTAGGCTAGTCCGGGTATTGCCGCTGCGTGACAATATCCGGGTTAAGTGGGTGCTCGTGTTCTGAGATATGCACCGGACGAGTGGAATAGCTTCTTTGGAGCCTCCTAGTCGATGTCTGGATATTTCAGGTGGAGGTGGGGTGCTTGTGTTGCGGGATGTATGTGCGTGGGGGCTTCGTGTGGTGGTCGTCGCAGAGGGTACGTCGGGACCTAAGAACACTCTTATGGAGGCTTGAAAGATTCACAACTACTCGCGTTGAAGATTGCATTCGTGAGGGTTGTTAGATCTGGTCTGTGCAGAGTCTATGAATAGTATCGCAACGCAGGATAATCTAAGGCACGTATCGTCAATATACACGTGCAGTCTTCAGCCCTCAAAAGCGAGCGGGTAGCAGAAACGGGTGTTCGGTGCACGCGTACCGCGCGACTGGAAGGTAAGGTCTGCGCTGAGCTGCATGCGTGGACGTATTGTTTCATCTACGGTAATATCGGTGCTCGTGGGCGGCAGTCAACGCCTGGTTGTAAGACGCGGGAGACGACGAGACTGGGAAGAGATATAAAACGCCCGTGTAGGACTGATGGAGTAGACGGGACCTGTTAGTGTGTGCTGGCTTCAAGCTCGTCGATTGCAACCATGAAGATGGTTCATATCTTGTCTCTCCTGTTCGCTGCTGCAACGGTATCAGCGATAGTTCTCACCCCTCGCGCCGACCCGGGTGACCCCTGCGAACAAGATAGCAACTGGTATGTACGGCACGAGTACAAAGTGATTCACTGTGCTGTCGCAAATATTTTGTGTTTCCAGACTTGATACTCAAGCTTGAACTCCAAACATCGGCAGCCAGCTTCGTCAACTCTTCTCGATCCATTACTCGTGACCCTCACACTGACACTCATCCCCCATCAGCTACGGCGGCGCAAACTGCTGCAACAAGATCTGCAAGCTCGGCAGCTGCGGCCTTCCTTCCAACAACGCGGGCGCAAAATGTGCCAATGACGGCGGATGCTACGGCGGAGCGGTCTGCTGCACGGGTGTCTGCACGCTGGGGAGCTGTCGAATGGATGGGACCTGCGATGCGGATAATGATTGCTACGGGTGGTGCCATAATAATGTAAGTCTTATGATGTGTGCGATGAGGATTGAGAAGCTGATAAGGGCAGCCGGGGATATGCTGTGTTAAGAAAGGTAAGGTGGAGGGCAAATGTAATTGTACGGCGGCGAAGTGTTAGCTAGAGAGGGTAGGGCAACCGTAGGGAAAGTGACTGGAATGGGTTCTTCGCGATGGGTTGATACCGACGGATAAATGATATAGATGACTTCTAGAAGTTTGATGTTGAGGTTAGGAGATGCGGCTCGTTTGTTCCTGGCTCCGAATGTGAATGACAGTGTCGTCTTCGGAAGGCATGAATCAATCCCACGGTACGTCGAAGGACGGGCTTGATGCGACTCCACGATCTAGTAGGGACAGTCGGAATCTTCCAGATTTCTCGCGAAACAAAGTTTTGGTATACTTGTGGTGGTTCGGAATTCTGCAACTAGACTGTGAGAACGACCACAGCAAGTCTGCCTAGGCACTCGAAGAGCTGGCCCGTCAGAAGATAACAAATGCTGGATAACGCTTCCGGAGAAGGACAAATAAGAAAAGGTGACTTGAGACAATGAAGGGTAACTCCTCAAAGATTTTGAAAGTAGTACAATGTGCGACTAAGCGGAAATCATGATATGACGTAATCAGACTAGAGCGACTTACTACCATAGGTTCCTACCAGTACCTTTCCCTTGCAGATTACACAACCACACCATGCATGTTCACAGTGATGAGTCCTTCAACCCGCTCTGTATTAATTCCTGACCTACTACCTTGTCCTGGCACTGGACGGTGCGATTTCCACACGAATTATTTTGGAGACTCGATAATCCGTGAGGATGTTCCCAAATCTTGGTACTGTAAAGGATGCCAGCAAGACCATTGCACCGTTATCGGTCCTCTGTCCATGATGGCGACAGGATCAGCATCTCGACTGGAGACTTTACCAACCGAGCTGATCCAGCACATCATAGCATATCTGCCCCACGACTCTCCGGTTTTGCTAGGCTGCGCAAGTCGCACCCTGTACGAGAAAGTTGGCAACACCAGGGTCAAGAACACAGTGGAGCTGTGGTATGGATCTAGAAATGACTTACAAAGGGACACCCCGGCTTGGGTCCCTTGCTTCAATTGTCAGAAGTTCAGGCCTTACACATCCGAACATGCCTGGCCATATCTTAAACTGCACCGAGAGAAAAGGCACATACCGTCCACAGTATACGGGCTTTCCTTCTTCCTGGACCGCAAAGTCACCGAATACCTCAAGTACCAGGGCCATTTTCCCTTCTGCTCTGCGCTGTTGACCTGCGCCGGAACATGCCACAAGCCTTTATCTCCAGCCGACCGCTCCACTCTCGAAGGCACCGGCTTCGACAGCCTTGATGCTACCCTCGGACTGCCAATCCAGTACAAGGCCTCGCCTCGGATATACGCCTACCGCGCCAAACACAGCGTCATCGTACATATCCGCTACCGCATCTCCACGCCGCACCCCTGGACGTCCTTCACCACCCCCCAGCGCTACGCCATCCTCCGCGGCTTCTACCTCTGCCCCCACACATATGCGTCGAAAGTGCAGCATCGCGACAAGACTGATCCAACGTACCCCGCGGACTCTTCCATCGCGCATTGGCTACCGCATCAGGGCCCCGTCCCCGAAGCGCAGTGGCGTTGTAAGCATTGCCCGTCTGAATTCGTCAGCAACTTCAAAACCACGGACGAACGGGGGCGAAACCAGCTCGTATTCGATGTGTGGAAGACGACGCTGAAGAGGTGCAATGAGGGTGTGGCGGAGATGACGCTGTGTAAGACCCAGGGGGCGGTCGAGATGGTGGTGCAAACGAACCTTAGGACTGCGTGGGAAAGGGCCGAAGCTATATAGTGCTGTGCAAAGCGGAGGCTTAAAAGTGTAGAAGTGAAGAGGTCTAGTGCATATGAGCTGGCGGCACGGCAACTCTTGTTGATTGTTGTTTGAGCAGAAGGTCCATCCTGGGGTTCTAGCGATCGACGCGTGCGTTAGGACGTGGCATGTTGTTCTCGGAGACAGGAGCGATTTGGCGGGACGAAATCGCTGTTGAGGTAGCACGCTGGAAAGGCATATGGTCCGCTGAGGGACATTGGATTCAAGAGCCAGGTCTACAGAGAAGGATTCTGTATGAAAATGTTGCTTCCTAAGATACAAAAGCATCCTATGGCGTGAACATGGTGAGGATGATAAGTACTTGCATATCTAAGTCAGACGACCTGTAGTAGGGGTTGCGATTTGTTACACAGTGAGTTGAAGTGGAAGCGACTGTCTGCCCACAGAATGGCCTATCATGTATACTAATACTATGGTACGTGATGTGCCCCTGGTCGCTTACTACGAAGAAATGCGCTAAAGCCAGCGCGCTCGGAGAATAGACCATCGGAGAAGTGGGGGATAGGCCGACTGAAACAACAACTGGTGAATCGAATGGCTTGTCTGGGAGCGTGGAGCCAGGCAGGCCTTAGTGAATGAAGCAAAATGTGGTTGGAGCGGACTACTGCAACCACAGTAGAGTCGAAGTGCCCGTCCAAAAGCTCTTGGATTATAAATTCAAACATCGAATGAAGCGGATAGCTCGTGTAAGAAGAGTAAGCACTCGAACTATGGAGGTTCGCTTAGGTACCATCGTTATCATTGAGTCAAGTACGCCATTTGCATGACGACCCTCCCTGTAACCCGGCCTCTTGGGTTTCGGGAATGGATGTCGTGGTCGAACGTATCGGGGAGCTGCTCCGATTCTTCTCCAGGGGTCGGTCTTCCGTCCCCAACATGTTGTCTATAGCAGTAGTTGTACCTTTTCGCCTTCAAAAAGAGATGTCGACTCGACCAACCCAGTGAAACTGCCTTCGATGAATGTGCAAATGCGAGTAGGTAAATCGGCTGACAATTGGAGTGAGACATCACCACTCCAGCGGCGTTAGTGTCAGCAAGGCCAGCAAAGCTGCAGCACTCCCTGTCAGAGCCGCACCAGCTGGCGACATGTGGTCGAATAACGGCCAGAGAAGGCCGCGGAGCATGTAGAAGCGCTTTGGACAGGCTCTCGACGTCTTAGCGATTGGCCTGCTGCGATACGCTCGAATGTCGAGGAGCGGATCGTACCCCAATGCGCTAGAAGCTGGCAATAGACGACGAACGAAGGCCACGATCGCGGATTCAGATGGCGATCGGGCGGCCAGCCTCATCCGTCGGCTACCGCAAACGGCAGCCGTTTTTCCGCGTGTCGGCGAGTGCTCCCTCGGCGTCCATGTCGTCAGCAAAAAAGGGACGACAGGCCCAATAAATGTTGCCGGCGAAGACGTGAGCTCTCCGGAGGTCGTCGCTGGGGGTGCCGAGCAAATGAGTGTGGGAGTGTGTTCTTTGACGGTAAAGCAGATGGTGCAATGCGGCAATCACTGCTGGGTTGGTGCTAGGGCGAGGATGTGATTGGTAATGCGGGCTAGCAAGGAGTCGGGTGCGTGGTTAGCGGGGCTTGGCAAGGAAGGAGCCCACCGCGCTTTTCTATGGGCGGTAGCGACCGATGACGTTTCCTCACCTCCTTCTTCACCTACGTCACGCATTCACCTCGAGCCGCACCCGCGAGCAGCAACACCACGGCCACGCTGAGACGGATTCACAACCTGATATCTACGCCTATCCTCGTATGATCCTTTGCGCACCGGCGCGAAGACGATTGCAGCCAGATCACACAGGGTAAGGGGTGCACGCGTATTGACGTCACGAATTTCTTTCTCGTGTCGAACGCCTTCGACAGTGTCCAGCACCAGATCACTTTCTTGATTCGCAACCCCGCATTCGGTCTACGCCGATTCCAAGTGTTCCTGGGGTATGCTGTTTCGTCCTGCGTGCTGCGCTTGCTGCGTGCCTGGTCGCTGTTGCTGCTGCTGTCGCGCTCGCGCTCGCCACCATCTTTCCGCATAGGGCCTGCTCAGCGCGCGCGCACGCACGGCGACGAGTCGCATCCAGCCCAGCGCGTCGCCATCCCAAAGCGCATGAGAGCTGACGTATTGTTTGCTAGAATCGACATTCCTGAGATCCGACCGCGAGTGTTGCGCCCGTTAGAGGCCCCGGATACGAGTTTTTGGTGAGGTGAGAAAGGAGTGCTCGGTGGTTCCGCCGAAGACGAAGATCTCCCTGCAGTCACCTGCCGACGTCATCTCAACCACCACAATGGCTGCCGCTACATCCAACCCGCCGACGTCAAGCATGTCAAGCCCCAAGGATAACGCAAAGAAGTCGCTCCCTAGCAAAGTCGAAGGTACGTTCTGCTGTCGCATGCCCTCAATTGCCATTGTCACGTCTTGCTGCCCTTGCCCTCACCACTTGCGCCTGCCTACTATACATGGACATTTGTCTTGGTGTCGTCATGGCTACGATGTCGCACAGTGTCACTGACCGCGCCCATTGCAGAACCCGTCAAGGTCGAGACTGCCGACAAAGCACAACGTAAGTCCTCTCACGGTAGTCGCGACTGCTGTCGCCTTCCATCAGCGACGCGTACCATGCTAATGCCTGCCAGTTGCGACGACGCAAGAGACCAGCAACTCAGACGCAAAGCCGCCCACTTCCAATGCGCCTTTGGGCCCGCCGCCGAAACCGAATACCACTGGCGACACTCCAGACTACTTCAACACGTACGTGAACCCATATACACATGATAGGCGGCCCGTCCAGGCTTTGAATCGCCTTCGCGCCGTCTCCCTCGAGCAGCCCAGGCGTCCTTCGATGAAGATGCCGAGTGTTCGCGACGGGAGCGATGCGTTGCTCGATTCGGAACCTGTGGACTGCTTGGACTGGTTGATGCCTTCCGCTCAGTCGCCCTTCCTCTGTGATTATCGCTAACATCCGAGCAGGGTGCACAATACCTTCAGCGTTGAGCCCAATCCTTTTGAAGCTTCTTTCGGTATGCTCTCCTTCGCCAAGATCTCTGTTCCGTCCCACTGATCTTCATCTAGGTGGCCAGTCAGGACAGTCAGGACCTGCCGAAACTCCCGGAAAGACCGTCTTGCCCCCCGTTGCCAACATCACGTCACCGTCACCACTTCCGGGGATCACCCCTGGCTGGCAATCGTTGCGCGCAGGACCGCTGAGTCCTGCTATGCTCACAGGCCCTACGAACCAGACCGATTATTTCAGCGAATCTTTTAGAGGCTTCCCAACGCCTAACGAGTCTTCCTTAAGGACCGGTTTAACGCCTGGTGGAGGCGGGTCTATGTTCCCAGCGCCTAGTCCTAATACCCAGGCCATCTTCAACCTCCAGAGCGCAGGTGTTACACCAGGCACTGCCGAATTCCAGCAGTCTGCTCTACGTGCCGCTGCTCAAGCCAATCAAAACAAGCCCATCACCTCGGGACCCACTTCGCAACCCGATACCGTCACCGCTGGAATGGATCGAGCAAACAACTTTCCTCTGCAACAGCCTCAGCAGCGTCGTGCTCAGAACGACCCCTATGCCAACCACGACGTTAGTAACGCCGCCAATGACCTGCTTTCTTTTGCAACACAGAACGGTGGTGCTCGCAACGGCCAACAGCCCTATTCCATGCCGCCTCAGCAGCAGGCAATGCACGCTGGACACATGCCTGTCCAGCCTGTAAATCACGATAACAGCCGACGCAACACAAAGGGCTCAATAAACAGCATGACTGGTTCCGCAGACACCGGGGACTTCTCCGACAGTGGACACAGTGAGGATGCGAAGACCAACACTCGCTCACGCGGTAAGAAGGGCGCTGCCAATGGAAAGCAGACTGCCGGCACCAAACGAAAGGCAGAGGAACAAAAGGGTAACAGCAGGAAGAAGAGCGTCGCCGCGTCTCTCGGTGACGAAGACGAAGACATGCACTCTGACGATGACATCAAGAACGAAGAAATGGGCGGCAAGAAGATGACCGACGAGGAGAAGCGCAAGAACTTCCTCGAACGGAATAGGTCAGTCACTGCCGATTGCTCAATACAGATCATGTTTGCTGACGTATTTACAGGGTTGCTGCACTCAAATGTCGTCAACGCAAGAAGCAGTGGCTTGCGAATCTGCAGGCCAAGGTGGAACTGTTCAGCACGGAAAATGATGCTCTCTCAGCTACCGTCACACAACTGCGCGAGGAGATCGTCAACCTCAAGACGCTCCTCCTTGCACACAAGGATTGTCCCGTCTCTCAGGCCCAAGGCTTACATGGCGCGGCTATGAACAATTTCCTCGGCAGCGACATCAATCATCAAAACCCGTATGGCATTGCCCAGCTACAGCCTAACGGTGTGCATATGGGCATGCCTATGCAACCCAACGGTCAGATGATGAACCGGTTCGTATTCCCATCCCAACGTGGACCAGGTGCAGAGGACCAGGAGAATGCGTCCTACCCACCCAAATACTAGGATAGTGGCTTACCGAACATCCAGGTAAACACAGTGCTGGGAGTGCGTTGACAGTGCAACTGCCTCGATAAATGCTCCACATCGCCAAGTCAATGGCATGTTGGTCAGCAGCATTGCGGCCACGCAACTTCGGCACTCAGCATAGTGCCATTCATACTACCTTGTAATCTCCAGCACCTTACCCCTTTCTCCCTTCTCGGACGGTCCACCTTCCCTGGCAATGCATGGTCGGGCGTTCGGATTCCCTTGGCGTACGTCACCTCGTCATCACTCCAAAATATCTCCTACCGGGTGGCACGGCACGCAAAATACGCGATCACGATTTATATACCTACTCTTTCTTTACGTAACCTCGTCTACCGGTGTACATACAAGGGCGGTAATTGTTGGGCTGGCGTTTGGGCGTACATATACACCGGCCTGTCTGCGCTCCTCGGGGCGGCCCGGGCCTTTTCTGTTGATCTTGCAAGCTCTTCGGCACTTGTCTTTCATTCCTTCGCGGTGTGCTGGTTTAGCATGCGGGCCTGCTTTTTGTTTGCTTCTCACGTCGCAACAAGGAGGGCGGTGGTGGGCGGAGTGCAGAACATGCGTGGGACGCGTGCGTTTGTGGAGATGGCTCCAGCGTTGAAAGGGGGCCCTTAGACAGCTACCTATTCATGTACGTGTACGCGATGAATGAAATTAGTGTTCAAATTTTGGTTCGTTGTGCCTCATGTGATGATTTCTTGGGCAGTGTGTTGGAGTGCTGGGCATATGTTGTCCAGGATTGCCAACCGTGTAGACAATCTACTTCGGTACCTCGTCCTTGTCCAGGCACTGGTGGGCCAGCGCCATCTCCGCATTCTCATTGTACGAGCAATATACATGTCTCGTTCAAATTGCTCTTTTTGTGAGTGCTGTCACCTTACCTTCGACTAGCACGCAACTTGGCCTTGTCTTATGTCTACCCATTTGAGAGCAAGGCTAGGCTCGCATCCATGTCCTCTTGTCGCATTTTGCTTCTTTTTCTTTTTCTTTTTCTTTTTCTTTTTCTTTTTCTTTTTCTTTTTCTTTTTCTTTTTCTTTTTCTTCTTCTTTTTCTTTCCCCTTTCCTTCTTCTTCTTGCACAGTCTGGGATGTGTGTGGCGTTGTTGGTATTTTGTTGTTTTTGTTTTTCAGACCAGGTAGAGGCGTGGCCTGTGAGAATTTGAAATTGCATTTGAATTTGATCGGCGGGCGGTACGGTATGGGTATCAGGAGATGGAAATGGAAGGGCATGACTCGTCTGAACGGAGTAGTCAGCGCCTTGGTTCGCAAGGAACGAGGGATAACGGTATAGTATGTTTGAGGCGCTGGGACTAGACAGGGCGAGGCGAGGCAGATGGAAGACTTGCTCGTTCTTGTGTTAAGTTGTCTTGTCTTGTGCTGTGTTGCGTTGCGAAGCGCGACTGACTTGAGCTTTACGTGGACGTTCGTGGATGTACATACGCGCGAGAATCATACGCAGCCTCGCACTATTCCATGCAGTATCTAAACTTCACACACAGTACTTTTTCTATTCTAGCTGGAACAACGTCAGTGTAGTGTGTATGGCGTGCCTGGAATAGAATAATGCAAAGGTACTACTATACTATTTAGGGAGAAAGAAGCGGGACAAGCATGCGTACAATGTAATAGAGTATAACGCCCCAGCTCTGCTCTGAGTGTGAGTTGTAAGTTCGAGGGCACTGGGGTTTTAGCATGTGCCATATGGTATCACAGTAACACAGCGCCGAGGGCAAGCAAGCTAGATACGGAAGAGTATACCTCCCGAGTTAGCGCGCTTGGGCGTAATGATAGGGCTTGTGTAGACGACGACGCTGGCTGGAAAATTACTGCAGAGGAGGTAGGGCGAAATGTTCTCGGTGTTTGCTCGAGCGAGGAAAGAGAGAGCGTGCGTGATCCCTGGCCTGCCTGCACCAATGCATGCCCATTGCTAGCCAAATACTTAATGGCCAAAGTTCTCGAGCGTATTCTTGGAAGGGTGGGTAAGCGGTGGAATCGCATATTCAATTACAGCCGGGCGAAGCATCAGGGGCTACGTGCCACTATTACCATTCGGCTGTCATGCAGATGAGCACATTATACCATCGATAAAGCCAAGATAAGAACTTTACAAAGTCACTACTTGAGTCCTATTATTATGTGCAGTTTAGAAATGCACAGACAGACAGTTTTCGTACCAATGATCTTGATATCGATATCCCCAATGCCGCCCGCCCGTCTAGAGAAGAACCCCATCCACACACGCCCATGCACCTCCCACCTTACCCGAATACTCCTCCCCACCCCTAGATGCCTCCCCTTTTCACTTACTCTCCAGAAAGCTGCAAAATAAGCGTACTCGCCACATCCAAGAACGGAAACGGGCTCGTGCACCGCTTCTCCCCCTCCTTACGTCCTGCGCCCTTCTCGACGACTCTCTCCCTCAGCACCGCGCCATGCTCCCGCACCTCGCGCGCCACCTCCTCCGGCAGCGCGCCCTCGTTTAGCTGCCGCCAAACGCCCTTTTCGTCGTCCCACCCGTCGTCGTGGCCACCTGTGTTATTCGCCAGTTGGGACAGCGAAAGCGAGGAGTCAGACGTCGCCTTGATCTCGTGCACGAGGTTGGCGACGAGGCGCTCGTAGCCCGCGCACTTGAAGTCTACGACGAAGAAGTCGCGGTCGATGCTGTAAAGTTGGATTGTAAGGTAGATGTAGACGGCCTCGTCGGTGCCGGCGTAGCGCGTGCTGCCGGCGACGGAATCGCCTGCTTGGGAGCCGCTGGCGTCGCGTTCTGCCGAGGGGAGGGAGGTGATGCCATCGACGTGATTGAGCGACGAATGCGAGGTATTTGTTGATGAGCGGCGACGGAGCGCGGCGGGATCCTGCTGTAGGTCCACGCGGGAGGAGTGTGTTGATGATGGGTGTGCGACGCCAGGGGGGTACATGCCGTCCTTGCGGAAGCGTGCGTTGATCACCCAGGGGTCTTCGGGGATGCTATATCCCCAGTCGTTGGCGACACTATAGTGCTTCCTCTGGCGCCCCCTTGACTGCTCCTCTCCATTACCATTACGGACCCTGAGGTTTCGCCGATCGGGAGAGATGTCGGGGGCTTGCTCGCGATCCGACATCTCGTAGTCATCCTGCGAAGACGAAGATATCGAAGAGCCACGTGAACGGCTGCGAGAATTTTGTCTTGAGTGAGAGCCAGAATGCCGCGAGCCACTTCGGCTGCGGGACTGGCTGCCGCCACCGGCCCTCCTTATCTTGGGTACCTCCCAGTCCGCGCCCATTGCCTTGAGAGCTTTAAAGATAGCCAGCATGGCCTCGGCTGGTTGATTCCGAGACCGTATACCAAACTGCCATTTGACGGGCTTGGTCTTCTTGGATGGCAGCGCAGTCATGGGCTCAGGCCGCGGCCTACTGGTATCAGGGACGGCTCTGAAGTTGGGTCGCAGACGTCGTGCTTGCACAGCTCGCTCCTCTTCCGACTGCAAGGGATGTGGCGCAGTGTCAGTATCTTGGGGGTTCATGCCTGGTTTCGGATGGCCTTTCATGTACGCCTTGTGATATTCTGGAAGACTGCTCGGCAATACTGCTATTGTGCTCACCGGGGAACGGATACTTGTGATTTGGCTGCTTGACGTCGATCCTTGCCGTGCGCGTTCGTGGTCGGGCGGCGGAGGTATTATTTGCGGCCTGCTCCTGCTCAGCGCTTCGGGAATTGAGCCCATATAGTCATGTTGACTTGGAGGCGACTGGGCAAGGAAAGGTTGGAGGCTCTTGTCTCCAGTGACCAACGCTACATACAAGTCAGCATATTGCTCTCAATTTACCGTGTTATGGCAGTTTGGGAAAGCATATTATTATGTAACGTGCCGTAGTCAGAAGACTTGGGACCAGGATGTTCAACAGCAGAGATATAACCGGACAGGGATGTGTGACTTACGATTTTCCTTCATCATCTGATTTTCGCGGACAATCAAGTAGGCATCCTTGATTGCGCTTGGCTCATCGCGAGCGAGTGCTTCTTGAACATCGTTCTTCGCGTAGCCCATTGTTTTCCCTAGCTTACCAACGACCGTCTCGTGGAGCTTTTGCACGACGACCTCGGATTGTGACGGCGCTAAACTTCTTGGATCGATGGCCTTGTTCGGATCGACACCGGTGTCGTAGAAATCCTCTGGTGGCAGGGAGAGATATGCCGGAAGATCTTTGGTAAACCAAGGATCTTGGCGGATCTCGTTCACTGTGATGCGGTGGACCGGATTCACCATAAGCATCTTCTTAATCAAATTTACGGCGCCTGGTGACAGGTAGCTCGGGATGCTGTAGTTGCCCGCCGCAATCTTCTTGAACAGTGTTGGTATATACTCGTCGTCGAATGGCAGCCGTCCCACTAGCAGTACGTAGAGGATGACACCGCAACTCCAAACATCGACCTCAGGCCCAGCGTAGAGCTTACCAGAGATGACTTCGGGCGCGGCATAATTGGGGCTCCCGCAGCTCGTCTTCAGGAAGTTGCCATCGGTCATGATGTTGCTCAGACCGAAATCGGCAATCTTGACGTTGTAGTGATCGTCGAGCAGTAGGTTCTCCGGTTTTAGATCTCGATGAACAATCTTGTGACGATGGCAGTACTCAACAGCACATACTATCTGCTGGAAGAACTTGCGGGCCTGGGCCTCGGGAAGTCGTCCGTTATTTACAATGTAATCGAACAGCTCTCCACCGGCATACTCGAGCACCATGATAATCTCGGTCGGCGTTGTTATCACCGTATATCTAGGGAGAGTCAGCATAGGCGCCTGGACAAATTCGGTTTCACTTACAGCTTGATGATGTGCGGATGCCGCAGCAGCTGCAGATACTGGATCTCGCGCTCTATGCGGCCGGCCATGTCCCTTGTCACCAGTCTCTTCCGGTTGATGATCTTCAACGCGACTTTCTGGCCGCTGACCTGGTGGGTGGCCAGCTTGACCTTGCCGAACGAGCCCTCGCCGAGCGTCTTGACGATAGTATACTGGCCGAGGCGCTGGCTCGTCTTCGGATCGGCCTTGATCTTGGTCTCCTGCGCGGCCGTCGTAGGCGCTACCGGCGTAGACGCCATGTCAGGCGGTCGGGCAGAGGTTCGCCTTTGCGCAGGCATGGAGATGGACAGCTCCTCCAAGTCTTCATTGTCGATTGCGGCCGACATGGCTTGGGTTCGACTTTGGTAGCAGCAAGGCTGCGGTCGAGGTAAAGTGTATCGAGTTGTAAGTGCTTGCGATCGCAGGAGCTCTGGACGTGGGCACGTTCGTCTGTCAACCAGTCCACCAGCTCCAGCAGGCCGTCACAACGTTGTTGCCCAACGCTCACGCTGCCCCACTGCTACCGACGCGCTGGCGAGTGTACCATTGACCGACAAAGGGGTCTTTACAGCTTCGTATGCGCCGGAGCAGCCTTCTGAAGTTTTTCCTGCTGATCGGTGAAAAGAGGTCTCGGGGCGGCGGGGAAAAGCTGGGGCGCGGCTATCGTGGAGGCGTGCGTTGGACGGAGCGGAAGTGGGGCGACGACACGAGTCTGGACAGCGGCCGAGGACGGGCGGAAAGCTCTTCAATATGCGGCCGGGCTGACAGACACAGGACGCGGTGGTGCTGGACGAGGGCGCGCGCGAGGACAGAGGATAGCAGCGCCTGGATGAACGCGAAGGCACGAACTGCGATGACGGTCTTGCTGCGACTTCGCAACCCCTCACAGCTCCGTGCACAGACCCATTCGCGGCTACGACACGGCCTTCTGTCCTGTTCACACACGCAAAAGAGAAAAAGTCATAATGAAGTTTGGTGAAAACAATGTCGTCACCGCGCACAACGTAATGACTGGATAAGAGCACAGCGTCAGCTCCAGGATGCTGACTCGCTCCGGCTGCCCACCACGCGACGAGCCCAGCTGACCTCTGCCGTGCATCGTGGGTGGGCCCATGGCAGTCACGTTTGCGGAGCGAGCCGATCGGCCCAATGCATCTTCGTTGGGCCATCGCTCCATCCATGTTGCACAAGGCGTCATAGGGTCCTTCATGAAGTACGCGTAGGTAGTCGCATATCAGTGGACACAGCGAGCGCACTTGTATGTCACACTCATTGGTATGTAATTGATAGGGACACACTGCAATGTAGGAGAACGACATATCCTCTTCCAGCGATCCGTGGCTGGACAAAAGTTTACTTATGCTATCATCAATTGCCCTCCGAATCATCATTGTCGTCACCGCCACTCCCCATCTCTTCGTCTTCATCACCGTTCTCGTCTCCATCACCGTTCTCGTCTCCATCACCGTTCTCGTCTCCATCGTCGCCTTCGTCATCGTCGTCTTCACTATCCTCCTCATCGTCGCTCCCTCCATCCCCAAACCACTCCCTACAACTCCTGTTCCACTCCCCCTTGTCACTCAAATAATTGCACAAGCTACGGTCAATATCCATCCATGGATCCTCGTCCTCTTCCTCGGTGCTCGCCTCCCCTGTGTAGTGACTCAGACTAATCTCCGCCGCGTCATTGCACGGGATCTGGTCGAAGTCCAGCTGCATGCGATTGGGGTGGTACCTTTAGCACAATAAGAATAGATCCAGTGTGAGCAAGTTGGGGCGTACGCACCGTATGGCGTCCCAGAGAGCCCGCCACGAGCTCGCGCCCCGCCCAAAACACGTTTGCAGCTGCAGCCGCGTGAGCGCTCGACACTTGGTCTGCAGCCAAGCGGGGAAGCTGTCGAGATTGAGTGTGGTGGCCGTGGCCAAGTTGGTCAGCAAGGGGAGGTCCGGGAGGTCCTTCACGTCCACATCCTGCGGCGGCCACACGTTCGGGCAGAAGGAGGCGCCAGTGAGCAGGTCCAAGTCTGTGAGAGACGCTGCACAGCGCTGGAGGAGTGCACTAATCGCTTTGCCGCTGCGGGTCTCGACAGCTGCGGTCCGGTCGCCATCCCAGGAGAGAGATTCGCCGAGTTCTTCGGCGCGCGGGTTGAAGGTGAGGTGAGTGAGCTTGGTGCTGTGAGGCTGGTTAGCATCTACTCCAAGGGTGAATGGCTGAGGCGTCACACACAAGTCCAAGCCCGCGACGCGTACGTTGTCCGCCCATGCGAACTCGCCTGTGCCGTAGCAATCGATGGTCAGCAGCTTGATTTTCGTTGTGGAGGTAGCCAGACTCTCCAATGCGGCATCGAACAACGCCTCCCCTACCGGCGCCTGCACCTTCCTACAGTGCGTCTCATTGTGAGGAGAGCGGTCATGCGGGTGATGATGCCCATACACCACCGGTCCCAACTCTTTCCAGCTTTTCCCCTGGGTGCTAACATGATGTTTTGAGATATCATCGTCGAAATCCCAGTAACTGACCGAAACACCCTCTACACGGTCCAGCTGGCTCAACGCCTTCGCCCATGTTGCTGCCAGCTGCCCACTTTCAAGCACGGCCTTCGCTGCATTGGCACGAGACATGTACGCTTCGTATCCGGCCGCCAGCTCCTCCTCCGAAAACAGCGCTTGACCCTGGGGCAAATGTTTCTCGGTAAAGGCCCTGACACCCAAATCCTTGAGTTCCTTCGCTTTCTTGGTATTTCCCTCTTGAAACGACCTATACCCTCCTGTTATGCGGATTTCATCATGAAATGCATCTAGGGCTACGTAAAATGGCCTTACGAGAACTATGTCGTCGAAGAGCTCGCGCTTTGTCACCCAGCTCTCCTTGGTTGGCTCGAGAGTTACGCTCTTCACATACTGCTTTAGCATCGAAAGATCCGTTTTAGCTACGTGTTCTACGTGCTCCGCAGAAGCAACGAGGCGCACAGTGTTGAAGAGCATGTCCAAGACCATGGGCAGGTAAGCAAATTGTCTGCACGCTAGGCGGAGGTTCTTCAGGGTGGGGTAGTCATTGCTACGGTCTGTCAGATATGCGTGCAAACATGTTGTAGTCCACTGTGATGAGCTAGGTAGGGGCAATGTAACATACATAATACGCCAGTATCCCTTCGAGGTTATCGCCATCTGCTCCAATATCATGTTGAGCAGTTCGTTGGGCAGGCGCGTGAAAGCCGGGCTCGTAGGCTGCTCCGCGATCGCCATAGTGGTGCTTTGGTCCCTCATTTTGCCCCGCTGGATCCCCGATTTGAGGGTCTTGTGTCGTAGACGTGTTGCAAACAGTGTGCGCGGGAAGGCCCCAGGTCTGTGTACCGCCAAGTTGTCGTCGCTAAAACTGGTTAGACTGGCTAGCTTAGCTAGCTTACACCCTCCCAGGAAGTACGGGTGCGTAGCGGGGCAGGGATTTTCTCCTTGTGAAGGACCACAAGAAGGTCTGATCCCCCCGGACACGCTACACACCCGCACTTCCTGGAGGGTGTAGGAGCCTTCGTGTTAGCAACCTCTCATGCCTCTTTAATACCGCCCACTTTGGATCGTTCAGACCGCCTTACTATGACCTGGTACACCGGGAAGTCTAGAACATGATTCTTGGGGATGCTTGTATACCTTTCGGCCGTAAATGATCCGTGCGGTAGAGCAAACCCAGTCAGACAATAAAAATACTCCATGGTATACGGTTGAGCGGAGTCGGAGTATATTCAAGGACGGCTTCGATTTAGTCCACCCATCGATCGACCTTAGCGTTGGTGTGCACATGTGGAGGGTGCTGGGCCTTCATCCTTTACTTCTATATCAGCTTCAAGACCGACAGCAACATCGATGTTCGGGCGACAGCAACTCAGAAGCATGGGTCTGTGTCGGTACGTTGGACTCTTGAATGGAAACTATCCCAATACTGAAATCTGCGTAGCTCATCCATTTGGAAAGCCATCTCGCAGTCGATACAAGACATCGCACAGTTACGTTCCTCCAGTCTGCAGGAAACTGGTAACCTGGACGACAACTTGATGGCCTACACCACAACGCGTACCATCACACGTCATACCAATTCGGCTTCACCATCTCCTGCCGCCGACTTTTTTCCACCCGTGATCGACCCCACAAACGCATGCCAATTGTCAGCAGTAGACCGTGCAATGATTTACCAGCCACCGCCGCCGCCGCTTCCCCAAGTGTCCCCACCTCCAGGAGCGTTGCCAGACGCAGCAGCACCAGCATTGCCGGAAGCTTCCCATTGGCCGCCTCCTCCTCCGACGGCACCACCATCTCCGGCAGCATCACCTCCATCAATGGGCTCTTTGCAGCGCTGAGGCAGTTAGCAGAAGCATCTTCTTGTAGAGGGGAACGCTCACCTTAATGGTGTGACCCATCTCACCACAGTTCGAGCACTTGACCTTGGACCAATCCTTCGGTTCGGGGCAGTCGCGTGAGAAGTGACCCTGCTTCTCGCAGTTGCGGCAAGTTACGTTGTCAGGGTTGCGCGGCTGGTCGCACTCCTTGGCTATATGATCCTCAGAGCCGCAGTTGCGGCAAGTTCGGGGTGGACGAGCTTCGACGTTAGGGCACTATTTAAGCAACAAAGTCAGCAACTTCCTAACAATACGAGTTGAAACAACTTACGTCTCGTGAGAAGTGGCCAGTCTCATTGCACTTGCGGCATTCAACGCCCTCAGCCGAACGAGGCTCGGGGCAATCAGCTGCCTTGTGACCTTCCTGCTTGCAGTTCTTGCAGGCAAAAGGGCTGATGCGTTCCTTCGGGCAGTCGCGCGCACGATGGCCCTCCTCCTTGCAGTAGACGCAGTTAATGACCGGAGCCGTCTTTTCGTGCTCAACAAGCTCTTGCTTGCAGTGCTTCCTCACGTGGCCGAGCTCATTGCAGTTCGAGCACATGGGCACGCCGCGATCTTGAACGAAGCCGGCGGACTTGAGTCGCTCCAGGTTCTCTGCAGCATCCGCAGGCCAACCTTGTGCCAACTTGGCACGGCGAGGCTTAGCCGACAATTGGATCGAAAGGACGAACTCTCGGTCCGGATTGCCGATGAGATCCACGATAGTCATGTATGGAGCGACTTCTTGCTTGAGAGCTATCAGGAAGATTGACAGCTCTGAGTCGCGAAGTGCAGTCTCGACCTCGGACACGTTGAACTCGCCGTCGATGGCACGAGCGTATGCGCGCAGGCAGGTACGGAACGCATCCAGGTCCTTCTCGTCTGATGCAGTAACAAGCTTCATCCAGGCCTCTTCGGCCTCTAGCTCAGGGACGCCGGTCCAGTCGATCTTGCGGCGGGAGCTGCACTCGAGGGCCTTGTGACCAGCTTCGCCGCAGAGCCTGCAAGTAGCGCTGGGACAGCTGCGCGCACTATGGCCTTCAACACCGCAGGAGTTGCAAGTGCCGGTGAAGGGACGATCGACCTTGGGATTGGTGCAGTCAGCCTTATTGTGACTGTAGCTGGGTTAGCGACCATGTCTCAGTGCCAATTGACTGGAGCTCACTCACCCGACCTCGCCGCAGTTGAAGCACTCGCCAGTAAGACCGCCACCCTCAGGCTTGTCAGGGCAGTCGCGAGCAAAGTGGCCAACTTGGTTGCAGCTATGGTGTGTCAGTACAACCGGTATTCAAGGGTGCAAACAAGAAAAACATACACTCGGCAAGTCCTGTCACCGGCATCGCCACCTCCGCCGCCGCCAGAATCATCGCCGCCAGCGCCCCAGGACTCACCGCCGGCGTTGGCAGTTGCAGTGTTGGCGCCGCCGTTCCAGCTGTCGTCCCCTCCGCCGCCGCCGGAACCCCAGGCATCCGCACCTGTAGAAGGGTTAGCAGGGTCAGATAGGTTGTGGTGTGCCACTTACCATCAGTACCCCAAGACATTACAGTCGAGTCGGCCGAAGCTGTGAGAGGCTTGTGACGTCTAATGGCGAGGTCAGCATCTTGTTCAGCCCAGAGCAAAGCACAGCGAAAAGGGACGGCTGAGCTACAACAGCAGGGGCGAAAAGTCCCTGGAAACGAGCTCCTCGGTGTCTGGCGAAGGTGTACGCGGCGGGGTACTTACCTTGTTGTGTACGTGTCGTTCGCACAGGGCACCTCGCAAGTACTTTGCGGACGTCGTAGCGAAGGAACAAGATGTAGTGGTAAGGAAGAAGAGAAGAGATGGTAAAGACGGCTGCTTCTTATATGTGGATCGGAGCCGAGAAAATCCGGGCGTCGTGAGAGTAGAGGGAGGAAGGAGCTGGTTGCTAGGTGAAGGTGAGGCAAGCGCGGTTGCAGTGGAAGGCAAGCACGGTTGCAATGGAAAGGACGAGGACAGCTTCCACGTGTCAGGTGAGGGACAACCACTGGACGCGCTTTCAACGGACTATCTCGGCAGTAAGAGAACAGCTTCACCAAGTGACGAAGCCATTAGAGAAGCACGAGGATGTACGCACGTTCTGAGCGGCCTCGTGGTGAGAGAACGTTGTGAGAGACTGCATACTGGACCTCGTCCGAGGGACGGCTTAAGCCGAGCAGACACGTTACTAGCTCATCGTCATTCAGATGGCGCCGATGGACTACATACGGTCACTGGACCAAGCGCACTGTCCTGAAGCTGCTTTTGTACAGCTGTAACTGCAGAGCAATAACAAAGACACAGAAGAGTGCCACAGGAAAGCGTGCAAAACGCCAGCTACCACAGCATCCACGCGTCAAACTTCCTCAAGCACATACAAAGAGAAAAAAAAAAGCCTTTAGACCACAGCGCGGCACAAGTTAACTGGCATGCATCCACACGATGGGTAACGAGAGTGAAGGCTTGCAACACCGCAAGAGCACCTGTCCTTTGACCCTGCACACGAAGACGCCGGGGCGCAAACATCACAACCGCGACACCATCAAACAATTCCACACGGTGACAGAGCAAGACAAAAACGTCCATTGGTATTGGTATCAAAGTCATGCACGCTCGTAATCATACCCCAATGCGAACCCCAAACGACAAACGCCGGCATCGCACAACATGGTATACAAAACCGCAGACTGGATACCGGTCCAGAGAGATAGCCAAACAGCTACAGACAAACTCAGACACAGCAAGGATGGTGAAGTCCCAGCGTCAAATGTCTGTACTTTACACACCGCGGAACTATTCAACGTTAGCATGTATCCTGCGCAACTCGAACGAAGCGGGGAGAACTCACCATCCTCACGACGAGGAACCACATCGCCCCGATGAACCTGAACAGCGACAGGCCCGCCACACTCCACAGCACAACCGCGAGATAGATCGTCGCCGCATCAGTCTTCTTCTGTGCCGCCTCATCCGGATCGCTAACCGTAACCTCCAGTCCACCCGTCTGCAGCACAGCCGCGCAAAGCGCCAAATTGCAGAACATCCAGAAGAGCACAACACCAGAACGGAAGCCCTTGTAGTAGTCTTCCTGCTTGTCGGAATCAGACACAACCTTTTCCGGCTCTTTGTACTTCGTGGAAAAGACCTGGATCTCCGCTTCGTACTGGGTGTTGAGATCGGCATCGTCGGTCGGCGCGTGAATCTCGGCCTTTCCGTCTGCTTTTGTTGTGACCGAGGGCAGCTTCTCCGCTTTGGTGTCGCCCTTGGTACCCCAGGTGATGTCGTGCGTATTGCAGAAGGCGTACACGTTAAGGATGTTGATATAGGTCGGCGTCATGAGGAGATACTGGATGAAACACGTAAACATGTGCCATGGGTCCAAAAAGAGGATCGAGACAATGAACCACATGAGGTATGTCGAAGCAAGTGATACCACCAAGGTAAAGAAGATCTTGTCTGCAAAGATATCGCCGACATTGAACCCTTTATTGGTTTTGATTTGCTCCTGGACCGATCTGACCGTGATGAATATTGAGGCGAACATGAGGTATGCCATGATGATGCACCAGAAGTATACCATACTCATATACCATCGATTTGATCCTTGTGGTCGATTACCGAGCGCAAGGATGAAACATGTGATCAGGACGCCGATATATAACCATTCGAAGATGATGAAGAGGACTTTTCCAGCTGTGCCAATTTCCGTGGAGAGTGACTTGGTCAAGATGACGAAAACCAGGAAGAAGTTACCGAGAGCGAACCAGGCGAAAATCATGTTGATGGTCTGATAGAAGAATTCCACAAGGAACATCATCTTTCGAAGGAACGAGTGGTCACTGCGGAAGATGTCGAAGGAATGGGCCAAGGCGTACACAGCGGCGAAGAAGGAACCGTTCAGCCATCGTCTTCGCTGCAGGATAAAGTCGGCCATCTCGACCGGAACGTCCGTCTCTCCGTTGGCAGACTTGACGTACTGCAGGATCCAGTGGCAATTCCTCTTTGAGACGAGTTCGAAGCAAAGGATACGATCCTCGGCAAGATACATGTTAGCTGTAAACACACCAGCATTCGTTCCATGCATCTTTTCACCGAGGAAGTATTTCTCCAAAGGTCCAGTACCCGTCTTGTCGTTTTGTAAAGCGACGTAGCGGTAGGCGGAGAAAGCTCCTGGAAGCACAGAAATGAACCCGAATGCAGACTCCAGCGGCTTGTCCAGGATGTTACTCATTTTGTACTCAAAATTCTGCGTCGCAACAAGCGGGTTCAACAGCTTCTTCCCGTGGACCAACATAGCTTTGATCTCACCGCAAGCGCCGGCGCACATGGGCTCCAAATCGAACGCTCTCCAAAGATGGTAGATGGAGTCTTTGCCGGGTTTGGTTCCAGCGTCCAGCAATACACAAATGTTCGGATCGAGCACCGCTCCGAAAGCTTGGAAGAACCATCTGTGCGAATTGATCTTTTTCTGGTTCTTCTCCTTTAAGCAGAAAAGCATCTGCACAGGTGTGTTGCCCTTCTTGACACCCACAACACCCTTTTTGATGTCGAGGGTCATTTGCGTAGTGTACTATATATGTGTTAGCTCCGCTTAAAATGCACCAAATGTACAAATCACCTCATAAATATGTGCAGTCACATCTTTGCCGTTGACCTGCTGCTTGGCAATGCCATCTTGGTAGACACCGAGCGCCGCTAGCACGGCCCGCGTTCTTGGATTGATCTTAGCACGACCATCGCTGACGACACAGACCACGATCTTCTTCCACGCGTCCTTGCCCCACGTCTTGCTGTTTGTACGCGAGTTCATGTACTCGATGTTCTTGATCACACCCATCATGGTTCGCGCAAACAGCTCGTCCTCTTCGTTGTACATGGTAACGACGATGAACAACTCGGTGTGTCTCGGCTTTGCGAATAGCTTCTGTCGCAGTGTGAAGCGCTCCTCGTCAAAATGGGCAGGGTCGCATGTGGCAGCCGAGTAGCGCATATGCGTGAATTCGTCACGCTCTGGAGGCTGTGCATGCTGGACCTGATTGAGCAGCCGCGGCGGAATCGGGCAGTCGAGCACCAAATTTCCTTTGAACAGTTGCACCTCCTTGACCGTCTTCCATCGTTTTATGGGCGCAGGGCTCGGAGTGGGCAGCGGCTCATCATGAAACGGGTTCTCAGCGTGTAGGTGACTGTCGTCGCCTGGATGGTATTCATCGTGATCGAGTGGCTCATGCGGATCTGGTCCATAAGCGTCGGCACCGCCTATCATGGGCCGCCTATCATCGTCTTGCCAGTAGTGGTCAGGCTGTGCGCCATATGGGTGCGGGCTCTCGTCATGCGGTGAAGGATCGTAGGGCGGGTTGTAGTACGCATCGTGATGCGCTTGAGGATCGAGCGAGTAATTACTGTCCTGGCGATGCGGCTGCGGATGCGGATGCGATATGTAATCGTCGTGATAATCGGTTGCGCCGTAGGGAATGTTTTCGACCGAATACTGTGCGCAATCAGTTCCATATCCTTCGTGCGCATCTCGAACACACATACACTTGGCTGTATTTGGAGCCTGTCACCTGGTGTGCCAGGACCGGGCCCAGGACCCATGGGGATTTCCAGCGGGCCGGCTTGCGAATGTGAATAGCTATCAAGCTGGTAGTTCGCCAGTGGATGCCCTGGCGAGGGCGTCCGACCTGGCCGTCGCGGATCCATGTCCTCGTCTATGTGGTGTGCGGTCAGCGATTGTGTACAACTTCCTCCGCGCGATAGCGATAGTTAATGTTGTTGAATAGGCGATTATAGCGCTGCGTCGGCGACAAGGTCGATTTGTAGGCCTCTGTGTAGCTGGGTATAGCTAAAGTGCAGGAATGATAAGACCAAGCGAGGGAGGCGCGGTTCAGGGCCACGCGGCAATCCGCAGCACTATAAGCTTTCTGGGGGGCAGGGCGAAGACGACATACCAAGACGATTATAGCCAGACATTGTGAAGGGGAGATGCCTGGTTGCTTTGCTGCGTCCTCAAACTTCAAACGTCCTTGGCAGCGGCGGGAGAATGAGATCACCGAGGCAGGCTTCTTGTTTACCTACGACAGCGCAACCCAGCGAATGTCGAAGCAGTGCTTGGTGATTCTCCACGATGATGCGCTTTGTGGCTAAGCGCGTTGGTTTCAGATAGGTTTTGTGGAGACAGGCGTAGTGCGATTGTTTACCCAGCAACGGCGGCTTTGCGCAACGAGCGATGGATCACGGCACAGTGACGGCGAGCAAATGAGACTCCAAACGAATTCTCGTGAGCGTGTCTGCTCGGTGCGAGTGCTTTTGAAATATTTGCACCGCTCAGCCGCTATCTCCTCGCTCAACGCTCACTCGCCAGCCTGAAACTGGTCTGCGCCCCTGCAACACACATGACAAGCGGATAGCGGCGGTGGCTCTCTTTGCGCCACACGCACCGCCGCACCCCTCCGCGAGCGAACCCGTTCTAAATATACCGCTGACAGCCCTGCATTGCGTGGCACACTGACTTTATTCATCGTGGCTTAGGATCGACGAACTGCTTTGTTTACGTGCGGAACAATTGAAAGGCAGACTCAACTCTTGTCTCTTTGCTCTTTGCTCCTCTCGAGATTGCGATTCCTTCATCAATTTTAGCTGAATTGGTTTGGCTATGGGGCGTACGGCTGACGCTCCTGTACGTCCGTATTTGGGCTCCAGTAGCGAGCAGGGCGACGATGCGTCCGGTCAGTCGCAACTCGTATCTGCGCGCAGAAAATGTGCCGTCTTCCGAATAAGCCCGAGGCTAGCTCGTCGCCTCTTGGTACCATTGCTCTATAACGTCCTGTGCATCATATCTAGATGGGTATCATAGTGTCTTTCGTCTCTCATGCTACTGTCCGTGATGCTCAACTCAGCTCTCCATTCTCCAGCGCCTCTAGAAACGCCTTCGAGAACCTCACAGCCTGCTCGTATGCCATCGTGAACCCGTCGTTGCCGCCATAGTACGGGTCCTGCACCTCCTCACCTCTTCCGCCTCTTCTCTGCTTCCCTCCAAAATCTCCAAACAGCATGACTTTTCCCACTCCTTCCTCGCCGCCCTTCCGCTTCACCTCCCGCGCGCGCAGATCCAGCAAGTCTTCCAAGTTATTGTCGTCCATGGCTAAGATGTAGTCGAACTCTGCAAAGTCCGAGGATGGTCTGAACTTGCGCGCGGCGTGTGTGTAGCTGGTAATGCCCTTCTTCTTAAGTGTCTGCATGGTGCGCGAATCGGGATCGTCGCCAACGTGGTATGCGCCAGTGCCGCACGAGTCGATGTTGCGGATGAGAGGATGGGGCGACGCAAGCGGTGGGCGGGTCACTTGTGGAAGTCAGTTTGATACATGAATGGGCAGCTAAGGTCAACTTACGCGATTGGAACACGCCTTCAGACATGGTCGAGCGGCCTGTTGGAGTTAGCTGTGCGCGAAGAACAAATCTGGCACGCGTACAAATGTTGCCTAGGCAGACGAAGAGAACGGACACAGCTTGTGCCGATCCCTTTGCAGGGTCCTTCGAATGCGTGTTCGTCGCATGAGTAGCAGTCGCTTCTCCAGCCGTCATCGTGAAGGCGCTTCCAGATGTGGTGAAAGCAGAGGCTGAGTGTTTATCGAGCCGAGGCGGGCCAAAAGGTTGATCGGCAGGGCCCGATGACGACGCGGGGCACCCCGGTTTCCTTTGCTCGAGCTGCACTATGTGATCACATATATTGCTCAGCTACAACGCCCAATCTCGTAAATATTGGAGCTCCTCTCAGGCATTTACATCCGCTCTCCAAGCTTCCACGGATATACACCCGTGGACATATCGAACACACTTGACCACCGAATTTCAAGCTTCGCAGTAGCTGCATGTCCCAATCATCCTCCCAAGCAGCGCAGCGCATCGAAGCCCTATCCGCCCAACTACCCTCCAAACCACATCCACCCACAATGTCTACCGAAAAGAAGCCCCCAATCACCTGCCACGTCCTGGACACCTCCCTCGGCCGCCCCGCCGCCTCCATCCCCGTCACCCTCACGCTTCACAACCCACCCTCCTCGTTGTCCCAATCCGGTCTCACCTTCAGCGGCACAACAAATTCCGACGGCCGCGTAACATCATGGAAACCGTCATCACCGTTCAGTGCCGACGGGCTGGAGGTCATCTTCAAGCGTGAGGGCGATCAAAGATACAGCTTGACTTTTGACACGGAGAGTTACTTCGGGGAGAAGGGGGTTAAGACGTTTTTTCCGGAGGTGGAGGTTAAGTTTGTGGTCAGGGACGGCGCCAAGGGTGAGCATTACCATGTGCCAGTGTTGCTGAGCCCGTTTGGGTATACGACGTACCGGGGGTCGTAGAGGATGATGCGTAATCGGCGGAGATTGCCACAAGATCGGTGAAAGGGCAGATCTAGGGATGCACGTATGATAGAATCATCATGAGCGACTGGGTGCTAGAATTGTTTGGCACTTGCAAGAGTTTGGGAATTTCCGTGGTAATACAGAGCTTAAGATCATGCATTTTCTAGCGACAGGCCTCAATCGAGAAACAAGACTTACTTGGAAAGACTTACAGAGGGTCGAGAAACTGAACATTGCCTAGTTTCGGATCATATTGTATAGGGTTCGGGTAGCAAGAACGGCTTCCCGCTTCCTATCTCTGGTACTATCCTCCAGCCTTTGCTCTGCCCACGGTAAAAAGGCATTTCCCCATGAATGGCTCGTCAAATACTGCTGAGCTCGAACTATGGTACAGAACACCAACCTGTGAAGAACATAATTCTCAAGATATATATATATTCCCGGTCACTATTCCCACGCAATACCTCTATTATCATCTCTACATACTGCTTCCAAAGTACCACCTCTAAAAGAACCATCCACACTAAGATTCCATCTTAAACACCACACCTTCCACACAACTACCACAATGAACCCAAATCAAGACACACGAAGCACCTTCCCCACCCTTCCCATCTGCTCCTTCTGCCTCCGGCCAGCCCAAACACCTGGATCCTCCTCCCTCCCCACCTACCAGCCCCGTCCCATCCGACATCCCCGACTTCGACAACGCGCCCCCGCCCTTCGATTTCTTCTTCCCACGCCTGGAACTCACACTCCACCACCTCCAAAAGCACAACCCCATCCTGAACGAACATGACGTGCACGTCGTACTAGCTGCCTACGTCCGCATAGCCTTCGACGCCCTCTCTGCGTACCGGTACGTCAGGCCATGGCTGTCGGAGGAGCTACGTAGTTCTACCCGCGACATGGAGTGGGCGATGGACCACGCGGAGGAGGCTTTCAGGGCGACGTGGGACGCGACGCCGGTGTCGCTGCGGATGTTCGTGGAGGAGATTGACTTTCAGTTAATCTTCGAGGGGCTGGTGGAGGAGATCTTCCCTGCGGCAAGGGAGAATATCGCGGAGGAGTATCTGGGCTCGCGGGTGTTTTTGTGGGTGTATGCGACTGCTACGGATGATGTCCCTGGGTGCGGTATTAGTAAAGAGGTGTTGGAGAGTTGGGTAGGAGGCGGTAATGTGAGCGCGCGGACGAGGGACTTTTGGCCGCTGTGCTGTTCTAGTGAGATTGACTGGGCGGCGCTCGAGCAGGAGGAGGATGAATACGAGTTGGTGGAGGACTTTGAGGGGCTGGATGTCTTCGTTGACCGGGTGAAAGTCGATATCAGTCAGCACTCGACGCCGTACGTGCCTGTCAGCGGCGCGTCACTAACGAAATGCGTGATTTGTCTGGACGAGGACGAGCAAGGTGGCTTTGTGGCTCTGGACCTATGTGGACACGTGTACCACGGCGAGTGCTTCGAGGAGTGGGCGAATGCTGGATCCCGCGAAGTGTCATGTCCGCTCTGCAGGATAATCGTCTGCGAAAGGGAAAGACTCCCGCAGTCGGCTTCCGACCTCATCGAAAGCCTTAGGGGGGATGAAGAGTTCTTTGGAAACTTCAGGCTGGTTGAAGACGACGACCATGAGGAAGATTCCTCAGCATCCTCTTCAACACATGCCCCCCGGAGTGACGCTTGGGCTGACGACTCACCGCCCACTCTGCTCCATAATTTTGAACCAGCTGTGGATGCCGCACCCGACGAAGACGGCACAGAGTTCGAACATCTCGCCGCAACGGAGACCAGTGCCGCTGCGATCCGTCAAGTCACATCCTTCTTGACGGACCTGAGGTCCCGCATTCGAATACTGCAGGGCGACAGAGCCGTCGAGCAAGCGCTGGATGCAAGGATCAAGGCGAACGCGACAGCCTCGATGCACGCCATGGTGTTGCTGATAAGCATGGGCGTCAATATTCGGGAGACGTGGCCAGACTGGGACGTTACCTGTGGAGAAGGAATGAGGGGCCTCGAGGACGTAGAGGAGTCGAATGACGATGAGAATATATGAGAAGCTGGCGATGCAGCTTGAGGTCCGACTTACCCTAGACACAGTGGCAGACGCAAAGAACCAACATACCTAGCGCTACAATCTACTAAATCCCATCCCTTGTGAAGAAGTAAAAGTCGGCGATATCAATATCACTGTGTAGCCTAGGGTAACTTACAACGTGACATGTATTGAAAACGCATAGTTTCCCTTCTGCTGTGATTTTCTCCGGGAGCTCGTAGCCCTCTGCGTTTCTTATATCCTTTACTCCGCTTCAGAGTGAATGTTCGTACATAGCATTATGCTGACTTTGAAAAATGTACAGGAGCCACTCGAGGAGACACGGGCCCAATCAACTGTTTGTCGAGGCTTTACGAGCGCGTAGAAGCGTCCTTCACTCACAATTACCCCCGTCACTACTGGATCACGCGGCGCATAGATTCGATGCGCACCAAGCGACAGAATTTCGGGTATATATATTACCATTGTCAAGCTTACCTTTGTACGATACCCAGTCTACATGTCAACTGGCGGGTTGGTTACCTACGTGTATTATACTTTGAACTTTAGGTGATCCTGCCTGACTCTTGTGGCGGTTCGATCCCGCGGGCAGTCAGGAGCCTACTGTTCTTTTTGCTCTTTTTGTTTGACTTTTTTTTTGTTAGCCGGTGCGCTCTTGAGCGACCTTTCACCTCCTGCGAGCGCGTTGGGCGGTCTCCTAGGTAACCGAGTCGACCTGAGCTGAGGGATATCTCTTTGACGAAGAAATTGCGAAGGACTTGTAGAAGTAAGATTTGCTCATTATTTGGTATTCAAGCATATGAAGTTCGCTGGCAGATACATGCGAAATATAATGCTTACCACGATCTGCACGACGCCTGTGCTGCCTCGTCACGATGAGCCGGATCAGCAGGATAATCGTCAACGGATCGCCGGAGTGCATGCTGATCGATCTGCCCTGCTCGCTATAGCACATGTTTTAAGCCGCAAGGTTAGAAACGTCCCGGAGGTATACGTAAAGCAAGAACGAGCTTGGATCCTGATGGCGCATGCGGGGAAGCTGGATGATAAGTCGTCGTTAACCAGCCGGAGTAAGTGTTCGTTTTGAATTTATTGCTTCACGCATGTTGCTGTAGGTATAGTGACTACAACCAAGATTGCGAGGCTCTTCCACACCACAGAAAGACGTCATCTTGTGGGCAAAAACAACATTAATAAGGCAAAGGTGAGGAAGTCATTTCGGATATGCATAAGACAAGAAAGACGTTGTCCTACCGCCAAGTCTCCCCTTGTCGATAAGCAGACGATCAATCGGTCTGGCTCAACGGCAATTCTCCGAAGGCAAGGAACATGCCTCGAGCTTCGTGCGACGGATCAAAAGGGTCTACAGCAGGCCGCGCGCTGAGTGGTGCAGGCGAGGAGATTGCGCGTACCTCTGCGGTTGCATCCGCCAGGGAGAGAGGGAAGCGTGTGGCACGACGGCGCGGTCATCAGAGGCCCTGAGCTTTATGCCATGAACTGTGGCTGGCTGCATCCGGGCCAGCGACATCTGGCGGGTCTGTTTGTCTCTATTTGGAGCCTCGGACGAGCTGTCAATTGTTTGAGCAGAGTGGGGATGTCAAGATGCGGACGTTTCGGAGTTTCCCAAAGGCGTACTGTGGAGCTGCTGGCGCTGCCTCGAGGAACAGCTGTGCTACACGTTGCATACCGCGACCGCTGACCGACCATGTTACGCGCAATTACGATACTTGCGACCCCGCGAGCTGGAGCTCGTCGTGCTTGTGGTTGCGCAAAGCAGCGATCAAGACGGAAGGGGTCGGTACCCATGCAGAAATAGATTGGCCGTGGCTGCGCGTCGCATCCTCGACCAAGAAGGCAGGGCGAGTGTCAGCTGCGGCCAATATTGATTGCCCGCTCCCGGTGTCCACACACCAGGACCACAGACCAAAACGCCCGCCTTTCCCACACCGCAGCAAACAAACATCTTCTTTGTTGCGTCTTCAGCACTTTGCCGTTGCTGACCCGAAGCGCCACGACTGTTGGGGCTTTCGAAACAGCAGTCCACTTACCGACCGAGCCTAGGGCAATCTGCGGTCTGCGCAGCCAAGTCCAGCCCCGGCGCCCCATCATCCATTCTCCTCCCTCTCCACCCTGCCTCAGTCCTCCCAGGCCCGCCTTCGCTCCCACAGTCACTCGTTACCTCTTTTCTCTTCTCTACACGCACCAACTCGGCCGTCTGTCTCTGCCAGAGCCGTACCTCGCGTCGTCTTGTGCTGGCCTGCCGCCGACCTACCCGTCAACCCTCCGCGCCGACCGTGACATTCCGTCGCGACTGCCGTCACCATGGCGGCCCAGACAGGTACACGCCATCCCGACCCTCTCCGCGCTGTCCAGACTGACATGTCAGACGTCGAAAACGTCATGCGCACCATCTTCAAGCGCTGCGTCGTCTGTCCCAGCGAGGCGCCCTCGTGTCCCGACGCATGCAAGGACGGTGTCAACTGCGTTCAAACAACCCAGACGTGCGACGCCTGCCCCCAGGCAAAATGCCAAAGTATCGGAATCCAGGGCTCCGATTCTAGCTCCGGGAAGCCCAATGTAGGAGCCATCGCAGGCGGTGTCATCGGCGGTGTTGCCTTCATTGCGATATTGGTCTTCGTCATCTGGAAGTTCTGCATGAAGGGCAAGAGACGGTCATGGGTTGAGGAACAGGGATGGAACGACGGAATGGACATGTCGACCGCGCAAGAGAAGCAGGACAACGATTTCGCTTCGCGGAGGAGCACCAGGGCATCGACACATACAGTTGCTTCCATGGCGTCTTCCGTCCTCACGCGCGCTTCCAACATTATCCAGATCGCCTACATCCCCGGCGTTACAAATCGCTCAGGCCCCGGATCTCCAGATTTGCTTGTTCCACCTGTTCCTCCGATTCCCGCCATGTCTCCTTCCTCAGGTCTCAGCAGCCCGTATGCAGCGTCCGAGCAGCACTTCTTCGTGCCAGACTTCCGTGATTCGATGGCGTCTGGGTCCACCGACGTGCGCAGCAGCTACGCCCGCACCAGCATCGCCCCAAGTCTCGCTCGTGCCAGTGTTGCTTCGACCGTCTACCGCCAGAACGCCATTGTTTCCCCTTTGCCAGCGCAAACCATCGTGCGAGGAAAGGCGGCAGTCGTGAGCGTCAAGTCGAGCGGTTCCAACAGCCCGGCAGAGACGCCCATGGCAGAGACCCCGCCGGTTCCTCAGATTGATCCCAAACACTCAGTCAAACCGATCCGCATCCAGATGCCACGACAGGGCAGCGGCGCTCCGTCATTGAGCCCTCAGAACTCAGTTCGCAGTACCGCCACCCTCGGCCCAGTGCGCGCACTCAACATCACCAAAAAGAAGGGATCCGATGTCACCCCTCCCAAGAGCTCTTCCTCCAACCAGAGCGACCTGACGGGCTCAACAGCCATATCCGACCACCCGGTGCAAGCCATGCGCCCTCTTACTGAATACTCGGTCACCTCGTCCGACGATGGTGTCGCACATGCCCGTGCGCGCAAAGCCGGAGATGTAGATTCGGACTCGGACTCCGGGGATGACGATCACGCACGCGCGCGTCAAAGCTTCCTGCGCGACAGCGCCCTTGTCAGCGAGTTCTCAGACGACCACTCGATAGCCGACCTACGGTCGCCCTTCTCCGACTACGCTGCCACCGACCGTCCTGTCGCACCGCAACGGCAGACGTCGCGGTCGAGCAGGCTGCAGGCCGCGCCGATGACGCCCATTGTCGAAGAGTCGGGGAAGCGACACAGCGCTGCGTCCAAGAGGACGCAGAGCCCTTTCTCCGACGACCACCGGAGCGATCTTTAATTGCATCGCTTCCGTATGAAAATCTTTTTCCTTGATGTTTGTTACTCTCGACACGGCGTTTATGGAACGCAGCCTGTCCAATCGACGGGCGCGCTATCTTTCTTTCTGGGGGTATCACAGCCAAGGCGGCCTTCTCTGTCATCTCTCTCTCTCTCTCTACCACACTACCTTAGCAGTCTCTCATACCATACCTTTCTTGTAACTTGTATTTCACTTCTAAGATACCCTAGCTTGGAACCGACGAGGTTCGCGGGGCACCTCTTTTTTTTGTGGGGGCTTAGGGGTTGAGGCCTAATTGAGGCGCGTTGTCTGTCGTAGGCCTTTTTAGCGAGTGACGACGCATGGATCGTTTAGCTGAAGGATGGAATGGAAATTGAAGTCATGTTACGAATGAAGCACCGATGTGCAAGGTTCGGGATGGGATGTATGTAGCATGGACTGGGCTAATGAAGCGTGTTGTTGATCAAATCATGCAGTTGTGTCGTCTTGCTGTGGTGTATTTGTGGAGTGGGGTGAGGTCGATGTTCTGTGCGGATATGTGACTGTTTAAATGGGTCTGTCGAGGTGGCATGCCTCTACTCTTACTCAGTCCATTCGTTGCTCACTACTTATTCTCAAATCAGCCGATACCTATGGTATTCATCCAAATACACTGGAATCGCCAACGAACTTGAAAGTGGCCAATTCATAGGTCGAAGAGGCGATGAAGTGTGACTGACTTGATCAATATCAATGATGCTCTCACTTGTGATTATCAGTTCAGAGCCAGCGTGCGTGTGCTTCGGGACGATGTTTATGAATTGGATAACTAGCCGTGCTCGAAGCAGTCTTAATTCGACAAATAGAACTACACCCCGATATGTTTGTAAGCACTCACTATCCACGCGATTTGCAATGCTAATAAGCCAGTTTCATACGACACTATCCTATAGCACGACAAAACAACAGTGCCCTTTCGGCGCGATCAAAAAGCGATTGTCGAACTCCATCATCTCGTCTGTCATGCATGATGCAAGCCGCGCCCCCCGACAATGTCTGAAGAACATGGCTGCTCCCAGCCTGAGCTCCATCCACGCCAGATGTAGACCGATGCAGACTCTGGACCCTGCGCCGAAGGGGTGCATCGCCGTCTTCTGCGCGGAGCTCATCGCGGACTTATTTAGGAAGCGGTAGCCGTCGAACCTTATCATGTTAGAACATGTGTGCAACTGTGTGAAAGGCATCGCAAGTGCTAAAAGAGAACGTACCTTAAAGGATCGGTCCACAGATCGGGATGCCGGTGGATTGTATATGCCTGCGTGCTGACTTCAACGCCTCGGGGGATTTGGTATCCTCCAAATACGGCCCCTTCCTTTGGTACCATTCTCGGCAACGCACCTGGCGCAGCTCCATATAGCCTTAACGTCTCCTCGATGACACTGTTCAACAAAGGCGCATTGTTAACTAGCTCGTTTAGATGCAATGCGTCGCTCAAGCCTGCAATTTCAGCCTCAAGCTCTCGTTGCAACGCAGGCTGCTTCAAAATCGCCCAGACCATATACGTGAGCGTCACTGCCGTCGTGTCACTCCCCGCGATGATCAAATTTCCAGCTTCCCTCTTAACCTCCTCATCCGTGATGCTGCCATCGTCCTTCTCAGCCGCGGCCTCCATCTGTCCAAAGAGGTTCTGCACGCCGCCACCTTCCCGTCTCATATTGTGGATTGCTCGGCTGCCATGCTGCATGACCAGCCCTTCTGCCTGGGTGATAGCGTAGAGCCTGCCAAAGGGAATCCACCTCGCGATGTGCCACAAAAACGGTACTTCCCCTCGCAGCACACTCCCCAGAAGGACGCTCTGCAAGGCATCAATGTACGGCGTCTGTCGTCCAAGCTCCAGCATCCCGAAGCTCTCCCCAAAAGCAAGGTGCGCAATGACATCTGTAGCCATCAGCGTCCACCACTTCATCACGTCGGCGCCGTCGCTCTTCCTCTCCGCATCCTTTCCGTCCAGACTATGCCCTTGGCCGCCTTCCCTCGCGCACTCTTTAATCCGTCGAATAGCAAGACTCGCCTTCTCTCGAATCGTACCCTCCCAGTGCGTAGCAATACCCGTATAGCTGAACGCCCTCGCAAACAGTCTCCGCCTCTGCGCATGTTCCTTGACATCCTGCATCGCAAATATCCCCGGTTTTCCTCCCCTGTGCGATCCCTCGTACCACGGCGATTTCACAAAACGGCTGCCGATGCGGTGAATCTGGGAAAAAGCGGAGAGCTCCGAGACGGCGAGTTCAGCGGGGGCGATGCGGACGGTAGGGCCGTACTTCTGGTGGAGGCTGTCGACATGGTGGATCCTGCGGCCTTTGATGATGGCGAGGCGGAGAGACAGCGCGGTGAAGCGCGTGTGCCATGGGCCTGGGATGTGCGAGAGGGGGGAACGGAGGGCCGTGATGATGCACTGTGGGTGGAGCTTAGCTACGCGTCAGACGGAAGGAAGGCTCGTAGCAACGTACGCGGAGGAGAAGAGCGGCGACGGCCAATGAAATGATGAACACGGGGGAGAGCATGGTGTCTGCTGTCTGGCTATGGTAGTTGATCTTCTGTCCAGGGCAAGCAATAAGACGTAGGCAAAGAAAGGGAATTTTAAACCCTTGTTCTGTCCGCACGACAGGTATCGATCCAACTTGTGGAGTCCGTCCTGTGGAAGCACACAATAATAGGTCCAGGAAGCAATCGCAGTTACTGCCTGAAGATTGACCAACCTACCTCGCTCCCGGTCTTGCTTGCCAATCACGAGTGCAAGTCCACTTTTTGCGGGGGTGGAGGAGCACTCCCGTGCCCGGCAAAGTACCTACCCGCAGTTCCGTGCACTCTATCGTCTACGGTGACACACTAACCGGAAGGTGGAGGAGCTTTGCGATCCATGGCAGTCGTATGCTAGCCTAGCGCGGTGTGGGGTAGCCTGAGTGGCCTGAAGTGAACGCAACCACACAGCATCCCCGACACTCAGTATCGCAACGGCGTCATAGTTTCCTAGACGTAATACCGAGCAGGCCTAAAAGGTTGAAAGGAGTAGCTTGTAGCTATGGGTTAAAAAGCACAGGCTCAATTCATGAGGTGATGGCCAAGGCCAGTGCAAAACCAAACAGGGTAAGAATTTCAGGATGTGCCAGTCTCCGTTTCAACTTGTCTGCTTTTATCGGACTGCTTGTCTCTCCATATTCCGTCATCTCAAGCTGCTCAGAAACATTGTCAAGCTGGCAAGCGTCGCCGCAGAGTCACGTTAAGTGGACGCTTATCCTGTTCGCACATTAGCATCAATTTGAAAGGCAGTTCCCATCCACTTACCCAAAATATGTATGTGTTTTGCTCGCCCCAGTCCCACCGGTCCTCCTCATCTGCCAAGCGAATGTCGAACGCAAACAACAGCCTTGCCAAAGTGACGCGTAGTTCCGCATAAGCAAGCTTCATGCCGATGCAGACATGCCGCCCCATCTGGAACGGTTGGAACGATGCCAAATTGTCGGCTTTCGAGTCTGGATCGAGGAAGCGTTCGGGTATGAAGGAATTAGGGTGGTGAAAGTTGTGCTGCTGGCGGTTTGCCGAGAACTGGTTGTACGCCACGTATGTCTGCGCTTCCTGTAAGATTTATCTCAAGGCAAAGACGTTTGAACTTACTCCTTCTGGTACCCACTGTCCACAGATTGTATCCCCGCCCTTGGGCACCACTCTTGGAACACCGATGACGGAAGGAGGCGCGATCCGCAAGCCTTCGTTGATGACCGCATTCAGGTAGGGCAGATTTCCAGTGGAAGTTATCTTGACTTCACTTTCGGTGGTGAATGCGGACCGGATCTCCTCTGTTACTCGATGCAGGGCACCGCGGTTCTGCAGTAAGTGTCTGGTGATTGCACATAGAGCACTTGCAGTGGTCTCGGCGCCAGCGAATATGATAATAGTCATATTGATCGCCCACTCACTTTCGGAAAGAGCGTCTTTGTGGTCGTCATATCTCTTAGCAGGGCTGACCCAATCCGGTCGATCCACTTTTAAAGACAACCTCTTCTTCGCCATTGATGCACTCATTTCGCGGTGCGTGACTTGCCGTTGTCTGATGCGCTTCGGAATGATGTAGCGTAGCAGCTTGTCGACTGGAGGGTACATGTTGACCGACGCTATAAGGGATAGCCCTTTGCCGAAGTCCTGCGCGATCTCTACCCAAGGATGCGCTCTCCCCGTTGAAAGGCACCCGAAAGATTCCCCAAACGAGAGATCCCCTGATATGTCGAACATGAGAAAGACGAACCACTGAGATAGGTCGACGGTCTTCTTCGTCCACTGCCGTCCTGAAGTGCGAGCCCTAAGCGCGCTTACGAAGCTATCAATGTAGCTTTCAATGACTGGAGACTGGTCCCGTAAGCTCTTGTCGGAGAACGACTGCGCAAATGCTCGCTTTTGTCGGGCATGTGCCTCTTCATTGTAGCCCATCAGAGAGTGCGGTTCATCAGGGGACATTTTCTTGAACCAGGTGCGGTTGCGCTCAAGTGGCTGGTGGCCGGGACGATTGCCGTAGATGTCTTTCCACGCGGAGGGATCAGCATACGACAACTCATTAGGTGCAATTCGAACGATGGGTCCATATTCGTCGTGATATGTCTTCAGTCGCCGGTGTATGTCACCGCTATGTATGGCAATGACGTAGGGAAAGCGGAAAGCTGTCCAGAGCAACGGCCCTGGATACCGTCGGAGAGGGTGAATGAATGCATTATAGACGCCGTATAAAACTCCCACCTGATGCGGTTAGCAATGGGTACTACTTCGATGACTGCACTGACTGTGATCAGCGAGAGCGAAATGACCCCTCCGAGAATGATCCCTTGCGATACCAGGCCCCATCTCCAGAAATCAATTCCAGTACTATCCAGAGTAATGCTGTTCATATTCGTGAGGCCATTTAGAAACGCCACCAACAACGAAAGTTTCGCTTATGGCAGTGCCGATGTTGTGGTTGAGATTGTTGTTCCATCTGAGGTTAGTCTCTGCCCCACGACGATCTGCTGACAACAACTTTAGCGCACACCTGAACTCCAACTGTTCACTTCACTCCTCTCATTTCCCTTATTCGCTAAACACGGTTCGCACACTTCGATCGAAACATCTTATTTTGTCTTAGAGCCGTGGATGATCACGTTTCTAGTTTGTAGCTCCTTCAGGAAGACAGGACGGAACGCAGCACGAACTAAGCCCGGAGCACGGCTCGGTTGCAAACAAGCGGAGTTTACGAAACAATTGCCTTGTGTTTGAGCTGCACGTTCTGTCAAGCCCACACGACGGCCCGCCATGGTCGTCAAGAGGGGAAGATGTCGACTTGAGACAGCTACACGAGTCGCAAACGCGCACCCTGCAGATTATAGCTAGTCGCGATTGTCACTGTTGCGAAGCAAACCCAACGCAGGATTCCAGCAGATAGTATCACCTGCAGTCACCTTCGCCCAAGCCCCCAAATGGGATGCATCTTTGATTCCGGTTCCTGTATCAGATGCTGCCGTCACCGTCCTGAAACCACTCGCTTAAGTTTTGACACAACCTTGAGCCCTCCTCCACCAGTTCAAGTTTCGAAACACCCCATTTGACGTCGCTCACGATATCAAAACGAAACTGCGACTGAATGTTGAAAACGACTGTCCCACTTTCAGGCACAGGGCTCACCATGTCCGCGCAATAAGGAGCGTTGACGGAGGCGTTTTCAATATCCGCTAAATCCCTCAGAACGGCAGGTAAGAGCGCTCGGGCTCGCTCCCTCAGGCAATACGTGCAGACCGCTAAGAAAGCTAATACTTCCTTTTCAAAGGAAATCGCTTCGGGAACCGATACCACTTTGTGGGCATTCATAACGGGTCAGTTATTGCATCGGATCTTGCTCTCCCCGCAATTCATCATCAGCACAAAGCGATTTAGAGATCTCATCGGTATGCGTCGGCCATATTACAGGTTACCGCAATAGAGAGAGACCAGAGATGCCGTACATCGGGTGCTGCAACCGAGGGTCTCCTCACTGGCCGAGAATGCGTAGATGCGCCGAAGGATGCAAGCCATCATGTCCGTTAATATCGAATATGCAAGGCTAATTAGCCAGCATTTTGGCTCAAAGCGGGGCATTCTTTGTAGCGCCGCATCCACAATCAGGCCATTTGCCGGCTATTTCTGACCCGGTGACAGCAAATTTGCCAGCGCTGGTGTTGGCGGCGTAACGCACGGCCGGTGAACAATGAGGCCTGGGCCACTTTGAGCCGTGCTTTTTTCCCAACCTCCATGTCCTTCCACCTAACGGGAACTGTTTGAAGTTTCGACTCCGTCGAAGGGCCGATGGTGAAACTATTGCAAGCAACATACAGCTGCCATGGAGGATGCACATTGATCCTTGTGCTCGAACTGTGTGAAGGGGCTCGTAGTTCACGAGCAGTCTGTCGCTGGTACTTTCGCGCGAATGAAGCCTTACCACGAGGATGCTGCAGACATGCGGCTCAGATCGCCTTCTGGCAGAGCACTAGCGCTTTCATCACGTCCCCAGCCCATCCATGCCTCCGATCTTGCGGTATCAACCTATCAGATGTGCCCTTGAGCACAAGCATTTTGACGCTATGGCCGGTGTGGGTACATAGCGCGACACCATCGGGTGGCCCCCGTACTTCTAATTCCATCCCAGGTCTCACCAATCTAGCCATGCAGGTCGCTTCAAGGATGAAGGTCGCGGCCTGCATGTACGGCGCGTGGACTAGGATGTTTGGTCTGCTCCGTGGCGGCCTACCTACCTAACGGGAAACGCTGCAGAACTACTAGGAGGGAGGTTATAAAGAAGGCAAACTCGACATGCACCGAATTTCGAACAGGGACCTTCGTCTTCAACCTTTTCCTAACTTGGGGGGATCAACCGTACCAGACAATTTCTATCGCCTTACGCTTCTTCTTCTACGCTCACGCCGGACTCATCCTCCCCTTTGCTCACGTCAACTACTCCTCCTACGACATCTTAGTCTTGCTGGAACGTCTAAGCCTTGTCATCACATCAAGGACTACCGAGAATTATTTTTCACGACTACAAAAGGTTCCCCGATTACCTTCGCCTCCCAAACGACAACCGCACTCCAATTCGTCACGATGTTGTGCCCAAGCATCTCCACCGCCCTCATGGCTGTCGCTGCCCTCACCTCCGCGGTAGATGCGTGGCCCCAATGGCCACGTGCGGACAGCGGTCTAAGCAATCTCGCCAAGAAGATGCCTGCGAACACTCTTCCAGCACCTACTGATCTCGAACTGAAATATGTCTTGCTTGGTGTCGGTACACAGAATTATACTTGCCTGACCGGAAACGCCGCGGATGCGCCTGACACAACTGGAGCAACTGGTGAGCTCCCGCGTGTTGATCAAACAAAGAAATTCGCTGATATCCTGTAGCCAAACTCTACGATCTCGGCACGAAGCTGAATAACGATCCTCTTGCGCAGTGGAAGATACCCGCTATCTCTGGCCTCGCACTCTCCCTCTCCGCGTTTGGCACCTGGCAGCTTGACATGTACCTCAACGCTGAAGGCTACAACCAATGGTTGGGCAACCACTTCTTCACTTTGAAGGTTCCGACCTTCTCCCTCTACAAGACCAAGACAACACCCCATCCTTTGGCCATGGTAGCGAAGAAGGCAGATCAAGATGCGCCCAAAACGGCTTGTCAGGGTACTACAGGCGAAGGTGCCGTCAAGTGGCTGTACCTTGCCGATGACACCAACCTGTCGGTGGGAGGTGTCAACACAGTCTACAGACTCGAGACTGCCGGCGGTAACAAGCCGGACACGTGCCAAGGCATGCAAAACTACTTCGAGGTTCCCTACGCCGCCCAATACTGGGTGTACGGTCCAAAGGCATAAGCGCTGGACGTGTGTCGTCCGCGTTTCGAACATATTACGCTACTCGTCTGCGCACACCCCGTTCTTTCATGACCGCTCCGACTGCTCTCGCTACATGTCCGGCTCAAGCCGTTGTTTCTGCATTATACCCTGTATTTATTCTTTTCTTACTCTCGCTCGAAGGCCTCTTATTTTCTCTTCTCAGGCATGGTCGGTTCTGCGTACAGACGCGGCGTTCGTTGGGCGGCTGTCTCGCTTTGCAAATGGGGATCCAAAATAGACTTACATACCCTAATACTCCAACACGAGAATATCAACTTGTCACAGCATCTCAGATCATCGCTTGCTTCTTGGTGTGTCCCATGCAGTCATCTACCTACCTTCCCCTTACAAGCGCGTCCCGAAGCAAGCACGCCCCAGCCTGTCTGTTGCCACTCCTGCTGCAGCCACCGCTCCTCCCATGTGCACCAAAACCTGCCTATCGAAAAAATTCGTGTACCACGACATACAGCGCTTCGGTCTTTCTGCTCGCCATCGCTATCGCCGCCTCCGAGCCCTTTCACCCAGCCACTACGTACTACTCCAGCCACTCCTTGCCACACCCAGCCCTCCACTACGCACGCGACACGCCCAGACAACCCAGTCCGTACATCACGAGTAGGCCTTCCAATCTGCATTCTACCGCCATGGGCCACCAGGTTCCGACCAAGGTACGAACCACAACGTCCTCTAGCACCCTCGCAAGCGCTCAAGGTTACCACAGCTTCTGCCCTCGTACTGGCTACCAACAGCGGACCCGCCCGGAGCTACCGCTCGTCATTCATTACATCCGCACTGTCATTGGACATCGCACGGGTATCGGCAAGGGTAGCATTCATGCGGGCTTGAGCAGGCGCTGCGCACGATTGGTCGAAGGCGGGCTTCCAGCGCAAAAACTCCACAACGCCCCCCGCCGAGCTTGATACCCGGTTGTCGCATACCCGGAGGGCATGCCGCCGGACGGGGATGGGGATATTGAATGATCATTAGACTACGTCTGGTACGCATTTGGAGAATGCGACGTCTGGAAGGGTTCGCTCCGGGCGCGTAGGTCATTTGCTTTGCCTGCGGAGTTCGCCCAAGCTGAGGAGGGTGGGAGAGGGTCCAGTGGGATGGCAATACGGATGTGGGCATGTGAGGGAGTGCGCGCAGAAGTGTGTTGAGCTGCCGTATTTGGAGGGTACGTACTATGGACGGACAGCGAGGCCGCGTGTGCTGGTGTCAGCGGTTAGGAAGCTTGGCTGCAGGATGCGCGACGCGCTGCGGGTCATGTCCGCGGACTGGGTTGGTGGTCGTGCAGCCGTGACCTTTTTTGGAGGCTCAAATGCTGGGGACGGACAAGAGGGGTAAAGAGTGCTCGTGGCAGTTCCACAAATGTCTCTTTTTGTGGGAGGGAGAAGTATACAGTTCGTCGCTCTGACGATAAGCTGCTAGGCCTATTTTGATCCTGCAGGGGTGTAGTGGTCTTTCTGTTAAGCATGATAAGATATGGCGTTCTGCTTTATTGTGCTTTGCAAAGGTTCCATCCCCTTTCATGGCTCTGGTTATACCTTTTCAAAGTTTTCTAGCAATCTATATACTCTAAGCGGCTAATCATTGGATAAATCCTGTTGAATTGTGGTTTCTTGGCCTGGTAGAGGTTAAAATAGGGCACTTAGCTGTTAAAATAGGCGTACCAAAGTCATCTATCCAATAGTAGTGTGAACATATCATAGAAATCCAATTGAACTGACGGAAACTGACCCAGAGCGATAAGAGGGATATTTGCTTTATGCTCGTCGTGCCCAGAGAAGCTGCAGCTTGAGAACGAGCACGAGCGTTTCTTTTAGGTGTATCACAAAGAAACGCGCAGAAGGAGGCATCATACTATCTCTCAGGCTCTTGCGGACTTTCCGTGCATAGACGGCTGAATGCGGTCAAAATCTGGCGATTCGACAACGTTTGCTGTTGCCTAGAGCCTTACGCACAGCCGCAGCCTAATCAGCCGCATGCTGAGAGAGAGGAATGCGACAGCCGTACACTGCAAGGAAAACATTACTTTTCCACTTCCTTTAGTTAGAAAGTCCTTCGATTACAATTATTGACACATTCAACGCGGTAGACCATGGCTACACAAGTCGATATTAGTTGTGCCGGCAGTATCTACAAGCACCAGCCTCTCGATCTCAAAAAGCATCAGATTCGTCTGCTCAGACTGCGCAATTCATCCGAACAAGTACTTGACTATCGTATCATAACTTTTGACTACGAACATGCCCCACCGTATGTTGCTCTGTCGTATACATGGGGAGAAAAAAGCCCGACTGGATTTATCAGCATCGATGGCAAAAAGCTCGAGATCCGAATGAATCTTCTCAACTTTCTGAGCACTTATCAAACAGATGAGTACCTATGGATTGATCAGATCTGCATCGACCAGTCGAACAATCGAGAGCGAGGCCATCAAGTTGATCTGATGTGGAAGATATACAGCCGATGTTATTTTGTGCTGGTCTGGCTTCGAGATGAAATTACCTACACTGTCTCAACAAAGCAGGCAGCTGTGGATTTCAATGATGGGGTTCAATCATATGTCAAGCATGGCCATCATGTATTAGGCTCCAATGACGACAAGCCAAGTCTCGACTACCCGACGCTCATTCTACTGCACAATCCCTATTTTGACCGATTGTGGATCATCCAAGAGTTGTTGCTCTCAAAAGAAGTACGCCTTCTGGTCGAAGGAAATGTATGGGTCTCGTGGAACTCATTACGCGCGAAGCTTGAGGGACTCCAGGACGAGTTACGAAACACAGACATAGCACCGAGCACCACTTTGATGGTGAGTATGCATAGGTACTACCGGTCCCCAGTTACCATGCATACCCTGCATGCCCCTCTAAATCCTTTACACTACGTTACCCACACCGTCGGCGAATTTTGGGACAAGAAATGCGAAAATCCAAGGGACAAAGTCTATGGTTTAATGGCACTGGTCCACCCATCAAGCAAGGTTGAAATTGACTATGAGAAGTCGGTCCAACAGGTATATCTTGATGCGTTCATGTCGATGATAGGAGAATACTGGGATTTGGGGCGCGGGCCCCTTCGTAGGCCCCTTTGTCGTAGGTACCAAAAACGTCAAATCACATGGACCGTCAAACGGAGCCTCAAAGCATCGTTGGGCCTTGCACAAGCCATGGGTTCTACAGATTTGGAAAAATCTGGTCTTAAATCTTTCGTAGAAAGCATTTGGGAGAGGGTTGACCGGCATGAAGTTACAGCAATATCACTGTGGCCGAAAGTGGACGATGAGACTCATTGCATCACATCAGTTGGCTTCGAGCCAGCCACGCATAAAATGTCCAAGATCAGGCGACTTGCAGTGACCTCCGATCGATGGTGGTACGAATTTGAAAATAAAAGGTACTACCATGACTGTAAAAAATGGTCGGGGAACCCGAAACTCCAAGAGTATACCGTGTCACATACAGGTCTACGCTTATATGGCGCTTAGCTATAGATATGTAAAACTTTCCCAATTCATTAGACAACCATGGCATTCGACACCCGAAAGAACCAACATCTTGATCGCTTGAAGCGGATCTCCCGCATCAGCTGTCGTCTCAGCTCTACTCATAGTCTCGTGGTGCACGATAGAATGGTGCACGACGAACGTGATGTAGCTTACATGTCGCACTGCATACCTAGTTTAATAGACTTGAATTGATATGATACCTTCTATTATACCCTCCTTATTAGTAGATATCATATCGGTGCTTTGCGAAAAGAATGCCCCCACCCTACCATGGTACAGCTCCCTATTTTGATTACCTATGGTATATATCTACTCAACTATTAGTTAAAATGCGTTGGTACACCTATTTTAACAGCTTGGTGCCCTATTTTAACATCTACCATAACCAGATCTAGCTATTTAACAAGATCTAGCCAGTAATAGAGTGAATGTATCATACAATTGATAAAGGTTGGGGATCTGTACCATGGTCGGGTGGGGGCATTCTTTTCGCAAACGATAATATCATATACTAAGAACTAATACACCATTACTCCTGGAGAAGATATCTAGTGGATTATGGAATCTTCTAAGGAAAGTATCTTGGGCCTATTTCACAGGTAGTCGTAAGCAACGAGGCTTTGAGCATCTAGCTCTGTCAAAGTATCAGTAGTTCTCTTCTCGTATTTCGAGTAACTATTGAAGATCCGAGTGGCTTCCTGCAGCAATGTTGTTCCCTCAGAGTCGGTAGCCGGTAGCGTTTTGGCGTAAAGGAACGCCGTGCGGCAGATGTAAGGACGCAAGTGGTCTACCATTCGATAATGCGGCAGAATGTCATCCAGGTATTGCCTTAATCTAGATCAGTATCATCGAGGTACGATATATTGTTCTCGCTTACCTGGCGATCGTGTAACTGTGAAATCTGACGTAGTGCATGGCCATCTTGTATTTGCAGTGAAGAGTTCCACGGCCAGTAGGTCCAGCCGTTCGTTCAAGATGAGCATGTGCTTTAACGTGTAGCGCGAAGCCTTCATGTGCCAGACCTTGCCGGATTTTTACATCGCCAAGTGTATAGTAGAGAGCTCCAGTTCTTTGAGCATTAGCATCAGTTCGCCACCACAGGTAGTCTCTACTAACCGCACGGAATAACTGTCCGTTCCCCCAAAAGCTTGAACGCGATCGGATATCGCAGTTTCAAGACATTGGGCCGCTTTCTCATTCTTGTTGAGATGGAAGTAGGCATGCGCTAGCTGATAGTAGGCACTAAATAGCCAGTCTCTCTTGAATCCTGAAATTTCCTCCCTAATCTTCATCGATATCTTGAAGTACCTTCTGGCCTCTTTCCATAAGAAGTTGAATCCGTACGCGATGCCCATGTGAAGATTTGCTTCAGCTAAAGCAGACGAGGGCTTTGAGTGTCGAGCTGTTTCCGCCGCTAATTCTTTCTTCGCATAATGTAAGTAAGCTTCTCCGTCCCGCAATATGAAGGCCACACTGATACGCCCTCGATAAATGCGTTGGTCGTATTCAGACGTATCAGCCATGCTTTTCGCGGAGGAACATATTGATTCTGAAATATCAAGTATGCGCGATGCTTCTTTGGGCTGACTGGTCTCAGAGAAGTACCTGAACGAAGTTAGCTGAGGTTGGGGAGAAAATCTTATGATCGTACACTGCAAGCTCATAAAGAAGCTCCACGAGGTCTAATGATGGTTCTTTCAATCTTCCTCGCTCTCTGAACTCAATATAAGCCTGACTAAGAGCATAGACATGCGGTGACCATTTCTTGCAGCTCTTCCATCGATTGAAGTGGCGCTGAGTGCCGGTTTGGTGGATGCGGTTGACGTACGGCCAACGATCAGTGAGCCTTCTGAGGGTTTGATTGAATACTTGCTCAGACAGTGTCTCGTCCCGAGCAATCTGGGCTCTTGTGACCTTTTGCACCAGTCTATGGACCGTGAACTTTGATTTCTGCGTTTTCTCTACCAGCGAAGCATTGATCAGCGCCCTATAATGTCGGATGAACTCCGGCTCGCTCGTAGGGTAACCAGAGACTTCATCTACTGTTGGATCAGGTTTCAAGAGCTCTTCCCTTATTCCTTCGGGGTCCAAAAGCGACATTACGCAAAGTAGTCTCGATGGTTGTTCCAACGATCCGCCGCCTGTTGACGATGGTTGCAATGCCCATACTGATGCGAGATTATATTCGTAATCTTCGACACGGTGTTCGTCAAGGTAGATCGTGTACAAGTCACTTTCTTTAGGGTGCGCCTGACAAAACTCCAGTATCGTAAGTTTGCACTGCTTGATATATGCGCCGACTTGCATGACGGCGAGTGGTAGTCCACCCAAGCGAACACAAAGATCTTGCGCGGCACCTTTGACTTGAGGTGAACTAGCCGGGTTTGAACCGGCGAAATGTGACAGAAGCTCTCCTGCATCTTGTTTAGGCAGCGGCCCCAGTTCCAGCGAGACTATACATTCTGGTGTTTCGAGATGTGATAGAAGATCGGGCTTGCGCGTAGTCACTAAGACGCTACCACATCCCTTCTCAGGCCAATAAGGTTTCAGGTCGGCCCAATATTCAACGTTGTCGAAGATCAAAAGCCACTTTGCGATGATAGATCCGGATTCTTGTCCCTGCCCGGTGGTTGCGGAAGTGGGAGCTGGCATTCGATAAGGCCTTTTGAGCCACGCTTTCAAGGCCTCTCTATACTCGTCATCACTTGGTTTTTCGGTGTCAGAGAGTAGTCCGACTTTTTCTGCAAGCTTGCTGAAAGTTCTCTTCAGTCGAAATGTTGTATCCGATTTGACTATCATAATGACATCGTACGTGTTTTGGCAACTTTTCGCGAACTGATAGGCGAGCTCGGTCTTCCCTAACCCCCCCATACCCGAAAGACATAATGACCTTAAAGGAGTGAGCTTGTCTGTATCTGAATCGTTCGGCTTCAGCTGTTTAAGCATCTCTGTCAGCTCGTTAGTCCTCCCCGCAAAGTACGCTTGTCGATCCAAGAACGATTCAGGATATTGGAATGGTAATGCTGTGATTATGCAAGCTGGTAGTGGACTTCGGATAGAAGTGCTCGCAGTAGGGGGAGAGTGGTTCCGATGAGAGCTCGGTGGTGTCAAGATGACCAAAGAACTGCCACTTGGATGACCTTAGAGAACATCAGCTGAAACATCCAGATTCTGGGTCGAACCTACCCGAAGCTTCTGAAGCAGGCGTGTGCGATGGGGATTGTTGCCCGGGTGGAGAATTAAGAGGTACTCCTGATGAACCCTGTTGGGTCGAGGGTGTAAATTGTTCGTAGGGGTTTTGAGGCTGCGTTTTACGATTCTTATCGACTTGTGTACGTATGAACTCGTCAAACGTAGATCTGGATGTGTCGTGCCATATAGATGTTATATCATAGCGTACATCCAGTGTTGTCTCCTGCCCTCCCAATCCAATGCGCACAATAGTTTCAGGTGTGGTCTAGATTCATTTAGATGAGAAGACTTTCATAGCATCGAACTCACTGCAGATGCTTTTGAGAAGAAATTTTTGAGGCCCGATTTCGAATAACAGATGAGTAAGCAGAAACGACTGTTAACGCTGGACAATGGGCTGTCACGACTTGTTTGAATTGTTGGGACGAGACGCACACCGCTTCGAGAACTTTCGCAGACAATACGCTCTCGCGGACGGCTTTTGCCGGCAACACGGACGTGAGTCTCTCTCGGTGACCGTCCAACTCTATTTGTGGTACTCCCAGCAAGAAGACACCTCGTATTGAGCTCAGTGATGACTTCCAGGCATATACACGGTGTATCGTACTAGCAAAAGCCTGGCGAGTTTAGTTGGCATATTAGGGACCTCGGTCCTCGAACATACGGCCATATCAGGGGGTTCATACTTGTTTCACCATTAAACCACCCATGAACTCACCTATGAGATATACTGAAGGTGGCTCGCTCTGCTAGATTTGTCAACAGTTGACATAATATCGTCGCAGCGACGTACGCCTAGGCTTTGTCCACGAGGAAGTTGATAATCGAAAAGCTCGATGAACAATGTAGAGCCTCGATCAAGCAACCAAGACAAAGAATCTTTGCTGCTCATCGCATGTTTGTACTCAAACACCACTGTGCGCTCGGGTGTCGGCGAAAGCCTGGGGACGATTTTGTCCCACGGAACCACGCCTTGTGGCTTTTTGGAGTCATTTAGATCGGGTACATATACAAAGCTGGATGGGTCGTTTAGCGCTGTAAATCAGAACTCATTAAGGACTGCGGTACTAACACAATTTCTGTCTCCCGTTCTGTTGCCGCATATACCTCCGCCAGCAAGTACGGAGCCATATGGACGAATACTACTCGTTGGCTTGCAGGAAACTTTAGGTGCTACAGGCGTTTGTAAAATATGTGGACAGAGTGCGGGGTTGGGATGCAAGGCAGATGCTGGTGCCTTATTAAGAGCGTCGCACAACCAATGAAGCAAGGGTGGATGTGCAACGCCTCATTCTTGCCCTCTGAATCTTGCCTGCGCTGAAGCTGCACGCTGATAAGCCGCGAAGCGCGCCTGCCGATTTACCCACTGAAGTTGGCACAGAACGGAAAATGAAATAAACAACGAAGTGCCGCAGAGCGCATCATCTGGACAGTGCTAGCAATTTGAAACAAAGCTGGGAATTGAATGTCTCAGTATAGTTCAGCATGCAGATCGACCTCTGGGGATCCAGCTCAATCGCCTCTCAACTGCAGCCTTCCCACTCCCAACCGAGCTTAGGCCCTTGATTGCGCATTGTGGCTTTCGAAGTTCATAAGGGGAGCGGTGTGTTCATTATCAAGGCTTGGACCCGGAGAGACACAATGAGCTGGAGACTGTGGCGCTGTGTGCTGGTCTCGCGAGCTACATGTTAGTTTTTACTTTGCATAGCACAAAGCGAAAACCTTTCCTGATGCATTGCAGGTACCAGTACTGATATTCCAAAAGCCTTTTCATAACGATTATGGGGAGATCTTGAGTCTATACGTCGTCGAGCCAGCAACATCCGGCGGTAATACAATGATCAGTCTCAAGAGTTACATCTACAAAGAAATCACCAAAGCTGAACCTTGCCTCATCAACGTTCCTGCAAGCAGCGATTGAATTCACTGGCCTCACTGGACGTAAGGTCTTACGTATACCGCAATTCTTGCCGCGGCCAAAGCCAACAGCCATCATTGCGCCCAAGTTGGATACCTCGATGAGATCCCAAGTCTTAAGACCCACCCCAAATTAGAAGTTCTCCAACTACTTAACTTTTGAAGGGCCCGCAGGCCGAACAGTGAGAATACTCCTCTCTTTTGTTTCCTGGTGAACAGATGACCCCAATTTTCGGGCTCACCCGTTACACCCTCACTGGGTCTCAATCAATCCCAAGGCCGGGAAATTTTCAGCCACTGACATTACTTCAAACAGAGGCTCTGGACGCTGTCGATGTCTCAGCCTGCAAAAACGCGGTTGCCTTACAACGCAAAGGCGTCTTCTAAAATATCAGCAACCGTATCTTCTTACACGCGCGTACGAATATTCATAGAAGGACTCTGGGCGTCATCTTATGCGGCTGGTCTTGATTGATACGGAGCTTGGGCATCATCTTACCGCAGTCGGACAAGTGCGATGGGGATCGCATTTCAATTATCCACGGATCACGGCAAGTGGACAGTAAGTAAAGATCTCTCGCCAAACATTGCTTTAGTAAGTCGATCCGGTAGCCAATTTTTGAGTGAAATTCATTCTTCCACCGGAGAAGGAAGCAAGCGTCGGGTAGTAGAACTAAGACGAAGCTGGCGCAGAACTCGAGACTCACTAGTGGATATTGATGCTCGTGAGGGCTATACGATCGCCGATCAATCATTAGTGACGCAAGGCTATCCCGATGTAAGCTGACTACAGCAACATCCTAGTCAATCCGGTGTGAGACCCCTGCACGCATCTCGCAACATGGCAGTGCTCTCATTGCGTTTTTTGTCGCGCACCCAGAATCCAGCCACCGCTGGGATCTTTTCAATTCCTCAAAGAAACTTCCCCAAATGCATCTTGAAATCATCATTTGATAGACGTTTGTATCAGATACTCTCGCCAGAACCCCCACAGAAACTTCATTTGTTCCAAACACGAGGCTGCTATTCGATATCATGAACAAAGACGACCCTTTCGATAATTGTGGACTTGACTTTGGATCTGTCCGTGCCTACTTTTCCAGGCCTCAGACCCACTCTTCGAACAGTGATCACGAACATTCAATCTCACTAGGCAGTAACGGACCCGCTCCCGAGCTTCATGCGAACGCTAGTCTATCTCCCACATCTCTGTGCTCCAGGAACAACCGAATAATATTCGTCGCCGGATATCCTACTCCGGAGCAAGTGGTTAGGCTTACTAAAGACTACAAAATCAGTCCAGAAGTGTGGCGTCGGCACTTGGCTACATCTGATCGTGCGATTGAAGATACGAAGCTCCCCTCCGCGTCATGTAACATCATTCAACTACGTTTCTGGACAATCGCCTCGTGGGTCAACACCTTTGACCGTCATCAGGTTACAATTCAGTCTCTGAGGGAGCATGCAGCCGCTGGCTTGAAGAAATACCTCGAGACGTTGATGAGTCTGAACTCATGGAGGGCTGGAGATTCGGTTGTGCGCGATTACGAAATCCACGACCGCGTCTACTTTAGCCTTGAACAAGTTGTCACTATGTACACTCAGGTAGAGCGAGGCAGCGAAAGTGACGAAAGTGGAGAGACTTGGCTCGGTCAGTCGCATACTTTGCTCTTCCAGAGACTCGCTGAAAATTTTCTTAGTATTAATCTGCTCGGATTGCGGACGAGATTTAGCTCAGAGTCCAGGTGGTCCATGGCTTGGTGAACGTCTTGGTGAAGCGGGATTTCACGTTCGAACCTTTCCAGTACCCGAACATCGCATATGGTCGTCTTCGAACAATCTTGTGCCCGAAAAAGAAGCCATTAACCCGACATTTAAAGCTCTTCTGGGAGCAATCCCACAAAGCCTTGCTACGCTGTCTGAAGACTACAAGTCAGGCCGCGACATTGGACCTATTGACAGCAACCCAATGTCGGTTCTACATCGCATATTTTCATTCTTCGTCTCCAGCGAAGCTTACTGCCTCTCATTTATGGCTGACCAAATCAAGCAACATTCGTCCCATGACAAGGGTACAGCAAATGTCGCCGATACCGAAGCCTTGTCCAATCTTCTACACTGCCCACAGCTGTTGGAGCGCCACATAGACGAACTACGTTATGCACTTCGAGTTGTGAGAGACTGGAGGTCAGATGACCATGCTTCAAAAGCAGTTTCAGCCACTCTCGACCAGGATCTGCTGTATCTCATCGAACGCGCTCTCACGTTGAAAAAACGTGCTGAGACCTCAATTAGTCTTTCAATGAACGTCGCCAGTATTGACGAAGCTAGAAGAAGTGTGCAGCAAAATAACTCTGTCTTTAGATTCACTGTTATTGCGTCCATTTACGTTCCACTATCATTCGTTGCTACTGTCTTTGGCATGAATTTCAGACAATTTGGGCAAGGTGATCTTTCCATTTGGATATACTTCGTAGTTTCTATTCCTGTATTCATTGTGTCTGCTTCCGTTTTGTTTGTAAATCCGCAAGCTCTCTTCGCGTTGTTACATTGGATCAAGTTGAAATGTACGTAAGAAAAATTACAACCTCATGTTAGATGATTAGCTTCACATATATTATCACTGTGCTCCGTCAAGTTTGCAAGACTGTGAGAAGAACTTACTCTCCTAAGGAACGTATCATCTCCTTGCAGATAATCTGCCATGCCGCGCGGAAACAGCATAAAATTTCGCTCGACTGCTTTAATGATTGTCCAACCCAACCCACTCCCCCGTCCGTCCATTCTCCCACCCGACAACTCCACGCTGCCCAATCATCCAGAGACACTCACACTGCTGCGGATTGTAAGAGCCATCCACAAGCCTATAGTACCCTTTCCCCGTCCCCTCGCCTAACGTATTCGCCCACGCCGTATCGCACATCACCACATCGTCCTCATCATCCAGCACCAGAATCGGCGCATGGCACCCCGTACATTTAGGTATCAACCCCTGCCTGCCCACGCGGTTAATAGGCAGCGCGTCGTTTTCCGCATCAGCCCACATCCTCCGCGTAATCTGGAACGTGATGGCAGGAAAATACTCTTGGTAGTTTCCGCCGCCCTGCCAGTCTGCGTTGAAGTACCGGCCGTCCTCCCACATGACGGGCGACCAGGCACCCTGGCGAGAGCCGTCTGTGTAGCGGTACGAGTGTGCGTCGTGGGCGCCGACGTAGCCGAGTTTCTGGCGGTGCGCAAGCGACCACTGGAGTCGGAGCGAGGGTCGCTTCTCGTACATGGCTAGAATGTCTGGGTGCACTTTGGCTTTTGCTTTATCGCCGCTGGCTTTGGATCCAAGGACGACTTGAAGGATGTCTTTGACTACATCGAGCTGGCCAAGTTGGGCAGGCTGTTGGAAATTCGGATGGTACTGAGAGGTGCTGCAGCTGGGGCAGATGATGGTCTGGCCCAAGGGCGGCATGGGCAACGTCCATGGACCTAGCGTCTTGTTACAACCGGCGGTGGAGCAGACTGTGTAGTCCTGCGTCGAGTCGCGCACGACGAGCGAGTTTTTGATCTGGGCTGGCGGCTTTGTGAAACCTCTGGGGATGAAAGATCGCGCCCCTGTTAGCTGGATTCTGTGCTCCGGGGGACATCTATCCTCGAACTTCTCCATCTCACAGCCTCCCACCTTTTCGCCTGTGACGTGCCCAAACACCTCGCACATGATGCACCATGGATAGTGCACAGCCAACGGCGGCGACCGCCTGTCCCTCACGTCACTCATCTGCTGATCCCACTCATTGTCAAAGTACGCCGTACGAATCGTCGCGTTGCTATACTTCTTCCACTCTTCTATGACCTCGCCGATCTTCGCAGCCCACAAGTCCCTGTCCAGTTGGGCCTGCGCCTTTGTGCAAGCCTTTGTCTTGTGGTCGAAGTTACCACAGTGCCAACAGAAGTCCAGTACGTCGTAGGCCTCGCGCTGGATGCGGCGGATGTTGAGCTTGAACTCGTTTGCTTTAGTGCACTCGTCGAAGCTATGGCGGCCGTCACCCGTGTCTTTGCACCATGTACAGAACTTGCCCTCTTTCTTCGCGATCTCGTCGTCGCGCTTGAACATGTTGCCTTTATATGGACATTGGCTTAGGTAATGGAACTCATTGCCACAGGGACAGCGGCTGTCGACGGGAATCTCTTTGGCGGTGCAGATGCTTTCGGTGTGGCCCTGTTTCTCGCATCGCTCACACTGAACGGACTTTTGTACTTGATGTTGGCTTTGAGATGAGTTCAGACGTTGGTTGAATTGATGGTTCGAGGTCTTCTGGTTTTTCTGCTTATACTTCTGATTTGGATTCTGGTTGTCCCATGGCGTGTTTCTCCCTTGGCCATTCTGGCCACCGATACGCTTCCCTCGATTGTTGTTGCCCTTGTTCTGGCTGTTGCTATTCCAGGGTTGTGGGTCCTGATTGTTCCATTGCCGATCCGGGTCAACTCGACCTCGTCCCCTTTTCCCCATCGCAGTACAGACGTGGTCTGCCGTTCAGAAGCGTGTATGACAAGTACCGATGGCGGGGCGAAAGGTATAAGGAGGCAATGGCGCAAAGAGAGATTGATGAAGAAAATCAAGATGAGAGTGATCTTTTGATACCATCCGCATCCCGTATCTAGTGAACAGTAGCCCATGGCGGTAAGTCGCCCTGCCTTGAACAAAGACCTACTCTTAGTGCAGATGTCGACCTCGAACAAAGCGTGCGGTCACAGCCACCGCCGGTTCCGGAGACTGACCTTGTCGCTTCTTCTTTGTTACCAGATATTACGACCTAATGGAAATCACAAAGGCAAGCCATAGTCTGAGTTAGCGTTTTGGAATATCAAATATACTTGAGTGCCGCTACACGACATAGTTTCAGACTATCGTGAAGCCAACCGGAAGCCAACCCGCATAACGTGATCTCAACAAACATTGGGTTGCCGCAGCATGAGTCGCACAATCAGGTTGCATCAAACAATATATACCCGAGGCGGACTTCTTCGCTTTAGCTTTCACCGTATCCATATCGTCTCCAGAGTCAATTGTTCAGGGTCTGCGTATTCTCAACGTGAAGCTCAGCATCCGGCACGTGGAGGATCACGAAGGATATAATGCGCGAAAGCAGAAGGTGACGAGACGTGAGGTTCGTAAAAGAATCGATGCGGTCGATAATCGAAGCGGGAACCGGATGAATGGAAGAGATAAAAAGGCATCACTGGATCTCAGGCGTTCTCTGCGTCGTCTATAATGCGTAAGACACCGATCAATGTATAAATGAAGTGTTCGGAGGGATTGCATGAGAAGAGTCATGGAACGGCTGTCCTTCAAATTCAAAGGTGCTCTCGAGGTAGTTCCTACTAAACGCCAGATTGAGCGTAGTAGCAAGGGTATCGTATAATATCATCTAGCTTCCTTTTTGCGATGGACCCGCGTCCGTGTGATACTCGTTCAAAAAAATAACGAGAAGACGCAGTGTCAACACGACACAGGCTGATATTTGCTTCTTCGAAAAATGGCCAAGCAGCCTCGTACGGGAAACTCAAACGCTGCGCTCGACCTCGCTAGCTCTCTCTTGCTGGATTCAAGAGCCGCTCTTCCCACTGACTGATTTCGTTCCGGCTGCAGCGGGGGTCTCCCTTTCTTTTTCTCGCTTCTTGTCCCGTCTGTGGCTATGCCGCCTCTTTGGTTGATACACATCGTTGAAGTTCATGACCATAGCCAACCAGCGCATGTCGTGATCGGGCTGATGTATCAGGTCTCCGAGGAGGATGGTGATTCTTGCACGGAAATCTTTGATCAGGTGCGCCAGTCGCTTGCGTAACGCGGGGAGGACGTCGTCCTCACCAGTACCACCGTCGCCGATGTTGAGTAGTGGAGGCGGAAAGGGTGAACCGGCATCTGAGCGTGAGGCGCGTTTGTTCGAAAAGGGATCGGGTGAGGAGGTGTCTCGCTCGGTGAGTCCCCAGCGGCCGGCTGCTGTGCGTGTTTCAATCCTTGCGGCCTGCTCCTGGATCCGAGTAAATTCGGCTACGGAGAAGGAATACAGACCGTCAACAGCATCCTTGTATGCGAGCATTGTCTTTAAAAGCTCGTGGAGCTGCCCTGTGAAATCAGTGCTCTGACTTCCCAACAGGCCTTTCCGCGTAATGCTGTTCAAGTACTTGGCATGCGCTTCTATCATATCGTCGAGCGTACTCTCTGGTTTGTGCAGAGCTTCTTGAAGCTCATTCCAGGATGACTCGATGACTTCGAAAAGGATGTAGTACTGCAGCTGGTCGACAAAATGAACCATCTCTGCAATACCACAGCGAACCTTTTTCCAGTCTGATCCGAGCTTGTCAGAGACGGTGCCCAATACACCCCGAGCACCGGTCATACAACGTCGCCACGTAGAGCCTAAGGCAAACTCCACGCGTTTGACGCGCCAAAGAAAGTTGAAAACCTTGAGGTACTGCTTTGAGCCGAAGGGCGTAACGATTACGTCCACAGGCGCGTCTATCTTATATTCGAGCGTGAAGACATCCCAGCCAATTTCGCCGTGGGATAGCTCAAGCATACGGGAGTCGAGGCGGCGAAGCACATCGGGCGAATCGAACTGGGCGTTGGAATTTCGCACGGCATGCTCGAGCTGTGCCGTGAGCGTATGTCTGTACTGCGTATTGGCAGGACGATCTAGGTTTGCCGACAGTGACTCCATTAGGACAGCTATGAAATCTCCCGCACCGAGCAGCAGGTACTTCTTCAGTGCCTGTAAGTGTTCAAACAATTTGAACTTATTCGCCATCAGATCGATCAACCGAGCCATGGTCGTCTTGTATGCATCGCCGATTGACTGCTCGAGGTTGGCCGTGTCGCCATAGTGCAGTTCTTTGGAGGCTTCCTTTGAATATGTGTCCACCCACGCTGCGTCTCCACAGCCGTAGCGGATAAAATTGAGCGTCTTTCCGATTAGGAAAACTTTGTTCGCGAATTCTTCTGTGATGATGGTCGGTATCATCTTCTCGTTCAGCTTGTACTTGTCTTCCCAAACGCTTGTCGCACCCCCCTTGCCTTCGTTGCTGTTAGCCAAAGCTGCTTCGTTGATGTCCTCTTCGCTCTGCTCGTAAACAAAGAATTCGCCGAATGGATCTGCAAGCTCGCCATCATAGATCCATTGTCGCAACATATCGTAGAATGGGCGTGTGACGTGAGAGAGCAGCCGCTCAGCAAAGGTTCCAACATAAGGATCACCGTGAGACAGTGAGAAGGAGTGGATGAGTGTTATGAGCTCTCCGCCTTTCTTTCTTCTCGATTCTTCCACCATCAGGCTCATCAGCCGAAGTCCTTGTGTGGCTTCGCGAGTCCATATAACGCAGCGCTTGAGTGTTACTCCAGCTTTACCGATGCCATGGTGCGGCTGTGCATCGTCTAACTGCGCCAGGGCCCTCCGGATCTGCCCTTCCAAAGTTGCGACGAGGCCCAGATACGATCTCAGCTCTTTGCCCAGTGCCGAACGAAAGCTCTGTCCCACCAAGCCTCCTTCGGTCGACTCCACGAATTCTGAAAGCCCACGATATAGAAGAGAGGGCTCCGCGAGGGTGTGCAGCAGGCTCACGAGCGGCACAGGCAGAGACGACGGCAGCTTGATGGCGGTGGATGAAGAAAAGGCGAGGTTGGTAGACGACAGCCCTTGCAAGGTGAAGGGCAAGTCTCGCAGGAGCGCAGGCTCAGTAGGGTCTCCTGTCCCATGTGTTTGCTCTCCGTCGGTCATAGGCTCCTTTGCGGCGTCTTGTGCCCGCCTTTCGCGCGGCCGTTCTAGCCGTCCTGCCCTTTCCGCAATTGCTACTGGACGAGTAGCTCCTAACTGGGGATATTCATCAGGGCCACCTTCATTGACAGGTATCTGTGCAAGACCGGGCCGCGCGAAAGCGTCACGAAAAGCTGGGCTGCGCGAGCTTCTTCCATTGCTAGATTCGTGCTGTGGAGGCGTCGCCGGGTCATGTACGCGGCCACGGCGTTCTGAGGATTCGGGTGCGCGTGGTAAATCGGATAGCTCGTTGAGAAAGTAGAGCATGCGCCATTTCTGGTCGAGCACCGGCTGCGACACCAGACGCGACAGGAGGTTGTTGAAGCGTGCACTTTTCTGCGCGCCGCCCACATCGGACAGCACTGGGCAGTGTTAGTCAACGATCTGCGAGGTACAGTTCATTCTCACATCGTCGGTCGATCTGGCTGGCGACATGGCTTATGTCTGCGACAACGGGAAGCTCGCCGGCACCGCTGAGCTCTCTGTAGGCGTGGTCGTACGCGGCATCGTAACGTTCGTTGGCTACGTCTTCGTCCTCATCAGGGTCTTCGGGCACAATGCGTACGAGCAGCTCGTTCAACGCGTGTTCGACGCGTTCCCGGTTGAACGAGGCCATTACGTCGCGTCCATGCTGGGTGTTTTCTGGGTCATGTTTGCGTATGCCCAGATCTGGCGGGGTCGGAGCAGTCGGTCCGTGCGCCTGTTGCTCTGTCTAGCCTACAGTAACAACTTCATCAGACGGATGGTAGGTACGATCAAGCCCACTGCCATCGAGCCATAAAGCATCTGGTCGGTCTTTGCTAACTATAGTATTTTGCAGGACAGCTCAAGCCCCACACCATTGGCGCCGCAGCGTAGTCTACTCTAGATGTAAAACCATGGTCATGCCCATCTTGACAATGTCAATTAGCTCTTCATTCGTTAATGTTCACGAACTCGCAGTTACGGTCATGGCTCACCTCGACGGACGCCTCCAAACACTTGCAATCCGTCAGCTTTCTCTTACCTGCTATTGCTATTTGAAACCATCTCACCTCGTCGCCTGCGAACGCCTTGAGTGGCTTCAGGGTCTTTTACTATTATGTCCATGCCCTTTGCCCTATCTATCTCTTTTCAGGCGCCCTCTCCAACCATCACATTCAACTTCTCAATTATTTGCTAGCAGTCAAGTCTCTACTCGTCTTTGCTTCCCAAGCACTGCTCGTCCGCAACACCACCATGATCCCGATCGAGCGCAATACGACTCCCCAATCCATAACCAGTGAGGTAAGCCCTCGAGATCTAAGCAATCGTTCGATTCCGGCGTTCATCTAATGAAGTTTCTCTAGGATTCCATGCCACTGGCTAAACGGCGTTGTATCGAGACGCTCATTGATGCTGAGCCCGGTGAGCAGCACCTTGACATACTTACGAATTCTCGTCTGACACGCTCACTTCACAGACAACGATATGCCCCCATGCATCTCATCATCCCAGGATTCCAACATTGATGACGGGCTCAAGCTGGAGGGAGCCGAAGCCCAGAGTCACCAGCAGACTGTGTCATCCGGCGCCGGTCATTCTGCGGTCAACGAGAGTCCAAAGCAATGTATCTCGCTCGAGTCAGTATTTCCTCTTTTCCACCGGGCGAAGATTGACTAATCCAGCGCAGTGTCATCTCAAGGACTGTCATCGCCGTCGAATGTGGCAAGGGACTCAGCGCTCAATACATGATCCCCCTAAGCCTTCTTTGCGCACAAAGCCAGAAGCAGTTGGACGTATTCCAGCAAGCAGAAGACCTACACGATAGCTACGTTAAGGTGAAGGCCATCAAGAAGCAAGCGAAAAGCGTTTTCTCGCTATTGGAGATCCACAACATCGTTCATACGGACAAGAGTCGCGAAAAGGTATCGTAATTAGACGATATCATCTTGTCTGTAATTTCAGACTGATTCGAGTGATACAGGCAATGGCAATCATTCTAGAATGTCTGCATAGATTTCCCATCGCCAAGTACCAGGTTGGGATCGCCCAGAGAATTACAGAAGCGACGGATGTAGTGTTCCAAAAGAACGAGATTTTCATCGTTTCACCCGGCAAGAAGTTCGACAGATCGAAGGTTCCTAAGAACGATGTCCACGGTCGCCTCAAAATACTCAAAGACGAGGCCGTGTACACAGTGTTGGAGCGAATCCACTTCTGCCTGTGTAAACTCAAGACCTTAGAGGAGAAGAAGGCGCCCGCAAATGCAGTACAAGCTGCCGCTCAGCGACGCCTCATACTTCCGAATGAACATCCTTCAACAGTAGAGGCTTTGGTCAATTGGCTGTACAAAGACGGTCTGTCATTCACTGACATCAACAATCTTTGCGAAATTCACGCGCTGGCCGACAAGCTTGGTATCGAGGGGCTCGCTGCCGAATGCACGGGGCTGCTGTCTACGGCTACTTCGCGCATCCTTCTTCGAGCGAAAAGCGAGGGCATTACCTTGAGAGGTCTGCTATCGGAGTGCGCTCGAAATCAAGCACGAGGACAAGATACGGACAAGGAGAATTCCACCCTTTCCTCTTTCAGTGTGATTGGCGAAATTTTCAAGATTACGTTGCAGAAACCAGCTCCCCCCGCCGTACTTCAAGATCTAGTTGCAGAAGCTATAGCAGTTAGTGAAGATGATCAACTCTTCCATGAGCTTCTCCCCGTCATCAATCTCGATATGCGAGGCAAAGTCGCAATGGCAATGATACGCAATGCCAAAGCGAAGGCCGCTGCTGTAGCGAACCGAGAGCACAGTCATTCTCAAGTCTCCTCGGGTGCTTCTCGTAACGCATCCGTCAAATCCGAGGTATCATACGACAAAGATCAGGAGTAAAGCAAGACTGGGTAGTTGGTCCTATCGGTACGACTGGAACGGCGACTGGTTGCGACGAGCAGGCTGACAGCCCTAACGCCAACTGGGCAGCCAGAAGTGGTGCACTGTAATACCCAACGCTCTCGGACTATTATACGCGCCCGTGCATGCTATTCCAGGAGATCGCAGGGCAGCGCGACTTTAGGAATTACATTGTTCATCGAATGGAATACGACGGACTTAGAATTTGGATGACGATGATGAGTGCGAGGCAGGCTCTGAGCTCTGGCGAGGATATCTTTTCTTACTCAACAAGGCATGTTCCTGCTTGGAATCTTCATCATGCTTTTCGCGAGATTTTACTGAACAAGCCTTCAGGACGGCGGGCTGGTGTTCTATTCTTTTCCTTCTTATTGCACTATAGAGTCGGCTGACAAGCGTCCATGAAGCATTCCCTTCTCCGGACATACTTTGCACAAAAATCTATCCCATTAACTAATCCGACCACTAGTCTTCCTCAAAATTGATTATGATGTCGTTACCTTGTAGGGCATCAAAGGATTCCCACGAGAGATGAAACGGAGAAACGAACGGTTCATGCAACTTCAGATCCAGCAAAGGTAATCGTATTCTCATCTGTCTTTCCAGTCGGCGTTCAGAAACGTGAGGTCAGTCATCAACCGGCATACGGTATTTGTACAACAAGTGGCTATTTCCAGACGATGACTTGATAAGGGAAGGAAATCCTCAATGCATTAGCCCAAATGCTCAGCGTACCGACCATATCTGCGGCCCTGTGAAGATTTGGTATACCTCCACTATGGTATGGGCCATGATCGAGACTCCAATCGCTACGCGCGGAGCCATCGTAGAATTATGATGCAAAGACCGCCTCAACAATGTGGTTTCAGAAGGCCTCACGCGTAACGGTTGCAGGCCGCCACCGTCCATCTCAGCTGCGGCTAGCCGAAACGTCAGAACCAAATCAAGCATGGACCAATGATTCAGGAAAGCTTGTGCAACTCTGGATGAATCCTATTGGTCATTCCTGGCGCGTAACACGTTGAGACAGAGTCTTTGAACGTTCCAACAACCGGGTTGAGGGCTCTCTAAGCGTGGTTTTCTGTACGAAAAGAGCGATCGGCATGAACGATGAATCTACTTCGTTGCCGATTGCCTGCCCAACAATAGATATGCATCAGTGGCGCCTGGACGCCCGGGAAAGAGTGCGAGGTCTACCCAAATGCACGCTCACAGTCTTCAGGCTGCATGGACTGGTATCAATAATTCGCAGGTCCTCGATTCACTTCACCGCCGGGACCAAGAGAAATCAGTCGCCAACACTCAGCACATTGCGTTGACCCATTTCAGGTTCCATCAGTCACTCCTGCAAAACTGCCACTATTCCGGCAGAGTCAAGCACTGGAGATCACAAACGGCCTCCCTTGCAGAACAAATCACAGGCACAAGCTAGGCCTTCCGCATTAATCGTAACCGTTGCGCGCCACCACTGATCACGCTCTCTGTACCACGCAAATTCCAGCCAAGATCAACTCCTCAACGTAAACGCCTCGTCGAATCTCTCTCAACCGCCAGACAGTTTCACTCAATTCGAGTGAGGGGGCGCCGCCCATTCTCTTTCAAAACAACGACTCAAGCGAGCTCCCCGGAATGCTCTTTCACAACGGACCTGAAACAGTCAACAACCGCTTATTTCCGAAAGCATCAAAAGCCCTTGTCCAAGAACCAAGCAAACGAGCCGTCTCGAACGCTCTCGGAGAATTCAGACACGTACATCGGAGAACGTACATATTGCCAAGCGTGGGTCCTGCACGTCATGTCACTGCTGCAACGACCCGATGAGGACATATCATGGCTGGTCTGGGGAACGTGGCAATCCGGCATGTAAGACCCATGTTGTGTCTTCCCGATTTGCATTCCACGTGGAGTGAGTGTGTTCGCGCATGGTGCGACATTCTGGCTGGTTGTTGATAGTGTGTGGCTTTATATCGTCGGCTCTGCTCCAAGCAGTTGATCAAAGATTCCTACATCAGTCCTTTAGCAAAGCCGCTAGGAACTTGGTAAAATCACAACGGTCGAGATTCAGAGCGGAGATTCCATTACTAGGGCCAAGTCATACCCTCCCTCTGCAGCCACCACTTGCGACAAATTGCAGATCACATCACATATCTGCAGATATCTCTCACATTGCACAATGTCAAGTCGAGTGCGGAAGTGCGTCACGATGCATGGCTCCCCTCAAACAGCAACGATGGCGGAAACGGCAGCCAATGCACGTTCAGGATTTCTCGATGTCCACTGCGCAGCCGTCACTGCCGCCACCAAACTTTCCACCGCCGTTGGTCTTCGATGCGGATATCCTCAATCTGTCCTACCAAAGATCGGACGTTGTTGAGAAAGCACTCATACTACCTAGACGTCCTAGCACCGACCTGCTCAGCTTCGACCGGAGCAACAACGCCTATATGCTATATGGCATACGACAGAGGCAAGAAATGGTGATTTCCACAATGCTACCCCCAAAGCGGTATCCGTCCGTCATTCGAAAACTGCGCTTCACTTTCCTCACTGTCTATCGTCGGGTGTTCACGTTGGTCGTCTTTCTCAATCTGATACCCCTTGTCATCATCCTTCAGCAAGATCCTGTCACTCTGGATACACTAGCAACAGCCGCATCGACCAACTTCTTAATCGCCATTCTTATCCGGCACGATCTCATCATCAATGGGATATTCCGAACAGCATGGCTCGTTCCCTGGCGGGTACCTCTGCCAATAAGGAGGTGGATGGCGAAGTGTTACTGTTATGGAGGAATTCACAGTGGAGCTGCTGTGGTAGGGACAGCGTGGTGGGTTGCTTTCAGTGTGATTCTGACCATGCAGATGGACAAAAGAGGATTTTCCCTACCACTCCTAATAAACAGCTGGACAGTCCTCGCCATCTTGACAGCAGTCATTCTCCTAGCGCTGCCAGGCTTCCGCAAAAGGCACCACAACGTCTTCGAACTCACCCACCGTTTCCTAGGCTGGACATGCATCCTCCTCTTCTGGGCACAGCTCCTGCTCGTCGTCGACCACACCACCTCACCGACCCACTTCCTCTCGACACTGTTCCAAACGCCGACATTCTGGAACCTCACCTGCATGACTGCCTTGACTCTGCATCCCTGGCTCCGTCTCCGCACCTGGGTCTTCCATCCTACCGTCCTCTCCCCCCACGCCATACGTCTGCATTTCACCAACCGCGTCCACAAGTTCTCCTGCCTCTCCATATCAACGTCCCCCCTGCGCGAATGGCACCCCTTCGCCACCTTCCCCACGACCTCGGCCAAAACCCCAACCGCAGACCCCCAACCCTCCATGTCCATCATCATCTCCGACGCAGGCGACTGGACCCACCGCCTCATCCGCCACGCCCACACCCTCGAAACACAGCGTAACCACGCACCCGAGGGCGCGCCGCAAACGCACATGCGTCTCTGGGTCAAACAGACACCCATCCCAGGCGTCCTCTCCCTCACCACCCTCTTCCCCCGCGTCCTCCTCATAACCACCGGCTCGGGAATCGGACCCTGCCTCTCCTCGCTGCTCGATCGGCCCCCGGCGCAATTCGTCCGGCTCATCTGGAGCACGCGCTCGCCGCTGGGTACGTACGGCGCTGCGCTGCTGTCAGACGTATACGCCGCGGATCCGGATGCGCTCATCGTAGATACGGATGCGGAGGGGCGCCCTGATCTCGTGCGCATGGGGTATGCTTTATTCCGGGCGGTACGTGCCGAGGCGGTGTTTGTGCTGAGTAACGAGAAGGTGACGAGGGAGGTGGTGTATGGGTTGCGGTGTAGGGGGGTGTCTGCTTTTGGGCCGATTTTTGATTCTTGATTAGAGGGCGCGGGCTGCGTTTTGGGGAGGGGAATGTTATGCAGGGTTATGCCATAGAAGTGATTTACGGAAACATCGCAATATGATTAATCAGAGAGAGTTACAGGAGCCGACACAAGGATGTGGACTTCGTGAGGGCTAGATTCTCGAGTCTCTGTGTTAAGATGGTTGGCAATCGGTTACAAGCTTGGTAGCTGGGTAGTCTAAGGCGACTCGCTGTATGATGGGTATACAAAGTCATGACCTGATATCATGTAGCCGTATCGTATGTTGGCGCAAGAGCCAGTTCAAGTTTGGGTGTCGGCCGCTGTGAATGCATAGGATTCTTCTTCCTCGGAAGGATTTCTGGGATATCATATCGAAACCCCTACACTAGAGAAACGAGGATTCATACTGGCATGTTTCATGGGCGAGATACTGCTGCTCTTGGACAGCTTTTGGATGGTATCATATGTGTGCCGAGCTACATCGCTCACACTAATCTTTTCTTCAACACAAGGCATTGTATGCAATATTGCAAACATGCTAAGCCTGCGCTGACGCCTTCGCCGCCTCTTTCTCCTTCTTCTTGCGCTCCGTCTCCTGTGCCTTCAACAGCTTCTTGAGCTGGTTCTTCGTCATAGGCTTCCCGTCCTCGCCTACCGGTGCACTACCCTCCGCTGCCTCCTCCTTGACCTCTTTCTTCTCAACCTTTGGGTTTCCAACCCACTCTAGCTTCCGTGGCCGCAGGAACTCCTCTAGTATCTCATCCGTGACCTTTGACCTCGCTTCTTGGAAGCCCTTTACGTACTTTTGCATCAGGGTAATACACTCCTTTTTCATCTCGCCCGTCAGTATCTCGCCCTTGCGGTACCCATCCGCCAACTTGAGCAACTTCTCGTCGTCATCCTCGAAGTACGCCAGATATTGATACGGGACATCGATGTCTGGATTTCCACCCTTTTCTCTGTGCAGCGCCTCGGTCTCCTGCCCGCCGCTGAACGCGTGGCTGTTGATTTTCTTCTTGATCTGGTTCTCCGTGTCCGACATGAAGATGGCTGAATTGGCATTCGAAGCACTCATCTTGCCGCCAGCGCCTTGCAGGGCGGTCAAGAACTTGGAATGGATGAGGGCCGGTTTAGGCGATGGATGTGCCATGCGGGAGCAGTTTTCGCGCACAAGGCGGAAGTAAGGGTCTTGGTCGATGGCGCAGGGGATCAGACAGGGCATGGCGGCAAGCTTGGCGGAGCGGTGGTACGTCTTGATGTCGTTGCCCCAGATGAACGGATACGAGCTTGCAAAGGCAGCGACACACTGCTTCGCCGCGAAGGCATTGCTGCCGATATTTGTGGAGCCGTGGAAACCGAATGCGCCGCGGACCTGGTTGTTGGTGATGAGCTTCTCGAACTCTGTCGCATTGAGCGAGAAATGGCGGTTGTAACCGCTGGTGAAGAATTCAGAGTCGATGTATATGAAGGTTTTCTTGGGGTCGAAGCCAATGGAAATGATGTCTTTCGCATTGCCGCGTGCGAATTCGTACACCTCGGGTTGTGTGAGCTTCTCTTTGAAGAGGAACTTCTCGTCGTCCGTCAACATGATGACTAGCGGCACGTCGAACACTTCCTGTAGCCACTTCGTGAACTCGAAGGGGATGGTGTGACCGATGTGCATGGAGTCGCTGGAGGGCCCTCGCCCGGTATACAATAGAAACTCGCCGTCCTTTTCGTACGTGTCCAAAATGAGCTCCAGGTCGCGGTGCGAGAAGAAAAGGCGGCGTCGCAGCCAGCGGTGCGGCTTGTGGCCGGTGACGCGCTCAAAGCGGGCGAGAAGCTCGTCGTCTATCAGCTTGGTGGCCCATTTTTGTGAAATGGCGGCGTAGTCGAATTCGAGGACGTTTCCATCCTCGTCTGTCGCGGCTTGCACATCCCAAGGGTTGATTTCTTGCTCCGCCTTCTTTCCCTGCACAGGTTCAGTCGCTGTCTCGGCGAGACTGAGGGCGGCAACGGAGGGCGGCTCGGGTTCCGTCATGGTGGGAAAATCCGTATAAAAGAGAGTCGAAGAAAGAACGTCGTAGCCACGACCCTGCTGGTACGAGCACCAATTCGCGACACTGAGTCAGATATAAGGTACAAGCATTAAACGGTGGGGTGGAAGGAACTGCCCCGCCATATGTCGGCGAGTCGAAACGCCGACATTCATCTGGCCCAAGCGTGGCAAAATCTCGTGAGCTCTGAGCTCATCGACCTCACACCATCCTAACCCCATCCCCCTCTTCTTACCCCCGCTCAACATTCAATTGCTATCCTTCAATTGGAAGCACACGACCATGCGCATTCGTCGCACACACACCATCACGCGCTTCTAGGTTGCCGCAGAGCTCCTTACCACCACCACCATCCCTTTCTCCGCCAACAACAATCAACCCCGATCGCTGTACGAGCACCGTCAACATGGTCAAATTCTACTCCTCCACCGATACCTACTCGTATCCCTTCCCCGCCGTAACCCTCGCCTACTTCCTCCGCTACCCGAACCCCTACTCCACGCACGTGCTCTCCACCGACACCATCGCCCGCGACTTCGACCCCGAAACGCAGCGCCTCACGACCATCCGTCTGCATCTCAAACGGTCTAAGCTGCCTTCCGCCGTCACGAAGCTGCTTCCGCGCTCCCTGCTCGGCGCCTCAGCATCCGGCGACACTCAGACGTACATCCTCGAGAAGTCGGTTGTAGATGTCAAGGAAGGCTGGATGGACACCGAGTCACGCAACCTAGAGTGGACGGGCGTCCTCTCCGTCATCGAGCGACAAGTCTTCCGGCGGCCCATGCCGGAAGTCCCCGACGAAGTCAAGCTCTTCCAGGGCATGGAGGGCGCCGCACGCCGCCACGGCTTCCTCAACTTCGGCGGCAACGGCGCCGGCGCAAAGGTCGGTGTCGATCTCAACGGCGAGACGACCGAGGTGGAAAGCTCCGTGACGCTGCACTCACACGTGGGCGAAGCATGGAGGAAGAAGCGGCTTGCTGCTCAGGAGGGCTCTTCTTCTTCGTCTGAGGAAGAACAGCCGCAGAAAGTAGGGTTCCTGAGGAGTTGGGGCACGGCAACACTGCAGCGGAATATCGAGAAGATTGGACTGACGAGGACGTTGAGGAGTCAGCCGAATGCGAGGGAGGGCATGAAGGTTGTGCTGGAGCGGATGCGCGAGGGAGGCCTTGTTGGCGTGCTGGAGGGCATGCGGAAGGATCGGGAGGCCATTTTACAAGGTCGCGATCTGCTGAAGAGGGATGGCACGCCACGCGCAGGCGAGGACTAGCCACACACCTGTTCTACTCCTCGCCTTTCCCCAGCTCGCTCGAGGCACCTGAAGGCCTCCACAGCACGCAAGGGCACATCCACGGATTGGATTCACTTGGTTTTATTAGCGACGGCGTTTGGATCTCTCCCTCTCCCACTACCGCGGACAATCTGACATGTGTGTACGTGGGCTTCCCTTCTTTCCATTCGCTCTTGTCTCGACCGCTCGGGTCTATGTTTTACTATCCTTTCCCTCGGCTACGTTTCTTTGCTGTACATGAGGGCGGCTATTTGTATCATAGCATGTGTTATGAGGGTGCACGCAACGGACAGGGAAAATGTAGGACAATACCGAACATGTGAGATTACTGTAATGCTCTACCACTATCATACTGGAAACGCACGTGAGGCTTGCTCTGGCAGGCTGCAGTGTTGGAGATGGCGTTCACGAGTGGAGCTTCGAGTTACGACAGGACAAACCGTGCGAAGGTACACCATGCCGCTCCGGAGCTATGTCAACCCTACCTTCACATGTGTACGATACGGTACCATTACTCCCAAACTCTAAATATGAGCTATTAAAGGTGAGATGCCTTTCATTGACGCATTAGTTGCTTCTACCAGCCCTTCCTTTTTGTACACCTAGCCGACCAATTTCCTCATGTTGCACAGCCCTAATCATACAAGACAGGAGAATCACAACAAGCGCAACGTAACAACAAATCCGATCCGGCCAATGTAAACGTTTCATGTGACAGACAGGATCCGGAAATGTTAACAAAATTTTGTACAAAGAAGCGCAATGGTCCTCTCGACCTGCCAGCTCGTTTTGCTAAAAGTGCATGAGCGAAATTTGATATAGATGGAGGGACAAGGGAACAGTCACGCGGGATTTACCGCATGCCTGCGCCCAATCCTGCGCCCATCTGTCCTAGCCTTGAGGCGAGTCTAGGGTACTTCTCTTGGACCTGTGTATCATTAGCGTATGTCCTATGCAAGTAATGCTGCCATGGAAGGCCTCGACATCCAGTGTTACGAGCGCTAGATAGCACAGTGATTGAGGATCGGCTGATTATGGAACATACCTCTAATTGTGTCCGAGTGGCCTCCGCATAACTGAGGGCATTTACTATCTCGCCCTCTGTCCGGGATAGCTCCGCAGCCCGCTCAAAGTACTTGAGCGCCTCTGTGACCTTCCCTTGCTGCAAAAGCAGTTGAGCCATGGTTGCGACGGCGATGTCGCACTCTGGATCGATGATCAATGCCTTCTGGCAGAGCTGCTCTGCCTCGGCGAAGTCGTTCTTCCACTGGAAAAGTGCGAGCGCCTTGTTGATTAGCGGGAGGACGTTGATGAACAGGGGTTTGTTCTGTTGCTCCATTTCCACAGCCGTATCAAACTTCTCAATGGCTTCCTGGTACTTCTGCTGATCGAGAAGAAGCTCGCCGTAGTAGTTGTACACATCCGGCACCTGTGGGAAGTTCTTCATGCAGCGACGGAATGTTGCCATAGAGGAAGCGATGCTACCCATCTTGTATTGGGTGACACCGAGTTGTATGTGCGAGAAGATGAAGTCCTTGTCCAGGTCAATAGACTTCTGGTAGTCCTTAGCAGCCTCGCCAAATTCGGCCTTGATAAAGTGTAGCTGTGCACGGTGATAGTAGATATCAGGGTCGTCCTTGTTCTGTGCGAGTGCGGCTTCGAAATCAGCTTCGGCAGCGGCAGGGTTTGCTGCGAAATTTAATGGTTAGCCTGATCCAGAGAAGCCACGATGAGGGACACTTACCGAGTTCCAAGTGCATGCTGGCACGCTTGATAAAGCTCTGAGTAAGTGACTGCTGGAGCTCGACGCTCTTATCCATATCCTTGAGCGCATCCTCGTTGTCGCCCTTGAGGTACCTGAAAGTACCACGCATGTTATATGCAAAAGACTCGTGTTCTCCAAGATCACCAAGCTCAAGCGCCTTCTCAAACGCAGCTGCAGCTTCAGCATATCCTTCGGCGGTCTTGGTGCTCATGGCACGAAGACCTTTCCTGAGTTGACCCTTGTTGCTCTCCTCGTCCAGCTCTGCATCATCGTCGAGACCGTATGGTGGAGGCTTCGGCCGGAAGCTCTGGAGATAGTTTGTGACGAACGTGGGACTCGGAAGCTTCTTCTCCTTCTGCGCAAGGATAGCCTTACCCTTTGTCTGTATAGGTGTCAGCCTCCGCATTGTGGAGCTTGGGAAACAGGGCGTCCATACCTCAGCGACCTTCTTGAGCAGACGCTCGACGCTCTGGGCGCTGCTCTCGTTGCGGAAGCCATCGATGATACAGCTAGCAGTATAATCGAGGAGAGCTTCACTGTTGCGATCGACCTGTTCGTACGCGTTTGCGCGCCGGTTGAGCGCCTTGACATATTCATTGTCAAGGTTGATGGCAGCGGTGGTATCCTCAATGACCTTGTCCCAATTGCTCATGGCATTCCAGCAAGCAGCGCGGTTGGAATAGAAGACAGGGTCTTGCTTGCAAAGAAGCGCCTGTCCGTACAGGTCTATGGCGCGGTTGTAATCCTTGGAGCCGTATGCCTTGTTACCTGCGGCCTTAAGCTTGGCAGCGTATTCTTTGCGCTCCTGCTAATTGTCAGCAGAAATCCAGTCACACCGGCTGGGGACAGGTTGTATGATGCAGCAGCCAAGGTTATACAGGCTGCAAATTATGGTATAATGGGCCCGGACACCATAAAGCAACACGCGCTGAAGATCTCCATTCACCCACGTACCTCTTCAGAGAGCGACCCAACAGTGCTCTCGTCCACATGAGGGAGCTCATCCTCGATGGCAGGCGCGACGCTTGCCTTCTTCGGTTCAGCTGCGACTTCTTCTTGCTCCTTTGCCGCTTCCTTTTCGGCGCGTTCCTTGGCCCGTCTCTTGTCCCGCTTAGTCTTTTTCTTGTTCGAAGACGGTGATGGCGAGCCCGTATCCTTCTTATCGTCTGATAGGTAGTAGATCACGCCTCCGGCGCTGACAACAAGTGTGAGACCCGCAACTGTGTAGACGACACCTTTGTGTTCGGAAGCCCATGAGGATACGCGGTCCCATAAGGAGCTTGAGCCTGCTGGCGGAAGCGTGACTGGAAAAGGGCCTGGTCCGACCGGAGCTGCTGGGTTGGCCGACATATTGCGACTCGGATGGGAGCAAGCGAATGCGCGGAGGCTGGCAGCTGGGAATGGCTGCAATTACTAAGGGTGGCCTCAAAAAGTATTAATGAGAAAAGATGAAGTTAGGAGAGACCGTACGCGGCCAATGTTTGGTGTTGGTGGCGATGAAAAGTGATGGCCGCAAGCTGAAGCTCAGGGTCAGAGAACATTTGAAGTTTAGGGAGCTCAGACCAACACACGTCATCCAATCCACGCGCCAGCAGCTTCACAATACCCGGTCTCTGTCTGCAACAGCAGTTCAGCAAATGTCGAGTGCTGCCACAATAAGTTGTTCAGGATGGGTTTATGTGCACCTGTTGAAATTGTGGCCCACGTCCTATCACTGGGGAAGTGCAACTCAAGGACCAAGGCTATCTGCATCGCGTCGTTCCTTCCATACGCATACGTTAAGGAATCATTTCAATAATATCGATCGTCTGCACAGTACGTTGGTTTACCTAAGGCACAATTGGGGGAGGACGCGACCGATGCGCAGTATTCAGCATCTGAGCGTCCGGGTGCCGGTGCCCAGGTGCCCAGGTGCCCAGGTGCATTCATGATCACGTGATTTGTTTCTTGTTCCGAGCAAGTTCTGCGGCATCGATATACCGCTCGCACACGCGCCGACCTCCAAGTCCTCCAGTTGGCCATCGTTTGATGACTGGGGACTTTACACGATGTCGCGCTTTCGGGCCATCTTGATCCGCTAACGTCAAACTCTCAGCGAATCATCTTCTACTTACTGCGTTGGCCATCTCCAGATTTCAAGTCCCACTCTTCGAGTCACTGCCACATCTAAACCACTATGGCGTCTGTTCCCTCTTTTCACCTCTTCACTTCCATCCGCTATGACCCTCTACTCCTCAGATCGGCCGAAAACTCTCTTCCCATCTTGAACTATGTCTCACCCTCTCCATTTTACATGCTCATCTACCACCGCGACCGCATGCTAGAAGCCGCTCAGCATTTTGACTTTCACGCCGTGGCCAAAAGGCTCGAAGATGGCGTATCACTCCATCAAGAGTTATTACAGGAAGTAGCAGATTATCTGCACCAAGGAGGAAAAGATGGACCACTCAAAGTACGCCCACGATAACCGCATAGTGAGCCCCACAAACTGAGACGCACCAGATGCGTATCCTCTTCGACAAAGCAGCAAACATGACCATCGACTTTGCTCCCATCCCTCCCGTCCCCTCTCAACCCTCTACCCCGCATCCTTCGACCCACCCAGAAAGCAACCCGCACCCCATCCTGCAAACCCCAATCCGCAGCCCTTCCAGCCCTCACCTTTAACAGGCGGCGCCCTCACCCTTGGCCCTGCGGACGCGCTTCCTCAACCTCACCAGAAGACCCTCAGACTCCACCGGAATACCACCTCCGCCTCGACACGCAGCCTACCCCTACCTCCGCCTTCACCCTATTAAAGACAACCGTAAGAGAGCAATATGACGCCGCCCGCTCCCGGGCCTCCCTTTAAACCCCGCCGGCGCCCCCTACTCAGAAGTCCTCCTCTACAACTCCACCCACGAGCTCACAGAAGGCACCCTCACCACCATCTACCTCTTCCGCGGCGGCCGCTGGGTAACGCCCCAGTCGGCGTCCCCGCAGGAGAGTTCACCGCCCAGACACTCAAAGAAGCACAAGGCGAAAGTGCAAATCTCGACGAGGGCGAGTTGCGGGTGCCGTTTGCAGGGCGGTGGGGCACAGTGTGCGGAGTGCGAAGGTGGGCGCGGGAGGGCAGAGGGGCACGTCGAGGAGGTGGGCGCTGAAGAAGGGATTTTGTATGGAGGAGCCGATTAGTGTGAGTACGATTGAGGTGGGGAGGGCGTGTGGATTAGTAGCGGAGTGAGGGGCTTTGCTTTTGGGAGGGTCGTTGAGTAGCAAGGGGGATGGGGGGCTAGCATAGCAATTACTTTTGCATTGGGTTTGAGGGGAAATAAAAGCTATTTAATCTTCTGCGGTGGGCTCGTCGGCGGCGTAAACACCCACGGCCTTGATGTTCGGCTTAATGTGGATGGGTAGATCGCGCTTCTCGTCTTCTTCGACATCAGCAGCATAAACGCCCACAGATTTGATGTACGGCTTAATGTGAATAGGTAGATCGCGCTTCTTCTCAACGTCCTCCTCGTCAGCTGCATAAACGCCCACTGACTTGATGTAAGGCTTGATATGAATGGGCAGATCGCGCTTGTCGGCATCGGTACCCACGTCGGCGGCGTACACACCCACAGACTTGATGTTGGGCTTGATATGAATGGGGAGGTCGCGCTTTCCCTCGGTAGCTACATGTCGTCAGTTGATGGGCGTCAGCCAAAGCAGGTGGTATCACTCACCGCCTATGGGGGCAGCAAGGGCAGTGCTCAGAGCTGCCGCTCCGGCTAGGATCTGTACAAAGCCTTTCATTGTTGTTGCCGAGGTCGAAGATGGAGTGACAGGATGTTTGATGAGTGACTGTGTATTGTGAAGGTGTAGTTGTGGATGTCGCAGGCAGAAGGTGTCTTTATCCTCCGTGTATTAAGAAGCTTACTGTTGCTTGCCTCTTGGTCACTGCGATCGCCGCTGTAACCGACGGTAGGGTGTATGCATGCGACTGGAATGAGACCTCCAGAAAGCAATCTACTCTGGGAAGTTTACCTAAATTCCTTAGCTTGCAGGCTCACAGAGGACCTTGAGTCTGAGCCCGCCCCAATCAGCTTCCAAGCACGAAGATTCCTGCCGTGTAACCAATGCATAAGATGTAACCTGAAGTAGCAGGTCAGAACCTCGTCGCATGTCTTTCTAGGCTGCTGCCAGGTTCTACATCCAATAGGCCAACGAAATCAATGGTATCGAGACGATCAATATACCGGTCCTACGTCAACGTCCGGTGATATGCGAGCAACCGCCTTGCATAGATATATACCGAGGTGGCGGGTTGATTGATAGCACAGTCATCGGGGGAAATATACCGTCAGACATACCCCTGGTAGAAAGTGGCAGTGGTGCGTAGGGGCAGCGGTGCAGTGACATGCGGTATCAAACCAGAAACTTTAGAGAACGCCTCCAATTGCAGTGACTCTGTACTGCAACCCATCAACTAACGGCTTGAATATCTTGAAGCTCCGATGATCCATAGAGATAGCAGCGAAGCTTGCAGAAGCTTTGGTTAAGCATACACTAGTCTACAAATTGTTAGTCTTGCGCTACGCATCACAGCACCTACCGTACCGATTTCTATCCACCAACGAACAGCATATGGGACTCCCCGCAACCCTCATGCCAAGAGGGTAGTGACAGCCTGCGCGTGCCTAATTGCTCTGTGTTCTGTACGCGAGTGGGTATGGCACCCTAAGCTATCATGCTCACCTGCTGTTTACGGTGTAGAGTTACAATCTACAAGTAGGGGGGCCTGATTCAAGGCGATGTTGTCAGCATACGCCCGCCACCCATCTTGCTGTCATGCTACCGGGATATGATTCTAGGCGATGGCATTAGCCCAAAGCAACTGACTTGCTGGAGAATTGCCACCATGTTCGGGTCATTCCATTATCCTGGACGAGAGAGGCTCAATCGAGCATGCCGAAATTCCGTCATCGCACATTCAGTCATTGTCTTCACTCAATTCTTGACCAACCTTGCGTCAAGCATGTCTGTCAAAGAATGGGCCAGAGACCTTCAAAGGTCACTCAATAGGCAGACGGTCTATTCCAGGATCCACGACGACCCTTCCGAATCAACAAAGACGTCTTTAGACGCAGCGCAGCCTCCACCGCCGAATCGCGTCTACTCAATCTTCTCCATCGTAAATGTACTCTTGTTCTTATCTTCGATAGTTCTCGTCATTATCGCGTACAAGCGCCCAGTGACGGACTCCCAGTGCGTCAAGCAGCTATACACATGGTGTAAGTCTCCCACTAACACCCCCAATACGACCTCGCTCCTAATATGAAAAGCCAGCACCCGCATTCGAGGCGATCGAGTACCACGAAGAAGATTACAGCGGACTCTTCCGCCAAGCATCAGCCTATCGCGGAAAACCCACACCTGAGCTTGATGAGCAATGGCTGAAGCTCTGGGACTGTGAGCCCACCATATCTCCCCTGTTCAATATCATCCAGGCTAAAACAGACCAAGACCGCGAATTTGACGTCCCTGAATCCGCGTGGCCACGCATGAACCGCACCGCAGACCCCAGCATAGTACGCACATCCAAAGGCGGCGGCGCAGCCTTATTCTGGGGCATGCACCAGCTGCACTGCCTGGTATTCCCCTCACCCTCTCTCTAGCCGTACGCACAATTGTCTGATCGAAACAACTAGGATTGGCTGCGCATGTGGTCCTACAAAGAGCACTACATGGCGCGCGACGGCGCACTGCCCGAGCATTTTCAGGGCCTATCCGATAACCTGATCCGCACGCATCTCGATCATTGTATTGATGTGCTGAGACAGGATATGATGTGCCATATAGACGTGACGCCGTATTTCATCGTGTAAGCACCTCCCGGGACTTGCTCGGATGGCTAACGCTGACAGAGGCGTGGTGTAGATACGACGAGACGGCTCCCGTGGGCGAGTCGTTTGACTTCTCACCGCATCAGAAATGCCGTGATTTCGACAAGATTAGGCAATGGAATGTGGATAATCTTGCCGTGGATTGATGGCATGGTAGAGAAGGAAGGTGGTATTGGATGATGAGCATTTTTTTTTTCCGTCGTTGTTCCGCGCCTTACTTATTTTCAGTATAAGAGCACGACTCCATTTGTGGGGAAGGATGCAAAGCAGGTGCAAGCTGCGTGGAGTGGTAACGGTATGAGTGATCCTCGGCGAGTAATGTCCGCGCCGACGGGATGCTTAGGCAAAAGTTCGTACGGAGTGTTCAATATCGGCCTAATCGCGCTGCTTGATCTCGCTTTCGAGTTCCTTCAATCGCTGGACGAGCTTTTCTCTCAGGTAGGGCGTGAGTCCCAGTCTGTTAAGCCCGTGTCAGCAAAGCCCTTTTATACGCAGATTTCACCGCGTTCTGCTTCACGTAGGAGAGATGAGTACTCACATTCCCTCCCTCGTAACAATCCTGTATGTTCCACTGTTCTGCCAATTTCCCACCAAGGACCCATTGCCGTCGACCTCGACACTGCCAAATATATCCTCGGGCCACGCGATCCTACCCCAGTCCGGTGGATTCCGCTCATCGCTGACGTGAATCCAGCCACCCTTGTTCGCGCCGCCCATGCCTGCTTGACGGTTGGCGCCGCCGGCACCGTCCCCGCCGCCCTTGTTGCTGCCCAGGTTGAAGCCACCCGGGCCGGCAAAGGCAGCGGCCTGTTGCTTGACTGAAGGGTCATCCACTGCGTGTGTAGCGAGGACGGATTGCAGGATCGGATGGAAGTGCCGGTTCTCCGAGAACGAGTCTGGGACAGGCGGGACGGATGTGGTTGTTCCCAATGAGAGGTCTACGTTCGGTGGCTGCGTAGGAAGGAGAGTGAGGACTGAGCGCGAGGAGTCGAGCGGATGCTTAAAGACGTAGACGTGAGGATTTGAAGGGAGGGTCGAGAGAGCTCTGGAGGCGCGCAGCCGGAGGGTAGGTGTAGCTGAGGCAGACAGGCGCACGCTTCGGAACGCGGGGCGGTAAAACATTCTGCAGAGCAAGGAATTACACGCAAACAAAGGCTGGGAGTAGACAGCGTGTCTCAATGGTGCGCAGTGATGACTTGAGAGAAAGCTTGGAGCTCTCGGTCAATGACGACTTCGTCGACAATTTTGGTGGTCCAAGCTCCACCTAGCTTTCTCGATTTCTGTGCTACAAGAAACATTTAATGCACGTTTTATGGTAGGTAGGCTTACACCTCAAACTGTACGAAACCTGCTCAATGAAGCACCTTTGCTAGATCTCGCATGTCCTCCCCCATCATGACACACGAACCACTCGCAAGCTCTTCCGCAATTTGCAGGGCCCGATAGTATCCGTCTTAAACAGCTACAGCCAACACGATCATGTCCCAAACCACCACTAGCGCAGCCCCACCAGAGCTTACTTGTAAAAGTTTGTAAAGCGAATGAACACCTCGGCGACCACTAGTACCACGATATGCTTGGTTAGGCCGGCATCGGCTATTCTGTCAAATAAATCTCAAAGCTCTAAAGCCTCGGTCTTTTCCTGCCGCTTCCTACGACTCATCGGATTGTATTTTGGTTTTGCGAGCCAACTCCAACATGTCTGCAGATGCGACCAGGCGGGGACCCGGGGAGAAAGAGGTAGCCGAGTCGGCAGGACCTGCACCAAAACCCAGTGACTCTGAGGAGCAAGATGTTGAAGTAGGACGAGAGCCCATCAACATTGATCGTATCGAGAAGGTGTATAGGTGTGTTGAGGTTCCCTCTACTCAGCACAGGATCTGACAGGGTGCAGTAAGCTCGATCGACGGATATTGCCAGGTATTACTCTTCTTACCAATTCTATCTTACTACCTGATCTCTAACCTCGCCCAGCTTTCTGGATCCTCTACTTCCTTTGCTCCGCCATCCGGTCTAATGTAGGGCTGGCACAGACGATGAACATTGGACAAGGTCATGATCTCGCTTCAGAGCTTAACTTGACACCCAAGCAAGTCTCGACTGGTTTGGCCTTGTTCTATGTCTGTTACGTTATCTTCGATATGCCTTCGAACTTGGTCATGTCTAGAGCAAGCCCTCATGTCTGGATGAGCAGGATAGTTACCGGAGTCGGCATCATTGGCATTGGCCTGACTGGTATGAAAGCGGCGTGGAGCTTCTAGTGCGTTTTCTTGTTCCAGAGATCTGATATAGCATTGCAGCTGACACCTTTGTAGCCTTCTTCGCCTCTTGCTTGGTATAGTCATTGCAGGCATGTGGCCTGGCATGTCGTACTACCTCACGCTATTCTACCCACCATCAAGGACTGGTAAGCGTATTGGTCGCTACTTCACCGCCTCCCAAGTGTCTGCCGCTGTAGTCGGTCTTGTCTCTGCCGGCTTTCAAGAGATGGACGGCTTGGGCGGCCTCGTAGGCTTTCAGTGGATGTTCCTGCTCTACGGTATCATTGGAACTCTTGTTGGTATCTCGCTCCTCTGGTGGCTTCCAGATCGCCCTCTAGCCCCAGGTGAAGTCCGCGAGAAATCAGGTTGGCGCAAATGGATACCTGACAGCAAACCTGCCCTAACTGGGGAGGATGCGCGAATCCATTACGAAGATTTGACTCGCGTGTACCGCCGCAAGGTGTGGACCATGAAGGACCTCTGGCATGTTGTCATCGACTGGCGTTTATGGCCTTTGGTCGTCATGTACTTTGGTGTCGTGGGAGTCGGTATTGGAACGCAAGCGTATGCTTCAGTCATTATTCGCGGCATCAATCCTGATCTTTCAGGCATTGACCTTTCGCTGCTGACCGCTCCCATCTGGATTGTATATTTCTCTATTGGACCGCTACACTCTGCATGAAGACTAACACTGCCTAGATGGATCTCATCGCTATCCTAATCTTCACCCCACTGTCAGACCGGTTCCATCATCACCGCGCCGCCTTTTTCAGCTTCGCAGTGCTCATTCAGATTGGTGGACTCCTCATGACCACTTTCGGAGGCGGTGCTAAATCCTGGACCCGCTACGGTGGGCTGCTTCTCGTATGTATCTTCGCCCGTTGCACCTCTCCGACTCGTGGCTTACCACAATGACCAGGTTGGCTTTGGCCTTGGTCCCACGGTGCCCATCTGCATGACCTGGACGAACGAAATCTTCCAGCCGCGCCACGGCGAAGTCGGTGTCGCCGCCGCATCTGCCCTCGTGTCCGGACTGGGTAACCTTGGGTCCATCCTCACTACTTACGCGTTGTACACTGGATGGCCTGAGGATGCGAAGGGCCCACACAAGTACCGCAAGAGTAATCTTGTCATGATTGGGATACTTTGTGGAAGTATTCTCGCTGCAGGGACAATGGTGATGTTGCTACGCCTGTTTGGGGACGGTATGTCGAGGGATGGCAATGGTGGTGAGTTTGTAGATGGAGCGGCGAGGAGAGAGGTCGAGCAGAGAGGATTTAGGAAGATGTTGCGCTTCAAGCGATAAGCGCCATCGTGTTGGGGCGGAGGTGGGACGGGCCTCGAGAGTATTGCATAGCGAAGGGCATGTAGAGTATGAGGGGGGAGATGTAAAGTGCAGGGATAGTTGACCGCTCAAGGGTGATTGTGTGTGTCGAAGCATGGTCTCGTAGGGTTACAGAAAGGAGCCTTGAAAAGTGCTATCTATACCCATCCCGACTATGTCCGATTCGATTGAAGGACTTGTCAGATTGCAACATGTCTCGCCGCAAGTGCAAATTTACAGTAACATCGTGTTATTCCTCGCATCAAGTACACTCTTTTGAGCCAGCTTACCTTGTCAGACATGAGCATGCACGGGCCTGGTACAGGGATTCTGGTCTGATCACTCGCGATGACCTCATCTCTGCCCATCATTTCCCAGCAGCATTTCTTATCACAGTAACGAGCTGCGAAGCGCCAGCCTGAAACCCAGCTCAGACCCTAGCTGTTCATGTCGCAATGACAGCTCAGCTAACTTCCTGCGTCATATTGCCAAGTGCACTTAAGTGCATCATGCCGTCTTCGTGCGCAGTGAACGATACCTTGAGTTGAATCAAGCTTTCCGCTACAGGAACACCAAGACATTATTCTTAACTTGACATAACCATTCGTTAGCAGACGAAACGACAATTTAACACACAAAAGCAATGGGTCTCTTCAAAAAGTCAAAAGAAGCTGTTGCCATTTCGCACGATCCCCTCGTCACATACACCATCAACCAGAACCTCGCGGGCAAACTCACAGTCACATCCTCCTCGCCCAATGCCTACGCCTACTCCATCACAATCGCGAGCAAGAAGTCCTGGCGCGACACTATCGAAGTCGCAATCCACCGCTCGCTCAACGCAACATACCAGCAACATGCCGACGTCGTGGGAAGCTGTCTGATCCAGACAAGTTCAGCAAAGTTCACGAAAGTCACTTTCGACGCGTATGGGCAGGACATCAAGCTGGAAAAGAGCACCGGCGTGTTAAAAGGCACGCCTCTATTAACACTCCTTGTGCCGTGCCTGTGCTGACCGTGCCCGCAGGCATAGAGAAAACATCTTACACGCTCGCTGTTCCCCCTCTGAACACGACGTCCAAGTGGGAGCACGATCACAGTTCTCTCACTGACTCGGCGCGGCGTCTCAAGCTCGTTGACTCAGCTACCGATGCCGTGCTTGCGCGCTTTGGCGGTGGGCAGAACATGAATGAGTTTGGTGTGCTGGAGGTGTATGATGCGAGAGTTGCTGCCGATATGGACTGGTGCGGCTTGTGCATATTGACAGCGGTGTGCGTGTTTGCGAGGGAGGAGCGGGCACGAGAGCTTAAGAAGAAGGCGAATGGGGTGGTGGGCACGATATCGAACTGGGGTGGACTGCTAACGATGGGGATTCCTGTTGGGCCTTGAGCGCGATGTCATGTTGCGATGGTTTAGACGACAATTAGCGATGACGTTCTTGTAATTCTAGTTCAGTAACATATCTGTCGGACTCAAGTCGAATTAACATGTTTTCGGATCGATGGAGGGTCTCTGAGTTTGCCGAGACATGGGGAAGAGGGGTTGCATATACATATCATATTTGTACAGGCTGCCGCGCTTGTCTTCTGTATTGGGCTTTGATCCATCTGCAGTCAGTCCTGTATGCTCACAACCCGGCAAATAAGGGTACGAAGGCAAGCAGGGATAACTTAGCAGCCCTCAACCCATTGGGTTCTCTCCACCAATGAGAAGTAAGTAGTCTCAATCACAGAAGCTCTCGTATGATACTGCCAGCTGCCCGAACACGTACGGGTCAGCCTCGTTTACCACGTTACGAGCCATTGTTCACGAACGAAGCAACTGATAATATCATCCTCCGACTTACCTTCGATCTCTCCCAAGGTTCAACACCCCTAAACATTTGTGACGATCTTCTTCCAGACCCAAAATGAAAACCAACGACCACTGGTTCACTCACGGAGCACCATTCGTCACGCCAGTCACCGACACATACCCATTCATCTCCACCTACACCCATGAAACTCTCTCCGGAAAGTCCGTCCTAATCACAGGCGCCTCCCGCGGAATCGGCCTCCAAACAGCCATCCACTTCGCCAAAGCCGGCTGTTCGCACATCGCCCTCGCCGCCCGCTCCTCCCTCTCCTCCGCAAAACAAGCAGTCGAACACGCATCGCCCTCTCAAACACCCCTCACAATCCTCACTCTAGCCCTCGACATCTCCTCCCCCTCGCAGGTCCAAGCAGCCGCAGCCGAAGTGAAGAAAGCCTTCGGCACCCTCGACATCCTCATCAACAACGCAGGCTACCTAATGCAATTTCAAAATATCGGAGACACCGACCCCCTCGCCTACTGGATGACCTGGGAAACAAACATCAACGGGACATACCTCGTCACGCGCGCCTTCCTCCCCCTCCTCCTTGCCTCAACCCTCAAGACCATAATCAACATATCCAGTTCCGGCGCGCACGTCGTCATCCCCGGTGCATCTGCCTACCAGGCCTCCAAACTCGCTCTGATTAGGCTGACAGAGTTTCTGGATGCGGAGTACGCTGCGCAAGGTCTTATTGCCATTGCGCTGAACCCGGGAGGCGTAGTCACGGAATTAGCGCGGAAGATGCCGGAGTATATGATGGGGTATTTGACGGAGACGGTGGACTTGCCGGCGGATACTTTGGTTTGGCTTTGTCGGGAGAGGAGGGAGTGGCTGGGGGGAAGGTTTGTGACTGCGACGTGGGATATGGAGGGGTTGGAGGAGGAGGGAAGAGATAGTGGAGAAGGATTTGCTTAAGATTAGGATGGCTTTCGAGTAGGATGTACTTTGGTTGCGGCGAAGTTGACTGCGTCTGTGGTGCGGGTCAGTATCTGAAATTGGGGACGGAGGCGCTCAGAAAGGTACAAAGAGGAAAAAAGGAAAGTCCATGGAATCTCACGCCATTACAGTATAAAAACAATCTTGGTCATGTGTAGGTCCTCAACGATAAGTAGGGGCAAGCCGATGGCTGAGGGCGTGTCTAAATCTTGCACGACCTTGTATGAATTAGTTGAGGATGCTGGAATTGAGATACGGGAGGCCGGGACAGTTACCCGGGATACCTATGGAGATCCATCGAAAACTCTATGATTGCGTGGAAAGATATTATGTACTGCGGGGAGACTGACCAGCCAACCCAACCCTCTATGTACTATCCGAGGATATCTCACTTCTTACCGCGATGAAGCAGGGGAGCTCGATCCACTGGATGGCGGCCTCACCCCCTGCGCCTCGGCCTTGTCCTTCTCCCCCGGGACAACCCTCTCGCACCAAGAGCACCAGCTTCTTAGCTTGCCCGAGACCTCTCGTTCTAGCCAGCGTATAGACTTGTCCCTCTCGTCCTCGTAGATCTTGACACACTCGCCGACATAGACCTGCTTCTTGAGCTTCATCTTGACAACGCCACCGATCCCCTCGATCTCTTGCGTGTGATAGCTCGTGCCCGTCCACCGCTCTGGCGAATGTGAAGAGTTGCTCTCCAGACTACCGTACGCTTCGGCGATATCGGCATTGTAGTCGACCTCGTGCTCAACGGCCCGTGCAGCGAGGCAGCTGGGCCCGCGGCCGCATTCAACGCCCTCGTTGCCTTCGCCGGCGCCGGTGCCTACGCCGCCGAGGTAGTGGCTATATCGCGTTCGCCAGGTCCAGGCGCGGACGTACATGGTGTCTGCATTCTTCAAGTGTTGGCCGCACGGCTGGCACAGCCAGACCGTGTCATCACATATGCACGGCGTTCGTTCGAAGGCGGGGGAGGTAAAAGCGCGGGGCGCGTCGTCGTCGTCGAAAAGCGAAGCTCGGAAGTCGGGAGTACCCGGAGGCGAGGGCGTCCCAGAAGACGAGCGCGGGCGTTTGGTCGTCGTCAGGAGGCTAAGGGGTGCTTTCGTGCATGTCCTACACAGGCGCCGGTGCCGCGCTCGCAAGGTGGGCGTAGGCGGCGGCTTCACGGTGCAGTTCTGGAATGGTTCAGCGACTTGCTTCCAAAACAGGACTTTGGCGTACCCTGCAAACTACAGTGCTGCAACGCTGGCACTCGGCGACCATATCCCGCGCGCACTTGCCCACGCGTCCGCTCGTCAGCTGGCGCGACGTATAGAAGTTGGCCCGCGCCTCCAGCAGCCTCGAGCCCAAGCGTGGACCGGGCCCATCGTCCTCATACACGCAGTGCAGCGTGTGACGGATGAGCTGGTCGCGGTACTCGAGCAGGTTCGCGCGGAACTGGCGGCAGGTGCGCGACAAGCTGTGCAGCGTGTTGAGGTCGAGCTGGCGGGCGAGCTGGCTTACAATGCTGTCTCATCAGCGTGGTTAGCAATCGTCGCTCCTACGGACATGAGCTTTGTCCTGCGCGAGGTTCAGGCTCACGGATAACAGCTCAGGGCAGCTGAAAATCCATTGATGTTAGGATTCGGCCGGCTGTCGTCGTCCTTTGTGCTGGTTGCTGGCGTAGGCGGGAAGCGGTGCACCAGGTGCGCCTGCGCATCGTCGGGGTCGTCCAGGTCAACGAGGACCACCATGGCAAAAGGCTACAGCGCCTGAGGGTAGCATTCAAGCAGTCTTATAACGAGGTCACGATCAGCACGCGTGTTTGACGCCAGGACGAGGGACGGCGACATCGCTTTGTCTGTAGCGGGGCGCTTGGCAGGCACGTCAGATCTGATAAGATCTGATAACCCGAGGCTCCACTTCTCATACATCGTGAGTCTAACAATTATTCCGACTTCGCATGAAACACGTGAGAAAGGTTTCTTTAGAGCTATTTATTTCGTAATAGTCTGATCACGCGATTCCTAGTTCAATCCCGACATCGCTTGCTATAGCAGGAATAAGGAGGTCGCAAATCATACCGCATGTCCCAGCTGTCTCCTGAAGCTCTGTGTTTAGTGTGCGACAGATATGACGATACACGAGCTCTTTCCAAAGTGCTCTCTGGATCAAAAAGAAGGCTTCAGAACAACCATCTTTCATCACTTCCAGCCCAGTTGCCTCCCTCCTCGCTCGCGAAGAACATCCCATGCCTCTTTCTCTTCTCCTTCTCCTTCTCCTTCTCCTTCTTCTCCTCCTCATCGACTGCCCCTGTCTCATAATCTCCACTTGTCTCCTTTCTCTTCTCTCTCATAATTGCACCCCCATAGAACGGTCCATTCACAGTAACCACCTCCCCACCCCAGACCCATCACCAACCCCTTCAAAACTAATCCCTCGGATTAACCCTCCCCCACCAAAACACATCTCCCTCCACCGCATACTTCAATACCCCATGCCTCCTCACCCCCACCCAAACCTCATGATACCTCCTCACCGCCCTGACCGTCTCTTCACAAAACACCTTCCTTAACAATCCCTCATCCTCTGCATGCCATCCAGGACTAACCCGCGAATCCACGCCCAGCGCATCGAGCATCGCGTGCGCAGCCTGCTCCCAAGTAAGCGGCTGCCCGGCGGGTGAGAAGAAGGCTATCCGTTGGAGGAGCTGGCGTGGTGGCGCCGCGTGAAGGCGTCGCCGTGTGCGGTGGGGAGCGCACAGCGGCAGATGGTATGCGGACCGGAGAGTGCGAGTGTGGAAGTGTAATGCGTTATGTGTGGGTGGGTTGTGTAAGGGTCTGGGGAGGGAGGGGCGTTGAATGGGGTGCCGGATGTGGTGCGGACTTCATAGGAGGAGCCCAAAGGGTGGGAGGTGGTGGTACGGTCGCTCTGGGGGCCTTCTTGGTGGTCGGAGGTCGGGACGGTGTGCGCTGGGTGGTTGTGTTTGAGTAGCTTTTGCCAGAGCTTCATTGCCAGTGCTGTGTGGGGTGTGTAGTTGATGGAGAAGAAAGTGATCGAAATAGGGTGCTATGGGGCACTCGATCTAGGGTACTTAGCAGTCGTGTAGTCGAGGCGAATTGGTTGGTGCACAGGTCGTTTGAGCTGGTGAAAAACCTTCCATTGAAGGGTAGAGAGGTCGTCTGTGAAGAGGTGGCATTCACGTCAGTGAAAGTCACTTCTCTGCTGGTCCTCATAGCGCTTGAGCTCCATGTCAATCATTAAATGAGGCTGAACGGTTTTCTCCTGCTTTATTAATATTACCATCAAGTAAAGTAACACCTGGCTGGTTAGGCTGTATAGATAACGAATTTGGCCATCGTGTAAGGACATCGCGATCATTTATCATTTCAAGATCGTGATGATGGAGCTAGTGCGTGAGAAGAGTATGGTTTGGCTGTGGGGCTGGTACCTACCCACTGGTACGTGAACGGCGATACGGTAGATGAGCTGCCTTCCGGGGCAGAATGGAGTACAACGGTTGTATCGTTGGATGGTCGCGGCCATGACGTCTTCTCTAGCCATACATACGGTGGCCATTTCCATGGGCGTGCCTTTGAGTCGGCGCATGATGTGGGGCCAGTGAAGAGTGCATGCTCGATATAACGTTGGGCAGGAGAAGAAAGATAGTCGGCTTGTATCCTCATGCAGATTTTCAAAGTCTCAACTTAGGAGTCTCCTCTAAAAGTGAAGATCTGATCTGGTCACAAGGCTCCGAAGTCGGGAGAGCATATAGTTGCTGTACATGATAGTAGAGCTCCAATCTAAGAAAGGCTGTTGTGCGTTGCTGCAAGTGCCATGCAGGTGACATACCATGGCCCCGGGCCGAACCACCTTCACGTGCGCTCCTGAGTAGTACTTGCCTAACAGGACATGTGCACACGCACGCCTGCAAGTTCGATCACATCCCACGCACGCTTCCATTGGGCACTACATAACTCCTAATTGATCCCTGCACATGCAATTCTAAGTCTATATGATTCATTACTTCGTTAACTTTCGCAAAAGCCTGGTTCAGGCTCTCGAAATCTCTGTTATCTGCGTTTGCGTTGCTGGAGATCCATTCATACCGCCAGCTTCGAGATCTTTCTCCCTTTCCGTCCTGCTTCCATCTTTGTGTTCCCCGATGCTTATTAAGTATCTCTGCCAGATATCGGCAAATTCTGACTCACTTGAGGTCAGCTCGTCATTAGGCATTGTATCAGGTTTCTTTCGCGTCAGAATACCACGATAGCACGGTAACGCGCAGACGATGACCGACCCGGCCGCCTGCAAAAAGACCCACAGGATGTTTTGATCGGGAAATTTTGCGAGATTGACATCAATGCTGTAGACGGTCCGGAGAATCGTAAGCACCATGTTGACAGCTACTAGTAGGAAGATGATGGCTAGCTCGAGTTTCTGAGCGGTCCGCATAAGAAGAGGTCTCAGCATCGCCAAAGGTAGTACGGCCACTGGAAAGTGATTAATTATATACTTTACGACGATGAAGAAACCTGGCTCACAAAGAAGATCTCCTATTAGGTCTAACGCACACCAAGCCGACAACATTGGGATGACCATAGCTGGAGCATTATCATGGCATTGAGCTACAGTCTAGTAAGTACGATCCCATCTGTGTCAGTAGAGAACGTACGCTGGGAATCCGGAAAGTATTTGGGATTGCCGCACAAGAAGAATGACCACATGAAAGTGATGGCAAAGCTTGTCGGGATATACGCCGTGGTTACCGCCCATGCGATGCGGAATTTGGTCGAGAAGGCGAAGATGTGCCAATACAACGCTAAAAAGCTCGCTTTGGCGGCATAGATGACGCACCAGAAGAGCAAAGAGTTGGCAGCATTGTACTTGGCATTTCTCGACTCATCGCTGTAGATGACTTCGTCTTCTTTGATCAAACCCATGGCGTATAGCTGCTTGGTATAATCCGTCGGTCCGTATACCTGATACGTGCCGGTGAAGGCCAACAGGAATGCCATGGCGAGCCCATTAAACAAGTCATCCCATGCTATACGCTGGCGACGATGCCAATGAATGGCAAAGCGACCAAGCGTCGTCAAAAGCGCGAGTACGGTCAGCGACCACGCAGTTGTCTACGCCATTAACGATCAGCTTCGAAGCAACCACCGTCTAACAAAAGTGACCAACTTACGATAACCTCATGGAGCCGAAGTGTATGCATGGTTGACAAGATGAGAGTTGGAGGCGATCAACAAGGGAAACCAGACATCTGGGATGGCAAATGAAGGCGGCGATGCCCAACAGATGAAGAGTGGAGCCAACATGCGGAGAGTCGCGCTTGCAACCTTGCAGGATACGCATGGGAAACCGGGAATGCAGGGAAATGTTGGAGCGGTAGCAAAGGCTCGTTTTCGCTGAACATCGAGCCAGTGCAGCTCCACAGCTGTGCTGACCGGCTGTCACCATCGCGTGTTGTGGGCGTTGGTGGTATTCGGTGGCACCGTATGATATGTCGGGGAACAGACCGGGATATTCTTTCGCTTACCGTGTAGAGGTCTAGGGATCCTCATTCGTTGGCCTTGTACGCTCCTCGGGGATCACTAAAGAAGCGCCATTCGCCTAACACTTATCTAGCTGACTTTAGTTTAGCAGTAAGCGCTCGCTTCGGTGAACGACATCAAGCGTCGACGACGTAAGGACCGGCTGCCGACATGTATCAGAGCCTCTCTTCGTTCCGGACATTGCCAAGTCAAGCGAAGCACTGCTTTGGACGCATATGAAAGTGAGAATGATGCTTGCGATCGCTTCAGGTCCATCCCAATATGCGGATCATCATGGAGTAAACTAGCGTCAAACTGGCATGCATGATGAATCCTATAGGCGAGATACGAACTGCCATTGGGCGCCAGCGGCCAACACCAACACTGATACAACACAAGTCGCATATAGCGGCTACGCTCGCGAGGCTCACATGGCAATGACAAAGCAACAATCCTCACCAATGCGGCTGGGTATATACGAAAGGGCATTATCTGAGACGCCTTATCCGGCTTCTAGCGAACAACGCGATGCAAGCTACATTCATTCTTCAGCTAACGGATCGAACGGCGGCTCCACGAAATCGACTACCTTTTCACCTTCCGGCCGCCTTATACCTTCTTCAGGGAGAAGCCCCATATCCACACCATATTTTTCTGACGCGTCCAAAAGCTTGTTGTAGTCACGACACTTGTGCAGGACGTTGAAATTGGGGTGAGGATTATAGTGATTCTTTAACCAGCTGTAGGTGATGAGGCCCGGGTCGGCATCACACACGAGCTTCTGGCGTAGCATATCCACGCAATGGTCAACGTGCTCTAGCCACTCGTCAGGATGCTCTTTTGAAAATCTGGCTTCTTCGGTGTAAAAGTCCGGATAATGAGTTTTCCACAGGTTGTGCAAACAATGAATGTAATGGAAGCCTTCAAATGCTGCAAGACGACCTTCGCCTAGGCTGGGTGGGGCTTTAGCGGAATGGCTTGAGGTATTGATGGTTCGGAATACGCCTTCGGAGATGACCATCATGCGCTCTGTTTCACTGTCATGACAGTGTTCTGTTCGGGTGACGCCACAATTAACTTACGAGGTACGAGACCTTCCCATAGCTTATCAACCTCTTTCGAAGGAGGTCCTTTGAATGGAGATGAGTCGCGGCTGAGAGATCCATCAAACCTCACAGTAAGGTCCCATGGGTGCTCGCCCAGGAGCTGGTCTGTGACAGACATTAGCGGCTACCATATTTTTGGGTGTGAAAGATCACCTTTGCTCAGTGAACATCTGTTGCTTGACTGCACTAGTAGTCCTGCCGAAACGGACAACGCAAAGACAAGCAAGTGTAGACACCACGGCCACAGCCTTGTTGCGAAGCTTAGAGGTACCGCAAGCGATTGCGAAGTGGTTCCCGATTCAGATGCCGTTTCTGTCAAAGAAAATGCGTCGAATGGTTCCTGCTCCTTCGAAGCTATGGGGACGTATCCTGTCATCGTTCGTGTAGTCGCGCTGGGTGAATTGTCCCTGATCCGAGAGAGTGGAGCGAAACGGGGATGCATTGCTTCAGTACACGGACCACAGTCGACCGTTTGTAGATCAGCCCCAAATCCTGGAGACCCGCTAATAGTAACGCAATCTTGGATGAACCCTCAGGTACACGTTTCCCTGCTTTCGCGTGGCCAGACTGATCATATAATCGGCGAGGTGCGCCATTGCACTAATGCTTACCGTTTCAGTCAGCTCGCCGGCATCCACGGGGCGATATCGTGGTGTCTAAATACGTACCAATGGTACATGCGGCGCCTCGGTTTCGGGCGCGAGATTACCGTTTACGAACGCTTGAGCATAAACGCCTAGCTACCACGATCCGGCTACCGATCAGTTCAGCATTCGCGATAGCAGCAGCAGCCAAGCAGTGTAGTGGCGGACGGTCGAACCTAGACCATCTGTTGGATCAATATTGGCCGCTGCGCGCGGAGTTGCCGGCCTATCAGGAGATTGATGGCTACAGAAGCCACTTGCCTTATTTGTGCCGCCAACATGGTGGTGAAGCCGTCAAGGCATATTCTAAGCTACGCTCTGAGATAGAACAGCCTCTTTCTTGTGTTGAACGCGTGGCATAAAGTTGCAGATCAGCCCACCTCATTGCGAATCCCAGCTCTCAAGACTCTCTTGTCCATTGAGTCCAATCTTGTATCTATCACTATCTATCCATTCATACCCGCGATTCGTAGCAACGATACCAGAGAACTCTTTGAATTGAACTCAGAAGCTACTGAACTAGAGTGAATCCTATCCAACTGGAAATCTGCCGATCCTGCCACATCTGGAGTTTCAGTGCAGCAGCAAACACTCAAAAGACATCGATCAAGGCTGCTCTGGTCCATAAGTTCGTATTAGACGCCTCATACGTCCGAGCTTAAGTCCCGATCACCATGAAATACGCCGCGATCCTTCTCGCGCTCCTACCTGCCGCGCTGGCGCTGCCCTTCACCATTCCGGGTAAGCATTGACCCCTGAATTGAGCTGTCCAGCTGAAAACTGACAGTGTTTGTAGCCGCCGCCAAAGCTGAGGTCAAGCGTGCGGAAAATGCAAACGGACTTTTCCCCGTGAGATACAGCAACGATGTTGCCAAAGATTCCGAGAAGCGCGCGGAGAACACAGGCTTCCCAGTGAGATATAGGAAAGATCTTATCAACGACCCACAAAAGCGCGCGCAAACACCTGGCCTCTTCGCAGTCAGTTATAAGAAAGATGTCATTGACAGCACGAATCCTGCCAAGAAGCTGGAGAAACGGGAAGCTGTGGCGCCGGAGGGACTGTTTGCTGTCAGTTATAGGAAGGATATTATTCCCTCGCTGGAATAAGAGGTAGTGGAAACATGAGTTGTTTCCTATGTCGGAGGTATTGCAATGCTCCACAGTGCGCATACCCAATGGTGGCTCTCTCATCCTTTTCACCCTGTTCATATCCATCGGCGATATGTGTTTAGGCACCCGTTCCCATTGGTGGTTATCTCTCTTGTGTATCTTGCTGTAGCTCTAGCTTCTATTTGTGGACTAAATTCGGTGGATTTACTCAACCTCTCTTGTAAAATGTGATCAATGCAATCTAATGAAGCGCAACCAATGAACAGAGCATTCAATCAGCTGTTCTAACTGGCGACTGGCGGATATCAACGTTAAACGAGGGTGGTACGAACATGGTAATGATAACCTTCAAATCGGTAAATTCAGCAGATGCGAGCAGTCCCTAATCGTCTCTTCTTTTAGAGTTTGGTCTATCGGCACCCATAACAACGTGTCTGCGCCATCAGTCGAAAACCTCAGAAGCGAACCTCTCACCATCAGCTCGAAACGCCTCCCACCACTCATCCGCACCAACGCCATCTGCACCCTCGAACTCAACGTAAGCCTGCTTCATCACTGACGCCACACCCTCCAATACCCTCAAACCACCGCAAACGTACATCTTTCCCCTACCGTTCCTCAGACCAACCGCATCCACGACCAGTTTCCTTTCTTTCTTAAGCCGATCTTGAACGTACTCACAGCCCTTCGACTGACTTTCTGCCCTGCTAAACGCGTAAAATAGCTTTACGCCGGCCGAGGAGGCCAAGTCTTGTAGTTGGGATGAATAGAGCATATCACGATCAGGATGACGACATCCAATGAAGAGCAGTGCAGGCGCCAACTTTGCGCCCGAAGAGCGAAGCTGCGCACGTTCGTGTACAAAACCTAGGAAGGGTGCAAGCCCAGATCCTGCGCAAACCATAACGATAGGGTCACCTGGGTCTTCAGGAAGATGAAATGCGATTGGGCTGGGCTGCACAGAAACATGGAGACGATCGTTGCGGCATAGACCGGCTAGGTAGGTTGAACCTGCGCCATGAAACACATTTGTTGTGCCATCCGAGAGGGTGGACATGTGTTCTAGGACGCTATAAGTCAACGTACATATTGTTGGGTCCGCAAGCGGGGACGATGATATTGAGTAGCGGCGGGGACGCATCGGTGGTAGCATGTCTAAGTAATCGGCGAAGGGAAGGGTGGCGGTTGGTAGCTTTTGCAAGATTTGAAGAGCGGACAAGCCCTTCGGAATAGACGAGTTGTCACTTTTGTTGCTGTTCGGTACGGTCTCAATGATCGCACGGATGTTCTGGGGTGATCAGCATTCGAATTCAAGGTGTACTGGTGTAGCCATACCTTTTCGGTCGCAACGTGATTCAGTTCCACAAGGTCGCGGAGGTGTGTGTAAACACTGCGCTCCTCACCGCACGTTGTAATGATCTTCGTATCGTGCGCCAATTGAAACCTATTCATCACTTGCTTCACCGTGTCGTGGTGATTTGCGGGTACAATGGCAATATGATCACCGGCTCGATAGGTCATCGTTGGAGGAAGTCGAATCGTGAGCTGGCGCTTCTGTGGCTCTCCAGGAGCCGTGAGGCTCTGTCCGTCTTCAATAGTAGCCATTCTCCCGTCGGGAAGGATGTCAGAAGTACGGGGACACTGGAAAATCCTGATCCCACTACGCGAAATATCGAATGACCGCGCCGACACGCCTGGGAAGTACAGCTTCTTCAGTGCCGGCCAAAGTACTCCATCGGCCCAGTGATCGAATTCATTCGCAACGTTCCCGTCCGCCACATCCGAAGCCGCTCGATTAACTATCGGTGTGCTTCCATATCTGATAAAAGCGTCGTCCACCAAGGCTGGAATCCGTTGGAAAGTAGCGGCCCAGTCGCGATTGCCGCATCCATACACGGCATGGTATATCCCTTCAAACGGGGACTCAGTGAGCGCTTGTAGCCATTTGATAAATTTCGAAGCATTTTCGGGAGGCTGGCCTTCATAGCTGGCAGCGACAATGACAATTGGGGTCGATGGAGTTATGTGATGAGGTTGTACCTTGTCCATTATCATTATTGTGGGATCAAAACCATGAGCAACTGCATCACGGCTCAGAACGTGCGCCAAAGTCTGGCACGTTCCAGTATTGGAACCATAGCAGATGAGTAACTTGCGTAGGTCTACCGAATCCAATGGGCTATCACTTCTTTTGGTTTGCTGCGACGATGTACGACCCGAGCCAGAGGGAGGAGCTTTTCCACCCAAGAGTTTGCGCTGGAGGGTGGCAGGGGTCAAGCCGTCGCGCAACTTGACGCGGATTTGCAAGCCCACGGGCTTTATGGTAATGGTCTTGCGTATCTTGAGCTCGTAATTTGGATCAGCAAGCTCGAAATCAAAATTCTGCAAGAGCAGAGCCATCATGATTACAGCCTCCTGCAATGCCAAGGCACGACCGATGCAAGCTCGAGCTCCGTTGCCGAATGGCTAGATACGTGTCAGCTGCGTGTTACAACGAAGCTATTTTGAGCACGGCTTACCTTCCATGAGTTCTTTGGTAACTTTTCAAATTCGTCGTCAAGCATTCGTTCCGGTCGAAATGACTCCGCATCATCACCGTACACCGCAGGATCACGGTGTACGGTTGCTATCTGCACCGAAACCGCCTCACCTTGACGCACAACATATTGTTCTTTCCCAATGTGTATCGGATAGTCCTCCGGATTTGTTGACCTGGGCTGTACGGTGAAACCGGGCGCCGTGGGATAGAGACGTAGTGTCTCGCGGATGATACCCATCATGTACGGTAGTTTTGAGGCCATATTCTGTGTCATCGCACCGTTCCCGAGCACCGACATAACTTCGTCGCGACCTTTTTCCATGGCAGCTGGGTGTGTGACCAGACAGTAGATGATAAAAGACAGTAAGCCGGACGTTGTTTCGTGCCCTACTTCTGTTAGTCTGGCTCTTTGAAAGACCGACACATACTGACCCGCAATGAGAAAAGTTATCATATTGTCAATAACGCTACTGTGGGGTAGCGATTTGTCGGTGACAGGGTCCTTCTCGTAGAGCATTGCATTGACGAGATCCTTCCTACTAGACGAAGAAGCTTTTCTTCGCTCTATGACTTGCTCGGCGATGTGACGCATCAATTCCGCATCCTCGTGAAACTTGCGAGTCTGATTGAGATAAACGTAGTCACTAACCACAGAAGGACGAAGCATGCGTATGCCTGCCTCTGCGAGGAACGAGTTCATCGCTTCGACAAACGAATGCGGTGTCTCTGAGTAGAAACTGTTGAACCTTGTGTCCATTGTGCACCTAACACAGCTAAATCAGACTACAATTCTCTAGCGGTATTAGTTAACGGATTGATGTACTCACAAAGCGATCGTATCCAGAGTCAAGCGGGTAAAGTCGTCTGATACCTGGATTTTGGTTTGCTGATCTTGTCTTGCCCATTTCATCACTAATTGACAGGCCACTTCATGCATATCTGGAGACACGTTAGGATTCATTCGCAATCAGCAAGGCTCTTCGACATACCTTCGAACATATTTCCTATCATCATTGGTCCGAGAACAGGCGTCAAGATACGATGCGCAAGTCCCCAATTCTCCTCTCCGTCACGTGCGGTGAAGAGGCCGTCGTGTGCGAGAATTCGAAGCTGCACAGCACCCCCAGTGGAGGCCTTCTTGACGAACCGTGTCTCGTCGCATACTTCGTTCGCCAGCTCGACGGTGCCGATAAAAATCCTATCTGGTTTGCTAGTTCCATAGCTAACTTTGACAACTGGCCCTGGAAAATATATCAGCTGAGCCGCTTACTCTGAACTTTGAACAAAAATTCTATCATACCATATCTTTTCAAAAGCTTGGCTGTCGAGCCGGAGTCGATGAGATCCAATGCATTGCCGATGATGGGCCAGCCCGGGGGCTTTGGAATCTCAGTGGGCATATGGACCTTAGCGTGCGATGACAGTCGTTATCTGTTCGAGCTTGAGTCGAAAATTTTCAAATGATAATAGAATACAACGAGTGTGTCCGAATTTGCGATGAAGGTAACGCACCTAATGCTGTGAGAAGCTCCACGGCCCCAGATATATGACGAAAGATCCCATAATCTTCGTTGGAGGCTGGAGGAATTTTGGAGACAATAATCTCATAGCATTGCCTAAATCAGAATGTACGCGAGCATGAAGGTTGGTTGACCTTCGCTCGAAGTTGCGTTATCGCTTTTTCGGCGGTATTATCGCCGAATAAATATCGCCGAACACTCCTGGATAGTTGCAAGTGACCTTTCCTGAATTAGCGAACGTTGCGAATTATAGGTGGGGCATTTACGGGGATTTATATCTAAGTATGATCTGGGTAGCATAGCCACCGCTAGGCCTGCCAGGCTTACGAATGGTGCCACTGCATGATGCACAGTTCCGGAGAGCTTTACGCAAGGATTGCAGTCGAGCGATTATGCGGAGATTTCTTCGTTCACAACGGTCGGCATGTGTAGTGACTCAGAGAAATCGAAACCCCAGTCAAAGCCCCAGGTGTCCCAATCGTCAAACAGAGACTGTCTGGGTTCCGAATAACCGTCCACCATGTTACCTACAACGGCGGCATTTGTGCTGTCTAGGTCTGATGGAGTCAGATTGGTTTCCACAATTTATCTTCATGACCGAACTTACGTTGATTGCTGGGCCTTGAGTTTGTCTGTGTCAGAAACAGTTTTCTCCACCAGTAGAGGCAATCGAATACCACGTTCATCGACTGTCGGTTGAGAACCTGAAGTGGAAGAATTTCGCCCCCGTCCGAAGCGCGATACACATTGTTGCTTGACCACAATTGGCGCATGATCTCTGCTACCTTGGCTGGAATATCGTTGTTTACCACAGAGATCGCTTTGCAAATATTGATAGCAGAGAAGAAAGCACTGATCATATCTTTCTCTTGAAGTCCAACAAGACTCAACTCGTTGGGATAGCTTTTGAGGAGCTTGAGAATGGTGCAGCCCGCTAACTGTATACCTTGAAAGATAGCGTTTGGACAAGCTAGAGAAATTTGAAGCGTTTGCTCCAGATCACAGATCAGGTCCATCGTTGCGGTTGCTGCTTCTGCAAGTTGGATGACATCGGTGTGGTCCAATCCGCTTGCACTGGCAACGAATGCGAAGGACTGAATCTGCAAGCGAGCAATGGTAATCGACAAAGCACTCAACGGGCCTACAAATATGTAAGCGATCGATAGCGTGTGAGCAAGGGCTACTATACTCACCTAAGTCATCCAGATGGGCACCCCTGTTTAAAGCAGATATCTCAGCATCGGATGCAGCAATGCGACTTTTGAGCGTCCGACTGTAGCTTGTCGGGTCCGTATTCAGTTCTAGATCAGCGACTATTTGATGGAATGCAGCTATATGTGCCGTGATGCGCGCTTCGAACACAATCCAGTTAGGTAAAGTTGCGCAACAGTCATACTCCCACAGCAGGTGACGTGTCGCAAGTCCGTCAGTTATAGGATATCCTTGCAGAGACATAGTCCTATAGATATTAAGCAGTAAATCCCGGGTTGAGCATCTGCGACCACTCACCTCTGGTTCAAGGTCACAGCATATGCCCACAACTTTGCACCTCGTTCCAGCCCAGGGTTTGCCATCGAAGTGAGTACCCCCTGAACGCTCAAACAAGGATGCATGCCTGATTGCAGTGTAATCGGTATGACCGCACTACTCAATGTGAAATATACACTTCTCCAAAATGGGCTATCTGTTGAAAGATGAAAGTCGCACATAAGCAGATACGCCTCGACGATAGGATACGGTGAGAGCCGCCCAACGCAGAGCGACTGCATGGCTAGCTTCTCGACGTGAGGCGATAGCGTCGAAAATAAGGTTGGATCTTCGTGACATTTTCGTGATCCTATTGTGGTAATTACCCAGAACTTGAGAGGGGACTCGCGGAATGTCTGATTGGGGGTTGACGGAGCCGAAAGGATTGGTACTAGCGGTGCGAAGCAACGAAAGAATCTACTCCAATCAGGATCTCGCTACTTGGGTGAGCTCGTGACTGATTACCTTGTAAAGCAGACATCGATCTTGCTGGGTTCTACGCGAATACCATCGATGGTTTGCGGTTCAGTTTCGGTGAGGTTGTTCATGGAGGTTGGTGCAAGATGCACGAAGAGCCCGTTTTCTTCACCAACGAATGCTGGATGACTCTCGGAGGGAGCAAAAGAACTGGCCGAAAGTGCCTCAACAGTAGTTGAAGAAAGTTCCGCATCCAAGATGGTGGCATTTTGAGACATCTGCGAAGGCGTCTTTGGACTGCCGTCCGAGCTCACCTTCTTCCGTCGTTGCTCTTGGACTACGCACACGGTTTGCTTCCTGCGGCATCTTGTGCATGGGCGAGAGTAGTCCAAGGATGCGTCACAACGGAGTTTTTGCGTCCGGCAAGTATCACATGCTGGCTTTTTGTCTTCGCGAACCTTTCGTTTTCTTCTAGGTGATGTCAAGATAGGCGCGTAGGAGAGGGTGTGGCTGGCCCTTACTGGAGGGTGGGCCCAAACTCCATGTTGGCTATAGTGTGCTCTCGCGACCGGGTTATCTCACTCTCAGCGCCAAAGTTGTTTTCGAACGATGAAACTATATTGATGCAGGATGCTGGGAAGGATGAGAGGCCCGATTACATAAGCTTCACACCATCACCCGAACGGCTAGCCTTTGGTAACTCAGCCTCATGGATGACACCGCGAGTCGCGTCGCGTCAATTTCGCTATGAATGACGGCATCTCACACCGAACTCTTTCTACTAACCTCCATCAGCATGGGAATCTACTATGTGCATGAGCTGTTCCTTTAACTTTCACCAGCCGCGAAAAGGCTCCTACGTCTCAATAGCTCGCCATAATTCCAGAACACGTACACAGCAGGCCAACCAATGACGCACGCGACACCTCCCAATATCGAGTTTCCGCGTCCCCATCCCAGCGTATCATAGAGACGTGTAGCCTAGGTTGGTCAGCAAAAACTATCGGAAGGGCTTCCAGGATTCACTTACAAACAACGGGAAGCCCGTAGCAGCAAGCGATCTTAAGACCGTTGCAGCGGCCAGTGCCGACGCAGAATACGTTGTATACGCCTCGACAAGGTATGCCTGCATAGCCTGCCAACACAGTATCATACTCCCACAAACGATATACATGCCTATGTCTGGCCACAGCCAGAAGGCAGTCACCTCAGCTGTCCAGGCGTACACAAAGATGCCTATGGGGAGCAATATTGACCCGGGCACCATCAACGGCACGCGAAACTCGGGCCGCGCAATACCCCCGTTGCGTCGCTTGAGAGCCATGTATATTCGATCCTGCAAACGTGTACCGACCTGCGAGCCTGTCAAGAAACCCAAGCCAACTGCGACGTAATTCAGACTGCCAATGTGGACCTCTTCATGATATTTTAAGGTCCACAAGCGAGGGAATGTCGACAAGACCAAGTAAATCATGCCATACAAGAAAGCCATGTAAATGGCGACGAACTGTATGATCGGCTGGGTTGTGATGAGCTTAATCGGTCGCTTGAACGCGGTGCGGAGCTTCTGACCCAAAGACTGGCCCTCTGCTTCCCACTCAGTCATGAAACTCGAATTTCCCGTCTTTTCTCGTAGAGCTTTCGCTTTTCTTGCGAGGATGACACGCGGGTATGTCTCTTGAAGCAGCATAGTGCTTATGAGTTGTACGAGAACGTCGCCGATCGATACCGAGTAAAAGCACCATCGCCAATTCGCATATTTGACGATGAAGCCTGCCATGATCGGTCCAAGTGCTAAGCAAACAGTCAGTTCATGTTTTCGACCAAGGTGTGTTGAGGCCCTGACCTGGACCCAGAAGTGGCATCAACGTGTAAATGCCCATAGCCTTTCCTCTTTCTTCGTTGGACCATACGTCGCTGAGCGTGCCGCCTCCAACCTGATCCGTCTTTCAGCGGTGTACACTCGATCCGTACAATATGAATAGAACACTCACGGCTAGTGGCGCACTTCCTCCCAAGCCACTGAGAAAACGGAACACTATCATCTGCGCTGTCGTGCGGCACCCACCACATGCCGTGTTGAAAATTAGGAAGACGACGTTGCTGATTTGAAGAACGATTCTGCGGCCGTATACTTCGCTCAGCGGCCCCAGACATAAAGGCCCAATTGCAAAGCCAAGCACGTAGATGGAGACCACTAACAGCTCGACTGTACCGTTATTGATCTGAAGCTCGTCGCTAATAGCAGGTAAGGCTGGCGAGATCATTGAAGAGGACAACGGAGCGATGAATGAAAAGGATGATGTTACAAAAGTGACGAGCCATTTGCGACCTGCGCTCCAATTCTTAGGGTTCGCGGGATCGTCTGGACCATCCCATGTAACCTCGATCTTCATCAGTGAGGTTCGTATCATATACTGGCATGTCGTACCCGAGCTTCCGTTTCGGTTCTTGCATCGATAGTCTCTCCAAAGTCTGCAGCTGGTCCCTTTTCAAGGTGCTGGTCTGGCTGTCCTCTTTCGCGCACCTCAAAACTTGTTGGACCAGTCTCCAAACCAGGCTTACTTGCTGAGGTGTTGATCCTCTGGATTCGCTCGTTCGACAAGGTCTCGGAAATGTAGTCTCCGCTGGTCCTGGGAATTTCCATAACGGGAAGCTGAAACTAAAGGAGGCTGTGAAAACTTGTGATAAGGCGCCTCGAAGCCGAGCCTCTGCACGTATAGTGTTCAGGGTGTAATAACGCCGATAAACTAGTGCGAAGCCATGACAATATCGCCGACTGCACATACCCCACACACAATATTAGCGAGCATCATCCATACAACACCGAGACCCGCATTATTTCAACACCGAGTGATAGACATCTTCGTACACCTGTACCGGATGCCGCCCATTCTTGCAGCATGGATACCTTGCAGCAGCATTACGTGTCCATGTGTTCCGCGTGTTCAATAGGGCCTCCAGGTTCTCGGTATGGACCTTGCGGACAAATGCTAACCGCGTTTAGACTCACTTGCGAAATTTCTCTCGCATTGTGCATACAATTCTCTGTGGAGAATTTGGACGATCACATCGTGGAACGGGGTTGGAATGGTCGGACATAAAGTTGTTGCGTACTCACTGCAATAAAGAACGGATCAGCCCGTCTCCATTCCTAGAGATATTAGCAACACGACAAAAATTCTGGCAGAGACGTGTTTTCCTTCAACTTCGTTCAAGTTATCGCTTCTTGCTCCTCTTTTTCACGGCTTTCAGCCATCAGGATCGCTCAGTTATGGACATTCCGGCTGAGCAGCCCAAAGCCCACATGATGGAAACAATATCCACCGAGGGGAGTCAAGCTCCAATCTACGGAGAAGGCAACGATATTCCAATTGATCCTGCCGTCGAGCGTCGCATCCTTTGGAAGCTCGATCTTACGATCTTACCACTCCTAACGTCGGTTCAATTTCTATCACAAATGGTAACACGTATCGCGAAATATCAAGATCCAAGCTAACAAGACAAAGGCCAAATCGGACCTGGGCAATGCAGAAGTTGCCGGCCTCAGCGATGAAATGAATTTAAACGCTAAGCAATATTCGGATCTCGCCATCATGGTCCTTGTCGGATACATTGTTTTTCAAATTCCTGGGACGATGTTGATAAAGAAGTTTGGTCCGTCATATCAGGTTAGTGCAATTTCTTCTATGCCCTGAACAGCGACGTTTAACATGGCTTCAGTTCGGTAGTGCTGTGATCGCATGGGGTGTGTTCACAACGTGTCTAGTAGCAGCCAAAACCGCGGGTGCTCTTATGGCTTTACGGTTCTTGGTTGGTAGCGCGGAAGCCTTCATTCAGGGAACACTAATCTACTTATCCTTTTGGTACCGATACAACGAGCTTGCTACTCGTGGGGCGGTATTTGATGGGTGTTCGGCCTTGGCAGGCGCGTTCAACGGCATCATCGGCCATCAAATCCAGGTCAATCTTGAAGGAAAGAACGGTTGGCGAGCCTGGCGCTGGATCTTCCTCATCGAGGGTGTTATACCCATAGGCTGGGGCTTTGTCGTTATCGCCCTACTGCCCGGTACGCCTGAAACTGTACGCTGGATTTTCAGTCACAAGGAGAAGGAGATCGTCATACAACGGAGCCGAGCCAGCCACAATACAGGATCGTCAAAGATCAAAGTGAAGGTAACGCACTCCATCAAGTACCCATATCAGTCCTGATGCTAATTCCTCCAGGCCGTGCTCGAAGTCCTCCTCCATCCTCTTTTCTGGCTCCTGACCCTCATGAACTGCTGCGTCCACATCACCACCTCCAGCCTCAGCAACTTTCTCCCTCCCATTCTCGACGGTCTCGGCTGGAAAGACGAACAAGCCCAGCTCATGTCCTCCATCGTCTACGCCTGCGCCTTCGTTAACATCATCCTCTGCGCCCAAATTGCCGACCGCACCGGCCGACGCGGCCTCCTCGTCGTCGTGAACTGCGCCGTCAGCCTCGTAGGCTTCGCCATGCTGCTCGCTTCAACCAACGCGAGTGTGCGCTTCGCGGGGACATGCTTACTCACCGCTGCCTTATACCCTTGCCTGATGCTCGTCGTGGTCTGGCTAGCGATGAACTTCCCTGGTTACAGTTACAGGACAAGTTGTATTGCGCTCACGAACATTTGCGCGCAGGCGTTCAGCATCATTGGGAACAAGATTTATGTTGATCCGCCATATTATCGGGAGGGTCTGACTGTGAGTGCGTGCATGGCTGGAGTGGCAGGTGTGACGGCGGCTATCACGCTTTGGTGGATTGGAAGGTTGAACGCTAAAAAGGAGAGTGGGAAGTTTGCGGCGGAGTATGGCGCTCTTGCAGAGCAGTCTATCGACGACTTGGGCAATGCGCACCCTGATTTTAGGTACACATACTGAAGAATGCAGATTGAGGAAACCTTGGACATAGTGAAAGTATTGCGATAGGTGAAGTTCATAGAAATTCAACTTGTGCGCTATGGACCTGGAGATTGGGGGATCATGCTAGAACATGTGCTACTTGATATCAGAGACACCATCCTATAGTCCCCTGTGCTTCACGATCGAAGTGTCTCGAGGTCTAGCTATGTAAGCTGGGTATGTGGATGCCTTACACATGGTATCCAAAATTAAACAAACTGGATCTTTCGTATTCATATGGATATCAACCCTACACGTGACTGGAAGACTAGCGAGGGTGCTTGTATCCGAGAACTACTGAGCTGCTACACTCACATTTCAGAAATCCAAATAGATCCTTTCACCACTTACGCAACCTTCTCCATAGCAAAGCTCTTCACCTGCACCACCCCGCCCAGCGCCTTCGTCGCAAAATTGAACACCGCATACCTAAACCCGGTAAAGAAATGCCAATCATTCGTCATCTTGAAAGCGCTGCCTAGCTGCGTGAACTTGCTCCCGTCAGTGCTATACCAAAATGTCGTCGTCCTCTGCGTCGCCGTGTTGAACGCAGGCGTAATGTCCGCCTGGACCTTTAGCCAGACCTCGGTAGTACCCGCAGAAAGCGTTGTGCTCGCTGCGACTGTGCCGGTTGCGTTGGTCTTCCAGGAGTTGTTCAGATCGATGCTGAGGTTGTTGACGTATACGAGCTTGTCAGTCGTGCCCTCGCGGTGGATTCCAATGTACGCCATGTTGTCGCGGAAGAGGGCTGCTCCGGTACGGTCGCCGTCGGCCATCTTGCTGATGTCGATGCGAAAGGTACCCGAGGACTTTGGACCGATGATGCGGTGCGTGAGGGTGTTGCGTGCAGTGTAGAGGTCGTCTGTTACGGTGGCAGTGGACAGCTGCAGGCCGCCGGTCGAGCCACCGAGAAGCTTGAACTTGGTGGTGTCGGGGTTGTGGTTCCACTCCCATTCGTGGCTGAGAGAGGTACCCTGGAAGTTGTCTGTACCGGTGGGCGGCGGGACAGTTTTGCTGGTTGACACGGGGAAGGGATAGGTTTTGCCCCATGCGCCGCTGCTGTCTTTGACGAGCGAGGGCCAGCCGTCCGAAGACCATGTGATGGGTGCTACAACGGGGATGCGTCCACCGGGGAAAGAATCCATGAAGGCAACGTAGTACCAGTTATTGTCTTTGGTGCCGACGATGCCGCCTTGATGCGAAGCTCCTGCATTCGCCAATGGTCCGGCGATGCTCTGCACGAGGACCTTCATTTCGTAGGGACCCCACGGGCTCTTGCTCTTGAGAACCCACTCATCAGTTGCAGGCTTGGTGACGAAGATATAGTAATATCCATTGATCTTGTACATGCGGGAGCCCTCGATGTACGTGCCGTCGGTGTATACCTGTTGCGACTTGACTTCTGCAGTGCCGTCCTTGTTGAGTTGAGCAACCATGATGTTGGTGCTCCCATAGGCGACATAGATTGTATCGTCATCATCCACCAGCAAGCCGCAGTCGTAGTAGCATTTATTGACTGAAGCAGTAGCCTTCCAATCCCAGTTCGCCACCTCGCCATTGTTGCTCTTCGCTCCGGTGCCGCTCGCTGTCCAGAGGTAGGACTTCGACGATTCGACACATCCAATCCACATGAAAGTGTCGGTGGACTCGCGATAGCGGAGACTGCTGGCCCAGATACCCTGGACGTACGCACGGTCTGTCGCACTCGTAAGGTTGTACTTGGAGCCGAAGTTCAATGTGGGTACACTATGACTGACAGGCGTCCAATTCACGAGATCGTAGGACTTCAGCACAGGAGCACCTGGTGAGAAGGCGAAGGTTGAAGACGAATAGTAGAACACATCGCCAATGCGAATGACCTCAAGGTCAGGATAATCTTCCCAAAGTACTGGGTTCGTGAAGGTAGCTGCTCTAGCGTCGAGACTGTTCCCGGCCAGCGGACTGGCATGAATCAGGCCGAGTAATGCTGAGCAAGCGATTGCTGAGAAACGCATAATGGACGTTGTAGTATGGTGAACCGCAGCCGCCTGTCACTTCGCAATTCCATCGCGAGTGTCTCAGCAGTGATAAATATTATGGGGCCCCACACTTCGCCATCATCAAATCGAGCGAAAGCTGCAAATCCGGGGAAACTTTGGAGGTGACGAAATTGACCAAGATCGGAAAGCCGCTATCATTGGTGCATTTGCGATGGAAATGCTCCGACTCGGCGGGGATCAAGATCGAAAGACGTATATAGCCTCGGCAGAAGTAGAGCGCTGCAAGGCACACGCCAATCAAGACTTACCGCCGAGCGATGAAGAGAGAACGAGGAATGGAGCACATTAGGCATTCACCCAGGTGCGGAGTGGAGCGTGGTAGAGACGCTGATCTTGCGACAGAACGTTAAAAGACATCAAAATCTCTAATTCTAGGAGACCGAATGGACAGTTATCTCCCAATAATGGATGTAGCACTTATTGCAGGGTTGTAAGCGTGATTGCTGGTGTAGTCTGCAGTCAGTACAGTCATCGCGGCGATGCCTACCTTTAGCCCGACGCCAACAGAGCGGAAAGCGGCCAGACGAAAACTTCAGAGCACTTTTGTACAGAAGCCTTACGACTAGACATCGTATACAGAGACCGGGCAAACCGTCATTTGCCAGCACATGACGTGTCGCTGGTGTTGCATAACTGGAGCAGCCCTGGGACAGCTAGAGCCGATCTGGTAGGCTATGAAGCCGATTCCCTGAGCCTGAGCATGGCAGGCAGATGTTATAATCCTGCTTCACAGGCCAACAGGCAAGTCTTGCTGCATTTGACGGTGAGGTGTGTAAGCGGATGTGGTGTAGTAGCGATTTCTGGATGAATGCACCTCCGACATCGCCGTGAAATCCCGAAGCGGAAGGCGGTGAACCCCGCGCTTTCGTAGCTGCATTCACCCAAAATTATTCTGCCGCCTGACTCACGCAGCACCGCAACTGCAATAGGATGCTAACGAAAAGCTGCTAACACACACAATCGCCTCTACTGCCTAGCTGAGCGTCTTCACTACTTAATTGGCGTGTGACGGGCCTATATCTGGCAATACGCAGCACTTGACCCCGCCGCCATCATGGCGATCAACGGCGGCGCTGAGCCCACAAAGGTCAAGATTCTAGGCAAGGACTCGATCGTAGTCGACTACGGCCTGTGGCAGAACTATGTCGCGCACGATCTCGTTACGGCAATCCCCTCGTCGACGTATGTGCTGATTACCGACACCAACATCGGACCGCTCTACATCCCCGCTTTTGAGCAGAGCTTCAACCGCGAAGCTTCGGCCGTCTCACCTGCACCGCGACTCCTCACATACCAGATCCCACCCGGCGAGAACTCCAAATCACGGTCGACTAAAGGCGTGGTAGAAGACTGGCTGTTATCGCAAGGATGCACGCGCGACACCGTCATAATAGCGCTGGGCGGTGGTGTCATCGGGGACATGATTGGCTTTGTGGCGGCGACATACATGAGAGGAATAAAGTTCGTGCAGGTGCCAACGACGCTGCTGTCCATGGTGGACTCGTCAATTGGCGGCAAGACGGCCATCGACACGCCTGCGGGCAAGAACTTGGTTGGTGCATTCTGGCAGCCTGAGCGCATATACGTGGACCTGCGCTTCTTGGAGTCGTTGCCGAAGCGGGAGATCATCAACGGCATGGCTGAGGTCGTCAAGGTAGGTAGTGTAAAAAACTTCTGCAACAATAACATGCTGAACGTGCCAGACTGCCGCTATATGGAACGAGGAGGAATTCACCGCCCTCGAAGGCAACGCCGAGGCGATTCTACACGCGGTTGACCAAAAGATCGAAAACGGACGACGAAACTTCGACGACATAGCCGGTATACTAAAGCGCATCGTGCTTGGATCAGTGCGGGTGAAGGCGGAAGTGGTGTCGGCAGACGAGCGCGAAGGCGGCTTGCGCAACCTGCTGAACTTTGGCCATTCAATTGGACACGCCATGGAAGCCATTCTCACACCTCAAATCCTCCACGGAGAGGCCGTGGCAATAGGCATGGTCAAAGAGGCGGAGCTAGCCAGATACCTGGGTGTCCTAGATCCATCCGCTGTAGCGCGCTTGTCGAAATGCATTGCGAGCTACGGACTGCCTACCTCTCTCGCCGACAAGACTGTGCGCAAGCGGTCTGCTAACAAGCACTGCCCGGTGGACGAGCTGATCAAAATCATGGCCGTGGACAAGAAGAATTCAGGCTCGCAAAAGAAGGTTGTGCTTCTGTCTGGTATCGGCAGGACCTATGAGAAGAAGGCGAGTTCAGTCGCGGACCGAGACATCAAAATAGCTTTGTCACCCAGCATTCTCGTCCACCCCGGCATTCCCTCCGACTCTAACGTGACATGCTCTCCTCCTGGATCGAAGAGTATCTCGAACCGTGTACTTGTACTGGCTGCGTTGGGCTCCGGATCTTGCCGAATCACAAACTTGCTGCACTCGGACGACACCCAGGTCATGTTGGACGCGCTTGCCCGCCTACAGGCCGCGACCTTCTCATGGGAGAACGATGGCAAAGAGCTAGTGGTCACTGGAACCGGTGGTAGCCTTAAAGCCACCGATGATGAGCTCTACCTCGGAAATGCCGGCACTGCATCTCGCTTTTTGACATCTGTTGTTGCGCTCGCTGATCCTTCGGGGAGCATCACGTCTACTGTTGTGACAGGCAACGCCCGCATGAAAGAGCGACCGATTGGCCCTCTTGTAAAATCACTTCGCTCAATGGGAATTGACGTGGATTTCCAAGAGAAAGAGGGCAGCTTGCCTCTGCGCATTTCGGCATGCGGTGGTTACGGCGCAGCGTCTGGGGAGCGCGAGTTCACCGGCGACATCGAGCTAGCGGCTACCGTATCTTCGCAATATGTTTCATCGATCCTGATGTGCGCTCCATACTCAAAGAAGCCCGTCACGTTGCGCTTAGTAGGTGGCAAGCCCATCTCACAGCCCTACATTGACATGACTATCGCGATGATGGCTACCTTCGGAGTAGAGGTCGAGAAGTCACAGACTGAAGCAAACACCTATCACATTCCAAACAAGGCCTACACGAACCCTGCAGAATACGTAGTCGAGAGCGACGCTAGCTCAGCTACATATCCGCTTGCTATTGCGGCCATCACAGGAACCACGTGTACCGTACCTAACATCGGCTCTGGTTCCCTTCAGGGCGATGCGCGATTCGCCGTCGAAGTGCTTAGGCCAATGGGCTGCACGGTGGAACAGAGCGAAAGCTCGACCACTGTAACAGGACCTCCACGAGGCCAGCTGAAAGCGGTCAAAGAAATCGACATGGAGCCTATGACAGATGCTTTCCTTACTGCCTCAGTTTTGGCCGCCGTGGCATCCTCGAATGGTAACAATGCTACTACCCGCATCTATGGCATTGCAAACCAGCGTGTCAAGGAATGCAATCGGATACAGGCCATGGAAGATGAGCTTGCCAAGTTTGGTATTACCTGTAGGCAGTTCGACGACGGAATTGAGGTCGACGGCCGTGGCTATGAGCTCGATGCGCCTCAAGTTGGTATCCACTGCTACGATGATCATCGAGTTGCAATGAGCTTCGCGGTTCTGTCTCTCGTCGCACCCAAGCCCGTCCTCATCCTCGAGAAGGAGTGTACCGGGAAGACCTGGCCTGGGTACTGGGATATTCTTCACCAGCTCTTCAAAGCTGAACTTGACGGTGTGGAGCAGCCGCGAGTTCTTCGCGATACCCACTACGGGGGAAAGAAGCCCACAAAGTCCATCATCGTTATTGGCATGCGCGGTGCCGGTAAGACCACCACCGGTGGATGGGCGTCTCGCTACCTGGGCTGGCCTTTCGTTGATCTCGACACGGCCTTAGAAGAGCATGTTTCCATGACTATCCCCGATCTGATCAAGACCAAGGGATGGGATGGATTCCGAGATGAGGAACTCAAGTTTCTGGAAAAAGCCGTAAAGGAAAAGGGCACTGGCCACGTCCTCGCATGTGGAGGTGGCATTGTCGAGACCGAAGCGGCCCGTAACGTTCTCAACGACTATCAGAAGGACGGTGGCATCGTGCTGCTTGTCACTCGTGATATCGAAAAGATCATGAGTTTTCTCCAAATGGACAAGACACGACCTGCATACGTCGAAGATATGAGGGGTGTCTGGCTTCGACGGAGACCTTGGTTTCTTGAATGCAGCAACTATCAGTTCCACATGCAAAGCGTGGATTCTGTTGGTCTAGCAAACACTCTTGAAGACTTCTCGAGGTTTCTTGACCTCATCTTCGGAAAGAATACATCATTACAATTGCTGAAGAAGAGGAAACAGTCCTTCTTCGTTTGCCTCTCGGCACCACAAATACAGCCTTGGCTTGAGAAGATGCCAGAGATAGTGGTCGGTGCGGATGCTGTCGAGCTCCGCGTAGATCTGCTAGAAGATCCTGATGGTTCGGAGGGTTTACCATCATTCGAATTTGTTGTAGACCAGGTGGGCCTTTTGCGCACTAGAACAACCTTGCCGCTGATCTTCACGTTACGAACCAAAGCCCAAGGCGGAAAGTTCCCCGACGACGCGTACGACCATGCTCAGCTTCTATACAGCACCGCACTTAGATTGGGCGTCGAGTTCGTCGATTTGGAGATGACGATGCCTGAAGAGATTCTGCGTGAAGTCTCCGAAAATCGTGGCTTCAGCAGGATCATCGCCTCACATCATGATCCGCAAGGTCAGCTCTCCTGGAGCAACGGCTCTTGGATTTCTTTCTACAACCGCGCTTTGCAATATGGCGACGTCATCAAGCTGGTCGGCATTGCGAAGAGTCTCCAAGACAACTTCGCGCTTGCAGAATTCAAAGCTTGGGCCGAGAATTCGCATCCTGTGCCCGTCATCGCCATCAACATGGGCGAACATGGCAAGCTCAGTCGCATACTCAACAACTTCATGACGCCCGTTTCTCATCCTCTTCTTCCTTCTGCCACGGCACCTGGCCAGCTTTCCGCGACTGAGATCCGACGAGGACTCACCCTCATGGGCGAAATCACACCTAAGAAATTCTGTATCTTTGGAAGTCCAGTCCAGCAAAGCCGCTCGCCCCCAATGCACAACACGCTCTTCCGCGAGACTGGCCTCCCGCACTCCTACGGCATCCATGAGACGACGAACGCTGCGGATCTCGAAGCAGTTATCCGCAGTCCAGACTTTGGTGGCGCCTCAGTCACTATACCTTTGAAGCAAGATGTCCGCCCTCTCCTCGACAGCGTGGGCCCTGAAATTGATTCTATCGGCGCCCTCAACACCATTGTGCCAGTGACCGAGATTAATGAATCAGGTAAAGAAGTCACCAAGCTCGTCGGCCGCAACACGGATTACCTCGGGATGGTGCTCGTGCTGCGTAATGCCGGCGCACAGGGCAGTGCAGGGCTCCAAGCTGGCCTCGTCATCGGTGGAGGAGGCACATCGCGCGCAGCCATCTACGCACTCCACGAAATGCAGTACTCCCCGATCTACCTCGTGGGCCGCAACCCTCAGAAGATGTCCGCCCTGCGCGAGGCTTTCCCCGAAGACTATAATATCCAGATCATCAATGCTGCGAGCATTGCGGATCTTGAGCGCATACCAACCGTCGCCATTGGAACTATTCCTGCAGATCAGCCGATTGACTCGTCCATAAAGGAGACCCTCGACGCATTGTTTTCAAAAGCACAGAATGAGAAAGCGGAAGCAGAGGCGCCCATTGGCAGTCGACCACCGGGAGGCAAGAGGATCTTGCTTGAGATGGCGTACAAGCCCGCAGTCACCGAGTTGATCAAACTTGCGACCGAAGCAGGGTGGGACACGGTGAATGGTTTGGAAGTACTCGTTGGGCAGGGGGTTAAGCAGTTTGAGTACTGGACGGGGATTAGGCCGCTTTATCGGATTGCGAGGGTAAGTGCCCTGTATACCTATTATGTGAACGATGTACTAATGTGATAAAGGATGCTGTTATGGGCGCGTGAGCGTGGAGACAGGCGACGAAAATAGAGTAGAGGATGTTAGATTCTTAATGTCTGTTTTGAATGTGGAGATTGATTGAAGAACTGAATCGTGTTCCCATCCTGGTGTCTCTCTTACCAAATTGGTATACTGACACGATTCCAAAACGCTTTTTGTTTTGGCTATGTATATTGTCAACCTCTTTCGGTCGCTTGCACATGATAGGCTACGGTAACGCGAGACACCTCATCTTAGCTACGCAGGAGAATCTGCCAAAGCTCCGAGCCGTTACTAACAGTATGGTGTGCCTCGCGGTACAGTGCAGCACGTTCGCCGGGAGGTCAGCGCTGGGCGCGAACTGAGCGACGCCAGGATAAACTGGACTCATCCGGATTGTAAGCACACTCGCCTTTAACCATCCTCGCCTATCCCTATCCACCACCCAATCCAGGGATAAGCAATCTATCATACACACGAACTACCGTAATGTAGATTGGCGACCCCGGATATTATTAATGATTCCTTGGCTTCATATGCGATGCGAATCGGAGCCGCTCCTGCGCCTGGCTGAAGTCAAGAAAGGACAAGAGATGCTTGTTGTCACTGCGAGGCATTACCTGAGGTATGAACGCAGCCTCATTCTCAGTACTGTGTGTGGATCCACGGGGTCTTATAAAGGATGTGTTTCCACCTGGACTGGAAGTACCTGACGTAGTGCCCACCCGCCATGCAGTCTCTTATCCGGTTCTTTGCTTTTGTGGCAGCAGCAGTTTCATTTGCACAGGCGGCACCCGTGTCCACGGCTGTCGCTGGTCAGGTCGTTCCTGGAAAGTGGATAATTACGCTTCAGCCTGATGCCGATGTCGCTACTGTTGCGTCGCATTTCGTCAAGGTGCGCGAGATTCACGCTCGCAACGTAGCCAGGCGTGATGTGACGGAGCAAGATTCCGGAGGGGTTGAGCGACAGTATGGGTTCGGATCTTTCAAGGGCTACGCAGGGTCTTTTGACGCGGCGACGATTGAGGAGCTGAAGGGGTTGCCAGAGGTAGCTGTTACAGACCTTTGTATGACGTGAGGAAGCCTAATCAATGCATAGGTGCTCAGAATCGAACAGGACACTATCATGACTACCTTTGACTTCGTCACTCGTAAGCCTTTAGATCGCTCGACGAAATTATAATGCGCTAATAGTAACTAGAAAGCAACACTGAGAATTGGGGCCTCGCTGCTATCTCTTCCCGCACAAAAGATGCCACAGACTACATTTACGATTCCAGCGCCGGACAGGGCAACTACAACTATGCAGTCGACACAGGCGTCCGCATCACACATCAAGAGTTCGAAGGCACCCGCGCAGTCTGGGGCTACAACGCCGTCAACGACATAAACACCGATAACTCAGGCCATGGAACGTACGCCTTTCCCCCTTCCCACGACCCTTTTTCTCTCCAAACCCACTGACCGTCCCCAGCCACGTCGCAGGCATCATGGCCGGCAAAACCTACGGCGTCGCCAAAAAAGCCACCGTCATCGCAGTCAAGATCTTCGAAGGCAACTCCGGCCAAATGTCCGTCGTCCTCGACGGCTTCACCTGGGCCGCCAAAGACATCGTCGCGAAAAACCGCACGAGCACCGCCGTCATCAACATGTCTCTCGGCGGCGCGGCCTCCGCTGCCTGGGACGCAGCCATCACCGCCGCATGGGCCCAAGGCGTCCTCGCTGTCGTCGCCGCAGGAAACGAGAACCGCGACGCGTCGCTCGTGTCGCCTGCGCGATCGCCGGAGGTTATCTGCGTGGGGAACTTGCAGAGGGATAATTCGAGGTATGGGGGTACGTCGGGGTCTAACTACGGACCTGCGGTGGATATTTTTGCGCCGGGGACGGGCATCGTGAGCAGTTATCGGACGAGTGATGATGCGATCCAGGTGCTGTCTGGGACGTCGATGGCGGCGCCGCATGTTGCTGGGCTGGTGTCTTATGTTAGGGGTCTTGAGGGGGCGATGAGCGCGGAGAAGGTTAAAGCGAGGGTGTTGGGGTTGGGGTTCCGGGGAGGGTTGGGGATGCTAAGGGGTCGGCGAATTTGGTTGCGTATAATGGGGCGGGGAGGAGTGAGGAGGCTAGGAGAGGAGGTATCAACTGATGATGCTGGGTGCGAAACTGAGGACCGAGATACACGAGTTCACGCAATGTAGATTGGGGACCTGTTTGACGTGGTCGACCTGGTAGCTCACGACCGCATCGGATACATGTGCAAAAAGCGCAGAAAAGAGAGCTTGAAATAGCCAGTAAAGATGTGATTAACAGCCAATCTCCAGATTAACGTAAAAGTATGATCTGGTGCAGTCTTCTGTTGCTCCAACACACATTATACATCCCATCCAGCCTTGAATCCACCGCATCTCACCCACCCCCTACTTCAAATACCCCATCCCCATCCCCATCCCACTCAGCCTCCCCAACGGCTCCGCACTAACAGGCCTCACAGGCCTCGGCCCACTAATCCCCCAACCCCCAACCCACCTCTCGCCCCCATCCCTCTCTACATTCTCCTCTCGCTCGCCATAAACGCCGCCCGCGGCACACTCAGCATCTCCGCCTTTCCTTCTCCCCATCCCGAAGTAGTAGGCCTAGGCCGGCTGATAGTGTCTTTGCTCAAGGGAGGGCCCTTCCGTTTCTCCCCTGTGAACGAGCGGTTCGAGGAGCGCGAACTCGCTCGCGAAGAGCTGCGTGAATCTGCGCGGGAGGAATCCCGTGATGGGCTCTGCGACGCGGGCAAGGGCGAGTTGAACATGCGGTGACGCAGTAAGGATCCTAGTTTCGAGCGGCGGATCGGAATTTCTTTTATTTCGGGCTTGCGGCGCCGGCGCAAGATAAAGATGGCGAGGGCGATCAGGAGGAGGAGCAAGGTGGAGGAGCCTGCTATGATGCCTGCAAGAGCGGCGGGGAGAGGAGGGGCGAGGTGGGTGTGAGGCGGAGTTCTTCAGCGGGCGGGGTGGGGTTGGGGGTGTTGGTTTTGGTGTTGCTGGTTGGGTCTGCGGGCGGTGTTGTGGTCGTGGTGGGTGTGGGGAGGGAGGAAGATGTGGTTGGGAGGGTGATTTTTGGGGTGGAGGCGGACATGCTAGTGAGGGTTTGATGGGCGCGGGGACGTTGCCTGTGTTTCCGGTTGCGTCGGGGATGGCTTGTCGGTTGTGGAGATGGATGTGGGCGGCGGAGATGGCGAGTGGTGAGGCGGATGTCATTGGGAGGTGGATGAGCAACGCCAGAAGAGTGAAGTAGAAGATCAATTTGTTTGTTCGGGTTGGTCTGGACCTCGATGGACGGCAGTCTGGTGGTACCTTTGGCGTCTTGAGATGTATCATGTGGTTTGGTTGTATGGGCGAGGTAGCTCTTCGTTGTTTGCGCTGCATAGTGCGCTGCTCTTGGTGTGCCCATGTGGATCTCCTCGGGCCATAATGGGAGCCTGTGTCTCTGATTTTGAGTGGGATGTGACTGTTTCCAGCATTTGGTCTAATCGAAATCAGCAATCCATCTTAGAAGGATAGGTCAGATCAAGTACCTTGGAATGACAACGTCTTCTCCGCGCCATATCTGACGATCTAGGTAGTCTACTCGCATCTTCGAAGCTGCACACGAACTGTCATCCTCTGTTCTCCAGTTCAGTCTCTGGCACACAAATGTAGTCATCAGGTAGACGTCTCGTCTAAGAGACATGCAAAGCGCAAAAGATTGCAAACCCCGAGTATCGAGAGCACCCTCTCATTATAACAATAACCGCAATCGCAATGGCTTTACCGTGGGCGAACCTTTCAGGCACACTGACACCATCATCATCCGACCTCCCCATCCCATGGCACCTGTCCCTCTTGAAGCACAGCCGCATAGCCTTCGTAAAGAGCCGCAGTCCCTACTAAGCCCTACCCAGGTTCTAACGTGGGCCGTGCGACTACCTCCGTGCGGCCAAAAGCTTCTCGGTCACGTCATTGAGCAGCCAATCAGTGGGCTACTTCGAGCTCGATGGGTGTCTCTGATTGGTGTATCCAACAACATCCACGATTCTCCCCATCGATCCATTCGAACCATGTTGTCCTCCCCGTCCGTCCCAATCAGGATGCAAATCTGGGGTAAACTCGATCCCGCATATCCTTCGCAAAGAGCCGCATGCCCTAGTAAGCCTTACCCAGGTCCTAACGTGTTCTACCCTCGGCCGTGCACCAGCACCATCCACCTCTCTCCCCATCAAGCCTTTCAAACCAGGATGTTTACCAGGATGCTTCCAGGATGTTTACCCCCGTCTGTCCTAACGCGGCTGCAAATCTGGGGTAAACTCGATGCATGAAGGCGGACTTGCGCCATCCGCCATCGCAGATCGGTATTAGCCGAGACCCACGTGCGGCGGGCGCCGAGCGACACTTCGGTACATGTTCTAGAAAGAACGTCCGCAGCGTTTAGCATGGTTTCCTACGCGAGGAAAGTACCGAAAGGTAGATAGTCATGGGAAGAAGATTGCCGGATAAAGTGGGGCGGCCTGGGGTTGGAGAGACATTGCCGATGGTTCAGCTCAGTGTTGGGTATGCCGATGGAAGGAATCGCACGATGTAATGCGGTGCAGAGAATATTCTAGCGGGGGTATGGAAGGCGGGGATGCGGTGGAGCTTCGGATTGCTATCTACCCTTTCTATTCGTGATGTTAAGGGTACGTGCTATCTGGACCTACCTACTCCTCTGGATCACGACCCTGCCTCAGCTCCATGTTGTGCAGATACTCTTCCTCCGTCTCGACGTCGAACTCAATAGGGTGAGTTATCGGCACCATCGGCGTGCCGTGTTCTTCGCACTGCTTCAACCGCCGCGCAGTGGCGGGTTTGGTCCTGTTCATGCTATACACCTTGATCCGGCTGGCATACCATTAGCGCTATCCTTCTAGAATATAGAAGCCCGCTGCAAGGGTTAAGTTTCCGGGGCACCTACTGGCACGAGGACGTAACATGGAGATCCCAGTTCCTGTGCACCATTAGCGGCATGCGTAAACTACAGGGAAACGTCCGCACCATGCACTCCGCACATAAGTAGGCTGCGTCTAGAAGGGCAGTCAGTCATGTAGAACGCGCTATAACGCGATGCGCCGAGGAGAACTTGCATTTAGAGCATTATCCCAGCAGCGCACGCAGAATTCGAGCCAGCCTTCGGCATCAACCGGCAAGTCGTACTCCCACACGCGCCACGAGTAGTAGACCTTCTTGCTCAGCTTGTCGAAGGGCACTTCATACCAGATGTTGCCGCCGTCGCCGCTGACTTCGACGCGCTCGGGCCAGCCGCTGCCGCTGTAGGCCCAGCCCGTGAGTTTGATTTTGCCGTCGTGGATGATCTGGTCGTGGTTGAGTGGCGTCATGATGGCGCTCGAGACGGGCATCGTTTGGATGCTGAAGCCATTGCTGTACGTATTATTGTGCTTACCAATCTGCGGAGAATAATAAATGTACTCTTTCATCTGCACTGGCGCCAAGCTAGGTTGTCCAATGACGTTGATCTTGTACAGCCATTTGCAGCTGCGGGCTCCGATGAATCCGAAGACGACTACCCGTAGCGGATACCCATGGATCCTGGGTAACGGTTTGCCGTTCATTTCCCAGGCGAGCATAACCTCGTGGATCTTGACTTTGCGATAGGGCACAGACACGGCGTAGTTGTACACGTTGCCTTTCTTGAAATACGTGTCTGCGCCGTAGAATTCAACGTGCTTGCCGCCGTCTTTGAGACCGCCGCAGTACTTGATGACTTTCTTCAGACTGACGCCTGTCCAGCGGGCTGTACCGATGGCGCCTTCTGCCCACGGTGCATTGATCAGTTCGTCGCCGTCACCAGGATATTCATGGATCTGTTCGATGCGACGAGTGCCAGAGCACTGCAAAGAGGCTGTTTTGCTCATGCGAGGAAAAATAGACTCATCCTGCAGCTCTTTCAAGGTGATTTTCTTAGGGTCATTGACCAACCCTCCAACATCAAAGACGAACTTCTCAGCGTCGATTTCAGGGATACCCCCGTGATTGCGAACGAAGAAGTCTTCATTGGGTGTGATTTCGGTCTAGGCAAGTCAGTGTGCGGCCTGTCTTGATGGCCATCAAATCTTGCCTTGACCAATCTGTCCTAGGTCACATCAGCCTAAAACTTGTAAGACATCTGAAGATCGCTCACCCGGGGAGGCTCGCCGTTATACGGGAACTCCAGCACGTGAATCATATCCGGGCTCTTTTCTTTCTGCACGTATTTCCAAGAGATTTCCGGGACGTTCTTTAGCGTGGGGCCCATCGCATAGTGGTAGTACTTCCATCTGACGCCCTCTAGAATGGGATTCGTCTTGGGCAGTGGCTCGAGTTGGAATTCCGGAGGCTATCAGCGTCAGTGAAATGTATCCATCATTACATACATCACCTAGAAGTTGCAAGATTCGGGGAACATCGCGTTCTTCCTGCAGCGAGGTGACTTCCAGAAATGGGCTCTTAGCTTACAACAGGGAAGTCGTATCTCGAGAGGATCTCCGCCGCCTGCTTCTTCTTCTCGGGGTACTGCAGCCATTAGCAGAATACGGAAGTCATCAAGTCTGCGAGCACCTTCTCCCATTCGATGTAGCCATTCCATCCCTCCAGTTCTTCAGCAAAGTAAGGTTCCTCGCCCTGAACCTTGAACGGCGCGTGGTTCGGCTCTGCAGGAGCCATCGTAGTCGCAGTGATTAGCTAATCGAACAACGGTTATCGCGAACCGACCTTCACAAGATCTTGCGAAGTACTTATAGCAACGAACGTCGGCCCATTAGAGACTAACGACATATCTTGAATCCGTCATATCGATAAGCGACGCGGTTGGAATGCAGCGCACATGCATGTCATCAACATGCAAGACGCTACTGGTCCGGACAATTACTGCGACTTAGAAAGCGCCGAGGCGAGTGTTAGAAAGCAGCGTCACTGTGATGGCCTTTGTGGTTGCGGACCAGGGTCCCCAACGGCCCAATAGCAATGTCGCTATCCCCGAAAACACCAAACAAGCACAGCATGCATGTGGCTGACATAGATATATTGATACGCCATAAAACAGGTTCTGTTTGCACACGAATGGTACGAATAGTAGTGTTCTCTCCACATTGACAGCGTTGTGCTGGACTAGCTGCAGGAATGGTCCACGGAGGGCTATCGTGAAGATACGTCATGAAGAAGCGAAAAGGTAATAGACTCGGCGTCGCATGCAGGCACGCCCCAGAATGGTCCTAGATCAATTGCGGCAGATAACGTGGATCGTGAATTGATGAGACAAGACAACATAGCTAACAGCGGCTCGTCGTGGGGACGTACGGTGGGTGAGGTGACAAACGAGGTTTAGCGTACCTTTTTTGAGAGAGCTGTGCAGTATGCCTAGTTATGCCGGTTCCTCCGCGGAACGTGCCTGTATACAGCAGGGACTCGGCGGTTGCTGGGTCCAAATAGCCAACAAGGAACAGCCAGCTCAAGCCTTTAAGTTGCCATGCTCGTCCTCGTCGCCGAGCATTACCGAATGTTCGCTCTCACTCAACCTCCACACCCACTTGACATCTTCGTCATTTGACCTCCTTCGTATCTCAACATCGACGTCGAAGTCAGGCGCCGGCATGTTTGTGGTCATTTCAGCATTCAGCGAGGTTGGGATAACCCATTTGCCATCTTTCGGCACGATGTCGAACCTCAGCAACAGCATCGCTGCAAATGCAAGCAGCTCTGTCGTTGCGAAGTGACGACCAGGGCATAACGTGGTGCCTCCACCAAACGAGCGAAAAGAGACGTTGCTTACCCGCGGCCGGGTCTTGTCTGTGAAGCGATTGTAACAATACTCTTCTGCATCCGCACCCCAGCGCTCGTGGTCAAAGTGCTGAGACGCCAAAGGCATGAAGACGAGAGCGTCCTTCCGCAGGAGGTATTTGCCATCGAGCATGTGGTCTTCTTCCACTCCTCGCACGCCGGTACCCACTGCTTCCAAGCGGAGGACTTCCTTGAAAGCGGAGTGGAACAGCGGACACTGGGTCTTGAGTGCAGTTATGTCGACTGTTCGAATGGAGTTGCCGTCTTCGTCCTTGCTATGCACGACTTGTTCAAGGATTTCTTCGCGGCACGCTTCGTATACTTTGCGATCCGCATAGAGGTGTAGGATGAACCAAAATGCGGAAGGTAAGGTGTTGCCAAGTACTGCCACAGCTGTGCCAACAATGAGCTGCGAGTAATCCGCGATTGGGTAGCCTAGGCCCGTGTAGTACTCGTCCATCTTTTGAATGAAACCCGAGTGTTTCAGGTGGCCGCCTTGTTGGATGTGTTTCTGCCAAGCGAGACCCAGCGAGTCAATAGCTGCGACACTGTCCTTCATGAAGAAACGTCCTACTTTGATCAATAGAGGCAGTCCATCGAAGAAGGTCCTGGTATGAATTAGAACCATGCCGTAGCACTTAGCGATGGTGGAGACATACCAGTAATCTTTCCGAGCAGCACTGTCCTGATATGGGTTTTGAGGACCGTAAACCCCGTTGGTGGTGGGAACAACAAGGACCTCTTTGACCCATTCAAAGAGCGGCGTCCTGCGGGATTCTGAGCCTCGGGGGACCCACTCTTCCATGCTCTCCTCCAACGACTTGAGCATGATTCGGTTCATAGAGTCTAGATCCTTTCCAGGTGCCAAAGGCTTGAACTGTACATGTGCGGGACTGGGTATGTGAGCAGGCCCATGGCGCCAAGCATCAGCTTCTCGCTTCTGGATTTCTTTTGCGACAGGGCTCATGGAGAACATTCTGTGGGACATGCCATCTTCAACAGACTGAAAAGTGAGGGTTTTGTGTTGTCTTTGAACGACACTGATCAGCTGTGGATCATTGATCACGTAGATTCGTTGACCCGGTAGTCGAAGTGTGAATATCGGCAGCTTTGCATATCGCTTTCTACTCTTGTTAGCGTTGCAGCAAGAGAAAGACCAATATGTAGAGGGTTTCATACCTTAAATAGTCAAAGTAAGTATGCTTCGAAAGACCAAGAACGGGCGTAATATAAGGTAGCTTTGTTTCGATGACAGGGGGTTCGCGTGGATCTTGCGTCGATCGAAGGTGGAATTGTAGCGCAATGTAAATGACGGAGAGCACTACGCCAACGACGGCGAGAATGGTAGAAGGCGAAGTCATAGTGCTACTGTCCACCAGCGGAAAAGCTGTTGTAAATGTTGAGGATTGCGGCGTGAGTTGCGATGTTGCGCCGCCTCTTATGGTGACCTAGCCAAGCTCTCGGTTAACATTTAAGGTTAGGCGCCTTGCCTAAATGAATACTGATCAATCACCAGTCTCGGAGTGCGAGATTACATGTTAGAGAATGGAGCGCTGGGTATAATTTCGTCTCACAGCGTTGAGTCGGTGCTTCCATCCAGACAGTCCGCTGTACGCGTAACGAGGGAAAGGAGGTCCTCGGTTCGCACGACTCAGCCCGGCACGTCGTCAACTTCCTTGATGGGTAGAGGCTTCGGGCACAGTGCCAAAGTGGCCGACACTAAAAATTGGATTGGTCCCCTAGGCTCTTGTGTTCACTCAGAGGACAAAGAGATTCAATTCAAGCTTTCGATAGTCCTAGGGTAACTTGGGCTAGACTACGTCCCTAGAGTTTAAATTAGACACCCCGTTCTTACCTGGGTGAGAGGTAGGATCCGGTGCGCAGTAGTTCAGATTCAAGTGTTGGCCACTGTTATGTCTTTGTTTGGCAAATGCGATGTGAGGTGAGTTCGAGGTTAACATGATAGTATCTGCGTGATTTTGGCTCAAGCATCCGTACCCCAATTGGCTTGTTAGTGCACATTGTCGCACTGCACAGAGGAAGATGCGATCAATATGAAGAGGAGAAATACAGGTTTTAAGATATAAAGGTCCTGTCCGACAGCGTGGTGAAGATAAGATAAAGGTACGCTTGAGCCCCGCACTCGGTGGCGCCGCAAGCGCGCGCTGTCGTCCGAATCAGTGGAGCAGAAGTGGGGTAACCATTCACCAGCTACACTTGGATACAACACATCTACATATCGTTTCCATCGTGGCAATTAGAGTCTCAAGGAGACATTTTCATTTCGCAAAACTCGCACAATAGATGTTTACCGCCTTCTGGAACGTTTTCGTACCGTTGAAGTCATTGATTTACGTTTTTCTATCTCTTTCTATCTAATGGCTGGGATTGCGATATCGGCCGCCGCCGAGGATCGTCAACGTCTCGGGATGCAGGAAACAATCATCCGGTATCTGCAAGGTACCAACGGCCTTCTCGATCAAGCATAGATGGGCGGAGCGTGGTCACATCGGTCTACTACACTGCTGACTTCCGAGAGCAACTATCTAGGATAGATGTGTACGCCTTGAAATCTACTTTCTACACTAGGACATTCCGACTATAAGATGTGTCTTCCTCCTCTCCAGACACTGTAGCCGTGATTCCAAGTTCTAACCGGCAATATGCGGCTTCCACCGACGACCGCTCTCATTTCAATCGCCGCTCTGGCACCAGAGGTTCGCGCGCTTGCTGTACCTCCTGCTCAAGCTCCTCTTCCCAAAAGAGATAATCTCGACCAGATAGTCCTTCCCGGCTTCCCGCACCCCAATCCAACCGTCTCATACTGGCAAGACCCTCCACACCGCATCGCCAATCTCCGTACCACCCCAGAGCTCCCAACAACCGACGTCTTCGACTATGTCATCGTCGGCTCCGGCATCTCAGGTGCCGCTGTCGCCTTCAAATTATTATCGCGCGATCCAAATCTCTCTATTTTGATGCTCGAAGCGCGCACCGCAGCTGGCGCAGCCTCAGGTCGGAATGGCGGGCACTGCAAGCCGGGCGACTGGAAAGAAGTCAAAGACTGGGTCGAGCTCTACGGCGAAGACGAGGCGCTCCGAATAGGCAAGATGGAGCAAGATTGCGTTGACGACGTACGCAATTTCGTAAAGACGCACAATGTGTCCAGCGGATGGCAGGACGTCGAAACAGCCGACGTGTACTGGACCAAAGAGGCCTTCGACGAAGCTGTCGAGATTAAAAAATTCCAGGATGAGCTGCAACAACGCAGACCAAATGACGGTCCCTGGAGTAATAAGCGGACGGTCTATGCAGGCCAGGCAGCCAGAGACTACTGGAAGTGGCCGCAGATCCTCGGCGCGGTGGCGTACACCTCGCATACGCAGAATCCCTACCTGACAGTCTGCGCATTGCTCGAGCAGGGTCTCGAGAAGGGTCTCAATCTGCAGACTACGACCATAGCTCTGAGCATCGATCAAGTATCCAACAGCTCTGAAGCGGGTGCAAAATGGGAGGTCAAGACCGATCGAGGCACCGTCCAGGGAAAGCAGGTCGTCCTCGCCACAAACAGCTACACCAACGCGCTGCACGCTGGTCTTGCGAGCACGGGCTTCCTCGTGCCGCAGAGAAACCAGGTTGCGGCCGTTCACCCATCGAAGGATACCTCTAACAACACGGTTTTCCGCCGCAGTCATTCGTACCCGGACTTGCACAGTGGGAACAACTACATCGCCATCCGCGCTCCAGGTGACATTGGTGCAGGCGATGTGATCGTCGGCGGAAGCACGAAGTTCTCACCCACGCGAGAAAGGAATATCACAGACGATTCGGTGATCAATCAAGACATTGCGGACGATTTGCACGGCGTAGGCCGCGTTGTCTTTGGGTATGAGAACTGGGGCGAGACAACAAAGGTGGTTAAAGATTGGACGGGCATCATCTGCAACACGCCTGATGGCTTTCCAGTTGTTGGCGGGCTACCTAATGAAGAGGGTCTCTGGGCGTCTGCCTGCATGAACGGCCACGGGATGGCGTGGGCGTTCCGCAGTGCGGAGGCGTTGGTGCAGATGATGGCTGAAGGGGAGACGCCGACGTGGTTCCCGAAGGCGTTTGATATTAATCGGGCGTGGAATTATACGGCAGAGGAATGAAGTAGCAATGACATGCAATCATGTGAACTCCCCCTTAGAAAGCGTCTCCCTCGATTGGAGATTGAACAGCAGGCACATGCTAGGACTGGTCAATGCGCTGAATTAGCGCGATTGTTGACAGTTCTAGAAGGTTGAGGGAAGCTTCTCCGAACATCGACAGCTCTCATTCCACGTATGACATGCATATAATGGCGCTTTCAAGACGACACGCTCAGTCATGACACTCAATATACGCCTCCTCCCGCGTTCTCTGTACCTGCGACAACAATTCCAAAGCCGCGCTTTTCAACGCGTCCGCTACATCAGCACCACATTTCATCGTCTAATAATGGCGAACGAGAACAGTCCGAACACAGCACCGCCTACAAGCGACGGCGCAAACGTTTCAGAACAATCCTCGAACCAGCCACTGCCGCTGCCTGAACCGCCGACCGACAGCAAGGCCACAGAGCTCAATGTGAGCACCGGCACCGCCGTCAAGCTCGACCACCTGGGCCCGATGGTAGTCAACCGCGACGGAACGCTCAGCCGTATTTCCAACTGGGAACAAATGACGGAGATCGAGCGACAGAATACGCTGCGAATATTGGGAAAGCGGAATCAGTTGCGCATGGAAACGCTGAAGGCAGCCGAGGATGCTAAGCCATCGTCGGAGTGATTTTGAGATACCCTATGGAATGTGGACGAAATTGCAAGGAGATAGATATCAATTGATGATACACACGATGAGTGTCAAGTGTGGTACGAATTTACAGGCGTTGGAGGTTCGAAGGCTCCGCGTGCCGCCTGTGACGTCAAGCGCGATGACCTGCGTCTGCGCTTCCAACAACTTTGAATCATCCTTCAGCGACCGACAACAATACAGCCGAAGTTTTTCTCATAGCGCAATATCCCCTGCTACGTTCCGCTGTTCATTCTCTTCTCTAACTTTTACGCCATGGCCGCTGAAAAGGCCGACTCTGTCCAATCACCCGATGTCGAAATACCCAAAGACCTCCCCGATGAAGACCGCCTCAAGGAAGCCGCCGCCGCGGCAGAGAAAGCCATAGCAGCCCAAGGCATGGCGAATAAACTGCGCGAGACGGCCTCGTCTTTCACCGACCCAAAGAAGCGCGAGAAGATGCTCACAGACGCGTATAATAAAGAGATGGAGGCACATGGCAACAGCAAGAAGGCGCGCATGCTGCAGAGCGGAGCGTTCCAGGGGACCATAGGCGGAGCTGGCATCGGCGGCGCGGTGAGTGCTGGCGTCGGTACGCTCGTAGGCACGGTGGTGGGAGGTGTGACTGCGATACCAGTGACGGGCTTAGGTGCGTTGGCTGGCGCCGGAGTGGGGGCAATACACGGGCCGTTCATCAAGCTGGGGAACCTTGCGAAAGGAGTTGGAGGCGGAGACGGCAAGAAAGATGGAAAGAAGGGCGAGAAGCAGGGTGAAAAGAAAAACGGCGAACAACAGGCCGAGGAAATCAACCCGGACGATGAAGACGTCGTACCCAATCCTCAAGCTTTGCGCCAGGCTGCCGACGCACTATCCGAAGAGCGCGCAAAGACAGGATTGGAGAGCGAGCCATCGGCGAATGGTGGTGACGCCTCTAAACCGGGCAAGAAGAAGCCCCGAAAGATCGAGATACGGTCCGGAGGCCAGAAGCAGGAGTCTTCGTAGCGCCTGATATCGTATCCCTGCACACTCCCGCAATTCTTCCGTTTCTCTCGTAGTATGATACATTGTATATCTTCAAGGAGCATATCGGCGCATAGCGTATAAGGCATATCAGGTATTCTTGTCGGTTTTATTAGCGTTCTGTCATTAGCGGTTGGCATTCGTATCTTGAACTATTCCTGACTCCGTTGATCAACAACTTCAGACTCCCGATATTTCGTCGATGTATGGGTTCTAATCGCACTAATCAGACTATGATTGAATTATTCATCGCCACGAGGTAGTTTGGAGCTTGCGAGACCCACAGGGCCGAATGTACTGTGATGTGTCCGTCGTACTATCGCTACAGCCTTATCTTAGTGGCTGAACTTTGGCGCTCTTCATTCTCTCAAGGTAGAACAGCCCTTGCACCGTCAGCAAGCGATTTCTCCGTAAAGCCTCCTGATTCTCTTGCTGCTACCCTACAAGCGCTGTAATATGCAGGTCTGGGAGCGCCATAATGAAGCTGTGACGGAGACTCCGGAAAGACGATGATGTTCAGCCGAAGCCATTTACTTCTGATGGCTATCATCAGTCCTTTGTTAGACACACATGTCCGTGCCCATGTCACCTTTTTGGTCACTATAGTAGACTGATAATGAAGGGGACACATCTATCTCTTGAGTGACCGGCGCGTAGAATGAGCAGTGTGTTTGTGCATGTACTGTAGCTATTATGTTGACCCCTACTGATTCGTGTATGTAATTTCTCTTCAGGTCTTTCTATCTTGAGCGTAAAGTATTTGTTCACGTGCTTTACCAGAGATAGTCAAAATGGCCAGACCACCAGCTGATTGTGTGGGGAGAGGTAGCTCTGTAGAGATGTGGAGATCACTACCACGAACTCGAAGCAAATGTTTAGTAGAACTAGTGATCTCTACCTGTTGATACAGGCAGAGCCGTTGTCCAGCCTTGTGGGCTGTATGTAACCCCTAGCTCGCGAGCGCATGATTGGCTCTCCCGATTGAATGCAGAACTCAGCCACCACCGCCTCGATTACTGCACCTCTACAGCTTAAAAGTGTCCGTGTGTAGGCTGAGATGCATCTTCCATCTGAGGGCATCCACTCCTTTAATCGAAAGGATGTCTTCGGGTGACGGCACCGCTGTGCTCCTAGAGCTACAGTCGTTGCAGTCGCATACCCCACCGCAGCAGCCCCCAGTATCCCAGCTTGTCGCGCAGGCACCAGCCGGGTCGCAACCTTCTCCATCGATACAGGATACAACACAAACATCATCAGCCCCTTTAACGGTACAAGCTGCAGAACTTCCTACATCATATGCGGAATCTGCTACATCTTCTCCAGCGCAAGTCTTTGCATTGTCTGCGGAATCTGCTACATCTTCTCCAGCGCAAGTCTCTGCATTGCCGCGGTTTTCAAAGCCATGGCAGAATGCGCCCGCGTTGATCGCAATGGCTACAATTCCCGCAATGGTATACTACGCTGTCAAAACATACAACTTGGCCGCATGGACTGCAACAAAAGATTATTGTGAATACCAAGAGGCTCACGGGGTGGGTGTCCCCAATTGTCGGTTCATTTCAGTCAATCTTCAGATTGCTAACCACCTTCATCATCAGAACGGCACAGATCTATCAAGATGTAACATTCAGTATCCTCCCGTGATACACAAGCGCTGGATTCAAGCCGGTCTGGTGCTTTGGACAGAACCTAGACCAGACTTTGGTGCGCGCTTCGCAGACGCTGATCTGTGGTCACTTATCTGGAGCATTATCCTACTCTCAGCGATATTGATCTTGCTGTTCCGGTGTCTATGTACACTGCTAGTACTTCTCCCGTTAGTACTGTATGTGTACTTTGAGATTTCCGGAACGACTCGATCCCGTGTCAGTCATACCACGCCGAACCATCCGGGCACCCATCCAAAGACAAGACGACGGGTTGCGAACGACCACGCTACCATTTCGAACGACGAAGTCCCGTGTCAGACGGAATCAATATTGTCTAGTTCAAATTCAAATGATCTCATCAAGCGATGTCCAGGAGAAAACGACAACATCATATACAAACAATACGTGTGCCCAGCTTTCTTCCTCTTGCGTATTCCGCCCAGAGCATCATTCCCTGCAGTTTCACATCTCAATAGGCTAAACACGATATTCGAGGCTGTCATTGACGTGTTGTTAGACGATGTGTTTCGACCCCACCGTGAACAGGCCTTGCAGAACTTTCAGGACTATCAAGACAGGTTCTACTCCCCTTGGGCATTGTACGATTACACGAATATTGGAGCAAAGAAGGATGTCGTCCTATTCTTGCAAGAGGAAAGTCTTGATCGCCCAGAAGGAATCAAAGTTGGCTTAAATCGTTCCTACGAAACGATACATGACTGTCCTAATTTGCGCATACAAATCTGGCAAGGTTTTCGAATAGATCAACTGTCTGCTCTCCGCATCCAGGCAAAACAGCCCTTTGCGATTATGACACGAGGACGGCAATACATCCGGATTAGTATCGGATTCAGGCACCCTTTAGTCTCACGCTCGAGTGGACGGTCAACGTGGCCATATATTGAACCCTCATCGTCTCGTCGATATTTTACAAACTAAAATATCAAAAAATGACAAAGAAGCCGAGTAATAGCGTCACCTATGAAAAATGAACCTAGGAATGTGGAGAACCTTCTATGTTATCTTCATCGATCCTCTTGCCACATGTGGTACATACACATAGGGTACTACAACGCGCATGCTAGCTGTTACTTTTTTCAAGTCCAGGTAAATTTGTTCTTAGACTCTTCACAACACATTTCATTGTCCCCAATGATGATATTACTAGCTGAGAATCATGCCGGAAGCACGTACCTCAAGGATAAGGAAGCGAACGACAGGCTGATGACATCGTTTGCTCCCCAGGATATAATTCTCCGCTCTGGACAGCTTACCTCCGAGTATACCATTCAGCTGGTGCGGCTCAAAAGCTACATGTTCCACTAGTGTTCTGGATCGCAATCTCCGTGTGAATGCAGCGACCGGGCCGTCGTTTGCTAGACAAACCCCATGATGGACACCAACCTTTATATTCTCAGAACTCAATACCGAGTAGAAATGCGACGTCTTCACCTTTCCCGAGATCCTGAGTTAAAGTCGTCGATCCACACCTCTACGTGGCGCACCTTCACAGACACCTAAGGCGCCCGCAACACACACGCCACGCACCACAATGGCCCTCCTCCCAGACCTCACATCATCCACGCACCTGCTCACCGATCCCGCCGATGGGCACACGATAAACAATATCATAGGCCCCCCCTCAACAGTCAGTCTCCACCCACCCGGGCCCAAACCAACCAAACCCTGGCTTGACTGTGGCCTGGGCGACGTCTGCATACATGACCCGTGCAACGCTCAAAGGGTCTGCTACAAAGGCTTGAAATGCGACATGGGGATGTGTGTGCCGCTTCAGGCGACACAAATGTCTACGACGGGACCCAGCCCAACTAAACCCTGGCTTGACTGTGGCCCGAGAGACATCTGTATAAATGAGTGGTGCAATGCACAGAGGGTGTGCTATAAAGGCTTGTGGTGTGACATGGGGATTTGTTCGCCGCTTGACGCTACGCTGCTGTCTACGACGAGCTCTACGACGAGCTCTACGACCTGCACGGCCGTCACTTTCTCGAGCGCATCGAACGTGACGAGTCCGGCTCTGAGCTTGAGCCCGACGAGCATGATCACGTTAGCGCCGCTGTTATCGTCATCTCTCGCCACAGTTGCAACTGTGATAGCAACAGCACCAGCATCCACTCCGCCAGCGCACGCCACGCACAACCATGCCATCGTCTACATCGCCATACCACTCACTCTACTTCCTCTCCTAGTTCTCGGCATCATACTCTATCAGCGCTGGCGTAAAGTCTATCTCAGTCCTGCCATTCTGGATGCCGCCCCAGCAACGCAGATACGAGGCGAAGCCAGAGCCGCAGGGCTGGGGAGAAATACTGGGTCGTGGACAGGGAAGAGGTACCGAGAGTATAGGAGCAGTGCTGCGACGGTGGACAGTTTGAGGGTGTCTGTCAAGAATGCTAGGGAGCGGGAAGGGGAGGGGAGGCGGAGTGCGGGAGCGTGATTGGGGGAGTAGCCAAATCTTCGGCGATGAGAAAGGCAAGATGGTCGCTTGATAGAGCTATTTAAGATGTAGATACTACTCGGTTGGTAATGTATGAAGAGTATATGTACAGTTTTGAAAATGTGGGTAAACCAGCCTGAGACAGTAGGTAAACCAGAAAAACAACCCCGTCTACTAGGTGAAGTTACGAAATATCGGGGAGCGTGGCAAGTTTATTTGCAGAATCCGCTCTTGCAAGCCCAAGGCTCCTGGCAGGGCACACTCGCAGAGCAGTCCCAGCCCCAGCATCTGTATCCAGTCAGCAACGTCAAGTACAAAATTCAAGAGGAAAGCTTACCCCCACTCGCACCCAGCCCCCGAGTTCGTCGGCTTCGCTGCACTGGTCGACGTCCCGCTCGAAACAGGCTTAGACGTAACACTCGGCACTGCAGTCGGAGTGCTAGTTTCCACCGGTGCCGTCCCATTCCCACTCCCACTTCCCCCACACGAGTCATTGCCTCCAGACAGTAGAATTTCTTTAGTCTGCTTCAGCGTCGCATCGTCCGTCATCACGATCCTGAAGTCCGCCTCTTTGTCGAACTCGAACCACGACATGCTGACGTAGTTGGGATACTTGGTCTTATCCTGCGATACCAGTGTCTTGAGCCACTGCTCCTTCTGTCCCGTGCCTGCGCCCGTCTCGCCAATCGCGAAGGGCAGATCGTACGGCTTGCTGTAGGCGTCGTAGAAGCTGCCGTACAGGCGGTCGAACAGCTCGTTCGAAGACGTGTCGTCACCAGTCCGAGGGTAGCAATCGATGCCCACGAGATCGACGTACTCCTCGCCGGGCCACCACGGCTGCAGATCCGATGCGCTGCCGGCCTGGTTGGGACTCCAGAAGCAGGACACCTTGGCGTTATCTTTGCACGCAGCATTGTAGATGTTTTTCCAGGAGGTGACGAAGTCGGGGGATGTGCCGTGGTAGGTGCCGTCTGTGGCGTACCAGTTCATTTCGTGGGCGTAGCGGAGCCAGACTGTTACGCCGGCGTCGGTGAACTGCTTCATTACGGAGGCAACTTGGTTTGCGATGTCCGGAGTGACCTGATTGAAATTCACGGAGGGCATGACGGAAGCGACGAAGACGGCACCCGAGGCGACGATGTCCTCTTTCACGGCGAGCAGCTGGCTGCCATCGAAGCCGGAAGATGTGATTTGCGCGTACCACCCATACGTGCTCGCCTTAGCACCCAACTTCTCATTGATCTGGGCCATCGTGTAACGCGGGGAAGCAGAGTCGCCTTCAGAAGGGAGGAATCCAACAGACAGACAATTTGTCTTCAGCGTATCGTCAGGAAGACCGAGGTCCTTGGAAGCTCGCTTGTGGATGTGCTCAACAGAGCTCGGAAAGCCAGGGTTGCTTTCGATTGGATAGTTCCCTGCGCGCGGAACGCTCATGGTGCTACCGAGAGATGCCATCATGGCTGCGAGAGCGGTGGTGTAGCACGTGGACTTCATCGTGATGCGAAAAGAGTGATTGTGAAACGAATGGAAAAGATGCGAAAGAGCGTGGTGTTGAAGATGGTAATGGAAATGTCGATGCCCGAAAACCCGTACTGCGAGCGTTCTATACTTTATACCATAGATGCGGAATGTTATACGAGAAGCTCATGCCCAACTGTCAAGCCACCAAACCAGCGAACTCCGTTTCAAGCGAGTGTCGATCATCTCTACGTTCCTCCCATTTGATCTTCGCTATAGGAGGTGGGGCGGGAGGTTGCAGGGTTAGCCCCCACGAACGTAATGTCGGAGGACTAGGCTGAGACACCGGGCTCTCAGTAAGCCAGTTAGGCGACCGAAACTTCGCCGCTTCAGGCTACGTCCGCTATAGTTACGAGCGCTATTTTGGACTCTCCGTGGAGTCCGCCAAGGAGTAGCACGGCTCGGGGCGCCCATGCCACGTGAATTGGACCGGAAGCACATGGCATCCGAAATGTTTCCTTAAAGGGAAGCATGCTGCGAATGTTTTGATATGACTTTTCGGTGCGACTCTTGATTGCCGTTGAAGCAGGGGTGCGGGGGAACTCAGGGCCGTTTCAGCGATATGAGAGTCGTGAAGAGCGACAAGAATAGAGTCTAGGCGTTCAAGAATTGCACACTCAGCAATTGTTAGTTTCATGGTAGGAAATGAGATACACTTTGAGTGTCATGCAAGCTTTGTGGATAGTATACTGAGGACGAAGTGCGATGGCCTATGAGGGAGAGTCGACCATCAACAGGAGCTATGCAAAGGTCGGCTTGACCCGTCCAGCTACCCGCTCCATCACTCTCTGTGGTAAGAGGCTCTCATAGACATGACTGACCCACTCGCAGCAAACTCTTCTCGTATACGCCGGATCGATGATCTCTTCGACGCCGAAGTGATTCGCCGTTCGCACGGGATTCATCAACCGCCGATACTCATCTTCTAGTTCCTTGTACCTCTGCTCACGCTTCTCTTTGCCTTCTTTCTTTTCGATTTCCTTGAGCTCGAACGAGTGCCCGACCTCTATTCCACCTTCTAAAGGCAATGAGCCCCACATTCCCGACGGCCACGCAACCCTCATCCTGGGGTCACGACAGTCGAGCATGACACCGCCGGCAACACCGTATACGCGCCGCAAAATGACGGAGAATATGGGCATGGTGGTGCTATAGTACGTGGTCGCGAGTTGTACACCGTGCCGCATGGTTGCTGTCCGCTCAGCTGCTGTGCCAATCGCATAGCCTGGGACATCGACAAATTGCACGAGCGGGATGTTGAACACATCAAGAAACTTCAGCATGCGCGTGATCTTCTGCGACCCTAGTGCATCGAGCGCTCCAGCGTTGACTTCGCAGTTGAGCGAGACGATGCCGACGGGGCGACCTCCAAGGCGAGCGAGACCAACAATGGCCGTGGTGCCCCAAAGCGCACCTATTTCAAAGAACGAGCCTTGGTCCACGACTTCAGTAATGATCTTCCGCGGGTTATACATCCTGTTCCGAGCGCGTGGGATAATGGAACGCAAGGATTCTGACAGCCGATCAATGGGGTCGGAGCATTCGATTGTCGGAGGTAGCTTTGTGCCGGAGTCAGGTAAATAGCCAAGTATGGTGCGGATCTGCTCAAAGCAGCCCGCTTCATCGGGAGCGAGGTTGTCTATCGTTCCGTTGGTGCAATGCATAGCAGGGCCGCCGAGGTCGGTGAACGTCAGTCCTTCCTCGAATGTGGCATTCTTGACTACGTTTGGGCCGGCGTTGAAGAGGGATCCTATGTCGCCAGCCATAACGGAGAAGTGACAAGCTACTACGCGTGCGGCTCCTAGACCAATTGCCGGACCTACTACAGCCCCCAAATTGGGAATGCCCATGTTCAATTGCTGCACAACCTGGGCGAACGACGGGAGAGGTGGTACGTAGGAGAAGCCGGTTGTTCGGATGGTAGTCACTGATCCGCCGCCTGAAGAGCCATCGACGAGCTTGACGATGGGTAGTTGCAGAGCTATGGCAAGCTTCTCCATGTATATCTGTGTTACATTAGCTCGCAATCACTCACACCATTTATGCGAGATAAACTACCGTCTTCTCCATCAATGCTCCATCCGCATGCCCCGCCCTTATCGAGAAGTCATCTGCCGTAAACACGATCTTCCTTCCTTTCAGCTTCCCAAAGCCCTGCACGTTGTTGCTCGGCACATACTCCTCAGGCTCTTCTTTGATACCTCCCAACTGCTTCCATTCTACTGTCCCACTCACGCTGCCCACTTCCTGGAAGCTCCCACGGTCCAATAGTTGTTCGACCCTCTCCCGCACCCACAGCTTGCCCGCTTGCTTCTGCCGCACATAACCTCTATTATTCGGGTCAGGCGTCGCTGCGATTTTGCGGAGTGCAGCGATCTGGCCTAGGATATCCGAGTAATCGGGAGGAAGATCGGAATCAGGACGTCGTTTCCGTCGCTTCTTCTGCGCGTCAGGCGCGACGTGGGATGAGACTTGCTCGAGACGGTCCTTTGCGCTTGAAGATGACGTCGAAGCGCCTTTGCGTGGGGACGCGTTGTCGTCGTCTGCCATTGCGCAAGCGTAGAGCCTGTCTTGTATAAAAAAAAAGAACTTCTTGAAAGCTCCTGACAGGAGCAGCACTATCGAGGTCACATTGTCAACGAGTCGCGACAGATGAGGCGTGGGGGGAAGTATGGGGAAGTTGGGGTCGAGCCGAGCCGAGGCAGTTGGACACTCCCCCGCCGCTAAACCTCGTTCATGCCACAGTCCTTCAAACGAAAGGACAGAGACGCGATGTAACCAGGTACGCTGATATCCTGACCAGTAAGTAGTCTCTCAAAGAACCAATATCACAGCGTCTTTGGGAGTCTATCAATGTACCTCTCCACTGTACATTAACACAAGTTCTATCACAGAAGCTGCCCTCCTAAAGCGTTCTCACCACCGTCAATCATACCTCCATTGACCATCTGTTGATTCCGAAGATAACAATCGAAAAAATGTCCCGACCACCACAGAGGCCAATAACCCGCCTCCTCATAGCAAACAGGTCCCTCACTTCTCCCTGAAATTAGACCCAAACTAACCCCAACCAGAGGCGAAATAGCAACCCGCATCATATCCACAGCCAGCGAACTCAGTCTCCAAACTTACGCCATCTACACCCCTGGAGACTCCTCCCACACCATTCATGCCTCCCACTCAATCGAGCTCCCTTCAGCCTCTACCTTCATGGACATCTCTGCCCTCATCGCCATCGTCAGGAAACATGACATCGATGCCGTCCACCCAGGTTACGGCTTTCTCTCCGAGTCCGCTGAGCTCGCGAAGAGGATGTGGAACGAGGCACGCGCGGTGGTGATAGGACCGGGCTGGGAGGTCCTAGAAGCGACGGGGGATAAGCTGAGAGCAAGGGAATTGGCGGAGAAGTGTATGTATTTCCACGTGATTCTTACAACACTTGTTTATACAAGACTAACTCTCCGAAGGTAACGTCCCCGTGTCCCCAGCCTTGCTCACACCTACCTCCTCCGCGGAAGACATCGCCACTTTCGCCGCCCGCGTCGGATACCCCATTATGGTGAAAGCCGTAGACGGCGGCGGCGGCCGTGGTATCCGCTTGATCCGCAATGAGCAAGAGTTAGCAGCATCCGTCAAGCGCGCCGTAGAAGAAAGTCCCTCGAGGAAAGTCTTCGCTGAAAAAGCAGCCGTCGACGGCTTCCGCCACGTCGAAGTCCAGATTATAGGCGATGGGACGGGAAACGTAACGCACCTCTGGGAACGCGAATGCTCGATCCAGCGCCGGTACCAGAAGGTCGTTGAGATGGCGCCGAGTACGCTGCGGGACAGAAGTGTGGTAGCGAGGATAATTGAAGATGCCATGCGCATGGCGAGAAGCGTTGGTTCTCCCTTCTTTCCCCCCTTCTCCTAATTATAAGGCTCCGCTAACTACCTCCGGGTATAACTAGATATCCTACTTCTCCCTCGGCACCTTCGAGTTCCTGCTCAACCCCCAAACACACACCTACTATTTCCTAGAAATAAACCCCAGGCTGCAAGTCGAGCACACGGTCACCGAAGAACTGACTACATCCGACATCGTAGCGACACAACTCCTCCTCGCACAGGGGGCCTGCGCTCTCCCCCCAGCCTTAAGCCCGCTGAATCCACCACCTGTATATTCTATCCAGCTCCGCATCACAGCCGAGAACCCCGCCGCAAACTGGACTCTCTCAATCGGCAAGATCTCAGCCTTCGACTTCCCCTCCGGCAACGGCGTACGTCTCGACACGCACCTCAGCCACACGCGTCCCACAGTCGTGTCAGCAGCGTACGACAGCCTTCTGGCAAAACTCATCGTCACCGCCTCCTCGTGGGACGCCTGCGTGCGAAAAGCAAAACACGCGCTGGATACAACGCAGATCACAGGCGTGAAGACGAATATCCCTCTCCTCCGCGCTATCGTTGCGCACGAGGACTTCCCGCGCGGGAAGTGCGACACGCAGTGGCTGCAAGGAAATATGTCTGCGCTTCTCGCTCGCGCTCAGAGCGTTGGAGTATCCCCGGTTTCACGCGCAGAAGTGCAGAGTACACCGGGCATCTCCTTAGCAGCAGCGAATACCCTCCTCCGCAAAGGCGACGCCTGGTCTCTTACGCTTACCCCCGCCCCAAAATCCTCAGAAAGAAGAGCGCGTAGTCAGGAAGAACAAACCCACAAGTCCCATCTACGAATCACGCGTGTCTTGCGCAATGAATTTCCTCAGGTGCTCAGCGCGGATATCCTCTTCTCATCTGCTTCTCAGGGCCAAGTTCCCTACACGATGCATCTATCTTCCACAACGGCCTCTGCATCTGCGACAACGTCGTCGCATCGGCGGGCGAATCCGTCGGATGCGTCGCACGTGGGCATCCCGTTTGCGGGGAAACTGGTAGAAGTGCTCGTCGACGAAGGGGATAGTGTGAAAGAAGGGGCCGTGCTATGCGTAGTGCAGCAGATGAAGATGGAGCTAGAAGTGCGGAGTGCACGCAGCGGCGTCGTAACATGGGTGTGCGAGGCGGAAGAAGGGGAGGAAGTGGGAGAGGGGACGTTAGCTGCGATTGTTGTGCCTTCTGACTCGCGGTTATAGTCATCCCCATACGCATACGCATACCCATTTCCTGTGCGTTTGTAATAAAGTATGGAGGGGAGATGTATGCTAACGCTAAACGTACGACTCAACAATCCCGCCCCCACCGTCCGCCCCCATCCCTCAGCACGATTCTACTGGAGACTTCAAGCGGCAAGCCCGCCGACCCCTCGAGCTCCACCCGCACGCGCGCTACCTCCCCCGGCTTCACTATCCTAGGCTTTTTCTTCACCACCTCGCCCGTGTTCTTGTTCAGGATACTAGCCAGCGCGGTGATCAGTCCGGTCGCCTGCTGTCTCCCGCGAAACACATCCACAAACTGCGGCATCACATGTTCAAACGCAAGCATCTTGCACGTGAAGCTCTTCACCAGGCGGACGGGTGCTGTAGGCGCGCAGAGCATGTCTCCGAGGCGCAAGTGCACAGCGTCGATGTCAACGAGGTGCAGCGTGGGGATCTGCCCTGCGACGGCCCACTCAGCGGGTGCCCCGTCGGGGAGCTCAATCGCCTTCACGGTAGCTGTCTCGCGGGAGGGCAGCGCGAGGACGACGTCGCCGACTTGGACGGTGCCGGTTTCAATCTGGCCGGATATGCTGAGGGGATTTTGCCCGGAGCCGCGGAAGACGTCGTTGATGGTCAGCCTCAGGGGTTTCTCGAGGGCGCGGGTCTTGGGCTCGGAGGCTTCGAGCGCTTCGAGGAAGGTAGCGCCAGAGTACCACTCTGCACGGGCATCGTCGGCGCGTTTTGTGACGTTATCGCCGGTGAGGCCGGCGCAGGGGATGAAGGTGATATTTTTGAGGGAGAAGGAGGCGGTTTCGAAGAAGGAGGTTGTGGCTTGGCGCACTTTGTCGAAGCGCTCTTTACTCCAGGAGACGGTGTCCATTTTGTTGACTGCGACGATGAGGCGTTGGATCTGGGGTTGTTTAGCATAGCCGTCTTTGTGGGATGCATACTGCGCGACTTACCCCCATGCTTCGCACAATCAATGCGTGCTCTTTCGTCTGTCCCTTTAATCCAGACTGAAAGCTGTTTTCTTGTGCGTCGACCACCAGAACAGCAAAATCCGCCTGGGACACACCAGCAATCATGTTCGGAATAAAGTCCCTGTGTCCGGGCGCGTCGAGTATCGTAAAGCTCGTCTTGTCCGTTTCAAAAGGCACTGTGGCTATGTCGACGGTCACACCTCGACTCCGTTCTTCGGGTGTCTGGTCCATGAGCCATGCAAGCGCAAAAGACGACTTGCCTATCGTCTCAGCTTCTTGCCGAAGCTTGTCCACGGAGCGCTCGTCGACGATCTTAAGGTCATATAGGAGGCGGCCCATGAGCGTGCTCTTTCCGTGATCGACATGTCCTGTCAGTCGGCGTCAATGGTGTGACCTAAAGTAATAACACGCATATATCTTCACCTACCGATTACCACAAAATTTGAAACCCTTTTTAGACCACTTTTCCTGTACTCTTCTACAACATCAAGGTTCTTGCTTTTGACTTTCGTCTCAACGACGAGCTTCTCTACTGAATCTGCCAGCTGGTCTCCATCCGACTTTCCTCTCGTCTTCGCCTTTGCCTTAGGTGTGCCTATCGTGTCTTAGAGTAAATCAAAGATGGGAAGAGATTGCAAGACAAGTCAACGACCCGCACCCGCGCTGCGTGCCTGTGCCTGCCGCACCAGGTCATCAGGGCTCGGTTTCGAAAAAGGATCGGCATCTGTGAATGCTTTGGCGTTCGCATAGGGGAGTGGGAAGCTGCTCAGCGCCCTTTTTACGTGCTGCTGCTCCGGCTCGTCTGGCGGAGAGCCGCATAGTATGGCACCGAACATGGAGGGCTGTTTAGCGCGCAAGTTGGGGAATTCGATGCGGATTCCCTGAGGTTCGGTGATGGGTTCTTCTCTGACAAACTCCGGTTCCTGCGGCGGAGGCGTTGCTGAGCGCTTCCTGGGGTATCTGGGCTTTGTATCTTCGCGAGCAGGAGCAGAAGGCTTGTCTTTGAAGTTGAGCCTGTCGAGTAACGCTACAGCCTTATCTGCCGTCTGTCCATTCGCAGCGGCGTCCGCCTTCGCTGCCGCTTCCTCTTGCTGCTTCTGCTTTCGCTTGGCTGCCAACGCCGCCAGCTTAGATGAGCCGCCTAACAAGCCTCCTTTGTAGGGCGAAGGTTGCATTGTGATTGTGGCGAGCCTGTTGCTGGGCACATTTCCCCAAGGCATGTCCCAGAAAAAGTCTTTCGTACGTGCGGAAGTGTAGTCCGAAGCACACGAGGGCGTGTGATTAGGTATAACTCGGCTTATGTTCAACAATTCCTGCGGTAACGCACCAAGCTGGTCCCTCAGCGTCTCGCATATCGTCGTAATACTGTCTCTTTCGCTATCCTGGGCCCAATCCGACGTAGTGCGGGCCGTTGACTCCGTACTGCAAATCAACATGTGCTTACCAGTAGATGTAGGTGTCTTCGCATCCGCCGCGCCTGCCGCCTGGTCGAATCGAGAAACAGCTTTCGGTTTTGCTGGTGTTTGTGGTTTCGGCGCATATTTGTCTACAGTACATGATGGTCAGTTAGGCTCCCTCACTTGCGTCCCCAACATGAAGACCGCGCCCCATCTCTTCACAATTGGGCGTGTACGTACTCTTCAAATGAGTAACGCTCTTCCCCACATCATAGTAGTAATTCCACAGCGCATCCTGTATATCCACCTCCTTGACCTTGTACTCGCTTCCCAGCGCTTCTTTAACTTTGGCCACACCCGCAGCCATCTGCTCCTTATCTTCTTCGCTCATGGCGTCTCCTTCTCCTTCGGCCGCATATTCCTCTTCGCTGTAGTCATCGTATATGTCATCGTCATCGTAGTCGACATTCTTTGCGCGGGAGAAGCCCGACTTGGGAGGCATAGTGGATGGAGCGTGGAGACTTGCGGTACACGCGCGTGTCGGTCAGATTAGAAACGCGTGTGAGCGGATTGGGCGTCTCTTTCGAGGATCCGAGGGAGAAGCTGCAGTCTTCGTTGTTGGGTCTCGCGCGCTTGCGTTGGTCGAACGAATATCGAAGGTAGGAAGGGGGTATGAGTATTTGCATATGGTGGGCGTACCCAAAATTGTGTTTTGTTGTTTAGAGTGCAGTGTCGAAAGGTGATGAGCTCAGAGGTGGGGCAGCTACCACACATCATTGACGTGTGGTGCCCCGCACTAGTATTAATTGACGCATTTTAAATGGTGCATGGTAGGTATGTCACTAGGTTATCCTCATTGCAAGCCGATTTCGTGAGATAAACTATCAGTTCATGCAATTGATCTGTACGAGTGAACCGTTAGCATCACACACGAAGCATGGTTGCAAATTGCCAGTATACTGATCTGGATTTTCAAGCTCCTTATATATCCGCATTTCAACAAACAAATAACCAGTCGCTCGCTAACAGCAACCCCGGGGTATAGAATGGTGTGGGAAAGGGGGATAGGTAAAGACCTCGTCTCTGCCGCACAACGGTAATATGCAAATATGAAATCACGCAAACTCGAGAAACTACACCTGTCCGCTACTGCCCAAACATTGTTCCTAGGAGAGATTGTCAAATTGTGTTGAATCACTCCTTCTTGTCAGTAGGAGCAGCGGCGGCAGGCTCCAGAGAGGCGGCAGGCTCCGGAGCGCCGAAGTCTGGCTCATCGCTCATGGGACCGCTAGTAGCGCTCATGCCAGGGGCAGGCTTGGTAGCTGGGACTTCCGGCAGGGGTTCTTGAGCAGCTGGGGCGGGGGCATCAGTCGCCTTCGCATCGGTTGCCTTAGGCTCGGTAGCGCTGGGAGCGGCGGGCTCTTGGGCGGCGGCGGCGGTTGGTGGTGCAGGGGCAGTAGCACCGGCAGGCTCGGGAGCTGAGGTAGATATGTTAGTGTACAGTACAGAAGTAACGGTCGTCCAGAAAGGGTATCATAAGCCGCATTGATATCGTGTGCATCGGGATCGTGAAAGGTCGTGAGATCGTGACGGTCGTAGTCGTCGCAGTAAGAACAGTGCTCGCGCTGTTGGCTTGATGCTGTCAATGGGGCGACTGGTCTTGAAGCACTCTTTTAGAGGTGCGTCGAGTCCGTGCCGATCTTGTGTCTTCGTCTCGATCCATCGTCGCATTCTTGTCCGTAAGGTGTAAAACTGAGAGATGACCTACTTTGAGTCGCCTTCTTCACCTCGGTGAGAGCAGCCTGCTCTGCCTTCTTGTCGTCGCTCTCGGCGGCAGCAGGTGCAGGCTCGGCAGCAGGCACAGGCGCAGCGGCGGGCACAGGTGCAGCGGCGGGTGCTGGAGCTACGACAGCTGGGGCGTCGCTCTTCGATGCAGCGGGCGTAGTCTCGGGCGCGGTGGCGGGAGCAGGCTCAGCGGCCGTAGTCGTCTCGGTGGGCTTCGCGGTAGAGGAAGACGCCTCGGCAGGAGCAGCGGTGGTGGGTGTTGCCTGCTCCTTCTTCTTCTTGCTGCCGCTGCTGAAGATGTTCTTGAAGACGGCCTTGGCCTTATCAACTGCGTCGAGAGCTTTGTGTGGGGGAGCCATGTTAGCAAGATATCACGCTGTATGGACCTTTGCAAATGGACTCGTAGAGGGGTTTGGGGGGACGAAGAGTAGTTTGCGTGAGGGAAGTGGCAGACACAGGCCAAAAAAACAGTCATCTCTGGAAACAAAGTGTATTGTGGGATAACAAATCGAGGCAACAGCATCATCGCGGGGACATCCGCCGGTGGAGTGAAGGTGAAATCAAACTGTACTCACGAACGCCAGGCATGGTGACAGTGGCAGCTCTTGCAAGCCGACGATGCTCACAATGGAGGGTATACGCAAAGAAGGCAAAGATAAAGGAAGCACACGAGGAAGGAGTGTGGGAGCACTTGCAGTTAAAGCGCGTGAGGTCAGGAGCGGTCTCGAGGAAGCTGCGACCCTGCACGGTCCGCTAGCCTGGGAAGCTGCAGCAATCTGGCCAATCACTGGCAGGGGCGCCCACCCCACGGCTTGAAGCACGCCAAGCCACACGGTACAAGGCGCTATCTCCCCAAAAATAGTGCCCTGTGCGTGCATGTGCAGCCCCAAAAGAGACTTGCGTTTCATCTTGTACCATGCCGCGCTAGTGAATTCATTTGCTCGAGAACTGCACTGCCTCTTTGCATCTCCGATCGAGCGGATACGCAATGCTATCAATATACACCAATATCATGTGCATTCCACCATCTACAATTCGCCTTTTGTAATGCCGTCAGCCGCTAGGGGTATCGCCCGCTGTCCATTCGACGCTCCGATACTCCGCCTCATGCAGTCGTCCCTCGTGAGTCGTCAGCATACCATCGTGATCGAAGACCAGCTTCTTGAGTTCACTTCCGTGGCTCCTTGTCTGCCCACGGAGCCCGTGTGCTTGGGACTGTACCCCGTGTCGTCGACGAAGCGGCTGCTCCCGGCCTAGCCCATGGCGCAGTCGTCGTACCCCCTGGTGGAGGCAACGACGTCGAGGATGCCCAGGGCGCTCTTGTGGGTTGGTTGGGACCAGCGGGAACGGCTGGGCCTTGTGCTCGCGCGGGAATGCGCGCGGAAGCCCACGGTGCGGCGGTGCCGCTTGTAGGCATCTTTGTAGTCTGCGTACTGGGCTCGGCCAGGGGGTCCCGCAGCGCTGGTTGTGGTCGTGCCGTAGGTGCATTTGTCTTCGGTTGGGAAGACGTGTGGACACTAGCTTGGATCTCTTCTGCCAGGGGATCACGTTCCCATGCGAAGAGGGATCCAAAGGGGAAATGTTGAACGACCGGGAACTTGGACAGTACTTCTGCGTTATACATCTTGATCATGCCCTTGTTGATCTTTGCCCAGCCCGCTTTGACTCCAGATACGTCGAACAGAATGGGGCTATGCTCCCAGAATGGCCCCTTTTTAACATCGTAGATGAATCCGATAGCGCTGAAGTACATGTTGCGGCTGCGCTCGCGTTCGACGGCCGGCGCCTTCGCTACATCTCCAGGATTAGGAGCGGTTGGAAGGGAGCCCTCGAGTCTGAGTTCAGCAGGGGACGATACTGCAGGTGAGAGTTGCGCAGATCCTAGAATGTAGGGCAAGAAGGAATGGTCGTCCAAGCCCCAAACGCCGTGAGATCCCGCAGGCTCTAGGGTATACGTAAGGATCAGGCGCCGTATCAATGCAAGGTATCTGAAAAGGGTCAATGGAAGCATATGAAGAAGATGCAAGCGTCTTACGGTTCAATGACGCCAAGTACAATGGCTCGCTCTGTTGCTCCGTCGGTACTAGGAGGGAACCCGCCCAGCTTCCACAAGCAGCCCAGGAACGCGAGGAAGCTCAATTCGTGGCCGGTCCCGTAGTCCAATCTTTGCGAGCTGCCAAAGCTACCGATGAGATACGCCTCGAGCTCTTGCTTGGCTGTGACCTCTTCTCCAGATGAATTGTTAAACGGCGCGAACGCTTCCGCGGGCAGGTATCTGTCCAGAAGATCCGACACTCGCTCTCTTACTATATCATACCATTTTCTGAAGCTGATGTTTCCAAATCGACGAGGACCAGGGTCCGGGGGGGCTTCGTCGATTATTCGTGCTAAATCCTCCAGGAGCTTGGCGAGGTTCTGCACAACAGGTGGATATGATACATCGGAATTTTGCAGCATCCATTCTTTGACACCCTTCACTCCTGACCCTTCTTTTTCTGTTTTACGGGGCAACATGGCTACGTTCAGTTGGAAGATAAACGTCATAATGTCGGCATAGGCTTTGCTGGTAAGGAAGAACGATACATCGTCCCCATCGTTGATGCATTTGGCGGGCACTTTGAAAGTATGGCTTGCATTTCGATCCAGGAGCTCTAGAGTGCGAGATGGTAGGGGTGTATTCGTTCTGTCGCCTTGCATATTGTTTGTTGTGATATTGGTGTGGTGGGGGAGAGTTTTGGCTTGGCTCTTCCCTCGTGACAGCGCGTTGGCTCGGGTTCCCTGCCAGTCGCGCCAGCGCCAGCCTCCCTAATTAATTCACCGCCCGACCCCACTTGAGCTCCCCGCGTGTTCCCAGCATAGACTATAATCGCATTCGCTATCGATAGACCAGCTCGCGATATGGAGTCGAAGGAGCGCATAGGTATGGTACATTTGCGACCTGGCCACGCGCAGCTCCGGCGGCTAACCGTTATAGACTGATCCCACAACCTACCGGACGGCGCTTCTCGATACCTTCGCTGCGCTGTTTTAATCTCGGCAGGGTCACACGACATGGCGAGCTCTGACGATCTCGCTGAGCAGCAGCTCTTCGCCGAAATTCAGGCTTCTGCGGAGAAGGTTCAGCAATACCACGACCCTCCTTCTGTCACGGCCGTTCAAAGTGCGAACCTCCTCAATGCTGCCCGTCTGAACCGCCGCCGCACAGTCGCAGTAGCCCCTACTTCTTCGCTATCGCACACTTCATATAACGTGGCGCAGAGCAGCCCGGCAAGAGTAAATGGGATGGCACGAACCGGTGGTGCTGGGAAGCTGAAGCCAGTGAACTTGTGGCGCAATGATGCTGCAACACAACCGCACCGTGAGCTTGCAAGACGAGGAGACCCTTTCGATTTGGGATTTTCTTCACCTGAAAAAGTGGCAGTTGTTCCAGCCGGAAAAGCCCGGCAGAAGCCAGGAAGGAAGAAGCGCGTGCAGGATGAAGTCTCGCCAGGCTTAGAAGTCCCTGCACCTCATGATCCACCGGAACTAGAAGATACGGAAAAGGAGGTACCGTCAGCTTCTTCGCCTCCTTATGTGACGGACAAACACCATCTCGATGAAGTACCGGAGACGCCTCCGACTAGCAAACGACTTGCTGGTGACGCTGGCATTCCGAGAAACTCTATGCAAGTACCAGAACAACGTGTACAAGTAGAGAAGCGCAAGGCTGCAGATCGGTCGCCAAACAGGGGACGGCCATCAAAGTCTCCACGAAAGGACGGAGCTGGCGCAGCAGAGGTTGAGGCGGAAGACATGCTCCAGGCCAGAGGCAGAAGCCATCCACCGGGAGCGACGCATCCACAAGTAGTCATTCCCCCACCAGAGCCTTCCACGCGAAACACTCGAGCTGCAAAAGCGAAGCAAGCACAGGCTCTCCCTCCTGCACCAGCCGAAACCGATCAAGGGCGCGATGATGACGGAGAGCACCCCCAAATCGACCCGCAGCAGGAAGCTTATCAGACACTGAACAATCAAAGGGGTCACGAACGTCCGGATGGACCGCCTCCATCTGCACAGAAACCGCCCGCAGATGGTCCAGAAGTTCGAAAGCCACAAAACCCAAAGCGTCGAAGGTTTAGACAACTAAGACCAACGAATACCACGAACGGTCTGGACATACCATCGGATAACGAAAGGGAAATAACTCAACGCTCTAAAATCACCAAGCGAGTCGAACAGGAGCCTGCGACTGCAGAAACGGAGCAACCACGGCGTCGTAAGGGAAAGAAACCAACATCGTCTGTGTCTGCCACTGGTCCAGCTATCATATCGCCTGAAGAGCAAGAGCAAGAACCTCAGGAGCAAGAACCCAGGCGCCGAAAGGGCAGACAGCCAAAGGCATCGAAGAGCTCTGCGAACGCAGAGATCACATCTGGCCAGAATGATGGAGACGAGGAAGCAGTCAGAAAGACGCGACCGAAATCAAAGACGACCGGTTCCGTTCCTGTAGCTAGCGCGCAAGGTGGGCGCGCGCACAACGACACCTCACGGCATCGCCACCCGCAAACCCGCCACGATGATGCTCGGAATGCGGCCGAGGATTCGTTGGAAGACCTTGAAATAGACGATGAAGAAGCTAAATCAGGTCAAGCAGCTACAGATGTGGGCGAACACGCACAGTCTGGCGAGGAAGATGAGGAAGACGAAGCAGATGAGGAGGAGGAGGAGGAGGACCACGACGATGGCCAAGGCGCCGGCCATGGCGCCCAACTTTCCGAAATCGACGAGGTTTTAAAATTCCTTGACTCTGAAGAAGTCAGTGGCCATTGTCAAACCGAAGAAGCCAAGACCATCAAGCAAGCATGCCAAACGGCCCTTGAAGTCCTCGCTGACTCGGACACCACCTTGGACGAAATCTCCATTACCACCAAGCATATACAGATCTTGCTTTCGAAATACGGCGCCGGTAGTGACGAAAAGAAGCGCAAAAAGCTCAAGGTGGACGCATATGCCTATCTTTTTCGACAAGTTGTAACAGTCCTAGAAAGTCTTTATGACTGGTTGTCCGACGTGTGTGGTGATATTTTTGCATCTTTAGATGCCATGCGTATCGTCGCCGCACTAGTCAGCGCCATGGTCTCAGTGAAGGACAAAATCGCGGAATGGAAAGCCAAGCTCCACAGCCGGTACAAAGGCGAAAGCTTGATCAAAGACGTCGACACCAAACTAATCACCCCACTGCGAAGGCTCTGCGAAATATACACGACAGCTCTCCGCAATCTGGAAGATGACGCTCGGAAGAAGCGTGCTGAGGAAGAATTTGCGCGCGAACGTCGTGAGAGGCAACAGCTCGAACTAGAGAAGCAGGAGATGGAAGCGTTGCGCATTCAGAAGCTGGATCGCTGGATTGATCTGCATGTTTGCCGGCTACGACGCGAGCCTGACGCGCGTCGGCGGCAAGCATTGCGGATGAAGCGAGAATACTTCGACAAGAAGATGGCGGGGTCAAAGGCTGATGAGACGGAGTGGCGGGAAGATCGAGACGCCAATGATGTCCCCTTCTCCCGTGTAGACGTTTTCATGAAGCGCGTTGTGCCTCCTCCTGCTGCAGAGTGGACGGATGAACATATGGAGGCTCTGATCTACGGCCTGCAGACCTTCGCGGGTTCTTCAGTCTTCGAGAAGATATTTGAGTACTACTGTGGCGTGGGCCAACCTCTGCGGCGATTCGGCGTTCCTGAGATCACGGCGAAGGCGGCAGATGTGAGACTAAGGCTACTGGAGAAATACCAAGAGCGAGGCTGGGAAGAGGTGCCGGAGTGGATTGAAATGATACCCATACTACCTTGAGCGTTACGCGTATATTCGAGATGTTTGACATGGAAGTTGAAAGATGAGTGGTATCTAGCCAGTCACTCTTTGTGTTGACACATGACGAACGAATTGATGAATATGATATAATGTTCAAAACACATCGTCGCTTCTTGCTATCGTACGCAGCTCTGTATGGTGCCAACTCGGGGCCAACTTAACTCAACTCAACTCAACTCAACTCAACTCAACTTAACTATATAATCCACTACCCTCCACAGTTCACCCAGCACCTTGTCTGCTGCAGTGCAAACAACCAACGTCATACTTAGTGAATCCGCCCTCGCCCTCACCCTCACCCTCACCCTCACCCCAGCAACGCCCGTCAGGCCCGTAAGGTCCGTCACCTGCTCCACCTCTCCCGCCGGAACCGCCTTCACCTCGCCCGCGGTCGTTTACCCTGTCACCCGACACCTGCGCTCAACGCCTTTTTACCTTCAAACCTTCTCACCCACTTCTCGATCTACCCCGCCAAAGCTAGAAATACGATGGCCGACTACAAGAAGCTCAAGGCTAGTGAGCTTGCGGAGCTCCTGGAGCGTCGTGGGTTGGAAGGTGGTGGTATGTGCTACTCTGTTTCTGTTTATTTGCCCTTTCCCATGGTTTTTGTCAGTCCTTCAAAGCGCCTCGTCAGAAGGCGCCGGTTTCGCCGCTGTCTTCTTGCCCTCCCTTTCCCATATTCTTCGTCAGCTCCTCGATCGCCGCGGCCTCGAAGCTGGCGGTGTTAATCACCCTGCTCTCTCCTTACCTTAAAGAAGGCGTCAGAGAGGGCGGACCTCCCAAAGATAGTCAGAAACTCACTCTATAACTGCATAACAGGCACCAAGACGGAAATGCTCTCCCGCCTCGTGAAGCAAGACACCGAGGAGTCAGCATTTGAGAAAGCGACCAGTGCAGCAATCCGCGCTGCGTCCGCGCCCACTTCCGCCCCGGCAGGTGGCAAGGAGAACGACAAAGATGAAGGTACGTGGGTGGAGCAAACCAAGAGCGGTGCGGATCGTGCTGGTGCGGGCCGGAAGAGTGAGGTTATGCGTAGGGAGCGACTTGAAAAGGCGAAGAAGGGGAAGAAGGTGGGCGACGGGGGTTTCTACGGCGTGCTTGGAGAGGACGCCGAGGGTGGCGAGAAAGAGGGGGACGTGGATGAAGAGGCGTTTGTGAAGGACTTGCTGGCGAAGGGTGGGATGGAGCGTGGGTATGCGAAGACGGCGGCTAAGGCCCCAGAGAAGAAGGGTGGTAAGTCTGCTCCTTTGTTTGGGGTGTTGGGAGTTGCGGTGCTGATCAAAGGCGAACAGGCATTATCGTCAATATGACTCCCGCGACGGTCCCCATGCGCGGACGCCCACGTACGCGCAACGAGCGGTACACATCTTCGACCCTTGTTGCTGCGAACGACGACGATGGCGCGCTGAGCGATGCCTCGACTATCCGCGCTGACTCGATCGTGGCGCCAAAGGATATCCCGCTACCCAAGGATGTCGGAAACTTCGAGAAGAGCGGCCAGAACGGAAAGAAGCGCGACAGGGCTGGAAAGAAGAAGGTCAGCGCCGAGAACAAGCTGAACAACGCCACTATCAGTGACTCCGCCTCTGTGTCCGACTCTAGCGCAGCAATGGGCGTCCTCCTCTTGGCCATCTTCATCGCGGTGGTTTATCTCTTCGCGTTCAAGCCGGATGATGTGCGAAGTATGTGAAGGGGGGTCTCGTGGCTTTCGTGAAGGAGGTCTCGTGGCTTTCGTGAAGGACCCCTTCGGCTATCTCCAGACGTGTGTCGTGGGCTCGGAGTGAACAATTAGGGGGAGACAAGGAGAGGATTGAAGGGTTCCTGTGTTTTGGCAGGGTGGGTACACATTTTACAGATTCGTGGTTATGGCATCGAAGCTTTGCTTAACGATTGCTTGAATCAAAGGGAGCATTTTAGGGAGGGTAGTCACGGATATGGCATCGTGTGCGTGTCTTAGTCAATGGCAATCGTGCCTATTCGAAATGGAATGACAAGCTCTTCATGGTCTTGTGTGAATGCAGTGACAAAAGTGGAGGTGTAATAGCGTTCAGTACCAAGGTAATCCAGGATGAAGATTGAAAAATTTCAATTAGAACGTTGACGTACAAAGGCGGTCAGTATTTTGAAAACGCATTCTGGAACAATGCAATTACAAAGTTGGAAATACAGAGGTGTTAAGCATCCTGAGACACCCGAGGATGCGTCCTGGAAAGCTCATGTGTTCAAGTCTGACTTGGTATAAGGCCATATAGGTGTGCAGCTCGCACAAAGCTCTAGTCCTAACCTCGCAGGCAAACTGTACCTCAAGTTATCTCAAAATACCTCTAAATTTTCTCAATCCCTAATATAAGCCCCGATGTCATTGGGCGCGAGGTGAAGTGAAGACAGCTCAGTGTTGACGCTAGCCCGTGTCTGTTTGCACCTTCCGCGCATACCCAAATTTCCCCGCCGCACACACAAACGCACCCAACCCACATTCCGAAGTCTTCGACAAATTTTCAAGACTCTCAAGATTCCGAGCGTAGCCAACCTCTCTCTATTCAACTTCGACATCGCCGTCCCAAGCCCTCGCGCGTACATTCTGAACAAGCCTTCACAGCCCCGCTTACCCCCACTACAACTCGCACTCCCCGTCCTCGCCATATACACAACCCGCATAGACATCCACGCTACAGTAAGGAACCGAAAGTTTGGAGACGTTTGAGAGCTTGTGTTGACCCAAGGTAGACTGCAGCAATCACGATGGCACCACCCACTCCGCCGACCCGCAATGAACTGGAAGCATGGGCACAAGAAGCATTCCCCGAGGACTTCGCCTTGTTCAAGGCTGAAATCGACAAGATAATGACACCAACTAGCTACCCATATGGGTATGACCCCGATTACCCCGCTGGGCCAAAGCCGGAGTACCGAGACTGGGAGTGCCCAACAAAGGTAGACAGGGTCAAGTTGAACATGGAAAAGCATTTGATTCTCATCATCGGCACGTTCAAGCGTCGTAGTCCGGGAGGGAAAATGGACAAGCTCTTCATCTACATGACTCCAGGCTGGGAGCTCAAATTCGGTCGTCAAGTGTTCGACGGCAAGTTGGCCCAGCATTGGTACTTGTCCAATGACCAAGCCACAACAGGCAAGGACGTCAACATGTTCCCTTTTTGGAGGGGAATCCATCTTCGAGACCCTAATTTCCAGCATGGTAGGCTTATCAAGGCCGTGGCGGTGTACCTTCACATGCTTCGGGAGCTTCTTCCCGATTCCCGCGGTCGCTTCGAAGTGAAGGAGCACTTTGAAGCAGCAGTCAAGGCCTGCGCTGAGCATTGCCGCAATCGAGACAGACCTCAATGTAAGTTACATTCCTCAACATGTTGTCGTATACTAAAGGCTGATTGAATTCAGCAGCAGTTGCGAGCCGTGCTTCTCTCCCGCAACCCGCACCTCCCCCCAGTGTCGCCCTTCGCACAGCCACCCGTTTCGAGCGCGCCAGTAGGAGCGCCTCCTCCATCTCAAGTCACCACCAAGCCTGCTGCGCAAGCAGCTCCCCTTCCTTCTCAAGTGCGCGCAGATGGCAACGGCATGAAGAGGGGTAGAGGTGAGGATGTAGGGCCGCAAGAGCGTACCAAGCGGGTCAAAGGACCAGAAGATAGGGTGAAGGAGCTGGAGGAGAAGCTCAAGATGGTCGAAGAGGCAAATGCCAAGCAGGTGAAGGAGCTCAAAGATAGAGTGAGCGAGGTAGAGCAGGAGAACAAGCAGCTGAAGGAGGAGGTGAGTGGTGTCAAGGCTGAGGTTGCCCGCAAGGACGACCAGCTGGCGACCATCCAGAGCGTCTTGGGAGATCAGTATCGTCAGCCGTAGGCTGGGTGAGAAGGATATGTACGATGTCGAGAGATAAGATTGAATACCTTGTATTACCACACGATAGAAATCTTGAATTCCAACTCTACTCGTGTATCAATGCTTTAGCCATGCGATTAGTGACGTGAGTGCATCATTCTGAGTGGTATTTTGTGACCCTTTCACTTCCTTCGCGGGCGCTTACCACCATATCTGAGCTCATTTAGCGGTAGTCAGGTATCTCAGGAAACTCCCTAACAAGCAAATAACAAATCGGGGTCTTGTGATAACTTGAAGCGCTTTGTATGCTTCAATTACTTCTCCAAAAAGCATGCCTTCCACCACCTGCTATAGCCCTCTTAATATCTCCTTCTCCTCCCGCCAGCCCGACCGCCCGCGTAAATGTCTCTCAAAACATCAAATACAATCCAGGTCCAATACCACTTGATGTGTCCCCAGGCCCACCTCTTCGTAGACTGGGGCGTAACGCGCCAACCGCCCACCCACAGCGCAGCAAGCACGCAGAGGATCACCACCCTTCTGATATACTCAAGTCCTGGAATGTTTCCCACAAGGAGTGCACCGACCTCCACGGCGGTGTACAGATAGTATTTGCTCGGATTATACACGAACACGAATTCCGGACCCCACGTCGCCTTATGAACTTTCCCGTCACGTACGTACGTTTCGGGCTGAGGGAGCGGATTTGCAATGGTAATGGCGACCGGGTATGTGAGGCTCGACAGCTTGAATTGAAAGTAGAGTGCGCATAGCAGGATGAGACCGCCGAGGAAGCGGTCGAAAAGATAGGCGCCTTCGTTTGGGCCGGTCAGCCATGCTACGGGGCTGAAAGGTAATGCGGTGGAGAAGAGAAGTATAATGACAGGGAAGGAAAGTATTTGATGTCGCATGACGGACGAGGTGGATGAGAACGAAGGTGGGGCTGAAGACGACCATGGCCTAGAGGAGGAGGGGTGTTCGCCCCAAGCTTTGGATGTGCCAGCATTACTTGATTGGTATGGACTGGGCATTGTCAAGGAGAAAGAACGATGTGAAGATGTATGAGGTTATGAGATGATTTTAGAAGCTGAAGATCATCGCTGTCTGATATATAGTGGTGTCGTATTGCGAGGCGAGCTGTGGCACGGTCCATTGTTGCCTTGCGGACCTTGGCCATCCTTCGAAACACTTCGAGAGAATTGGCCCCATGCCAGGCTGAATTGCAGATGATCGGGGCCAAAACACCCAGCCGGACTTAGTGTACGATGCTACATTAGTAGCGACGGAATGCCTAGGGCTTAATTGCACGAATTTGGTAGTGCTGATTGGCTTTTCAGATGGTGATTGGGTGCAGCAGTCCATCTGACCGTATAGAATAGATGGCTGTGAAAGACCCAATCGTCGAAATACTAGCGTGTGAATTCGAAGGTCATGACGCACTCATAGCTACCAGGTTCATATCTCCTTTCCATTATTTAAAAAGGTGAGTTGGAAATCAATTTTGCTACACAGAAATTGCAGACATCATGAGAAGGGTAGCTTGCTGCTGGAGCTTCCTTTTTGGTGATTACGCACAAACCAGCACTTTTACACACTATGTCTTATATTGGCTGAACCGATCCTAGGACGCTATACTCTGCTTTCGAATTCACGATTTACCATTACGAAGTCTTTCAAGTTACCCAGAGGTACATGGGAAATCCTCTCAGCAGGTGGTGGTAATGTTCAGTCGAGCGGCACTGTCGATGTCGCTAAGTCGATTTGTTTGATATAGCCTCGGACGAATTCAGGTCGAGTGCTGCTGTTATGTATGAACTTGCGGACGTCTTGGACTTCCGAGTGTCGGTGGTTTACGGAAACGTCTACAAGTGAGAGGTGAAGTTGAATATCGCACCTGCCGTCTCGCGCGGCCACCCGCATTTCACTCACCTCTATTGCTGCTTCGCTATACCAACAGATTCATTGTCTTACAATTAATGAGGGTATATATATTTAATAGTTGGAAAGATTATCAAGTTCGAGCGTAATCATGGCGTACTCGCCGCTTGTCAGAGATGAGCAACAGAGGTTCCCCGTTCGATTCCCGTAGGCGCCGGTAACGTCTACCCCTGTGGGGAAAATATAGAACTCCGAAAGTAAAAAACACAGGTAAAGCTGGGTTTCTGATCAGTTTTTTGTACTTTTTTTGTACACCTTTTTGCAATTTCTGTTGTTTCTCACATCTCCGCATCGGTATCTCCAAATCTGCCGTCATGTCATCGCCGCAACAAGAACGCGACTATAGTGTAAGAAGTATCAAGTGAAGTTTGAATTCGCCTGTAAATCGCGTATACTCTTTCCTTCGACCATCTTACTACTTCTGCAAACGGAGATGCGTGTACGCGCACGCGCTGTCCTCATCCCTACACCCAACATCGACAACATGCCGGCATCTCAATACATGCCTCACCAACACTAACCAGAAAACCAGAAAGATGTCATATTCCATCCCTATCACCCAACTCCCACCCCAAGATCGCCCGCGCAACGTCGTCTGCAACTCTCCATCTGGTGCCAGCTATGCCGGTCTAGACTGCTTCCCACTCGGGCATCATACCACGCCCAGCGAAACCGCCAAACTCACCCAAAGCTTCCGCTCACTCCGTGAGAACAAGATGGTGCACCACGTCTCTCCATCTAAGTACAACGACACCAAAACGCATATGGCGCCCCTCCAACAGGCGCAAGCCTTCTGAGCGCGACACGCTCGCGCCCGCTCCCTATACAAGAAAATAGGAACTCCTCGATATCCAACGACGCTACTTCCTTCAGAGCATGTACCATCTCTACACCACCCGAGTTCCTCCTCAGAATACCACCTACAAAGCGATGCTTCCCAGACTCCACCAAATCGTCTCCGTCTTTACGATTCACATGCGATCCTTCTTCCTTCCACTCGGACCTCCTCCGCGATATCAATAGCTCCATGCTTGAAACGCTCATCGAAGCCACACTTCGCTCTTCAACAACATATCTATCAAATACAAGCCGAGCCATATGTTCACATACGAACTACCGCTGGCAAAAAGTGAACCTCCGCTGCTACACCTCATCACACGCCTGTTGCTTCACCTCCTTACCCCAGCCCAGCATCGTTGCGCCCGATATTACCGTAAGGTGCGGCGGACCCTCGTACTAAAGCCAATCCCCTATGCAGCCGCACACGAGGCTGCCTACAGGCTCAATCCCTTGTCTTCACTACGCAATAAAGCCCTTTTTAAAATAGAGGTGAAGAAAATACTTCTAGAAAACTAAATGTGTATTAGTGATAAGAAGGCATCGTAATAACGCGTAACATCCCCTGCCCCAACACCAAAAGCACACCCCTCCCCAAAACAATTTAGCCCATAACCCCGCGCAGACCTGATTAGAGATGTACCGTTCCAAACACCTTGCTCGCTATAACGCTTACCAAGACAAAACACACATTAAACCATTAGACTGACCCCGAACCCTCGAACCATAGCACATATCAAAAGGAACGGAGCTACCTCACGACACCGTCCCCTGCCTATCCCTCTCCTTCCCCGCCGGCGCACCCCCAACAAGCTGCACCCTCCCCGCAAGCGCACTATCCAAGTTCCCCCTCGTCCTCAACGGACTCGTCGCATCCGCCGCGCTATCATCCACATCAAGCTCCTTCTCCTTGCGCCTCACGCTGATAATCGACGAGCGATCATCCCCATCGCCACCGCTCTTCTTGCGCTCGCCTTCACCATTGTGCACTTCGATAGTGACGTCCGTGTCCTGAGAGAAGACGCGCAGACCGAGGATGCAGACGGCGTTCCAGGGGTCGCGCTCGAACTCGTCTTCTTCGTCCTCGTAGACGTAGCGGCCGCGGTAGCGCGGTTGCTCGTAGAAGCGCGGCTGCATTTCTTCATCCGAGGGGTCGAAGTCGGAGTCGCATGAGTCGGGGCCGTCGAGCTCCGAGTCCCAGGAGGAGTAGTCGGACATCTCGGACGGGGAGTATACGCCGTGGCGGGCGCGATGGGAGGCTACGCTTGCGACCCGGCTACGGGGGACTGAGATACCGGGACGAATGCCAGGGATGGGTGAGAGAGTTGCTCGGCGCGATGCGGCGGGAGAAGGCTGGGTAGGTCGACGATCGGGGCGAGGGCTATAGGGTCGATGAGAAGGCGATCCAGGATGGAACTCGTCTGAAAGGGGAGTGGGGATGGGTGAGTCGGTTTGACCGCCCTCGTTGTAGCCGTCTCGCCCGTTGTAGCCATCTCGGCCATTATAGCCGTCGCGTCCATTGTATCCGTCGCGGCCGTTGTAGCCATCACGTCCCTGGTATGCGTCTGCGTTGTACCCGCCGCGACCTTCGAAGCCAGCAGCGTTCGCATTGTACCCACCTCTACCTTCGAAGCCAGCGTTTTGATTGTATCCGCCGCGGCCACCATAGCCACGACTGGGGCTTGATGAACGCTGAGTCGTGATAGTCTGCGTGGACTGCGCTAGAGCCTCAGCCATGCTTGATCCTTGACCAGCATCGCGGTTGTCTGAATAGGTCAGTACAAGTAGTCCTCGATGAGGATGTAGATCTGTTGTATTGAACTTACAGCCTCCGCGACCTTGCAAAGCTCCAGGCAGAGCTGCATTGTACCCGTCGCGACCACGGTTATAGCCACCTCGGCCGCCATATCCGCCGTTCGGGCTCGAAGATCGTTTACGAGCCATATCGACACCGCCAGTGCTGGCAGCTCGTGTGTGACGTGACACATTCGGATGCATTGGCTTGATCTCAGGTTCAGCGTCGGAAGGACGGCCTTCATCATCAACGTTAATACCTAGTCCTGTGAGGTCTTCGAGCTTTTTCTCGACTTCTCTGATGTCGCTAGCCTTTGGCCTCTTGTGCGACTGCTTCGCGGCCTTCTTCTGCTGCCGTAGTTTAGCCTTTCTCTGTAGCTTTTGGCGCTGCTCGTAGGATTGCTTCATCTGCGCCTTCTTGCGCTCAAGCTTCTGCTCGCGCTCACGTTCGAGCTTTTCTTTCTCTTGCTCTCGGAAATGTCCCTTGGCATGTGCAAGATCGTAAGACAGACCGATAGAGAGAAGCTTCTCACGTCGCTTGTTGCAATTCAAGCGGACAATCTCCTCGGGTGTTGGGTCATCAAGCCGCGTGGCCTTGACCTTCAACAGAACAGTGTAGTTGCCCGCTTCAAGATCCAACTCCATCGAGACGGAGCGCTTCATGAAGTAGGCAGTATTACTGCGGACGATATAGTCCTCTTCGTCGTCTTTGTGAAGACGGAACTGCAAGTTAAACTCGTACTGCCCCTGGAGGCCCTCGAAGTAACGATCGTCCAACTGGCTTAGCACGATAACGACAGGACTGGGCTTCGAGAGATGAATTTTGAACTTCGTGTCTAGGTAATCGACCGACCAAGGGACATTGACGCTCGTCCACTGCTGCGAGACAGTCCACTCTGGTCCGAACAATCGCGTTCGGTCGAAGTGCTGGTAATGTCGCAGAAGGTCTTGATAGGAGATCCAGAAAACACCGTCGTCACCGAATCTGTGGTTGAGCTTCTGCATCCAGTCAGGCGTCCACTCTTCGGAACCGTCGCTCCAACGTCCAGTCCACTCGGTCCGACCCCAAGGATTGCGAAGTTTGAGAAGCCGCTGCCCGTCAATCTCGCGGGCCTCCATGATGGAGTATGCATGCTTCTCTTGGATACCTTGCCTTTGACCATATATGCCGCCCATTTGGCCGCATCCGAAGAGGAATGTCTTGTTGACATTGAGCAACTCTTCGCGCCAGAACTTATCCTTGTCGAGGATGTCCGTGGCGAACACTTCTGATGTGACACCGCCGGTGAGATCTTCGATACCCTCACCTACAAAGCCTCCATCAATGGCGGAATAGTCCCCGTGCGCCTTGGCATACGCTTTCTCGAGCAGTGGCAACCACGTCTCATTGGGGTCGCTGCACTGTGCGAAGTACAAGGCCCGAGAGCCAGTCTGCATCGCCGTGCGATATTCGTCCTCGGGGCTCTTCCGGTTCTGTAGCTCCAACCATTGGTGTCGGCCAAGCGTGGCTTCATCGAAGTCCTCCTTGATCAGGTATAGCTTGTCGTCGATGACTTCCGAGATCCACTCTCCATCTGTGCGACGTTAGCGCATTGTTCTGGTCGCGAAGTCCTCGGGTCCCTACCTCTATGGAACACGAATCCGTATACGCCAACCTGCTCGTCGCGCGCAACGCAGACCCTCTGGATCAACTCCTCTTTGTTGCTTATGGTGGCCAGCGCCGACATGAACCAGCAGTCGCCATCATTTCCTTGTCTGACATCGTTCGCGGTCGCGCCCTCTATGAAGAATTGTGGTCGGTCGAAGATGTCCTAGAGTACGCAAAAGCAATTAGCGGGGCACTTGCGGCGTAGCTTCCGAGTAGGGTCGTACCTCGATTCTCTTGACAGACATGGGCTGAAAAGTGGTCGTATCCTCTGTGAGCGCTGTAAGGCAGTCTGGTGGTATTTCTGGGTTTTGCTGTGATCGCTTGAAGTCGGCTTCAATGTCGAAGTGCGGGTCGCGGTACTTCTGGTTCAACCTTCTACTTTCTTTTGCTATCTTGCTGACCTTCTTTATGCAGGCATCGGCTGCTTCCTGATACGAAGCCAGCGCATTCTGTCCAGGTATAGAACCTCGAGGCGCATTCGCCGCGGCGCGCTTCGCATAGAGGTTGTCCGGCAAGACAGTAAACACTTTGCCCGGATGTTTGGTGGTGAACTTGTCCCAGAATTGATTGATGCTCTTCTGCGGCGGCTGTTTCTTTACCCGGAGCCGCGGCCGGGGTGCAACTGGAGCTTCGTTGACCATGCTGGGAGCTTTGGATTGCGGTCTGGTGATGTTTACCATGTCGATATGCGAGATTTGGGAGTCCATGTTTCAGTCGTCCGCCCGGCTAAACGTGCCCAGGGGTAGAGAAGATGGTAGAGATCGGATGGCGTCCATTGGGGGCTCAAAGTACGTTAATAAAGGATTGAACGTTGCGTTGAAGCATTCAGCCGCAGCAGTGACGGCACGAGCTTGGTGTATTTTCAGCAACAGCCCGCTGTGAGAATTAAGTGGGGCGGTCAGACCCCGGGGTCCTCCTCGGCTCTGCCGCCAAATCCCCGCCCAGATTGGCTCGCAGCAAATCAGCATCCAACGGCGGGCGCAGTCCCATCGAACTGCCATGCAGCGCTAGTCCACGCATTCCAAAAAGGCGGACAGGCAGACAAGGCACCGAACCATGCCAGCTGTGACATGCTGCATGTCCATCAATAGGAATGAGTCGTGACAGTAGCGTCCACCGGCATCGTGTAGCCGAGCCACGGGTGGAGGCCCCCGTTTGGTGGGTTCCATATCGGCGTGGCTTTGGGGCGGAAAGCTAGCCGCATCTGGTTGGCACAACTGCCAGCCTGACCGACTCCTGTCGTTTCCGTATGGTTACAGCAAGTCATTCGTTGGAGGATCTGGAGGTGAAGACTCTTCTTGGATGCAATTTGACCAAGGAGTGCAGAGAAACACAAATCAGAAGCAGTTATCTGGCCCAGATGCTTGGATGCAACAAGCCTCTCATGATTCTGGTGCTGCTCCACCGCTCATCGGGGAAGGCTGAGTATGCGACATTTAGTCCTCCTTGTGACAGTGTAACGTGTTCTTGCGGTAAATGGAATGCATCTTGTGCCTCGCTGGAACTTGTGCATAGCCTTATTGTTTGCCCCCACGTTCAAGAGGCATACTGTTGATTGAGCAATTGATAGGAGCACGGACTGTCAGTGCAGCGTCATCGCATGCAGTCAGGTGTAGATAGAAGCGTTCTCGAACGTTGAGGCGGTCTAGGGATGTCTCCTTTCGCAATGTGGCTTTCTCGGGTTTTCTCCAGAACGCGCAACTCTGTGCTGTCGTTGGTAGTTGGTCGAACTCGGTAGAGTCATCAAGACCGAGTACAGTCGCGGATATACAAATGACCCACAAGAGGAAAATGTCTCACTCATCCCCTATAGCCGGGTCTTCGGTATGCGGTCTGAGTCGAAGTTGTCCCTGCATAAGTCGACATCATCCGGCTAGGGTGTACACATTCGAGCTGACCACCACGCCAGCCAGGATCTCCGATTCGACCGATGCCCTTACTCAAGAATACATTGCGATCAAAGCGATGCAAGGGTCCGTCAACGTCGCAAGCTGACTTGTTCCGCGTGGGATTACAAGGTTCTAAGCCTTAGTACTCAGCCTTATGGGACTCCGGAAGACGGCTTGTGGGCTCCACAGCTCACCGTCGTTTATTCACGATGGGCCAACCACAACGCTTATCTGCTTGCATGCCTCAAAAAGGCGTGTAGGGCGTGGATGATTAGAATTTGAGAGGTGGTTGTGCCTTTCGGGAAGAGGGCGTGCATGCAGACCGCTCGTGGAACCAAATGTGATGTTCATGCAGGAAGCAGGACGCAGGACGAAACGTACGTGCAGCTTCGTGCAGGCAAAGTAGAAAACACGGCGAGGCTGAAGGCAGTGTAGGGCGGAGGAGCGGTGAGTGGACACGGCGATATTGCGACGTTGCATCCACTCACATTCCGGCCACTACGCGAGCCCGGTGTTACGTCATACCTGTCCGAGTGTCAGCCTCGCGCTTGCCTTCCATCCCAACATCAATAACACCTACTTCATCACCTTCGACGCATGCAGCAACCTTTGCATTGTAGTATGTCGTTGGACAATAATCCAAATTGCATTGTCACTATACGTTTCGAACAAGTATGAACACGTCCTCCCAAGACAAATGCCGATAAGAACAAACACGTGAAAGTCGCCTGTCCACGGGTGGCCTTCGAGAATTTCATAAACGGAAGCTTGCGTTTGGCCGACGCATCTTTCATGGAGAGAGTTATCAAACAAATCCAATGCTGCTTCATGAGCAAGGCTCAGGCCGAAAACTCCTGGATTCCTTTGTCACTCAATTGTAAGCCTGTATCTCCATTCCTGCGATGGCCCTGCTTCGCAGTACTACAGAGGAGCTCGGGTTTAGTAAGTCACCACCCTCGCTAGTCCTAAGGTAGCCAAGGGTGACTCACGCTCCTTCATAGGTAGACCATCAGCCGGACCAGCGTAGTAACACAAAGAGATGAGGCAGCTTACCTCAACACGTACACACTACGTTGCCTCTCCATCCTCGTCCTCTCCCAAGTCTACGTGTTCGACGACGCGTATGCGCTTGACCTCGCTCCGATCTTGGTCTACAAACTCGTCCGGGCCTGGGCGCTTTGCGAGAGCGTTCTGTTCCTCGGGCATTGCCCCGAGTGTCTCTCCTTGTGTTTTTGGATGTTCATGTTGGTCGATGCGTGTTCGCTTCGATGTTGCCTCCGCGTCTGCTTCTCGGTCTATCTCCTCAATTGTGCGCTTCTTGAGGTTGCTCTGGTTTCCAGTCACTGCTGTGTTTGTCGCTGCCTTCTCTTGCTCTGTATGCTCAACCGTCCGCCTGCGTTGGGCAAAACCATCCCTGTCCTGGCATCCCACCATGATCGCCTTTCCATTCGACCCTTTGAGCGCCCCAGCCTGCCACAGAGTCCGCGTGATAATGCGGACATGCTTCAGCTCTATGATCTTTATCTTTGACGATATCATGACACCGCGCACAGAATCGTGATCGACAGGAATGATCTTTCCCTCGTACTTGCCCTTCTCCTTATTCCACCGGTCCACCATTGCTTTCACGCACGCAACCGCAGAGACCATGCTTCCGAAAGTAGCCTCAACCTCCACCTTGGTCACGTACTGTCCTCTTATCTCATGCGGGCGGGTCCCAACCTTCGGGATATCGACGACCACCGTGTAAAGCAGCTTCTCGAAGCTCCAGGCGCTACTTCGGTAGCAGTACTTGATGTAGTTTTGTTTCTCGTACTGAATGAGGAAAGTGATGGAGCCCTCGAGGCCATGGAAGGGAATATGGACTTCCTCGACACCAGCTAGGCCGCTGACCGGTGCATGGAGCAGCTCAGAGAGGAAAGCGCCGCTCGGTATCACAGTACTGAAATCATCCTGCACCTTCTCTTGGATCTTCTGTTCGAGGCCAGCGAGCTCAACGAACGGCGCTATATACCTCGCGCGCTTCGGTTTCTCTCCAAAATGTACCACGAGAATCAAGTGGTATACCACATCTTCTTGCCTAGCGATCTCGGTGGAAGTTTTGTCGCGACACTTGATCATGTCGGGGGCGTTGAACATGTCCTCAGGCTGCGCCAGGTACTCGATCGTCTTGCAGTCGGGCCCATGAACGTCCGCATCCACCTCTCGACAAGCCTTGTTGCAGTAGTAGCGACCTTTGCACTTGCAGAGTATTAGCCCATCGAAGCAGTTGGGGCCGCCGGGAACACGTGCGCATTTGGCGCACTTGAGGCGATCTGTCTCGGCCATGGAGGTTGTGGTATAGAAATCAAGGCGTTAATGTTAAGCCAACAGTGTGATTCAAAAGCAGGGAGAGATTATGACAGATGGAATTGGGCGCGTGTTGTGCTTGAGGCTGAACGGAAGGCGCGACTGTGGCGTCACTTCCCAAAAGGGTGCCAAGACTCACGATAGTTCACGCTCACTCTCGAGCAGTCACTCGCACAGGCCCTCAGGTCGTTCAGAGTTTGATAATTCACTTCATCTTATGGCAGCTGCTTTGGACGGTTTTAGTATTGACTTGGAGGGGCGCGTCTGGCACGCTTTCGTTTCTCGCTGCGGTAAAACCGGATGCCAACTGGTATGTCAAAAGAATCCGGAGTATACAATTTTTTCCGCTGAGTGCTACAGTTGCGTACCATGAAAACTACTGTCAATCAGATCCCGGTGTTCATCTGCTTTCGAGTATGCTCATCTCTCCATCAACACCTCTGTGCAAATATGAAGAACCGCGCTTGCCATACAATCTCACTTTACCAGCATGCGCTTTCGTGACCAAACATCATGCCAAACACTCAGAATCAAAGACCAACCGCCGCCCAGATCTTCGAATCCGCCTTGCAGAATCCAGCAACCTCCTTGCCCACAGCCTTCCACATGTCTTTCAGCTCACCAGCATCCTTGCCCATAACGACATCAACCACGTACTTTCCGGCCTCCACCACTCCACCATTAACATAACACAAGAAGCGCGGGCTGAGGTGCACGGTCTGTGTGCCGAAGCGCGTCGCCCAAGGAAGGACCGGTCGAAGGGCTGGCGCGGAGAAGACGAGGACCTCGCGGCCATACGAGGCGAGCCAGGTCGTCAGGTCGGTCGAATTTGCGATTAAGTACCGGAACTGGAGTCGGAGATATAGGAACGCGAAGCGCGCAGCGATGTGCACGTAGAACAGCGCTTCGTGGATGGCTTTGAAAGTCGGCTCGTGGACGAAGATCGCGATGAGGACGAGGCAGCCGATGATGTTGACAATCAGGAAGTGGACCATGCGCAAGACGGCGGAGAGCATGGTTGCGCTTTTGTTTTTCGCTGCTAATCGGGCTCAGCGTCTGGGTGGGTTGGTAGACGAGTGCGAGTGTGAGGGGGATGATAAAAACGAGACTTGGCCACTCGCGGGTTCATATGGGCGTACACTGGGCGAAGTTTGCATGGGCCGCGCTGCTGGAAGCATCAGGCAGACGCATGTGTGAAAGTGGAGGCAAATTTTGTCTTGCGCGACCACAGACCAGATCGACCTCGTGTTTCACTGATCTTCTTCGACGGCTCCATGCGCCTGTGCCACGCTAATAACACGCATCACGACTACTTGAAGACGCAACGCTCCATTTTATGATCACCCACGCTTGGGACAACCTTTCTCAACCAACATCTGATCCCAAACTATCCGAGAACACTCCACTCCTGTCACCATGGTATCCCACAAGAAGCGAGCTACTGGTATGAACGACCACAGTAAGTCCCATGACATCTCAGCTCTTTTACCAACGACCTACTAATTGCTCACAGTCGGCGAACCATTCGTAAATCTTCGCGAACCCGCCGCCCGCAAGGAGTCGTCCAAGAAGGTCAACCCCGATGCAAAGTCCTTCTTTGCTGATGAACTCGAACCCTCACATATGAGATACGTTATGCGTAACTACGGTAAGTTCTAAGCTCATGGTACTGTCTATTCACATTGAACTAACACTGCGAAGCAGTTGATCCACTTCAGTACCGTCCCCTTGCCGGCGGCGCTGCTGAGCGGTCCCGCGACACAAGCCCATATCAGTTCTTCATGGGCAGGGATGACGACAAGGGAAAGCTTATATTTGCACATACCATCAAGCATGATCTCTGCACCTTCAAGGGTATGCTTCTCATGCTCTTGGTCGCTGTTCTCGGCTACTTGGCCCTGCGCAACAGTTGTGACGCACGTGTGTCGGCTTGAGATGGGGGTTTTTGGGGGTTGACGACGGCTGAGAAAGCCACGCGGATTGATGATTTCTGGATGAAGCAAGATCGGTATTGGTGTAAAGTGTCTGGTATGGTCGAGATGTTGTTCAGGGTGGAACTCTAGCTATACATTCTAATGTTGCACCCCTAGATATGGGAAGATTTATACCTAGGGATCGATAACAAGAATTAGTCACAGCGATTTGATGTAGCCCATTAGAATACAGCTCTTTTTACAATCTGTTGAGGGCAATTCCAGGGCCAAATTGGCCCCGCTTCACGCGCAGTGCATGTGACATCCACATTCATCTCGCTTAGGTAACCAACTACCACTGACTTCACAAACCCGTACGTCTTGGCAGCAAACGCCCGCCCACGCGTTCTACTTAAACAAAATTAGCTGCACCTTCCACGCGTCTTGTAACCCAGCTAACACGCACGCCGCCACCATGGCCCGCCTCAGCGCCGAAAACAGCATCGAACACCTCGCCGCCCTCAAAACCCCCGATCAGAAAGGTTCCCGCAAGTCCAACCGCTTCAAGGACTTCTTCAAGGGCAGCAACTCTCGTGCTAGCCTCAGCTCCGGCCACAACATGTCACCACCAGGCGCTTCTCCGACCGGAGGCGTGGAGAACTTCAAGCCTGGCTTTGAGAAGGTGGGACTGCATCCTTCGGAACGTTCGCCGGGTTCCGAGGAGCTGGGATTTCTCCCTCCTGAGCGATCTCGTACACTGGATCTGGATGAGTGGGAGAAGTTGAAGGAAGAGAATAAGGAGATGGGTCACATGGCCAAGATGCGGTTGTACAAGGAGCGAGAGGAGATGAGAAAGCGCGAGGGTGTTGAGGGGGAGAACGACGTCGAGGGTCCACAGCGTGAGCGTTCGAGGGATGAGAGCGTAAAAGCGATGGAAGTGCCCGGTATCGAGGGCGATTTGGAAGAAGGTTTGCCGACAGCTGACATTGCCCCCGCTGCCGTGAGCAAGGAAGCTGCATCTCCCACCAATATTGCTCAAGAGCAGGAGCGGGACTATGCCATCAGTGCGGCCATCGAAGCACTAGAGGAGACTATTCACGATGTATGCGAGGGGTCCACGTCTGGTTCCACCACCAGCCTCTTTGCCGACGTAGGCTCTGCTCTACTTAGACAACGTTCTCTTCGTCACAGCCCACCATGTGAGTAGACTTTGCTAATCGTGACACGCATCGAGACTAGACTGATCAGTACAACAGTGGACGATCTTCGCGCCAGTGCTCAGAACCAAGTACTTCCAGATGAATCAATCTTGAACATTGGCGACCCGCTCGAATACGCATCAATCCGCGCCAACGCATCTGAGTCGAACGAGCAACAGATCTCGGATGCCATAGCCCGGCACGAGTTCCGCTTTCACCGCTTCCGAGTTGCAGATGTCGACTCCATTGACCCACGCACCAGCACCGCTCGCCGCACCCGTAGTTCGAAGATCGCCGCAGAGCTCGAAGGCATATCCAACACAGTGTTGCCTGCCATAAGAATCTTCAAGATTGGCCCATGTCAATTGGAGGACACTTCCGCCACTCGGACTCTTAGAGAGTCTTTCTTGCCTCTGACATATTGCTCCCTCTTCTTCTTCAAGGCAATGCAGGGCCCGTCCGAGTTCTTCGTCGCATTGTGGAAAATGTGTGCCTTGGCACTCGCATACAATGGCCTCGGGAAACTTCTGGGTTGGCACGAAGATGGGTCGAGCGATGTGTTACTTGCACCAGCCGAAGATCTCGCTCAGGAGGTGAAGCGACGCTGCCTGGAGATGATGACGACGTTGTTGCAAGCTTTTGCACAGGCTATTGCGGTTGCAATGCGAGAGTTGGATGTGGAAGATGACGATTGAATCCTTGTATTCGTGGTTGAGGTTCTTTTGGTTGGAACTAGTTGGTGATTGACTGAGGGATCACGGAAAGGTATTCTCTTACCTGTTGAATGTGTATGCGCACTTGTGACCTGCAATGGTCTCACAACCCCTGTTGAGTAGTCTTGATAGACCAAATTGACCTTGATCTGCGAAGGAAATCAAAGGCTGTTGATTTAGACAAACCAAACAGGATTGAATGATTGATTGGACGATCAACAGTTCTGAACATGCAAACACTTCTGAAGGTCCGAATTTAAGCTCGAGAACTTAAGCGTCTCTTGCGAACCATGTAGATGACCTCAAACGGTCTCCGCTTTGCGTATACGATTATTGTGAGATCTACGAATTCTAATCGGTGATATGTACATATATACAAAACATCTCATCTACCACGGTGCATAATGCACTACTCTCCGCTCATCAGAACACGATAACGCGTACGTTTCTCTTCTAAGCAGCCTGCTGGTAGAGTTTCACAGAGTTGAACTCAAAGAAAGTGTCCTTGAAATCATCAGGGTTGTTGGCAACCCAGGTGTTGCAGTCGGTACCAGTCTCAGCGGCACACTGTGCATCCCAGTCGCTAGCGCCACCAGCCCAGCTACCACAGAAAGTGATGTTGATGATCTAATTACTCTATTAGTCGCTTCTTTTGTGCAGGTGGTCGAGCACTCACGATCTTGAACTGGCTGAACGCCTTCTGGAAATCGCAGCTCTTAGGCGAAAGAGAAACAGTAGGTGTCTTCCAGGTGGAAGGATCCGGAGTGCCAGCACTCAGATCAGCTGGGATCTCGTTCTTACCGAAATGCCAGATCTTCATGGTGTCAGTCTCGACCTGCAGAGCAATGATCTGGTAATTGTCGTTGAAGGCCTGGTTGAAGGTTCCCTCTTCGGCACTGAAGCTGCAACCTTGTTTGCCTGATGCCTGAGGATCGTAGTGGCAGTTGTCTGTTTTGAGCGGGCTGCCGACATCGAAGTTCACGCTGCATTCTTCGGAGGTGTAGAATGAGTGGGTGTTGGCGGTCGACTTGTCGACGTTCTCGAGGATGTCGATCTCGGAGTAGCCTTGGGCTTGTTCACCGCGGTAGACCCAGCTGTAGGTTGTTAGCGATATGAGTGGGCATGCAAGAAGGAGCGACCGTACAAGGCCGGCCATTGCCCACAGCCTGCTACCGGAACATGGGCAAAGTCCGCTACAAGGAGACCTTGGTCAAAGGTTTCGTGGCTATGCCTAAAGGTACAAAGTCAGTGTACTCCCCAAACATCAGGACGTGAGTGAAGTAGATGTTCTGGCCAGCTGCTGATGTCTGAAAATTTCAGACTCCGAGGTGTAAGGCCTGGAGGCTAAGACAATCGTCCAGCACGAACACCCACTTTGTTACCAAACATAACTTACAGGCGCACACTCTTTCGCCCAGTGCTTCCTAAATCGTATGTGTTGTTCATGTCGACGCCAATGTGCGCCTTATTGTCTAAAATGCCGGCAAGGCCCATCGAGGTAGCCTCATCCTGGCTGACGTATTGAGCGAACCCTTGTGTGAAGCTGGTGTCAGGCTCCTGCAATTTGTCGTCAGTACAGCTGTTCTTCCAATTTTGTACTCTTCGTGGGTAGTAGATACTTACGTTGATGAAATCAAAGTTGTCAAAGAAGCTGGGGCCGCTGTAGTCCCATTTGACCTCGTAGCCAGCAAGGGCAGAAGAAGCAAGCGCTAAAGAAGTGAAAAGAGTGGAAGTATGCATGATGGAGGATAAGACGATAAATGAATGTGATAATAATACTCAAAGAATGGAATGGACTGTATGGCTCGACTGATAGGGAGATACATCACGGCAGCAGCCATATTTGTACGGATGGCTGTTCATTAGGCTCCACGGTAGGATGCGGATGTCCATGCAAGATCTGCCGGCGGAGTCGAAGGAAGGCGTTGTTCCTCTCCCGCGTCCTCGCCATAGTACCCCCGGCGTAAATGCCTGCCGAGAAACGGCCTCTTCATTGGGCATGTCCTGTCTAGTTTCCAATGAGGTCCGTTTCAAGGAGAAGGACTCGTGCGCATTGCCCTGGCAAGTAGCCTGACACTGCATTCCCGCATAGGAAGATACACCAAGTTCGCACGAGAGGCTCCGCGTAGACTGCGCGGGCAAAAGATCGAAGTCCGAAGCACGGGAATGGGAGATCGCTTCTGGACAATAATGAATATTTCCCTCAGTGCTCCCGCAGTCATGTGTGCAACCCTAAAGATGAAGGATCACTTGCACCTCTGTTGATTGTCTTCATGCGGGTGAAGTCATACTGCCATCTAGTTAACAATCCTTTCTGCAAAGCAGTGTTCAGAGTACCAGCTATTGCGGCCCCTGTCATCGCGTTCGCTAAGATCCGTCGGGCGTAAGTTAGGGCTTTGAGGCGCTGCACCCGACATCCCCACTGGAGAAAACCGTTACTGTGACACATAATACTGCAGCCGTATGCACAGTGTTTACCGCAGAGCAAAAGAAGGCACTCATGGCCTTCAAGATAGAAAAGGATGCACCACAGATAAAGATTCGTTGCGAGCATCTTCGGCTCCCATGCCCTGCACGGCCTATCGAACCATCTCGAGATATTTCACCTTCTATCATCAGCGTCAAAGTGACCGTTCGGTGGGAACCTTGCAATAAATCGTACTTTGCTTAATTAATCATCGTATTTCAACGTTATGAGAAGTATTGAGTTGGTTGAACCCCCGGACAAGCTTTTGTGGCGGAGTCGGCTGTCAAACAACCCCTTGCAAATCCGGCAGATCCTCCAGCTCACGCATGGTGGCATGCACAGCGCTCAGCCCTACACGTGATCGGTAAGCTTATGCAACCTTCCTCTTCTGAGCCGCGCTGCGTGTACGAGGACTCCGTCTCATTTCGTCGAGCCGTCCGCTCTCGTGTTGATGATCCCACTCATCGGAAGAAAAAGCAGAGAAGAGAATTCCCCGACTCGCGCGACAAGTATAGACTGCCGAATAAGTCGATCGAACAAACCGATATAAAGCGAATTAGTCTAGCACATTCGTAAATAATCGTAGTGACTAGATGCTGAAAGGCCCTTTTTAGATTGAATGCCCTTGGCTTCAGCGACCTACAGATAGAAGGACGAAATGTCATCGCAGGCAGCTCTGCGCCTTGGTCTCTCAAGAGCAGAGGAACAATAAATCATCTTTTGAGCCATCCCAGGGATTACTTGACGTTTGCGATGGCATTGTCGCGACCCAAGGCACAGGGTAACCCCTCACATTAGAATGGCTAAAAACATTCCCCAAACCCCTCAACAGGCCGCTCCAAATCCCCCATCAACCACTCCGCCACCCTCTCAATCTTCCTCCCGAACTCCTCCATCTCCTCAATGGTAAAAACACTCCCCTTAATCTGCAGCACGACAGAATCGTTCCCCCTCCCATCCCTCACCAAGCTAGCCCCATTGTAAAATCGATGCACATCCCTCCGATTGACCGCCTCCACAAAGTCCAGGTTCTCGTACGCGTTTGTGCCTTTGATGTTCGTGCCTAGCCAATTGTACACGCACTCGGTGCTGTAATGGGGGAAAAGTCCTGCGGTTTCGGCGTCGAAGCCGCGCATGATTTCTTTGAGGGGCGCGGCGGCGTGCTTGCTTTGTAGGAGCTGCTCTTCTTGGAGGCGGGAGAGGAAGGCGAGTTTTGACTCGCCCGGATGGAGGGAGATGAGGTCGAGGATGGGGTTGATGAGCTGGCCGCCGACGTCGCTGGCGTGGACATTCGCAGGGAGGGTAGAGTACTTTGTGATGAAGGGGAATTTGTCGCGGCTTGAGTCCCAGTGGGAGAAGATGGCGTGGGAGTGGTTGGTTGTGTGGAGGAGTAAGAGACTAGTGGCTGCTTTGAGGACTAGCGACGGCTTGAGATGGGGATGCTTTCGCATTAGAGCATTCAGGCTGCTGGCGGAGAAAGTGTGGATACAGCCGTCTGGCTTTCCGTCCTCAAGTAGCATGGGTTTATCGAGCGGTGGGAAGAAATGCGCTCGGTGCTTTGGCAGGTCTTTGAGCCTCTGCACATGATATTTGGTAGCTGCGCGCGCGGCGGGTGAAGTGCGCATGTTGTAGAAGTGGTCGCAATAGAGTTTATAAGGGACGTGAGGCTTCAGAGCGTTTCCACTCAGTGCAATATCAATGTCTTCCCAAAACAATGAGCCGAATGTCGCGTCGGTTACAGTGTGCTCGACTAATAAAAGTCAGTGTCGTCCGCGAAGACCATAAGACAAAAATGCTAGGCTTACTGTTATGAATCAAGGCCGCGCACTGCGTCTCTTCGACATGCACGACCCAAGCTCGGAATAGTGGTCCGGGGTATTCTGTGCCCTGTACCTGCATCATATCGTGCGTAAGCTGCTTCAATTCAGCGACGGTCTTCAGACTTCCCTTGTCTTCGATGAGCTTTTCTATGAAGTCCGGCTTCAGGTCAACAGTGACCTGCAGCGCAAGATCGTCACCGAGCGCAGCGTCGTCCCAGAGGATGAAAGAAGACTGCATCGGATTGTTGGCTACAGCCTTTACGACTGCGGCCCGTAATGCCTACATGTGACCATTAGCAGAACGATCTGACATGCACGGGCATATTCGCACCTTCACGGATTTATTCCTTGCCAGCATAGCGCCCTTGAGGGTAAATTGGGAAAAGATACCCTTCTTTGCTGCCACCTCTGTGAAGTCAAGCGCGGGCATCACGTCGCGGACGTCCTCCCACTGCAGTCCATGAGGCTCCAACGCTTCTGTGATCACTCGTCTGGTGGCTTCGAAGATCTCCTCGTCATCCACTGCATGTACCATGTGATCAATTGTGGGCGGGTTGTTCATAGGTTTGAAACCTTCAGTGGGGTCTGCAGCTATCGAGGAAATTCGGTCTTCTAGAATGCGAAGTAAACCGCCTAGGGTCTTGGAATCGAGCATCTCGCGGACTGTGAGATCAACCCCGGTCATTTTGAAGAGTCGATCCTTCGCGCGCATCATCGTGATGCTATCGCCCATATCTTCAAGCGATGTATCGAGTGTTATGTCTGATAGAGACGCGCCTACGATACGTGCCCATACAGATAGGAGTTCATCAGTCAATCTCGAATCTGTACAGCCATTCGTGAAGCCATTCTGTTGCTCATTTTGCTTGCGGTACTTCTGAACCAATTCTTTGAGTCTCATTCTCTGGACCTTCCCTGCGAGCGTTCGAGGGAAATCTTGCAGGCCAAGGTCACCCAAGTAGATGACATCGTCAATGGCATATATGCGACCCATAGTCGCAACCACCGTGTCCTTGATTTCTTTGATCGTTTCAGTATCTGGCTTTTGTGCAACGACGGCAACCGGTACTTCCCCGGCGATAACATCTGCAGCGCCCACTATCTGTGTGGTCAGGTCCCTGAGATGTGGCAGTTGTTGGCCAATTACTGTTTCGACCGCCACAGGTGAGATATTTTCGCCGCCTCGGATGATCATCTCTTTGTACCTCCCAACGATGAAGACACGTCCGTGTTCATCGATACGCGCCATATCGCCGGATGCACACCATCTGAACCCATCTTCATCGTAGTACTCTTCGCTGTCTTTTCCGATGTAACCGGCGCATACGGTTGGTCCCATACTATGCAGTTCCCCAACTTCGCCACGAGGAACGGGCTCGTGTGATCCTGGAGCACAAATCTTAACTCGCGTTTCGGGTAGGACTGTGCCACAAGACGTTTCTCCGTTGGCGTTGGTCAATTCTTCTACAGAACAGCGTCCAGAAAACACGATAGGCCCTTCTGTCATTCCATAGGCGACCTCACAACCATCGGCACCTAGTTCGGTTTCACAAAGTCTCAGAACTTCAGGTGTGACTGCCGCACCGCCAAGCAATACGGTCTTTAGGTGGTCGAGCTTGAGCTTCTGAGTCGCTTTTGCGAGCACCATCGCATATACCATTGTGGGAACAGCAATGGTATGTGTACACCGCTCCGCCTGCGCGATCTTCAGGAATGTAGTCGGCTCGAAGTATGCTGTGGGATAGACCTGGCAAGAACCCGTACCGAGAGCCATGACTACGAGGAAGCAGCCCATAGCGTGGTTGTTGGGTGCAAATGCAGCAAAAGCATCTCCATTCTTTGCTCCAAACTTGTCTCCTAATTGTTCTCGTGAATGGATGAAGAAGGCCAGGGAAGGATAGTGCCAATGGCATCCTTTCGGTAAGCTTGTTGTGCCGCTCGTGAAGAGGATGACGCTATCCGTGTCTGTCGGCATGAAGTTTCGATAATCGGGGAGAGGTTGTTCGACTTTGAAATTCTGTAATACCGTTACAAAAGCAGTCCATTGTTGCCAATTCTCGGTGCTAGTGATGACCCGTTGCGCGTTGGCGAGTTGCTTGAACTCTTCTAACTTAGCGGCTGTCTCTGGCGAATCTGCGAATATAACAGCTTCTTTAGAGGGGCACTCGAGGAAGGCAGTCTTGATCATGTGTGTGACTTCTTGTGTGTTGGTCAAATTTCGAACGTTGATGGGTACTAGTGAGCTTCCCAGTCGCATCGAGGCGAAGAGAATAACGAGGAACTCAGCTCCATTTGGAAGGAAGGTGAACACAGGCGTGCCTTGCCCAACGCCAGTAGCAGCAAGTGCGCGGGCCAGCCGCTCGACCAGAGCGTAGAATTCTCGATATGTCCATCGAAGATACGGCGACTTGGTGTATTCTGTGCTGTCCAAAGGTTGGCTCTTTATGTCGAAGAGGTCTTGCGGCTGATGTGCGCAAACGACGGCCGTCTCGTTAGCATACTTCGAAGCACACTCTTCTAGACGTTGAATGCAGCTCTTCCAAGGTCCAGGCAGCTCTCTCCCCATCACGTAGCTGAGTGAACTATCTGTGACTGCCATATCGTCGATGAGCGTCGGTAGGAGGGCAGGTAATCGGAAGAACAGGACCGCGTGTCCTTGTAGTCGGTGTCTCACGTTATATGATCATACAACTCGGCCTCCCAAGGGCGAGCTGTCACTACCACCGCCCCGCTATCGTCATTTTTACTTGGGCCACGCACCCACTATGGGGCAAGCACTAGAGGACTTGACCGAAAAGCGAGCGGGAATAAGCGCTTAGGTGGATCGCGCTGCATGGCGCGAAATGATACGGTACTCTTCTTCGGCATGATCGGCCTCCCAGCTTAAAAGCTTCCGTACCTCTAGAAGTGGTGGGAAATCATTGATTGGACTAATCAACCTGTTATCGAAGTTAATATATTGCGTTCCCTGCATATGCCGCAGTGCGCGACTAGACCCTAGACAGGAAGCTTGACGTGCTTGTCTGAGGACGCTATATTCTGAGTAAGCAAGAAGTATGACCAGTAGCGTGTTTTCTCAAACCGCTCAAGTTGTACATGATGTGGGTTCGCTCGTTCAGACGCGTTGTAGGCATGATTGTGGCGATGTGCTAGGTTATTAGCGCCCCGACAGAACGGAAATATGCGCTACTTACGTGAGACCAGGGTCTCCAATGCATCGGGTCCAAAAAGCTTGTTATGATGTAGTACGACGTGAGAGAAGACCTGGTTCAAATGGAAACACATCGAAGTGGCATGTCAGTTTTGATCATGAAGATTGTCACCGTCGCAAAACTAGATGCATAACCCAGGAAGCTGCTTGTACGGCGAAAATCGACCACAAAAGTCCGGATATTCAAGACTAGATAGGCCTTGAAAGTTGTTAGCGAGATATCTCATCTGTTCAACAAGAGTCGCGAATCGTTCAACTCGGTGACTAGTATAACTGTGCACGGTGGGTGCTGCTGTGAAGTCGGAGTGATATGACAACAAAATGGTAACAAATCCCGTTGCGTACATGAAAAAGAGCCTATCTCGGTGATCTATGAGCCGTGCGAGGTGATGTAGCATTCTTTACAAAAGCTATAAATAAAAGGAACATCTCTCCATGTTGGTGGTGTTGGGAAAATTCGTAAGAAGACGCTAGCAGGCGACAATGCGGCATGACGTCATCGGTCGGCATCGCGAAATCTTCGCCGAAAGCTTCACTCTGCTTCGGCCGCGTGGACATCAATACGCAGCATGCCTACATCTATGTCCCCTCCCGCATCGACGCCGGATCGCGCGAGAATCCAGAAGAAGGGCACAAGATCCATAGCGTAAGTCACTCCTTGCGCTTGATTTAGGGGTAGACCTGCAGCCAGTCTCACCTGAGGAACCATGACACAGCACAATGGTCAGGATGAAATGCTAATACATCATGTGAAAACAGTTGTGAGAGATGTCATTCACGAAGGCAGAAATGCTCGGGAGGGACGCCGTGCACAAGATGCGGTGAAACCAGCCCCCCTGCCGAATGCGTCTACCCATCGCGAGATCGTAAAGTTAAATTGAGTCAACAGTAAGTTTATTTCATTCACAGCAGGTGCACGAGATTCGCGCGATGTCAATGGTTTCATACCTTGTATACAGTACATACCCTTTAGAAGGCAGGCTGCACGAACTGTTAAATGGCTAGACCACACAACACTCCTTCTAATTAAGGTCCAAGAATCAATTCGGGATTCACCGCACTGGAAAGGGCTGCTTGGTCAATTCTTAGGGTGCTTGCATCGAAGTCTGCAGAACATCTCCAAGCCCAGCTGACTCCGCGCCTGTAGATACGTTGAAGACCTCTTGAGAGAGAACGAGCTGCTTCGGAGTAGCACCAGGGCGAGTACTGCGTCAACACCGGAGCCTCGGCGTCCTACTTCACCACCAATTGTGGTTGAGCAAAATGCAGATAACCAAGAGACAACACAAAATCCTTTGATAGAAGAGCGACCATGGTCCGTATCTACCTGCTACGGAGTGAATATAGTTCGACTGACATGACGTCTCAACGAAAAGGTTTCACCCTGTATCAGCGCAAGAATCGCCTATCCACGTGGGAGAAGCTTCCGACGCCGCCTTCTCCACCAGATTCCGCCAGACAGTAGGCACAGTTTGCACTAACCATCTGCCGAGGACAAGCTTCATCAAAGATGAGCCACTGACGCTCCTCGCGGAGACTGACCGCCAATGGCCGACACCAGCGCGTGCTCGATTCTTGGTTAAGGTTGCTCTGAACACAATCTGCCGCTATTACCATATCGTGCGCAAGACTGTGGTCCTCGAAAGCCTAGAGGAGGCCATCAAACTCGAAGGGAAATGCGAAAGGCTAAAGATTGCCAAGCTCCTGGCTCTTTTCGCTTTGGGGGAGGCCTATTCAGCCCGGAGCGCAGATCAAGGGTCGACATTTCCTGGTCTGATCTATTTTGTACAGGCCAGGAGGATGGTCAGCATTCCGGCTGAACGCCCTCAAGTCGATTCGGTCGAGATCGCACTTCTCCTTGTGAGTTTTTTTGCGGGCGTGTGGCGAGAAAATGCCCACTATGCTGTCCATACATTGGGATGCGATGTCCTTAGATCTACAGCCCCTTGAGCGTGTTAATAGTTTAACAGGCTAACTTGCTCCTCCAGACTCTATATTCGTTCATCCTCAACCGGCGCCATTCAGCTTACGTACTCGCTAGCTCTGCTGTACGGAACTGCCTAGTCATGGGTATGCAATTGAATGTCCCGGAGCAGCAGTACCACAATCGTCGAGCGCGGGAGCACCGCATAAGATTGTGGTGGTCGGCATACGTGCTAGACCGATCGTGCGCATCTAAGCTGGGCCTACCGGTGTCCATCGCTGATGACGACATCTTCGTCGATGCTCCCAGTAGTGACGGTATCGACGGTACGGACGAGGACTTTGACGACGTCGACTACTCACTTCGTAGTATCGAGATATCTCGGATTGCGGCAAAATGCACAAGAGAAATCTATGGTAGAAAGAAGTTCCATAGCCCGTTCTCGCAGCGAGTACAGTCGGTTCTCAAAGAGTTTACAAAATGGATGGACACATTACCACCGAAGTTTCATCTGAAAAACGACGGTTCTTCTTCACTACAGCGACATCACATCGTGTACCTGCACCTCAGGCTAAATCAAGTATGTCTGCCAAAATGTACAGGATCAGGTACTGACATCAATAGGGTGTTATCCTTGCGACCCGTCCAATCCTGCTACATGCACTTCGGATCCACCAGCAATCGCGCAGTGACCCTCCCCCTAACCCTATGCCAACTTTATCTGACAGCGCTCGCACGTTAGCGGAGACGTGTATCCAGTGTGCTCGCCACTCGTATCGAATTATCACAGATGCTTGGATCCATGGCACATTTGCTACGTTCGACTACTTCAACACGCAATATCTATTTTCTGCGGCTACCATTCTAGCAGTGAATAGTCTATTGCACACGCCTCAAAGCAAAAGCGACGGCGACAGTTTTGACAACGCTGTTGAGCTGTTAAGACAACTAGCACAAAGCGGTAGTTTTGGTGCGAAAGAATTTTGCCAACACATTGATGCAATGCAACAAAGCATGGCTGCAGCCCGCAACGGAGCTCTGCCGCAGTCCACTTTGGGGACGCCCGTAGAACTACAACAGCCGTCCATGAGCGCATTCGCCGGCACGGGTATGACCGCGGGCATGGCGCTTGCCGATCCCTCATTCCAAGGTTTTCTTGCAGAGACAAATTTGGACATGCAGGCTCTGGACAATCCGTCCTTTTATGGACTTCAAACGCCCTATTGGCCTGATATTTGGGGTGAGGATTGGGTTGCACCCACGCAGGTCTAAGCCAAGGGTATGAGAATCGGTTTTGGGTACCTCAACTACATGCAGTCTACAGATTATGCAATCGGAAAGACCTTCTTGGTCGGCAGGAGCTCCCTCCTCTTTGTCACCCTCCTCAGCCAGTTGTCGGCCTGCTTTGCTCCTTTGTCCTCATCGCTCTCCACATCATGCCGCGCCGTCGCGAAGGTGAGGCATCCAGCAAGAACAGACAACACAGCGCCTATCGTCGCTGTAGGTCCAATACCAATGGCTTCCATCAGCGGAACAGTACAAGTGCTCGCAAAAGCAGAGAATGTGTATTGCACAAGATACTTGCCAGCGATGACTTCTCTCCTTTTTCGGGGTATCGCCTCTGTGTAATTGTTAGTTCTATGCTACCATTCTGACGGATCATACATACCAGCACAATAAGTGTTCAGGCTCGCGAACGCAGCAAGCAGCCCAGCAGCAGCCAAGAAGGCCGTCACAATGGGCAGAGCCAAACCCCCTTTGACCGCTTCGCAACTATTGCAGTATTGCAAGCCCCATCCGTATATTAGCACCGCCACAGGTATGATGAGAAAGAACGGCCACACGCCGCTGTTCAAACGATCTTGAGGCAGTCGTTCTCCGCGCAGCTTGATGAACTTGCGCACTGTCATGTCGGAGTAGCGTCCACCGATGACGGTACCGACAAGGAAACCGGTCGCAGGCGCAATGTAGAAGAGCCCAGAAGAAAGCGGTGATGTCAAGCCAAAGCGCTCGACGAGGATATGCCGAGGAGATGCGAGGATAGAGTACTGCGTCCAGCTCAGGAAGCCGCAGCTTAGATGCTGGTCAAGATCGTCAGCTTCGGTCGCCCAGATAGTCCGACCCTATCGCAGGGAAAGCTTACCGTAAAGATAATATCCCTAGACTTCATCTGTTGGAAGATAGGCAGCGGGTTGAACTGCCTCACAGCCTCCATGCCCCTCAAGTTCAGCGCAGACCGGCCAGGCTTGTCCAGCCTGCTAGGCGGCACAAACGCCACCGCGAGTATGAACGCAAACCCAACCATCACAACCTGCAGCCACAGCACGCTCCTCCAGCTCGAGTAGGTCATCATGATGCCCGCAACCAGAGGCCCAAGAGGCGGACCCAGCACCGTACCCCCAAGGAAGAACCCCGTAGCAGTGCCACGCTGGACGGGCGGAAAGTACTCAGCAAGGATAGTCTGCCCTGCTACATGGAAATAGCATCCTTGAAGACCCGAAAGTACACGCATCGCGATAAAGACGCGCATATTGGGTGCGAGAGCCGCGCCGATAGTGAAGCCGAAAAGGACGAGCAGGCAGATATTGTATGTGGCTCGGCGGCCAATGATCTGCATATCTCATGTCAGTGATCGATACCAACAAATCCAAGTATAAAAAGACCTACCGCAGCAACAGGACTCCAAATCAACGGACTGCTCCCCAACGCAAGCAGCACCCCTCCCGTAGACAGACTAACAGCTTCCTTCGTGCCTCCCAGGTCGGCCGCAATCTCAACACTAGCGCTCAGCAACGACGTCGAGGAGAAACACGCTGCGAGGGTGGCCCAGCTGGTGACGAAGACGATCATGCATTTGCGCCACATGGGGAGGCTGTCGTATAAGGCTGAAGCATTGGTTTCGATTTTCGAGAGGCTGTTTGATGTAATGGTAGAACGGGTGGGGTTTGCTGCCTCATCGTGAGGCTGGGAAACTGCAGCTTCAGCTGCCATGGGCTCGCTAGCAGGATTGGCTTCGACGTCCTTTTCGGCGGATGGCATGTTGGCGGTGGTGTTGAATGGGGGAGAACGGATGGTACTGTCTTGTGCATGTGGCGCAATAAAAATAATATTTTGATCCTGACTCGAAATGCGGTACTGAATTAATATAGGAATCACGCCGTTATACACACTATATACATTTTCTACATTGCAGGCTCTGAACGTCCACCATCGGCGAGTGAGCCCGTTCGCCGACGCGCCCTGAAAAATATGCCCGACCGCCCCACATTCTGCCTTTACGGCCGAAATAATATACCGATCGAGTGAGGAAATTGAAGTGAGCCACTGGTAGTCGGTAGAAAAGCGCATATGGCGTAACTGAGAAGGAAGGTCGTGGTTGGCTCAGGATTAGTCGCAATGGAGAGAGGGATACGAAGCTCGCCGACTGGATAACTCTACTCCTCACCATCAAAGTTCCAAGTTTCACACCATTCACGCATCAAACATCGATTGAATTTACAATCTCCATTCAATTATTTGTTTAGGGGGCTAACCTTTTTTTGAAACGCTGAACGCTACATCAGAACGCAGAACGCAAGACTATTAAACAAGTAAGTTAGTCAGACTTCCCGCCCGTAGGATGTGTTGTCGTTAAAACCAAGGATCATGGAAATCGCACCGGGTACAAGAGGGATAGCCTTCCAACTTGACTGGCCAAGCGGTCCCAGACACGAATGCCGCTGCATGTAACGGGGTCTTGTAGCGTGCTGGTCCAGACGAGGCGGGTCGAAGGAGGAAGGTATTTAAATAGGAAGGAGTGCGGTTGGTGGATGGAGCCGAGTGTTGTCGTAAAGAGTCAGGTTTGGTGTGGAAGGAGCCAGGTATTGTCCAGGAAGAACCAGGTATTGTCGTAAAGAGCCAGATAGCGTTCGGGATGGAGCCAAGTGTTATCTGTTTGGTGCCAGGAGTTGGAATCATCCATAAAGATCTCGTGCGAATAGAGGGAGATCAGCGAGGTTGTGAATCTGCGAAGTGAGCCACGGGGGTAGTGAGGGTAAGCACAGAGATCGGTCGGCTGGGCCGTCGTGAGCGCAGATGATTTGAAAAAGGCCAGAGAGTATTTGCCAATAATGAAGCGCCCAGGGAGGATCGATTCTTTGGATTGCGAAGATGTTTTGCGAGCTTCGTACCAGCGAAGCCGCTTCAGAAGTGGTGATGATTGGCAGCGTAGGCAGACCGACCCGTCGTTGTTTTCGTGGGAGCCGAATGCTGAAAGTTATTGGAGAGGTGTTGAGCTGTTGAGCTTCGATGCTGATCGCGATGTGAGGGGAATAGAAAGCCCACAGAGACCGTCCCCTGCGTTTTCTTCGTGGGCGCTCGTAGACTAGAACACTCTCGTGTGCTGTATCTTGTCGAAGTACGCCTCAAGTGTGTCATAAGTCAGGTTGTCCACACTGCAACGCTTTTCCCATCACAAATACATACCACTCACACTCAGCTTGATCGCGCCTACTCCTAGGTAGGTATTTCATCCCGCAGCATCAAGCTGTGTGAGTGATCCCCACCCCCTAGACAATAGCTCTACGCACTACTCGTCTGTATTGACCAGAGTCTCAAGAACGGTGTGGCTTATGCTGTGTCTATCTCCTTCCATAAGATTATAGTGGAGTGTCCATGCGCGCGCGGTGCGGCATTTGGGGGGTGGGAGTGTAGGGCGGTGCTGGCCTTGCTAACGGAGCCAAGACTGGGTGGGCATTGGCTGCAAGTAGTGTGGATGGCGAGAGTCGAGATAAGCCATGAGTGTGGGCGAAATTAATGCGATCGTGGCAGCTCGGTGGTACATGGTGTGAAAGGCGATTTAGCTACTAACGTTCGGAATTGCAGGCTTCTGGCAACCTGGCTGGAATTAGTCTAGAAATCAAGCCGTCGAGGCTTTAGGTACGTCAAAGGAACTTACAAACTTCTACTGGTAGACATTGGGTAATTTGGTAGGCTCGTGGCGATATGATGGGCGTATTGTGGCTCGTAAGGAAGGAATGTATCGTAGCAAAGGGATCGTAAGGACAACCCATCCAGCTTGGCTGGTCACGCGGTTCCAGACACGATTGCCGCTTCATGTAACGGGGTCTTACATGGCGCTGGTCCTGGCGTGGCGAGGCGAAGTTGGAAGGCATCGGAAGAAGATGTAAAGAAAGTCACGGAGTTTTATGTCCACCGAACAGCAGCTCTCAAGCATAGGCGTTCCCTCCTAGCTTTTAAGCGCCAACCCAAAGATTCGAGCGTGCACTCTCTCCTCAGTGGGTCTCGGTAGCATGTAACTCAGATCCTGCTTGAGGCTCCTGGCATGGGTTCCTGGGTGGTATCCTGAGTGGTATCCTGAGTGGCATCCCGAGTGGCATCCTGAGTGGCATCCCGAGTGGTATCCTGAGTGGTATCCTGAGTGGCATCCTGGTTTGCTGTCTATGGTGGTGATCCTGGGTGATCCTGGGTGATCCTGGGTAATTCTGGGCAACCATCCGGGGCGGGAAGTCTGAAAAAAAGCTAAAGATACAATGGAAAGAAATGAAGAAAGACAAGTACAAGCTAGAAAAGCCCCCATAACAATTACAGACAGAAAATGCGAATGGAGATTGAAATTAGAGAAGGCGCGCAAGTCCTTCAGGACTTAGCCAGCCCACATGTGTCGAACAATGGAGTTGTCTGTGGCGTTATGAAATCCACGCGACTGGCTCTGTCAATTGTGTCAGTACATCTATATACTCATTCTCAGAAGATCTGAATTACGCACCGGGTTCCCATTCATTCTACGAGTAGCGTTCTGCTGGCGAGACTGGGCATAGAAGTTGCCCTCCGGTGTAGCAGGAAACGACTGCCCGCGAGGTCCTCGTGGAGGTTGCCGGTGGGCGTGCGTATCGATACGTGAGCCATTGCCCCTGCTTAAAACGGAGTTGTCATTTTGATTGAACCGATTGCCAGGACGAGAGAGGTGAGCACCACCGCGAGTTCCGAATGAGGTACGGTTCAGCGAAGACTGCGGGTGGCGAGGCGGAAAACTATTGGAGCCACCACGGGTAGGATTGCCAGACCGTTGAGACCTATTCGCTCGGCGGTTGGAAGATTGAGTCTCAGTCTCAGCGCCGAGGATACCGTTCAGATCTTGGAGAAGCTTCGAGCCAGGGTCCGCGACGGTCGTCCTACCTGGAGGAGCCGGGAATCCAGACGATTGGCGAAAGCCCTGAGTGTTGGAGTTGGTAGAACGTGACTGCTGCGAATTCCGTGGCTGGGGGCGCGAAGATCGGAAACCCGTCGTTCCATGGAGGATGTCGTCAAGGTCTTGCTCAAGGGTCTCGGTGGGAGAAACAGAAGCCTTTGTGTGCGACGAAGGCATCTTTCCAAACTTCTTGCTCTTATCGCTGATCATACCATCGAGAATGCGTAATACGGGAGGAATCGTTGCAAGGTCTTCTGGCATGTTGAACTCTTTGCCGAACCACGCGTCGAGGCCGGAGGCGATGGCAACCAGTTCGTCTGCTGGTAGGCTTGAGCGGGAGATTTCTTCTGGCGTAGCATCATCGATCATGTGGGTGAGCTTTGTCTCGATGTGCCACTCCATCATCTTTAGAAAGATGATCCTGTTGGCGCGGGTCAAGGAAGCTTGCAAAGCATTCTGAAAGATCCAGACGATAGCGTTATGGTAGCTAGAGATTTCCCGATCCATACTGGGGTGTTTCGTATAGACAACTTCAACCAGGTTGTTGATCGTCTCTACTTGTATAGGAAATCTGGCTTCACCAGGATGGCTAAATTTGCAATGCGCCTTATTGCAGCCTCCTTTATGAAGGATATACGCGCAGATCTTGGGCTGGCCCGGGGTCTCGATAACTCTCATGGAGTTTGATTGCGCATCTTGTGCCTGAGCTTCAGATGATGGGAACCCAGAAGGATTCGAGAACGGGAACTGAGAAGACTGAGGCTGAGAGAACCCACTCTGCGATACCACATTGTTGTCAACATCCATGTCCTCTGGCTGGTCCGCCGTATCCCGGATTTGGAAAGGCTGCCGTGCAAAGGGACCTGGAGCTTGAGACCCTGGAGCGAAAGTCTGCGAAGGCTGCTGCGAGTTAGAACCCGAAGTCCATGAACTTGCGCCGGAAGGAGCTTGTGCTCCAGGCATAGGACCTTGAGCAGGCTGAGCCCATGAGCCTGTACCATATACGGGGCCTAGAGACTGAACGATGTTGCTTTGAGTCTCTGGGTTGGAGTTGTTGCCCACTGTGACAGCGCCGTTCCCATCACCATAGATCTTGGCATACTCCTCGGGATGCTCCTCGAAGTAGTTTTGAATGTGGAATGTGAGCTCCTGGTAGGAAATGCAGCCATCAATCAGATCAAAGAACTTCTGGTGAAGCGAGGGAGCGGTATTCTCCAAGGTGAAGGCACTGATGCCGATATCATCCGCGTAAAGACGAAGCAGACCGACCAGAACATGACGCTTGGCTAGTTCGAACGTTTGGATCTGAACTTCGTTCTTGATCTGTTCGTCGTGGTACTGGCTGTTCTTGTTCTCGGAAGCAAGTTTCTTCGAGAGATCCTGCTTCTTTTTGCGCTCTGTAGCAAGCTTGGTCGAAAGGTCCTGCTTCTCCTTTTGGGCTGTCTCATGCTTGCTTGAGAGATCTTGAAACTTCAGTGTTTGCGCTTTGTTCAAGCTTTGCTTCTCTTGCTGGACAGTCGCGAGGGTTTCTTCCAGATTCTTGATGGCGATGCGCTTCGAAGTGAGTTCCTTCTGCAGATTCTCCTTTGCCTGTCGCTCAACGGCAAGTGCCTCCTCAACAGCTTCGAGCTTGATGCTGTACTCTGCCTTCTCTGAGTCGCGCTCCTTCTGCAATCGCTCTTGCTGCTCGGCAAGCTCCTTCTGGTGGCGCTGTTCCTGCTCGAAGAGTTCCTTCTGGTGGCGTTGTTCCTGCTCGAAGAGCTCCCTCTGGTGGCGCTTTTCCTGCTCCGAGAGCTCCTTCTTCACGCGCTCGCACTCGCCTGCAATTCGCTGGTTCTCGGCAAAAGATTCGTTCCTTTGCTTGGGCAATCGAGCCAGCCTCCTAGTCTCCTCGGCAAATTCCCAAGGGCTAGTGACCGACAGGTCAAGCAACGGATGTAGCCGGCTGCCAGCGCGGCTCGAGGAATCTGGCGGCGTCTCAGGTGGAGTGGGAGGGAACTCTGCCTGCATGCTGTGATACTCCGTGAATACATTCCTCGTAGGGGCCGTGTATTCTTGATGGCTGGCAGCAGGACGAGGTGCAGGAGTGTGTGGATCACGGCGAAGTGTAGCATCCTTCCGAGCTTTACCGGCAGCAGGCGTAGGCGTTAACGCCTGCTCAGTTACCGAAGACGAGAGTTGTCTATCCGTGGTCTTCGCAGTCGAATGGCCGCCAGGGAGCTTCGTGTTGGTCTGTTAAAGTCAGCATTGTACAAGTATAAAAGCGTGTTAAGGAGTCAACTCACCGGACGGGAAACCTTGATATGTGTCCGATCATCGTCGTAATCAATGTCGTGGCGCTTGCGCTTTTCCCCTTTCGAAACATTCCAAACTTGCTGGTGGAGAGAATCCATCGCCTGTGAAGCGATCTTTGAAATGAGCCTGTAGACGAGGCTACGTAAAAGGGTGTGTGCAACAGAGGGAGTGTTCAACTCTATAGAGGAACAAGAATGCGCTTATGTCTAACTGATCACAACGATAGCTAGCACTTCACTGTCGCAGATGCGGCGTCGAAGTACTGGCGGGTGGTGGAGTTATCGGTCGGGCGCAGACGTGGAGACGGTTCGAGGGAGAGTGGCGGGCGAGGCTTTTTATCTGTGGTGACGTGCTGTTGCCCAGCTTGGCAAATAATTCGCGAGAAATTTTTGCGGTTGAAATGAAGGCGCGGGTGCGACTGTGACGTCGGGGCGGGGCTGGTGAAGGTGAGTGTGAATGTGCGTCGGCGTTCAGTGCCGAAAAGTTGAAAGGGTATGTAGACACAAATCAATGATGCTGCAGGAGATAAAGAAAGCTATGCGATGGTAAATTCTACGCGTGGTAATAGCATTGTTGCGTAACATAGCGATGTCCTGGCGCATACACGATGGATATTACGTCAACAGAGTTGGTCAAACATTGTTCGCGTAAAGTCCATGAAGTGCTCGCATTATGTAGCTACTATGTACTAAGATATCAGTATGGGGTCCCAAAATTGATATGACTTATGGTCTTGCCTACTTGTCACGATCTCAGCCCCTGGAGCACGCCGATGACTGAAGCATCTTGCTAGCTCAACTTGGAATATGACTACACTCCATCATGGTCGTTGATAATTTTTCAAGACCTAGCTATGAGAAAAAGGTGAAGTGCAGGAAAAAAGTATATCTGCTGGAGATGCTTGTCCAAGGTGATAACAAACGCACGCAAGACTCCCATGTCTCGCACACAAAGGACACGATGCGCCTGATCAGGGCTCGGACTCGTTCCAGGAGACTATGTAGAGCACTTAATCTTTTTCTTCTCAAGGAGTCACCCCCGGACGGCGTGCGAGTTGCGGTCTTTTATTGATTATCAGTGTTGTGTGATATCAGGCCATTGAACAATCAAGCCGAACGCGTGCTCCAGCAAACTGTCATAGAAATCGCTGAGAGTCCAAAGTGCACTAGACGAACATATCCGTGACATTAGGTCGCGTTATCGAGGAAAGGCACTTCGCGGCGCACCCGTGACGACTATGGCCGCCGCGTAGAGGTTTCATTTGATGTAGACTACCGATGCAATACATGCCTAGATCACAACAACTGAACTCAAACACCGCTGGCAACTCCGCATCCCCACGATACAAAGGTATCGACTAATGTGAAGCGAACTTGACCGTTCGGCCACGACCGGAAAACCGCATCAACATAGAGCTCATCCAGCGACTAAAGAGAGCTCTAGACGTATCTCCCACTGAACATGTGTATTTGACTGCGTTCCTGCCTAGTTGACTATTTCGTCGTTGAAGTTCTCCACGGCATGGCCCACTATCTCAAATTTCCCGCCACCTTCCCCACCACGCTCATGAATCCCAACACCATGCGTCTTCTTTCTATTATAGAATCAATAGAATTCGTTCTCGGTCGATCAACAGCCCCCATAGCAGCTCCCCACGTGTAAGTCAGGTTGAACCCGTCCCTCGGAGTACCCGGGGCCCGATAGTCTCAGAGCTTCGTATCCGGCTTCCAGGTACGCGTCCATGCACTTCACCCCAGCCTCCGCACGTGTACACCTGAATGGCCAGTTCCTATCGGAGGTCAGAGACTCTTTGCCCAGATAGGCAACTGTGTCGGAAGCCAAGGTACATGCCCAGGAAACGCCAAGGCCAGGAGCCACTTCCCGCGCGGAGGGATCCGCCACGGAGAACCTTGAGGGAGCGATATAAGGCTGCAGGTAGGGACGTAAGGTTCCTTCCGTATCTTTGCGATCCTTGACATTCCTTGAGCCTCGTGAAGCGTGCAATAATGAAGGGCAGCGTGATGAAGGCATCGTTGATTGCGCTCTCGGCGCTGGGCTTGGCGAGCGCGACGGCGAAGGAGGAAGTGCTGTTTACGAAGAGGCATATGAAACGTGGATTGGACTGCGATGGGAACTACAATATCTGTAAGTGCTTGAAACATCAGCTTAGTACCGCATCAAACATTTGGGCATTTGGGAACCTAAACTCTCGACCTACGATCCAAATAGCATACACTGACAGTAGTAGCCTTCTTCCATATCAATGACGTGCACGCTCATCTGGACGAGTTCAGCTCCTCGGGAACAGACTGTACCAACCCCGCCAGGGGCTGCTATGGCGGTTACTCGCGCGTCAAGCACGTGATCGATACTCAGCGGCCCAACCACAACGACAGCCTCTGGCTGAATGTGGGCGACGAATTCCAGGGCACCCTGTTCTACAGCTACTACCGCGGAGAAAAGATCGCGGAGACCATGAACCAACTCGGCTTTGACGCCATGACCTTGGGCAACCACGAGTTCGATGGCGGCGACGAAGAGCTAGGCGCCTTCCTGCAGAACCTGACCAACATCCCCATCATCTCCGCCAACATCCATTCAACTAATGCGATCTTGAACAAGACGATTAAGCCCTACCACATTTTCTGGGAGAAGGGCCTCGCGCTCATCGGCGTGACGACCGAAGACACCGCCAGTATCTCGAACCCCAGCAATGGTACCACGTTTTCCAGTGCCGTGGAAGCAGTTCAAAATGCCATCGACGAGATCAAAGCAACCACAAACATCACCCGGATCGCTGCCATCACGCACATCGGATACGACAAAGACCAGGAACTCGCTGCGCAAACAAGCGGTCTGCAGCTCATCATGGGCGGCCACTCGCATACTCTCCTCGGCAATATGACCGGCGCCGAAGGCTCCTACCCCACTATCACCACGAACAAGGATGGCGACGAGGTCTTCATCGTGACAGCGTACCGCTGGGGCGAGTACGTCGGCTACATCGACGTGACGTACGACGAGGCAGGCAAGATCCTCGCGTACCACGGCGCGCCCATCCACCTCACCAACACGACCAAGCAAGACGAAGGACTGCAGGCGCAAATCGACGCGTGGCGCGGGCCCTTCGAGGAATTCGCAAAGGAAGTCCTCGGCGTGTCGAACGTTGAACTCGACCAGACGACATGCCAGCAGAAAGAATGCTTGCTCGGCGACTTCATGGCCGATGCCATGTACACCTACCGCAAGGATGCAGGCGAGGACGTAGACTTCGCCATCATCAATGCGGGCGGTATCCGCGCGACCATCGACACGGGAGACATCACGCGCGGCGAGGTCTTGACTTCCTTCCCCTTCGGCAATTCCATCGTCGAGCTGACTATCTCCGGTGCGGACCTGCGCAAGGTCCTCGAGGGTATTGTCTCCGGAGTGTCGCAGACGAATGGGAAAGAAGTCACGTCCTTCTTGCAGATTTCGTCCTCTTTGCGCATCACATATGATCCTTCGCAAGCCGTGGGCAGCCAGCTCGTCTCCGCGAGTGTCAATAACGCGACGCTCGACGACGCGGCTGAGTATCGCTATGTCACGCTCGACTTTATCGCGGGCGGAGGCGACAATTTCTTTGAGCCGACGAGCGAATTCGTGACTTTGGACACGCAGGATGAGGTGCTCGTGCAGTATATCACGAAGACCACGCCGGTGGACATCGCGCTTGATGGGAGGATTGAGGCGGTTGGGGGGAGCGAGGCTGAGAAGAGGGCGATCGGGATTGCGGGAAGGAGGTGGGCGCAGAAAGAGTAGATTGATACTGTACAGATATCAGTATGTACGGAATGACAACACGTATTGTATGAAGTGTAAAAATCAGAATCACTTGTAGCCTCAGTGTATGCGGGTCTTCGTGCGACGAGAGGAGAATCGATGAGCATGGCCGGTGCGCACGTCGTGGGGCCACGAGACGCTGTGCAGCGATTCCAAGGCGCAAAGTATAGCTGTTGCTTCAGATACTTCAAATAGTTTTACGACGCGGCGTCCGCTCCGAAAGTGCTGATCGAGTTGGATAGCGAAGAGATGTCACTCATGTTGATCTTGGTATAGCACAGACGACGAACGCAAAAATCATCTTCTCATCAGCCAACAACATCCCACATTTTGCATTCTCCCTCATGCATCAACAGGAACCTAGAAAACCCTCTAACCCGGCCTGTGATGATCCCCATCACTTCATGTCCACACCTTTGTCCGTAGAACCAGTGGCAGTCCAGAACCGCGGCATCCCATCCACATTGTCCTGAAAGAATGAAATCTCTGTTTCCAACTCGTCTCGCACCACAGAAGTTCCAAAGCCACCCAGCAAGCCATCCAAATCCGTCTCTTCAAAGCCGTTTGTCTCCCTCCACAATGATAAAGAAAACCTCCCCATGTGCGCTACCATACACGCCACATCAACTCACACAAAGCCCCAACAAAGAGCCACATTCACAACTCCACCCTTTGTCTTCTCCGCGCAATCACCATTACTGAGCGCATATAGCCCGCGGACGACAACTCGCAATCGCATGCAAAACCGTCCACGAAAAAGAGAGACCATCGTTACTGAATACTGACTGACCGACCGTTGTATTCTAATTTCCAAAATGGCAGACCCCCTCATAGGCGACTACCGCTTCGGCGGCCTCGAACGCCGCGCCTACGACGCCCTCCGCGGCGGCCCCGACGAAAAATGGGCGTACCTCGTCTTCGCGCGCGGGAAGCACGCCGCAGAAGACCAGCGCATAGCAGGGCACCCGCGCAGGAGGCACAAGTGGCGGAACAATCCCTTTCTTGTCATGAAAGAATGGCGCGCGTTGGATGAGCGCTCACGGCATGAGCGGATACGGGCCGCGAGAAGAGATCCGAATCGGCCGGATGCAGTGGCGGTTGAAGTGGAGGTTGTAGAGGAGCCTGACTCGCCGGGGTCGATCGAGGACTGGTCGGATGTGAATGAGACGTGGGCGCAGGAACTGGAGTACCGCTTTGTGAAGACGGTGTATCAGCGGTATTATCGGGAGGAGAGTGCGCCTGACAATGGTTTTTGGTCTGTTGTTCGGCTGTATAGCGGTGTAGACGACACAGGCAGAGTCCGCGATGTAAGTGTTTTGATGCGGAAATCGGGGCCTCTCGATTGATTAATATGTTGTAGCGCGTCGTAGTCAAGGTCGCAGATTGGGAGGTGCCGCTGATTGAGCCGGACCCAAACGATAGGAGCGCCTTCCGTATTTACAGGGAGGTTGACATGATGAAACGCAAGTACCGGAGAGTCGACAGACTTCCAAAGTGCGATCACATACTCAAGCCGCGGTACTGGACCGATAGTGCTTACGAGTACAGACCGACGGACGAGAATGGGAATGTGCGGACCACGCCTGACGGAGCCGAGGTGACGAGAGAGCGTCTGGGGATCAGGTCGTACACGGATTATTGCGAGTTTGGGGACTTGTCTGACGTCCTGTTTGAGTATTCGTGGGAGAACGACAAGCTTCAAGATACTGACTCGTGAGTAACAAGTACTTCATGCGAAAATGACAAACACGGTGGTGGAAGAGATACATCCGCTAACTTGGTGAACAGGATGAAGATACCAGAGGCTTTCATCTGGCACGTTTTCCATGCTATCTCCATCGCTCTGTACGTTCTATATACTAAGAAAGAGCATATGGATGGAAAAGAGGAAGTAGAAGGCAAGAAAAATATTAACGGCTCTAATAAGGGGGACGTTGACGGATGGATGATACACCGCGATATAAAACCTCATGTAAGTTGCAGCATGGATATGCCATCACACCTTTCTGTTTCCAAGCATATTAACGCCGTAACCAAGAACATCTTCCTGATGGCCCCCGCAAACCCCGACGATTATCCTCGACCGGTTCTTGCAGATTTCGACTGTGCCACCATGACGAATTTTGGTAATTATCGAGGAGGAGGAACGAACGGCTATATCGCACCAGTAAGTAACATCCTGCGCGCTATCCACACGTAAGCAACGTTTGAATGACAGATTTTCTTCCTCCAGGAACATTTCGAAGACGATGGCTACCCCGATGTAGACCCTATAACAACCAAGACGGATATTTGGAGCCTCGCCGGCGTGATCTGGGACTTGATGAATAGCAAACGTGGTTTCTTCTCTACTAGAGATAAAGTCGGTCTAAAGTGGCTGCGGAGGAAGCTTCACGAAGCGATCGCAAATGATGATCCACACTTGGATGACGAGTACCCAACCCATGATTATATGCAGAAGCACTTGGACCCCCGAGATGATCTTCCTGCGTATACTAGCTGGCTTGAAGACCTTGTCAAGGACTGCTCGCGGTAAGTCATACCTAGGTACGAAGTGGACATGTTCCAGACATGGAACGTCATACTTATCCCCGCTATTCTGACTGATACTGACTTTGTATCTGCGCGTGTAGGCATAGTGCTAAGCAACGACCGAACGCTGCCCAGCTAGTACTAACAATAGCGATTCACTTAGATGATATAGCTCTAGTAAAGAATGGTCAAAGGCTAGCTCATGACACGCTGCGGAAGAAAAATGATCCGTTTCTGCCGGGTAGGATCTGGAACTTGAATAGAAGACGCCGGGGATGGAGTGAGGAGGATGAAGACGAGGAGTAGATGGATAGCGTGATTGAGAGCCTGACTACCTTTTGCATGGATACAAAGCTCGCCCGCACAAGGCATTAGCAGTCCGATGTAGAGTCACATATCCGTGGCAGGATACTTGTAAAACGTATAATATACCAACCCCCCTGATAGCGTATGCCCAAAGTGCCTACACGGAGATCAATCACTCACGCAGTGTCTGTCGGGGCCACCGCTGCCACGGCCCCAAAGAGTGTTCTCTACACAGGGCTCTGTACGAACTGAACTACTACTTTGTGACGGAAAGTCAACCCTAGATTAGAAATGCACAACATTCGTTCACCATTCACTCGTTCGCCGCCCCCACGGACGTATTACCCAAGGACTGAACACTGCCACTGTCAATTCCTTCATGTGACGTCCATCTAATGCATGCACACTCATTGCATCTCGGGCAGTCCTATCCGTCCGCGCCCCCAAGGCTCCTGAAATGCACTTTCTCATTGCGCATGTGCCGTCCAAGACAAAACCAGTGCGTTCCGCAATCGTGCATCAACGACACTACACGCTCCTTCAAGCCCGCGGAGCCAATGCAATTACCTTATCTGGACAACGCTCGATCTGTAAAGTCCTACAATACGCGCAGTCCAGTCAGTATCAAATCGCGAGTGTCACATACATATCCGCCCCGCCTGAGGCAGGATGCTCTGCCCTGCCCTGCGAGCGAGGCGGTACGGCACGCGCATGTATGCATGCATGCAGCCAGGTACGCGCACATGCACATGCCAGCTACAATCTCGCATCCCAACCTCCCATCACCACAAGGACAATCGTCCCCTTGTCCTGTCGAGCGGCCCCGCCCCCTCCGTCGGCTGCACACATCCCAGCATGGAAAGGAGGTACGTCGCCGAACGTTCGACCCAGCGTCTCGGACCCCGAGCGCGCGCCGGGTCAGAAGAGCGCGTTGAGAGGATGCATACCTTGTAGACACCATCAGAAGAGTATGTATAGCGAGGCTCGCGCAGGGGGGACCGTCGAGGGTGGTGCTGCGCGCAAGTCCGTTCGCGCGAGATAGATAGATGGCTGCATGGTGAAGGATGGAACGTCTACGCGTCGATTGGAGGGATAATCACTACCACCACCGTACCACAACGCGTATCTGAAGGGCGGAATGCAGAACTGGTTCCGAAGACGAAGCTGGCGATGTTTGAGGAAATCACCGAGTATCTGGCCGTTTCCGCGCTATGCTGTGCACTCGTGAATGGGGGAGGTGGTGATGATCCTCAATCTTACCATACTACGCCTCGGCGATGACTGTGCGCCGAAGGAGGATGCGCGGTAGCTGCGGGCCGCGGCGCGGTCCTCACCGATCAATCACGTTACCCTGCACATGTTCCCGGCTAAGGGTACGTCGCCGCATACGTACGACGATATGGAGGGTTTTTCTGCGTGCAGGCCGTCAGCGTGCGATGGCGCCTCTGGACCTTTTACGCGGTGCGAGAGGCGTTCGAGCGTTTACCCTCGGTTACGACATTAATCGAGCTTTAACCGGCCTATGGGAGCATCTCGTTTGCTTGATTTACCAGAAATTCATGCTCAACGCCTGCTCGCATACGAGTGTAGGATCGAGAAAGTTTGTAGATTTAAGCGGAACGTACGCAGCCCGGGTATGTGGATGTGTGTACCTGCCGAGTTCACATGGTTGATATGATGGCCATTGAGCACGTATCGCGGACGGAAACATACATAGTAGGATGCAATGCGCCGATCCTGGCTGCGAATCAATCCCAAGAAGGACAATGTTGATTGCAGACGAGACCTCCGGAAACGCGGAGAAGGCGTAGGGCAAGACAGTTTGACCGCGTGACTGCACATCCACAGTTGCCTCGTTGCGGCCAAAAGGCTGATGTCGGTAGTTGCTGGCTAGGGCGCTCCACGTTGCACCAAGGTTGGGGGCTTCCGCCCCGTAAGCTAAGCACAAGCACCACCAGACCAGGGACTTGGGGAAGTGGGTGAGGAACCGTGAACGGGTCGACACGATGGATGTTCGCCTCGGCCCTCACCGTTTCTTCGGTGCTTAGCAGGTATACAGTTAGACTCGATGGAAAGGTAAGCAATGTATCGCAAATCAGTACCATCTCACCGATGGTCGTGGCATGTGATCGTGATGATCAGGGATAACATGAGACGGTGAAGGTCGATGCACCGAGGAGGGGGACGCTAGACTGGGGAGTGATGCGGACAATCTGGGGTTGTGGGAACGGAGGAGACGGAATGCTGCCGGTATGGGCGAAGCTTGGCCGAGCGTGCTGATGTGGGACCGCACGGCATGAGACTGATGGGGTCTGTTATGGAACTTGGATGGATGAGACCGCAGGTGGAGGTGGCTACGGGCATGAGGAAGTTATTCCTGGTCTCAAGTCGTGCGTCAAAGTCACCACTGGCTGGCGTGACCCAGCTCAGTGATGCCTAGAAAGCGAAAGGTCTTGAAAGAGAGCGTCGGAGACGAATACTCTAGGCGTTGCGGACGGGATGGCGAGATTTGGCCGGTTGAAATGGATAATTTACCCTGACCGAGGAGGAGAGATTCGGCTCGGAAGCGATTAGTGAGTGCGGGATGGGCCGAAAACTTCATTACTCGGGCCGTGGGCGATCAGATGACAGGAATGACGAGGCAGGGAGGTTTCTTGAAGGATTTAGTTGCTGACCCAAGCATTACTATCTATAACAAGTGAACTGGCCTGTTGTATTGACAACTGAGAACCGCTGACCGCAGCGAACGGTAAGTTCGTCGGAGAACCAGGTGTTGGGGCGTTCACCGCACTGCCAGATCGAGCAGACCCTTGAGCACCGTTCGGTTTCACACTCGAGAAAACCGAACGGTAGGCTGCAAGATGATGCAGCAGTTCGTGTATGTTTCGTGTGACAAGGCAGCTGAGGCTGATCCGATGGTTTGGTACTCCGTAATGACAGCCTGTAAGCGTAGGCTATGCTGGCCGTTGGTCGTCGCAATTAATATCGAAGCGCAGCGCAAGCCTCAACGCTGACCACCCTGCCACCCTGCGGACGTTGAAATAAACTGCCGATCTGAAACCCTTCGAGAAGACGTGCATACAAGAAGACACAGGATCTAGCACGAGCTGTCCATCTGACTGGTAAGCACGCAGTGTCACCAACGCCAAAAACAGCGCGATAATTGGAAGTTATTCAACGTATTGAAAGATGTGGCTTCCGACTGTCAACGAATTCTTGCTGGTGAAACCTTGAGGGTGTTGACCGCCTCTGGCATGGGGTCCTGATATGTCCCCGTAAATGGCCAGAACGAGAAAGTCCGTCGCCGCACGGCAGGACCTTCTCGAAGCATTGTCGTATCTCCGCTACTACCGCAGCGGCGTGCGAGCTTCCAATCCAAGCCTAGGGATTGAAGGAATAGGAAGGTAAGGCTGTAGCAGGTACTGGTGGAGGTCGGCGAAGGATAACCATCCCACGTTCTTGTCCCGAGCACATGTTAGTGGTGAAGGTTCAAGACGCGAGCCGTGTCGGAGAACACGTTGTACCCCACCTGCGGTTCGTGGAAATGGTTGCTGGGCAGCGATAAGCACGTGGGGGATGGATAGCTGGAGCCGTCGCGTTCTCCACAACGCACAGACATGAGCACATGAGCACACAACCCTGAAATGCAACATGAATCTCGAGGGATGTTGTTGGCTCGTCGCTTACTCCGCGACAGAAGAAAGATTCGGGCTTGGTCCCAGCAATCACGGACAAACGAAAAACAAAAACCCCCAGCACGTGGGCATCTTCTATGCTGTCCGGAAGCGAGATGCTCCTTGTCTGACCCCATTGGCCTCAACGCCCGCGTTCGTTTTAGTCGTGTTCATCCTTAGCAAATATATCGAGTCAATTGCGCGCACGGGCTGAACAGTGCTCAGAATGGCCTGCGGATGCAATGTTTGAGTGCTTCAGGTGGGTCGTCCCGGAGCCATGAAAGCGGAATCGACTTGCTGCCTGTGTGTGCTTGGTGGCTCCCGATACGGGCAGCCGACGATCCTTGGCGCTCGCGGCCACGCGAGCAATGGGGGTCGAGCGCCCGAGGCTGTGGCATGGGAACGTGCTAATTGCATTGCGTCGGAAGCCCTCCGCGATGCCGCGACATTGTTCTTTTAGGCGTTCAAGCGAAGCGCTTAATTGCGAGAGTCATGGCTTCCAAATCTCCAACACGAATCGTCAGCAATCAAGGATGAAAGAAGAAACCGCGGAAGTCAGCATCGTCTTCCCCCCGCGCACTAAAGAGTCAGAAGCTCGGAGATGGACGTGAACGGAAGGATCTCATCCCACCTGGGCAAGGGAGGCTGGGTCCTCATTTGGCAACGGCCGCCTAACTTCGGTAGATGCATGCGCGAGGCTTTCTCAATACAGCACCGAGGCCGCTTCGACCTGCGCTGAAGTGAAACGCTCCGCAGTACTGTGATCAACTTGCATCCAAGGAGCCTGAGATGAGCTGTGTGCTGTAAGATGTGCGGTGAAGGAAACGGTTTCACTGTGCAACCGAAGCTCCATTTGATGACACCCAACCTAACAGCAAGCGCGTTGCGGTACGGTTCTGACGGGAGAACAACGGGAATGAAGGGAGCCCCCGCGTAGGAGGGGAGCCGTGGACGCATGCCACCTTGGAGTCCCGCGATTGGTGATGGGCCCCAAGACGATAGCCACGCGATTCGTGCAGCGGCAGGCTCGCCAGAGACCCGTTCCCGAAGCGGTCAAGCAGAACGCCAGAACCACAATGCCGGGTACACGCGCGGAGCCAAGTGTCCGGTGGTGTGGCACACGCTCACGCCGCCTTCGTGGGTGCGCTGTGCTCCCCATGCTCAGCTGCCAGCTTCGCGGGGTGACATCCAGAGTACTGCTTCGAAGGCGGAGCCTTTCCATTTCTCAGAACCGTGTGACGTAACATACCGTGCGTAGGGTTTAGGTCTGGGAACGCATACTAGCAGTAGTTCTGCATCTTGGTGACGCTCAGGCTGCGCCAGCATTTGCGTAGCGTACATGTACCGATGTACCTTCTGCGAGGCCTCTTTTGCACGGCCCGTTGCGTCCAGGATGAGTCCAGAAGCGTACCGTCCCCGGGATCAGTGTTGCTCCCGTCCATCCAAGCAAATCCTGATGCGGGTGAGATGAGCACCGCGTTCGTATTCTTTGGCTGAAAGATTTATTACAAGCCACGTCGTATGAGACAGGAAAAGCAAACATTGCTGACGCCACGCAGCAACCAAGCTTCTTACGATGCAGCGATAGCATCTTCCATGAAGTTGTACGGATATCGAACTCACATCTGTATGGTGCAGAGTTCCTGCTGGCCCGGCAGATGTGAAAGACTCCGACCGGGAGCATTTGGGATGCACATTGTACTGAGTGGTGGAAAGTCATCCTGTGCTCCGCTTGCGTGCTTTGCTGGCTGGGTTGCACAAAGCAAAGTCGTTTGTTCTACGCCAAAGCTCCATCGTGGCTGTCCTACCTTCGGATTGGCCTTTGTAGCTGAAGACGCCGCTCTTCTTGTCTTTGATACGTGCTGATCTCTGAGACAAACGGGATCTCCGGCGGCAAGGATGGATAGAAAGTGACTAGAAGAGAAGGGTGCTCCACTGAAATATCCTTTGATCTTGCATGCATGCGTATCGGCTCTCTTGGGATCGAATGAAGATTTGTACGAGCTCAGATTGGAGCACCGAATATAAGTCTGCAACATGTGGGATACGGCAATGCGACGCGCTCGTTTTGAGACATTGGACTGAGGTCAGATGGGAAGACGGGGATTTTCGTAGACAGCAGCCCTACGCTCCCATTCGTCACGCAGGCGCCCGCGACTGGCTGAAATTGAGGGGTGGATGTGGCTTGGCCTCGACAGAACGACAGCGCCTGGGGCTGTGGTGGAAGGTGTCCAGCCCGGGTATTTGTGGGATTGTGGGGAAGATGGCACTCGATTGTTGTACCGGATTGTCGGTCCGTGAAACAAGGCAGCAAGTCTTTGACTTGTCACGAGCTCTGGTACACGGGAGCCGCGAAGTTCAAACCGCCCTTGGTCATATCGCAGAGATGGAGTAAAAGTGAACGTGACATTGCCGTGGATAGATGCGTTGTGTAATTTTGGCATGGCGCGTGGTGGAGGCCTCATGTTCAGGAACTTTGAGCCTGGAACATGGTAGCGATCGTCAAATGCACGGGGAGAGACAACGGGTCGAATGCCACGCTGTACCGCAAGTATTGGCGGTAGGTCGTGATCTTGAATTGTACAACGCATGAAACCGGCTATCACGCCGCATGTAGGGAAGAGGGACGGTTGCACATGAGACTTGTGCGGCATGGTGATTCGACGCAGGAACGCAGATGACCTCGAGCGACCGACTTGTAGACAGTCGACGTAACACGTTTACTTTGTCGCGAGTAACAAGTTGATGGCAATCAGGCACGAAGGTAACTCTCGATCTGGATCTGTGACGATCGCAGGCAGGGCTTGGCAAGGACAGCGCAGAGATGGCTAGATGTCGCGATGATGTCCAGCTCTGGAACCTGGCCAACAATGGCATGCTGCAAGAGTCAGGACGGTAGGCTAGGACGTGCGAGGCGTGCTCATGCGGAAGATGATGAGGGTGCTATTCGTCCCTTTGCCGCTTCAAGCCTGCTTCGAGGGTTCAGAGGGCAAAACGAAGTCTCCGCTGCTGCGACTGGAACTGGCCGAGCGGAGTATCTTCTGGTCGAGGCAGTGGCGAAAGCGGCCTTCCCAAAGCAGGGTGTCACCGGCACGCGCAGAGGCTGTTGTTTTTGGCCGGCGGCGGCGGAAAAAACAGAGGACCATGTGACGCCTCACGCTGCGAGCGGAGCGTTTCGTTTAGCACCCTAAACGGAGAGATGCATCGTGACAGCTGAGAACGAGGCTCGCGGGTCGGGCCAAAGTAGGGAGGCGCTTGTCGAGGAGCCGTTTGAGCAATGACGGGCCTGGAGTGTGCGAGACGCTGGGCAGCAGGCGCAGGGCTCACGATCCAGGGCCCGGTGTAGCTAGCCCGGCAGTGTCGAGTACTGCCGACGAGGCGACCGTGGACGACCCATCTGGCTAGCAGACGCAGGGATGCCGGATGAAGCAAAAGCGCGGCTGGACTCGCGCCGCCGAGGTCACATGAAGACGGATTGTTTACGATACGCTGACTCAGGCGACTGACACTGCAAGATTACCGGTAACGCTCTGGGATGGATGGACAAGGACCGGGCCCGCTGCGTCCACGATGCTAACGCCGGGGTCGACTTCGGCATGGTGCTGCACACGCTCGGAAGTGCCCTCATGCCCTCAGAGAGAGAGCAGGAGCATGGTCAGGATGGCACGATGGCACAAAGACATGGTCGTCGGCGACGGGCAGTCAGCACGAGCTGCAAGGCCTGGTCCTGGTAGTCTGGCAGCGTCTCAGCGAGTCAGCCCGTGTGCCCCGGCGGTTCTGGAAAGGATCGCGCTCGGACAGGTGGTCATCATGTGCTGCCTCTCCCCACGCCCAGACGTTTGAGAGCCAACAGTCGAGCAGGGGTGCGATGCGCATGGGCAGCCACGCGGAGACGGTCAGAAAGCGGTGGCGAGCGCCCGGGATGGGCGCGAGTCTGAGTGTGATGCTGCACGCACTTCGGCGGCTGAGCGACACGAGGCAGGAAAGACGCTCGACGGGCGTTGGCTGGCCGCTGGCAATTGGCAATACTGAAGGCTTTGCGTCGGCGAGTGGGCGTTGCTAGCGGCATGTACTTGTGGTAGCATTGCTAAAGGGCAGTCATCGGGCGAGCTCCGGCCTACAAGGAGCTGGGCCTGGCGGCATGAGGCGTTTATGGTGACAGGGGGTCTTCCGTAGGGACGGGCCATCTCTTTTGGGCCTGTAGGCGGTCCAGGGCGTGCCCACCATTTATTATCGCCCCGACCTGCTCGCTTCGTGGGTCTGCCATTCTGGATACTATATACACTGCTGCTGCACCACTCCACCGCGGACCTGCACCTGCCCTGCCCGCCCGCTGCACCTTCCCAAGGTCGCTCACAACAACACGCACGTCCATACACACCTATATCCTCGACATTCTTCTCTATGTGCGTCGCCGCCCGGTAGCAGCCAGGCGCTTGATCGTCGAGCCCGCAGCCGATCTCCCTGACGCAATCTCGTCGACGTCGACGAAAGCGGACGCACCCCCCCAACAACACATCATAGCCACGACGCCCGCCGCAATCACGGCGCCCCACGCAAACATGCCTCTGCACGCTACGCGCCCCATTGTGCGCGTCGAGCACGGCTCCGTGCACACCATCGAGACGCGCAATGCCGAGAACCTGTTCGGCCTGTGGTCTGGTATGTGGGCTTCTTCGGCGCGTCCTTTGCCTGCCACTGACACGCTGCTTCTAGTCTTCAAACAGTGCTCCCCAGCCATGGAGGACGGCAAGCGCTACGAAAACATGGTGAGTCGCCCTGCGAGGCGCAAGCCATCTGAGACAGCCGTTGACAATGATGCAGGCATGGAGAGTCTGGTCGAGAGAAACCTTCTGCTGCCAGCCCGATAACCTAGCCTCCTCGCGGTGGTCGTTTGAGTCCAAAAACGCTGTAGACGAAGTGCCAGAGCTCTCCTCGAGCATAGCTTCCGACGACTCTGCAGCAGAGAGTGCCACCACTGCGACGACCCGCTCCAACTCGTCATCGCGACCGGATCTACGCCGCTACGATTCTGCCACCAGCCAGGCCCGCGGCAAGCACATTGCTCCAATCGACCTGGAGAAGGTCGTAAACTCCATCCAGGAGAAGAAGGCTCTCTCGCCGCTCTCGCCGCTACCGCCACAGCTCGCCCAGCCCATTGCGCAGGAAACGCCGAGAAAACCCGTAGAAGAGACCATCACCACGCCTCGCCCCTCTTCGCCGCCTCCGACTGCCCGTATGATTCCTGAGTCATCTACTTCGACAGTTGCCACCGCTATGGGTAGCGACCCAATGAGCCCGACGGTGGGCTCGGATGTCAGCACCTCTACCGATCTTAGCGCTCACAGCGTCGTCCATGGTTTCGATCCGAGCAGGATATCTACCTCTGTCCGATCCAGCACTAACCTGAACCCTACACCGATCCTCAAATCCAGCTTCATCTCCAAGCCGCCCCCTTCCAAGGCTGAGCCGGTACGAAAGAAGGCACCCGTATTTACCCTAGGCGGTTCGTCCGACGAGGACAACAGCAGCTCTCTCGAGGCCTACTCACTCGCAAAGCGTAGCTCGCTCTCCGATAGTATCCACAAGGCCGGCCTCGTCCGCAAGAACCTGTCCTTCAACAACCAAGTGACCACCCGTATGATCCACGACGTCACCTCCGAGGAGAGCGAAGAGGCGATCGAAAGCGAATCTGAAGTAGACTCCGACGACAATGCGATCGAGGAAGAGGATTCAGACGGGGAGTGGGAAGACGACAACGACGACAGCGCGGTCGCCAGTGTGGACGAGAGGCCCATGTTCCAACGAGTCGATTCCAAGCCCAACCTTGTCTCACGCCGTTCCCTACTTACCACGATGATGCACCAGGGGAGACCGCGCCCAAGCCCTCCAGAACGCAGCATCTCGCTCTACACCCGCGATTCGACGCTCTCGCACCTCTACTCCCAATGGGCCATCTACCGGCAACTCACCCCAAGAAGACACCGGTCTCATGATGAGGCAACAGGTCACACGGTCAAAGCCCATCATCATGACTACCACCAATGCACACCCTCCGGCGCTCTCACCGCGCACTACGCGTCGTAATATGCTGCAGACGGAGCTGACTGCATCGTTACGCTCAAATCTTTTGTGGGAGAGACAGCAGAAGAACGCTACCACCAATGCGGTGAACAAACGAGCTCAGAGCGCAGTGTCTATGCCAGCAATGCGCCGAGCTGCGACGACCAACGACTTCAAGGGTTTACAAGCGCAAGCGCATCAAAACAACTTGATCAAGGCTGCCACTCACCGGGAAGCAGCTAAAAACAACTCGTATAACGATTACTTCGACCAAGGCCTCCAAGAGTACCATCAGAAGGGATGGTAGAGTGGCCTTTTCTTTCACCAACTGCACATTCAGCGGCATTATGGAGCAGCATTCGGGCACTGGCGTTTTTTTTTGGGGGGGATTTCTATATGCTGGGCCGTCCGTCAGGTTTTCTGGACGGCCACGCGCGGGTAATGTTCCCCAAAAACCTTTTGATACCATAGGGCATTGAGTATGCCTACGAGGCTACGAGTTTCCTTCCTTCTCTTCATGACGTCGGACAACGGGCGGTTCTTTCGGCTACAAGATATGTCAAGGCTCACGCCTGGGTGTCTGGGTCTGGCTTGTACGTCGACCCACGCTGCATGCACCTGTCTGTACTATTACCTGCATTGTACTTTTATCATTGGCCCGGTGGGGTCAGTATACCCTAGGATCCAGGGTACAGACGACGATAGCATTACCTCATGGGAGGGAGAGCAGGTAATGGGCTTAGCTAGCTAATGCCGTAAAAGCGGACAGTTTACACATGATTGCGCACATGGTTCCTTCCCATTGCAGTGACGGCGATAGTGATGGCAACGTGAATTGATACTAAATTAGAGCTACTGCCGGTGAGAGGATGCACGACCCCCACCTCACCTTCTGCTCTAGATGACGGCACCCGGGGACTCACCTCCCAACAAACGCAAGGGGGGATGGGCGAACAGGCTGTGTTTGGCAGGCCTCTTACCGCTCTTCTGAAGCGTGCCTCGAAATGGGTGTGTGAGAGGCGCTTATGCATGTTGTGCTGTAGCTCGGGCCACTGGCGCAAGCACGCTGTGAGCAGTGCGAGCAGCTCAGACTCAGACTGCCGGCTTCACTGCATTGTTTCCGCATCTGCCGCAGGTGCTCGTTGTGTCACTCTATCGTGGTGATGGGCATGTCTCGGTTCGTGGCTGGCCCGCGGGTCGGCACTTCGCGCAGGTGGATGGATGGAGCCGATGAGGGCATGGCATGTCTGCGCACAGGCTCGACACGGTGGGAAGTTCCCTCGGGCCGGCTTCCTGTGCGCCGTCGCCCGCGCTGCCTGCCCTGTGAGCGTGCCTGGATGGACATGTCACGTCACGTAGAGATTGACGCTGGCTGCCCTCGTGAGAGTGTTTCGCATTGCGCAGCGCTCCGTGCATGTTGTGATCGCCGCTCGAGACTCGAGAGGTGCAGCGCGTTCAGCCTTATGAGTCAGGCGCTTGCGTTCACAAGTTGGACCTGTCTTGAAGCAAGCACTGGCTGGATGGAGAAGGCTCGTCGTCGCAGCACGCGAGACATGACTACGCAACCGGCGAGGCGAGTAAGATGTCGCTGTTAGGTCAGAGAGGGTGACGAGATACGGCACGCCTGGCGGGAGGCGCCTTGCTTCCCTTCTAAGTTCTCACCTGTGCCAGTCCCCGTCCGTCTCCAGGTTTGCCGCGCACCTGACCGACGCGGAGCCACGACGCTCTTCCCCAGCCCATGCCATGCCATGCCATCCCATCGCATCACATCATGGCATCTCCCGCCTCGTCTCGTCTCGTCTCATCGCCCAGACTACCCCGGACTCGACTCAACTCAGCCCAGCCCCCATCAACCCAACGCATCCCTCTCATCTCATCTCTCCTTTGTACTTCCCTGCTCCCATGTCACACGCCGCCCACCACAAACCTCATCCCTGGCGGGTGCCTGGCTGCGCCGACGCCTCTCCCAGAGCCGGTGATATCGCGGTGATGCGCTGGCACTGCTAGCTCGATGCGCGCGCGCAGATGACCTTCGTTCTTCTCCACGCTGGGCCGTGCGCCTCCTCAGCCTCACCTGTCCCCGCTCCGCCACCTGCCCGCCCCGGCGCATAGCTACCACTGCCCTCGTACCTCGGGACAGGCATTATGATCACGCTGCGGAGCGGTATCTCCATACGGTATGTAGACTCGCGGGGGCGAGTGGATAACACGGAGGATTACACACCGCACCACTCGCGCCATGCAGCCGGCCGGCCCCCGCGTGGACACGTCGTCACGAGCAACGGCCGGATTCGTTTTGTAACTTTTGTTTTGATAAACATACATGCAAAGGCTATGCTATGCTATTCTCGTCCGTCTGGGTACTTTTCCTTGAAGCGCGAGGTGCGCTGAAACACCACGGCACGATACTCGAGGCCCTTTGTCCTGGTTGCCGATCTATCGGCTGCAAGGGTGCTGTACAGCGAAGCAGAGGCACTCCGATTGTGGCGTGCAGCATGGGAGCGGGAGAGCTTCCCATTGAGCGGCGGGGAGACGACGTGCTTATTCGATACTTGGGCTGCGTGGTGGACTGCAGGCGGTGAGGTTGTTGAGTACGCGCGCAGGGTGGCGTTGGGGTATATGGTAGGGCTATACATACGAGTAGGGAGCGTTGACCGGATAGGGATCACTTGACTGATCATGTTCGTGAGATGCAAGCGCATCTGTAAGGCTGATGTGCTGGCTAGGGTACGACTGACTCCCGGGTTTCGAACAGTCAGGAGGTTGATCTACCCTCTGGGCGGTAAACAGACGGATACAGGCATTACATTACAACCTGTTCGTTTCGATAGTCAGGACTGTCTCCTAGCCTGGTGTTGGCTGGAGACGGCATGTCTGTCGACCCCAGCAGCCTCCGTGCTTGTTACACATTTGTTCATCATCTTTATTCTCCAGCTCTCGAGAGTCTAGCGCCCGCGGGGAGCACTGTCTTTGACGTTGACGCGTGCAACACCGGACAAGACCTTTATATTTCCACCATACAGCATCGATGAGATCTAACACCAGATTATGAAAACGGAAGCACGGGAATAAGAGTGTCGCCATGACGAACTTCATAGACATCACTGGGTCAACGGACCGGCGCGCTTCCAGTCAAAGCCAGACCCTGAGCCACCTCGACGAATTGACCCCATTGCAAGAGCTACCGCACAAGATCGCCAACTACTGCGTTGTTGAAGGTCCAAAAGCAGTGCAGTGCGTAGCTCTACCAGCTCCGCTCCTCCCCACCCCCCGCTGGCCATTACCCCGACATCTCGCCTTCCAGATTGCCGCACACAAGGTGAAAACACTACGCCGCGGGATGACGCCCTCCTTACGACCTGGTTCGGAAAACCACACCTAGTGAACCACACACGACACTCCATCCAACGTCTCGGTAGACCTCATCAAGATCATGTGGCTGCCACGTTTCTTGCGCGATGCCTTAGGCCTAACGCCCACACTCTAGATATGCTAGCGTACCAGCTGTTTCCAATCCCCACTAGAACGACTGGGGAAGTGCTTCCACGCCCGCCGGCTGTCTACTTATACGCAGTGATGACGGAGCGGAGAGCAGCGACGAGGTATCGAGCGGTACTCAATAGCCACGGCTTTCAATGTTGCGACCATCAGATCGTGCACGCCTTCGCGGATGCACACCGATTTCCTAATCAGGACTGTTTCTTCTCTGAACTGAAAGACGTGCGCACCAGTCCGGTCACTTCACTACCCGCCGCTAGACTCTCCGCACGCGGAGAAGATTCCACGGTTCGGTCGACATCTGACGTCGCTGGCTTGGGGCCCTGAGCAGTCCAACCCGCAGATGGTATTTAGTACGGTTTGTTAACGGTTCTGTATCCACGTGGCTTTCAGGGTGCCTAGGTGCGAACACCGAGGATTTTGTGGTAGGCTCGGTGGCTCGCTCGATCGTGAGATGCTTGCACCAGTGTGCGCGAGGGAGTTCTATCGTGAGCTAGCGGCAGGCGTATACCCCGCATTGTATAAAATAGGCGCGGCGGAGAATGTGTATCCTTGCACATTGGTGAGTCTTGAGTCTGTTGCGGGAGGGCAGTGCGGTACTTGACACGAGCAGATGTTCCTCGCTGAGCATGTGCCTACTTCGCCGCTGCATCAGGAGCGCATCGCGTTGCAGGTGGTACATGTGAAATGCAATCACCGAGCTTCCATGTGAATACTATGTGTAGGTACCATCAATACCGCCGTGCGGAATTCATCCGAGGATAACTCGCCAAAGCATGCGAGGCCGTTGACATTACCGCGGCTATCATCGCTCAGACAACGGACGGCCTCACTTCCATAGTCTCATGACTTGTGATCACGCGGATGTCATCTTTGCACCGGCCGATGTCAAGCGCGTTCCGAGCATTGCACCAGCCGCCTTCCCCGACGTAGCGCAAACGTTAACACATGGTGCCGGTAGCCCAAAACAGCGAGCAATATCCGCGACTCGACAACGGCGATTCAAGGTTCAGCTTATGTTGATATCAAGCCTGGATCTGGGATCTACCAGCACGATTCAGACAGGTGCTCAGATCTCGACAAGGGACGCATGCCGTCGTTGGGCTCCCTTTTGCACAAGGGATGTCCTTTCACATTTACATAGTACGATTCTGTGGTCAGGTGTCCCGTATGAAGCGCGCTACTTTCCCCGGACAGCCAGCCCCAGATCAGCGGCACGCACCCGTAGGGCTGAACCTCCCTGTCCTCGACACGAGGTTGCGCATCGACAACGACCCTTCCTTTACAACAGCTGTTTCACGGCCATACCCAATACGCCCGTCGCGCACCTCCATCACAGCCTCACGCCACCGCGCTGCACATTGGGAAAGTCTAATACATGTATTATGCTCGTCGGCCATGTTCCGCGGTCCCCCTCGACACTCGCCACCAGCGTGACCGATGATTCGCGCCTGCTCAGCGCCCGATATGCAGGTACGCCTTCGCGGGCGCTCGAACAGGAAATCCGGAGCAAAGCCGTCAAACGATAGTCTCGCGGAGCATAGCACGCGTAATGCATGCATTCATCGCGCGCGCACTTTTGCAACGCGGCGCACGAGGAGTGCACACGCCCTGCTCACACCACACACGTAATGCGTGCTGTAAATTTGCAAGTGAATTGGGCGGTGGATTCGCGTTGCGGAAGAGGGTTGCATGTGATGCTTGTGCGGTGGGTGGGGTGCGACCAGCAGAGCCTCACGCCTCGAACGGCCGGCCTTACAGTACCTTGACATGGTGGGTGACTCGCACGCAAGCAACGTGCAACGTGCAACGTGCAACGCAGCGCCCAACCTTCGTTTCTCGATCCTAGCTTCCGCCTTTCTCCACCGCGCAGTCTCCACCGTCCAGCCCTCCCTTTCACAAGCGCTCCCCGTCCTCACACCTGGTTCGCTCGCCCACCTCCCACTCATCTCGCTCGCGGCGCATTTTTTCCTGCAAGCATGCCTCTCGGCCGGCTACAGCTGCGCGTCCGCCCAAGCGCAGCGTCCAGACAAAGAAGTTTTCTAGAAGGCTTTTACCTGCCTCCCGGCCGTCTGGCGCGCTGGGGCCGAGCTTTTGGCGCGCTGATTCGTGGACGGGCTGCGCTGGGCGGGCTTGACGCGCGGATGCGAGGCGGGATTTGTGTTTTCACGTGCGAAGCGCTCCGGGAGGGCCGCGGGGCGTAACTAAGTGCCATGCATGGACGTTGCTTGGGCTATGTTCTGTTCTTCGCATGGTCCATACGGTACGGTCATTAATTTTCGATAGCGGTAGCAGCAAAGCCACGTTTTGCACGCGTGGTGCAGAGCTAGACGTTGTATTGTATTGTATTGTATCTAGAATAGGCCGGTCGTCGATGACGCCTTAGTATGGTATTCTGCGGTGTGCTTCACGCTGACAAGTACAACAACAGCGTAACGTCAGGATGCTCATCCATCCTCCCCTCTCCACTCATGCAAACCGCCGAACACAACCCGACCCCCTCATCCTCATCTACCCGCTCCATGCTCTCTGCAACAGTCTGACTCCTAACTACACAGTTTGCTGAATCCTCCTCCGATTCCCTCCGCTAGCACCCCGCTAGCATCGCGGACACTTGCACAAAGTCCACAGTACGTAGCAGCAGACCCACCACCCCGTAAGCACCGTCGAAACGCGCGAGCGAGCGAGTGGCGGTGAAAATGAAAAAGCCTTTCAGCCGCTCTGGAAGGGAGGCAGGGCAGGCCTGTGGCTAGGGACGGACGGACAGGCATGTGCAAATGCAAATGCAAATGCAAATGCCTGAGCAGACTCTCTGCGGACCGGGATACTACCACAGTATACTTACGCATCCCGTGACTCGTGACAGATAGATACTTTACACCTACCGTACCTGCGAGCTTCCATACAGTACACGTTCAATGTTCCCTGCACAGCTGAATGAGCGTGCTCTAGACCCCCCTCCCAGGTCCTAACGCGGCATCACATCACCATAGCCCATCGCCTGGCCATTGCCACAGCACCATACATACCTCCACCAACTCCACTCCACCTACACCCGTCTCGTCTCGACCAGATCTGAACCATGTCCTGTTCACGCAAAGCACCCTGACGCGTGCGCGGAAGCAAGCAGAGAATTCCCTTTCCTACGTTTCAGCAGTGGTGGTGTAGTGCTTAGGTTGGTTGGTTGGGCACCACCGCCTCGCATCTATGCAGGGACGCAGAGCCGCGGTTTCCGCATTAGAGGCGGAGTGCACTCGCTTTTGCAAGCGAAGCGAGGACGGGTGCTTGGAGGGGCGATGTATTGATACGGGGTGCGATTTGTATCTTATCTCTCTATGGCGTAATGATACGGGGGCGGGTGGGTGTTGAGGTTACATAGTACAGTTATGGGATGGGATGGGGCGTGGATTGGATCAATTTGCATTGCATGGTAGGGTATCCTATCGTTACTGTGTAGAGGAGGTGAGTGTGGGCATGTTGGTGGCGCGATGGATAGATAGCGAGAGGGACAAGGTCCCCGCGTTGATCGCTGCGAGATGCGGTCGTTCCACTGACTGGAGTTTCCAGAACGGGTAATGCGAGAGCGCGACTCTCGTGATCGGCCTGCGAGGTTGCTGGAGCAGCGCATGGAAAAGAGGGATCGTCTGCGCGCAGAATGGCGGTGGCGCGAGATGGACTTCTCCGCATGAGGTCGCGAACCTCCACGGCTGGCTGGATGGGGAAACGAGGCTGCGGCGGGGAACGAAGACTGGGCTGTCATTTGGGGGGTATAGAGTGCTGCGCTCTGTGAGCTGACTTGTGGAATTGTGAAATCGTATAGGCCGATTGGTGTCTGCCAAATAACTACATGTACACGACAATTGTAAAGCGACCACACTCACTGCTACACTCGTTACACCGACTCGCTGTCTCCACAGCTGAATTGACTTGCAGATGGACCTCGCAGGAATACTGTACATGCCAGCCACTTCAGTCTACCATAATGTGGCATTTATTCCTCATACTCTCAACTGCTGACAAAAGGCATCCCCCTTGATCCAGGGGCCTCGACTCGACTCATTCGCTACCATACCATACGCTCCATGCCGTGCATGCTTACAATCTCTCCCCTGCCACCTTGCTTGTATATTTCCATGCTGCAAACGCCCTCCACATACGACCACAGGACACTGAAAATTGGGCTTCCCGTCCGCTCAGCCTTACACAAGCAGTGTACCGGCGGATTAGTATTGCGGTCCGTGAGGACGCGAGAATCCCCGCTGTTGTATGTTTTTGCCGTTCTTGGACTTTCGCCTTCTTTTTTTGAAAGTACGCGTTGTGTTTGCATATACATACTACCTAGAAATACTGCTTTTCCAGCTTACGCCCTCGCTGCTGGCTTCACTGCGGTGAGGCATCGGATCGGGAACCCAGCGTGGGAGGAGCAGTTCAGTACCAGCAGCTGGATTTCTTACCATATCCTACTTTTAGCTATCTGCGATATAATTACGCTGCACAAATGATGTGTACAAAGCAGCTATTCCACACACGTACTCGTTCTCCTGTAGTCACGAGGTGGGCCTCAGACACGCTGCTATCAAGTTGCACAGACGCGGAATAATCGCACACGTACTGTCTCGTACCATGCACCGTCATCTGCCTCCTCACCAGCTCGAACCTTCCACCCACCATCGTAATATTGAAGCCGCGAAAGGAACTCCCCAAGTCTTCACCCCATCAGTACCGCCAAAGCACCAGACCGTGCCTTCCCTTCCCCCTTCTCCCCACGTCACCCGAACGCGTCCACAACTCAATGTATCTGCTCGCCATAACAGTCAAGTCGCTAGTCCAATCTTGTGAGTCCTCGCAGCTGGTCACGCGCACATAGCAATTTTCCAAACGAAGCCCCCTTACACATTACAACGTTTGCCATGCCATGCCATCGGCAGCGTCCCCCGGCAAGAACGGCATACCTCGCGGCAACGAGTAAGGAAACGGCTACGCAGCGTACATACGCACATCGGAATGTCTCCACTCTTCAACAGTGACACAAGCCATCCCGTGTACTGCGCTTGTCGTACAGACGGACGGATAGGCAAACCGTCCCGCGTCGCACAGTCAATTAGGCGCGAGGAACCAAATCTATACCATGTCAAGCGCACCGTGCCTCTGCCTCACCGATCCGGATAATTTCACTGCCAAACAAACAGGTGCAGCATCCCATGCCTTGACTTTTGCATTACAATTGCCGTCTATATGTGGTATAGGGCGTCGTACATCTCGCCTCCCCTAAGCGCTTATTGCGTGCCTACGTCCCTCGTCCTTCACCCACGTGGCGCCCTTCGTCCCTCCGCAACCGCGCGTCTAGTACTCGTCTTCGCCGCTCCCCGCGATGATCACATTGTTAACCTGCATACCAGTCAGCAAAACCCTTCCTGTGACGGTTGATCGCGGCGAAGCGAGGCGGAGATGGACGCAAGCAAGGAAGGTTGGAAATAAAGAATGAAGAGGATGGGTGGACACAATCGGAACGTGGTGCGACCACGACGTTCCCCAGCCGTGGGGCTCATGGGCATGATGGAAGAGAGGTCTTGCACGGTGCGACCGTGACTTGCATGTGGGCCCGCTTCCCCGTTCCCCGCATCGGAATGCGCACAGTGCAAGGGACGGTTGGCGGAGAGCAGGGAATAATGTGCTGTGGCGCTATTGTGACACGCTGTGGCACCGAGGAACGCCGTAAAGAAACAGGTACGACGTGAAATGAAATACGAAGGGAACGGTAACGTACCTTGAGGACCATCCTGCACAATTGCGTAGCGAGCAGCAGCTGTTGCCTCTTGGAGATCAAAGGATCGATCACGAAGTGCTCCTTCATGTCTGTTGTCGGCCCGAGTTAGCACGGTCCACTCTGAACTGCATACGTATGGTGCAAAACAAGGAATTGAATATGTTCCAAGTCCGAGCCGTCTGCAAATGCGTAGGACTGGAGAACGAAATTGTGGAGAGACAGCGTAGCAAGACCCCGTTATGGCGTACAAAGCGGAAAACGGAAGCCAGTAGACCACACCACGAGACCATGGATTGAGCCGTTGCAGGTACATGGTGGAACGTGAAATGGCCATACAGGCGCCGCACCTGTGTTGGCTCGGCAAACGAGTGTTGTGGAGGATCAAGCCACCGGTCACACCGGAAAGACTGATCCACGGGACGAGAAATACTTGACTTACCATTGCTACCGGTTTGCATGCAGTCAACACCTAACCTGGAGTTGTTCTCCTTGGCTTGTCGTGACTTGATGTTGGCGAGGGTTTCGATAGGACTGAGACCAGAATTCTCGGCCAATGCCATAGGCACGCAGTCGAGCGCGTCGGCGAAAGCGCGCATCGCGTATTGTTCTAGACCGGGGCTCTATAATAGCAGTCAGAGATGATCCCATTGTCCGGGTAACAGTGTTGGTACCTTGACTGCAGCATCCTCTACAGCGAGCGAGCAGGCCACCTCTGCCGCACCTCCACCATAAACGATGCGGTTATCTGTAACGAGATTCCGGACAACGCAGAGAGCGTCGTGCAAGGATCGTTTCGCTTCATCGATGATCTATCAATCGTTAGTCCGCTGATACGGGTTTGAAGTAACTCTCCGGCGGGAATTCCTTTGCGAGTATTCCCAACCGAGCATCAATAGACAGCCACCTACCATCTTGTTGCTACCACGCACGAAGACAGTCACTGCACGAGTGTTCGCACACTCCTCGATGACCAACATCTTGTCGCGGGTGGTTCCGAATGTTAATTCCCGGACAATACCTGCTGTGCCCAGCTTCTCCGCACTCAGGTCCTCAAACCTGGGTACTATTCGGCCATTGGTCGCAATGGCAATAAGCTCGATCTCTGGGCCTCCTACCCACCGGACAGCAGGCAATTTGTTGGTGAGAAGCAGATGGTTGGCCTCGTCGTCGAATCCCCATTGGCATATAACCACGTTGGCTCCCGTATCCTTGATGCGCTTAATCATCTCGGTGAACTTATCGGATTCGTAGGTCTGTAGCTTCTTGAACTCCTCGACCGAGGTGATGTCTAGCTTGTGCTTCGTCTTGGGCTTCGGGGGCTCGAAAGCGCATGTGAGAATGGCAAGCTTTGCGTCCTTGACCTCGTCCGGCATCTGGGGGTGGGAGAAGTCCTTGTCTATTATCACACCCTTGACAAGCAGTGTGTCCTCCAGCGCTCCTCCGACCTTGCCGTCGACCTTGATGAGCTCGAAATCGACATCTTTCCGGGATAGGTCCGCGACAGACAGTACCGCGTCAACAGCGATGCTGGCGAAGTGGTCGTGTGCTTTGGACACAATCTTGCTGCCTAAACTCGTCTTCGCGACCTTGAACAACTCTTCTGTGTTTTCCTTGGAGAACTTGATCTCGTCACTGATCTCATCGAGCTTCGCAACGGCGACCTCGCAGGCCTGGTCGTAGCCATCCGCTATCCGGATCGGGTGAATGCCCTTATCGATGAGGTCCGCTGCCTGCTCGAGGAGCGCGCCTGCGAGAACAACTACACCAGTTGTGCCGTCGCCAATCTCGTCATCTTGTGATTTTGATAGCTCGACGAGCAGCTTCGCGACGTGGTTCGATATTTCCATCTGCGAAAGAATGGTAGCGCCATCGTTGGTTACAGTAATGTCGCCGTCCGGTGAAATCAAGATCTTGTCCAATCCTCGTGGGCCCTATCCATATAAGCTCGTATCTCATTCGCGTAGCCCAGAATTCGTACCAAAGACGTCTTGACAATGTTGGCCACGGTCCGCGCAGCCAGAATGTGTGACTTGACAGCTTCGTTGCCGTGCTGCCTCTTCTTCTTGCCTTGGCTATGCTCCGTCAGCTTCTCCTGCTCTTTTCCAACTCCCGTAACCGGCCTAGCATTTTACGTACTCTCTGACGATAATAAACGGCCGTCCCGACTCATCTTTCATCACCTGGGCTGTTTGTGCGCATTAGTCGTCGTTCGCAGCGAGCGGGGTAGATATAGAGCATTCGGAAGAAGGCATACCATTCGACATGTCCAGTTCTACAAATTCAGGTTGTCAGCATGTTTATCTTATGTTTCTCATGTTGTTCCTGAGATAGTGGGGGAGCTGTGTTGCAGCCTGCGGCACTCACGCATCGCCATATTGACAGAAACCCGGACGAAAGCCCTTCTCCGCGTGTGTATGTAATGTTCAAGGATTCAAGTAAGAGGAGCAAAAGAGGGGCAGTGAACGGACGTCGTGGTGGGGTAACGCCGTGTGTTGACAGCATCTCTAACTTTTCGAAATTCTGGCAGGTGCCCCAGCCTTGGCGCGCTTGGCGAGGAAGCTCCGACCTTGACGCGCCGACGTGACCAGCGATCTCGAAATCACACATGCGCAGCCGTGACCCTCGCTTCTTTCGTATCCGCTCGTTCTACATCTCAATCGGGCTCACAAGGATTACTCTGAGCTTCTCGCAGCTACAGATTATTCCAATCCGACTTGCGCGCGCACTCGCGACAGCGACCTACCATGCCGCGTGAGCGCGTCCACATATGCGCCAGGCTGCCTTCGCTAACTTGCACATAGCTGCCTTGAGCGACGAAGAAATTAGCCAATCTTCCGAAGCCGAAGAGATCCCCGAAAAGAAACAGAGCAAGTCCAAATCGGCAGAACCCGTTCAAGACGAAGAGGACGAGGACGAGGAGGAAGAAGAGTACGCGCTGCCAGCTTGGATCAGATGAGGATTGCGCTGATGGGCGGATAGATACGTCGTAGAGGAGATTCGAGCCCACAAGACCGTAAAGGTTTGAAGCACTCCCGAGGAGTAATTCGTCTATGTATTGATTAGCGAGAACAGGGCTCAGTAGTCTACCATGTAAAATGGCAAGGATACGACGATCCCAAGGATATGACATGGGAGGGCGAAGACAACCTGTAGGCTACAGACTATGACTTATTCGGAAGATGGCATACTGACAGGTCTCAGCGAGGGCGTCCAAGCACTAGTAGACTACCACAAGTCGATTGGCGGCAGACCAGAAGGCGGGAAGAAGCGCAAAGGCAGAAAATCCGCCGCCGACACCGAGAGGAGCACACCCGTAGCAGCGAAGCGAATGAAGAAGGAGAAGGAGTGGGCCCCGCCGCCAGGCTCATGGGAGGACGAGGTAGACCACGTTGACACAGTGGAGCAGCGGTTAAACCCTAAAACCGGACAGCACGAGAAGTTCGGCTATCTGGTCTGGAATAACCGCATCAAGACTCAGCATCCCCTTCCGCTCATTTTCAAGAAGTGCCCACAGAGAGTAGGTATTGCACACTCATGGTGCCATATACAGTGAAGCTGATTGAGTATAGATGCTCGCGTACTTCGAAGAGCACTTGGTATTCAACAATGCGGATGAAGAGGAAGTGAATGGCAACGTGAACATGAGCGGCGTCGATGACGATATCTGAAACCGAAGAGCATCCTGCAAAAGCAACAACGCGAAATCTCAAACCACGGACGTGTGTTTATATTGAGCGGGACCGTGTCACTTTCTCGGCGTTGGTACGTGGCAAGCCGGCTTATTTCTCGGTCTCTGATGGTTTATGTCGGGAGGTGCTCTCTAGCATGGCGTCCACGGCTATATCGGTTCTACATTTGGAAAGCTACGACCAAGCGTCACGTCGCGTCTAGCTGCAACTATATCTTGGATCTGGAGGATCAATGTAACATCCCCACAAAGCGACTGAGCTTGTAAAACTTTTCCACCAGCAAGTCCACACAGTCTTGGATAATTCGCAATCTGATCACGCATAGTTTTACAGAAATCCTACATGATATATCATCCTTGACGCGCGCTCAGAAAGCTACAGCTCCTCGACTCTTCTGTGATGCGCGTCGCGAGTAATTATCACCTATAACTCTTCCGACAAGTCTTACATTCACTTCCCATCCCGCATGTCTCAAGCTCACGGATAGGCCAACAAACAGGGTGATAATGATGCCATTCAATCGCAGACTGTAAGCTCTATAGCTCTATATACATCTCATCATCCTCTCAATAAACATCCGGGTATCCAGCGTAACAATAGAACGCTCATTAGCCATACTTCAACAATAATCCTCCTTCATCTTCATCTCAATAAATAAATCGGAACCCTTTCCGTCAAGGCCGTCAAACAAGCCTTTCCCAAGCGCTATGCAAATCCAAAACGCCATGCCTTGCCCTTTTGTACATCCCGATGCCGTTAAAGTCATAATTTGCTGCGCGTAACCGGACGTTGCGCAGCCAGAAACCGTGTGCAAGGTTAAATTCGAAAATGGAATGGTGGAGGTTTATGCCTCTGTCATGTCGCTCACGCTGCTCCCCGAGTTGCCGACTGCCATCCGCGTTTGCAGGTAGTAGATCATATAGGCGATGAGTGCAATGAGGATGAAGAGGATGAGGATGATGAGGAAGATGACGACGTTGCGCTTCATTTTGGGGGTGGAGGGGCGAGCTTGCTGGAAGAGTTGCGGGAGTGGAGTTGTAGGTGGTCTAGTGTAGGCGAGGCTGTGGATATGCTAGATATCTATTAATTAATAAATTGGGAGTTTTGTGAGGAAAGGACATACCTTTTGCTTCTCAATGAGAATCAATCTTCAGTCCCAGAGTGTTGGGTTTCTAATAACTTTCTTCGACGTATACACGGTTATCTGGTCCAAGCTCAAGTTGTCGCAGCAACAGCTAATCGAACAACAAACACACGACGTAAAAAGCTGTGCGGCGCGAGATAGTTTCGTGAGCAATATGTAAAGTGGATTTCTTGGTATCTTGTGGAATGCGCGTGATGGGCGCACTTTTGTATAGATGTGGTGGGGTGCGTGCGCGGGGGTGGTTGGGCTCGTTGGTGGTTGGTGTGGCTGGGCGAGATTGGCTGGAGGCTGGCAGGGGGAAGGTGCGACGCACAACACGTTATGAGCAGGGAAGGCTGGATGATGTATGTATGTATCTCCCTTGATTTTCGAGAATTCCATAATCTTGGAATTCCATCATGGAAATTATTGAAGTTGGCTGTTGGCTGTCTGAGGTTGAGCGGGAAAGTGGTGGTACAAGCGCAATGAGGCTAGCCTGCGAGGTACCACCACCACCACCATCACCACCATTTGGGACAACACGGCCCTTGCTATCCACACACATTGTCGCATCTGGCTCGTATTAATATTGCTTTCGCTCTCGCAATCAATGCAGTTCTTTGCAAAGTACGTGCGCCATAGAACAACACTATCGATCTGTGCCAGTGACGGGACTCTGGAAATGGCACAAGTAAGACGTGATAATGCTTGAAGAGCTTCTGGTAAATACGCAACGAATTAATCAAAGTCATGCATAGGAGGATCTAAGGCAATATTGTAACAGTGCGTCATGATGGCGCGATAAGCATGTTCAACACTTCATGTAAAGCGTGAAAAAGGACTCTGGTCCGTTGAAGTAGGCAGTGACGCATCCCGAGAAGAACCATACTTGTGCGATACCAAGATGTTAGCTCTATGACTCTTACCTAAGGTCTCTAAACAGAGTCAGAGAGGTGCCTTGAATGGAAAGCCCTCAAATTTTGGCTTCAACGAACAGGTTGCAGAACGGCAAGATTTCATTGAAGATTGGAGGTCTCTATAGTATTCCGAGACTGAAAGTCCCCTGCATATAAGGACTACCCACTACTTCGCTCCATGTATGAGGGTCCTGCTAAGGTAATGGTATATGACCTACAAGTCGAATATCTCACAACACTTACCGTTCATTTAATGTTCATGGTTGTGAAACAACACAGAACTGTGTGTGCGCTGACGAAATCAGTATGTTACTGATAAGACGAGCTGCACTTCAGCTGCACGAGACAGCATATTCCTCGGTCTCTTGTCTTGTTTACCTGATACCTAAGTGATCACCAACAAACTCCCCCTCAAGCAAATGTCCAATCTACGTCACAGCCCGTTTGGACTTGACAAGCCGCAAGCTCTGCGCAGAAATAAGTACCCCCGTTAAGCTATGAGACTAGCTTCTCTATTCATACCTTCGCAGTGAGCCGCGGTACAAATCGAATTCCCCTACGATTTGATTCTGAACACCAACGACTGATATGGCTGCTCCCGCAGCAAACCCACCACCCTACAATCATCCACTTACCATAAGCATCACCGAAACCGGCTGGCACTTCTCCTTCCACACGCATCATCATCTTCACCGGTTTATCTTACCCCAGGCTGGTCCCCTCATAACAAGACTTAAAACATGCATGCACGTGCTACTCTCTATCATCATCCCTATTCTTCTCTTCCTGGAGGTCTGCCTTTATTTCGGCCTTACAGGCAGTGTGTGGTACGTTGCACGGGATATTTTCAACGGTGGGGTTGAACATTCGCCCTTCTGGTATTTGGCGAAGGCGTGGGGTTTCATGGTTAAAGAGGTGGTTGAGGGGTTCGTGGATGGGAGGTACGCTTGAGGGGTTGTGTGAACGGGGTTTCAACGGGTGGGTTTAGGCGGTGGGAAGAGGGGAGATGGTAGCATGTTAGATTCTGATAGTTTAGCAGGTTTTGTGGTGCTTTGTCCCTTAGCATGATGTTCTTTTCGACGATGACAATTGCACACGGCTACAGCTGAATGTGAGTAAAGTTCTGGTGTAAAGGACACCTAGCTCGACCGTACGAATGTTCGACGAAGGGCTGTGACACGGACATCAGATCACGCTACGCGCATGGGAAGCAGGGAGAATGATAACTTGGTTCGCCCTCCTCTCATCGTTCGATCAGCATTGATGTTCGTCTTGAACCTTCGTCAGGCTCTATACGAATGCTTCCACGCCTTTAAATGGTACTGGCAGCGGGTTTCGCGCAAAGCGCTGCCACATCCCGTAGCTTTAGGGTATTTCTTCCATCACGCGTCACTATCCCATACAAAACCCACCCCGCTACGCCTTCCCACTACTCCCGCAAATATCCATCCACCTCTCCGTCTCCACCTGTAACACCTTCATCCCCTCATCAATAAGCCTCACCAACAGCATCCCAGCGGCGTTCTTCCTCAAGAACTCATTCCACACCTCCAACAACAGCTTATTCACATTGAGCTTGATCGCGCCGTTCTCGATACACTGGCGCATGATCTCAGGCGGGAAGTCGTTCGTGCCGTGCAGCGCGATGAGCACGCGGTCGTCGATCTGCTTGTTGATGGCCGTCAGGCGGTCGAAGTGCAGCTGGCCGGGCGCGGGGCCAGACGGCCCGTAGTCGCCGTGGAGATTGCCGATTGAGGGGGCGAGGATGTCGATGCCGGCGGCGATGAAGTTGTCGACGTCTTCGGGGGAGGTGAAGAGGGCTGGTGGGGTCATGATTAGCGATGCGTCCGAGAAGTGCTGGTAGGAAGGCTTGATGATATATACGTACCTTCGAGGCCTTCTGTGTCTGCGATGCCGTCTTCACCGCCTTCTATCCGTCCGCTCTCTGCTTCTACGGCGATGCCCTTGGCGTGGCATTCTTTTGCGAGGGTTTTGGTCTTCGATAGATTCTCGGCTTCGTCGTAATGGGACATGTCCACCATGACGGAGTCTACGGGTAGAGTAGCGATGATCTCGCGGATGTGTTCTACATTTTGCGCGTGGTCGATGTGCAGAGATAGCGGGACAGTAGCTGATCTTACTGCGGCAGCGGCGGCGTGTGCGAGAGTGGGAAGCTGCTTAAGTGTTGACGGGAAGAGTTGGATGATGAGAGGTGATCGTTTTGCTTCGGCGGCACGGACCAGCGCTGTGAGTTGTTCAATGTTGTATCTATCATATGTAAGTAATTACCTTTTCGGAGGGGTAATGTTACATACGCAATTGCTGCCAGAACACCGTACTTTCCCGCCGCCGCAGCGTTCAGGATCTCCAACGTCCGGTTCTTGCTTTTCAGAGCCATCTTGTGTAGTGTGTGAAAGATTCTGCGCAGTCGTTCACACTTGCGATGGTGTACGAGAATACAATGGCACAGCAGACACGAGTGATTTTAGTATCGGAAAGCTATCGGAACTGCCATTCAATGGCAGTTCTATAATTCCGAAACGGGTTCTCGGCGGTCATTCTATTCGCCCCGATCTCTATTGGCGATCACGAGACGAACATGTTCTCACAGTTAGTGTTCGGATACACGCGAGAGCGTTTAAACTGTTCCGCTCTAGGAGGATCTGGAGGATGTGGGAGTGTGCACCGTCTCGAGGCATTGCCAGCAAGCGAGCGTTTGCGTCATTTACCAGTTCGGACCAAGCCGGGGCAGTTCCCCGCAAATTTGATCCAGTTTAATGGGAATAGCTGACTCAAGCTCTCGATGTAGTGGAGCATCGGCAGGACCAACTGAATCGTATACACAATGTTGGAGCATCGGGTTGCGGCTCGCAACGCGGCACGACCAAAAGCGTGACCCGACCCGACCTCGTCCCCAAGACATGGAAATGGAAGCCGCATAGTCTGCCGTGCTTTAGCGGTGGGCTTAGACTGTTACGGCTACTCGGCACGTACGAGCTTATTTGCACTGCGTATCTACAGCCGCGGAAGGAATCGATTGGAGTCATTTGTGCCGAGGATTGCGAGCCTTGACCTTTACTGCACTTTATCGAACGGGACCTTCAAGCGAAAGGTCATATCGGAACGTGGCCGAACCAGCATTCTTCACACTTTGGTGAGTCTAGAGGGTATTCATGAAGCATGGGTTGGCTTGCGGTCTTTGCGTTGACTGACCATTCCCAGCTACCTCTTTAGCTTCTTCGTCACGCGCATTCGGGACGCTAGAAGCTTGGACGTTCATTTCATTTTATTGTATTCTGTTCATGGTTCAGCTCTCCAATACCGCGCAAGGTCATCGAGCAGCGTTTTCGGAGGAAACTTGGTAGTCTCCAGTGTCTTCTCCAGAAGCTGCAGAACAGCACTTTGTTTGACTGGCGTTTGTACACAAAGTCCAGCTGCAATTGAGTCAGCGTGAAAGATCTTACAACATGGTGGATAGGGGAGTCGGCATTGCGCAAGTCCAGCCTAAGTGGACCTGGAGGATAGGTCCTGCCGTAACGTCGAAAGTTCACTCACCTGCGTATAGAGCTTGGTAGTCTACGAATGCGCCGGGCAAATTGTTGCCCTGGTGCATCAGTGCGATACCGCAGATCGTTTCAACGCTCTCGTCCAGCAACCGTTGCCGCCGACTAAACTCACTCATGCCTCCGAGCGACGGCTGGTTTATAAGTACGACTATACGAGCGAAGTGGAACATCTGAATGGCTGCAGCATACGAAGGCGGATGAATCCATATAGGCGTAAATAAGCCATTTTGGGGCACCGAGTGTGCATATATGGGTTGGAAAGATGATGGTAATATCCTGTACCAGTCGTCCAGAGCTTGAAGAAGTTTATCGCCTTGGTCGATCCGGATGTTCATCTCGTAATGCTTCTCGTTTGCTGCATAATCGACGCATCGCGCGCATATGTAGATGATCCGTGTGGCCAGTTCGTCGGGTGTGAGGTCGACCAACCTTTTTGTTGGCCTCCAGATGGTAAGAACGCGTCGATTCTCGCGGAAGGCGACCCATATGTCTTGTCGCAACCACATCCACCAGGCAGCCCTGCGGAGCCCGTCTTTGGTCTCGCCGTTGTTATCTTGTGATCTTTGAATCCAAAAGATACCTCGCAGATGACGCTCCCATCCTCCATCGCTGTATCTTCCAGATGCATCGAACATCTCATACGTCGAAATCAAAATCGCGGTCGCGATGATTTCTGTCGATTTTGTGTATGAAGGGTATAATAAGTTTTGAGACAGGTACTGTAGAGTTTCGTAATAAGACTGCGTTGCAACTTCAAAGAAGGGGTTGTGGTTGTTTAGGCCGTTCGACTCCTGTGATACTGGTGTCTGGACATTGAAAGTGTTTTGTGCCGTTTGATAATCGGAAAGCAGCGCCATGTGGCGAGCCGCAACCGCTAGCAGCGACTTCAGCAAGCCAACATTGTGTACAGCAAGTTTTGGTACAAGGTTGGAAAAGTTTCTTCGCGGATCGAACAGGTCTAGAATTGGTCCAAGTACGTTAACGTAATGGTGGAAGAGGCCGAGTTCATCATCGCTCAAAGCAATGATGTCTGGAGACCTCCATGGCTCGAACGTGGCATCAGCGGGACGCCTTTGTCCGGCTGGTTGGAGTTGAGGGTCGATTTCGTCTTCGGCCTCAGGAACCGGGCTTTGTCTTCTTGACAAACTGATCTCAGCGAACCCTAGATTGTGTTTCTGGATGTTGTTGATGGCGTCCTCGGCTAGGAGGTCATACCACTCGAAAGGTGCTGAATTTGGTGACGGAAGCGAAGTCGACAGGGCCAGGGGCGATAGATCAAAACGCAATTCAGGAGATTCCCCATACATGCTTGTCTCCGCATCGCCGATTGACTTGCGGGTAACAGGAGATTCCGCGATTACGGAGGCCCGGGGTTGGGCAGGAGAGGTGGTAGCCTCTTGGCCACTCGAACCAGTAGTGGCCACCGCATCTTCCGTGGATTGAGCATAGGTGCATTCCCTCCCGCTCTTGAGGCATTGTCCGCAGCGAGGCTTGGCCTCATCACACTTGACTCGCCTCTTGCGACATGTCAAACTGGTCAGCGTTAGCTTAAAACCATCTGTTGTTGTTCAGCGGAACCCTCAAGTCATATCAGACTTCAAGCAAGGCAAGTCAAGGCAGAGCAAGATTCCGACGGAATGGTGAACGACCGTTTTCAGGCCCACAAAGGTCTTGTCAGGCGATGCAGTGCCTAGTCGAAACATTTGGGTACAACACTGCTCATCCTGGGATAGCACAATGGACCGAGGTTTTCAACATAGCACTGCAGACCTAAAGCATGCTGCCGTGAGTGGCGGACATCCAGCCTGAGTGGACCTGAACAGTTCGCAAAGATGAGCTTGTTTGAGCTTACCAGCCTGTTGTGGTTCGAAGTCCACGCGCACGTGAGGGTCGAGGCTTCCGAGGCTTCTGGGCTGGCATCGCAGCGTCTCACATTGTCGGATGCCTTCGCGTCGAGGATGCGGGGTGCGCTCGGTTCGAGGGAAGAAAGATGGAGCAGCACTGCATAGAGTGTTGGTCTGCCAGCGCGTTCCGCCTGATCTGGTCCCGGCCCGATTAGCTCCTCTCCACACGCTAGAACTCCACTTGCGGCGAAAAGTCTGCCTGGGGTGGTTCCCGCAGTGGATCGGACAGCGCGCGCAGCTCCGTAGTAATAATTTATGTGCGTTGTTGCGGCTGAGAGCTGAATCGAGTTGCGATATTGCGGTGTTGGTGATGATGATGCCCTGACCCGGGGCAGGCCCTCACGTGACTACCGACTGCTTACGCATGTGCACGCTCATTCCAAGGGTCATCCCTACATGAAGGCCTTTGAAGCCAGCCACGCTTTGCAATCATTCACCAGAGTCACCAATGTCAAGACTACAGACTCCTCTGCGAGTAATTTGTGCAAGGTCGCTGTGTCTTTTTTTCGCGTTCGGGATCCGTCAACAAGTCCTCTGTTGTCAGTTGTCAGTTGTCTTCCAGCTTCCCCGCATTTCACTATCGACGGACGTCAAGGTACATCAACATCATGCAGATATAACACTTTGTTTGGAAATTCGAACATGGATCTGGTATTCGTTCTATCACAGTGATCCCAGCAAAATGCCCCTAAACTCCGCCCATGCATCGGACAGCGTAAACTTCATGCAATCAAACAAAACACTCTACCATGCACCGACAATACCGGCAATGGGGATATCGATGCCGGTGGTGTACGTTGCGCCCTCAGACAGCAGGTACACGTAAGCTCCACCGAGCTCCCTGGGGTCTGCCAACCTGGGCATACCGCCGTAGTACTGCATCTTCAGGTTCCAGTCCGCAGCCTTCTCCACGTAGTATGTCATTTGTGTCCTCACAAATCCGGGGGAGATGGAGTTGACGCGGATGCCGTGCTTGGCCCATTCCATGGCCAGTGTGTGCGCCATATTCCGTACGGCGGCCTTGGTGCCTCCATATGGTGCAGAAGGAGCGGCGCGGTTCGGTCGGTAGGATGTCATCGACGCGGTGAAGACGATAGAACCCTTGATGCCGAGCTCAATGAACTTGTTCGCAGCCGCCTTTGCGCAGAAGTATGCTCCGAAGACATTGAGGTTGAACAGCTGCTCGAGCTGTGGGCGGTCGAAGTTTAGCGCGGGCTGGTGCTTCGTCATGCCGGCGTTGGCAACCATGCCATCGATACGGCCCGATTGTGCGACGACCTGGTCCACAGCCTTGTTTACACTCTCTTCCGATGTGACGTCGCAGTTGACGTAGTGGACGCGCTTCGGATTTGCCTGCTGGAGGGCCTGGAATTCCTCACCAGGCTCGAACAGGTCGAATGAGTAGACCTCCTTCGCATCGTTGGCAAGGCATACGGTTGCAAGTCCGAGACCGATACCACGGTTTGCGCCAGTAATAACAATGACCTTGTTCTTCAGGTTGACCTTCCAGTCATGGTCGGGACCTGGCTCGGTCGAGAGGTACACCGGTGCAGGTACAGACTGGGCGACCTGGTTGGAAACGCTGTCTCCTGCTGAAGTAGGAGCAGCAGTTGTGGGGGCTTCAACGGCGGAGGGAGACATTGCGGCGAAGGTCTGTCGAAGTTTGTTCAAAGAAAAGGGTATCGATGGAACGGTGGGGAGACTTTGGAATGTACAAGACTGTGGTCTGGGCTCGAGCTTCTTTAATACATGGCAAGCTACCTGAGGGGCTGTGGTAAGGACTACTGCCGCGGAGCAGACCAGTTTCTACCGAACAATTCTGCATCGAGATATGACTTGCGGAACGACACATGCATCCACCAATGCGTCGAACCGAGGTCCTACCACGAGACGATTGCGTCTGGAGCTCTTCACGAGGACTTGAGTCTATACGCGAGAACCTGACGCTCGCTAAGTGGCATGCCTCGAGACGGGACACTCTCGCCTGATTGTCATTGGCGTTCCTCACTACGGGCCCCGGAATGCCACGCGTGGCTGGCTCCCGAATTTCACCCAATCAAGCCGGCAATCATGCGACGCTAACCCGCAAGACCAGGACCAGGTTGTAAGAGTTGGCGGTGGGAGGACTAGCCTTGTGCGGAGACCTCATGCGGTACAATCCGGGGCAGTCTTCCATCTCCGCCAGACTCTGCACCACTGACTACGATTGATCTATAAAGATTGATCAACACCCCTTGGGTGTGAAAGTCAACCGAACAGTCGGGCTCAGGCTTCTCTTTTTACCCTGTCCCATCTACCGCCGATTGGTACCTCGTGTCCTCTCACGAAATCGTGCAATGACTTCACCGCCTCACTCCGTCGAGCACTTCGACGTCGATACCAAAGGCATGGACGTCTCAAAGCACGAAAATGTTGAAATGTCGGATGGCATCTCATGGACCCCCGAAGAGGAGAAGAAACTCGTTCGCAGGATTGATACCCAGCTCATGCCGATAATGTGGCTTATGTATCTTCTTTCGTACATGGACAGGACAAAGTAGGATAGGCATAACCCCCTATTTCTGATCAATTTATTGACTGTTCTACAGTATCGGAAATGCGAAGGTCGCGGGTATGCAGACAGATCTGAACCTCACTTCCAACCAGTACAGCATCTGTCTTGTGGTGTTCTTTGGTGAGTGAAGCCGAAAATTTGCCTCGACTTGGCACTGACAACTGCAGTCACATATGTCGTCTTCGAAGTGCCCTCGAACATGTTGATTGTGAGGATAAGCCCGTCCATCTATCTTCCAATCATCATGACCATTTGGGGAGCCTTGACCTGCTGCATGGCCGCCATCAAGGACTACAAGCACTTGGTTGTCCTCCGGATCTTCGTCGGTGTTTTTGAAGCAGGTTTCGCACCCGCTATGCTGTTGCTCATGTCTTCCTGGTACAAGCGTGAGGAACAGTCCAAGCGCTTCGGTATATACATCTCTGCTGCCATCCTTTCTGGTGCTTTTGGTGGTCTCCTTGCTGGTGCCATCACGGGTGGTCTAGATGGAGCGGCCGGTTACGAGGGCTGGCGCTGGCTCTTCATCATCGAGGGAGCAGCAACCATGTTCGTTGCGATCGGCTCATACTTCATTCTCCTCGACTTCCCGGCGACCACTGCCAGCTTCTCTGATCGCGAGAGGGCAATTGCTGTTGCGCGACTGCAGCAGGGTGGCGTGACCGCCAGAGCCGAAGGTGCCGAGCGTATGAGCAAGGTCCAGTCTTTCATCCTCGCCATCAAGGACTGGCGCACTATCGGATTCATCCTCGGATACATGGTAAGCTAATCGCTCATGAAAACACAACGACTCCATGGCTAACAAACACAGGTCATCGTCGGCTCCTCCACACTATCCTACTTCTATCCTACCCTCGTCAACGGACTGGGCTACACTTCCACCGTCCAAGCGCAATACATGACCGTCCCCATCTACGCCGTAGCCTTCGTCTGCACCGCCATCACAGCAGTCTTCGCTGATCGCGTCCCCAACCACCGCGGTCTCATCATCGCCTGCTGGCTCTGCTTCTCCCTCATAACCTCCATCCTCGTCTGCGTCGTTTACAACTTCACCGCGCGATACGCGCTCCTCGTCCTCATGGCCGCCGGTCTCTGGGCTTCCAACGCCATCTCGCTCTCCTACGCTGGAGCCACCTTCGGAGACATGGAGCCCGAGGTGCGAGGCGTCGCGCTTGCGCTTGTCAACGCGCTCGGAAACCTTGCGCAGATCTACGGCGCGTATCTTTTCCCTGCTGATGATAAGCCGAAGTACCTGATGGGCTTTGGAGTCATCTCGGGCATGCTGGGCTTCGGTGTTGTCGTTTATGTTATCATGCACATCAAGACTAGGAGGAAGGATGGCATCACCAACTTCTTCAAAGACTAGAGGGTGGTTGTGATGAGGGCGCGATACCCAGTGCATTTGCGAGCGTTCGTGAAGTGACGCATTCTTTGTATATATGGCAGCATACTTGAATACTCTATGAGTTCATGATCAGCGACTCTCTTCTGAAGCAGTGGGAATGTGATTTGCGCTTCAGATACATGCGAGGCATCTATAAGATTCTCTATGGATCACAACCCCCAAGGCCAACCTATTGAACGTGCTGTCGAATTGAAACACGTATACCTCCAATTGGAGAACACATCGTCTTTCCGTCACTTGTAGATATTGACAGCATGCCAGCACTCAAACATTCACACAGTTCTCAAGCTATATGTAATCCTGTAGAAATACTCCTCCAACCTTACAATCAGTCTACTTCTTGGAGATACTTTATACAACACAAATCCCAATCCAGACACCCCATACCATGTGCATACCAAGTAAACGAAAAAAATACCCACGCCCAAACTACCTCCCCATCGGTCCAGGGCCACCGAACGGAGGACCACCAAAACCGGGTAACATGCCTCCCTACGGCGGTGCACCCGCCGGTAAGTCCCAACATCCTTTGCTCCTCTATCTAGCTGGAGTTAGAAACACTAACGGATCACAGGGCCGCAGTGGGGAAATGCAGGACCACCAGTACAACCAGGACCACCAGGAGTCTCTCGAGGGCGTGTCAAACGGTTCGTGCATAATCCTGACGGCACGCTTCAAGAAAGACCGAACGCTTGTCTAGTAACGCGGGAGACTATAGCTAATTATAATGCGCAACTCGCGAGGAACCCTGGGCAGCAGCCTTTTCCGCAAGGAGGGCCAGATCCGTTTTGGTCCCCTAAGGTTTGATTTATGTGGGCGCCCAGCAAGAGCCGGTATAATTTTGTTTTAAAGCAGGAGGAGGAGTGACTGGTGAGGAAGCTTGGCTCCATGAGACACTGTGTATTGCAATGCTTGACCAGTTCTATGAAGGGCGATGGGTTGGTGCTGAAGAAGCGGTATTGTATTGTACTGACTTGGCTTCTATTTATATTAAGCTCAGCTACGCGGGGTCTGCTTTGGTTGTAGATAGAACAACATTGCTTGGGTTGTCCCGTGATTTTGGTTTTGCGTGCTTGCACTGCGAGTACAATAGTACACTGTTGAGCTCTCAGCGTGGGATACTCATGAAATCAAAAATCCTGAAAGTCGACGAGATGACCAAGACCATGAAGATGCAGATTATTTCCTCTGGCAGACAAATTGACGGCTTGGGCGAGTCTTTGAATGCAATTCGTGAAAGTCGAGGGGCTATCATAGACATGTCGGATAGCTTGGATATCGTAAGCCTCGAGAATCACGAAGACAAGGTCATGTTGTGGGTGTGGTGTGGTGAATAATGACGCAATAGGCACATCCGATGCGATCAGGCAAATTCTGTGTTCGCAAGGTGCACACATCAGTGAAAGATGAGGACATTTGGTGGTGAACCTGCCTAATCGGGTAAATTCACGTAGGTGTTGATCGCAGGTGAATTCAACCTGTGAAAGTGAACCACTTCGGGCGGTTTGGAGAGTGGTGTGAGCACAGACCACACCGCAAACGGCAGTCCCACCTTCGCGTCCCACTAAAATTTCCATTTGCTTGCATCCCGCGTAACAACAACACCCGCAACGGCCACGATGCCTAAAAGAAAGCGTACAGAGCCCACTGGCCCCGATCCTCCCGAACACATAGCCCACCGCATCCTCGCTCGCCGCAAAAAGCAATGCACGCAGCGCATAGCCGCGGCGCAAAAGCCGCTAGTAGCTGCCCTCCGAGTCGCCGCCGGCCTCGAGCGCCAGAAACACAGTCGCAGGAAGAAGACGGCGCAAGCGAATAAGGATGACAAAGCTTCAGCACGTTTGGAAGCGGAGTATGCACACTTGAAGGGCTTAGATTTGGAGAAGGTTGCGGAGCAGCATCTGCGCAAAACGATTGGGAAAGTTAAGAGCCTAAGGGAAAGCGAGTACATGCCGGAGAGTGTAGGGGAGGTGGAGAAGGGGAGCAATGATCCGGCGTTGCTCAATGTGAAGGGCAGGTTGTTTAAGGTGGATGCGGTGCGGAGGGTGGTGGATGAGACCATTGATGAGTTGAAGGAGATTGTTGGAGTCGGCGCGAATGGTGCGAAGGCTGAAGGAAAGAAAGAGGAAGACAAGGCCGCGAAGAGTAAGAAGGCGAAGATACAGGAAGAGGAAGAGGAAGAGGACGAGGACGAGGACGAGGACGAAGATGCGTGGGCACAGAGCGCGTTGGCACAGAACGAAGAAGACGGGCGCCTTCTTGCAGCTTTTGATGCACTGATCGCAGCACCATCTTCTGCCGAAGACAGCAGTGAGGATTCACTATCGGATGGACACAGGCCACCGAGCGAAGAAGACATGGCTAGTGAGGACGAGGACGAGGATGAGGACGCGTTGGCACAGAGCGCACAGGCACAATTTGAAGAAGACAGGCGCCTTCTCGCAGATTTTGATGCACTTATCGCAGCATCATCTTCTGCGGAAGACGACAACGAAGGGACGGAAAGTGGATTGGTCTCAGACGTCACAGAAAACCAGGATTCAGACTCTGCATCTGACTCCGACGAGCCTTCGATACCCCTTCCTAAAGCCAAACGAAAAGCAGCCGACCCGAAGATCTCAGCTGACTCCAAGTTCCTCCCCACCCTCAGTCATCCCACGTACATATCCGGCTCTGAATCCGAAGCTTCCGACATCGAAGTCGCCCCACGCAAGAACCGCCGCGGCCAGAAAGCGCGACAAAAGATCTGGGAGCAGAAGTACAAAGACAAGGCGAAACATGTAATCAAGCAGGAGCGGGATCAAGGCTGGGATGCGAAGCGCGGTGCTGTGGGTGAACGAGGTGGAAGAAATGGACGGGGTGCACCGGTGCGCGGCAGGGGCCCTGAGGTGAGCGGAGCAAATGAGCAGCCACTGGGTGTCAAGAAGCCGAAGAGAGATGATGCGGGGTCATTGCATCCGAGTTGGCAGGCTGCGAAGGCTGCGAAGGAGAAGAAGATGGACATGAAGCCTATGGGTAAGAAGGTCGTGTTCGACTGAGCGTAAGAGCCCTGTGGATACCTGCCTCTGTCGAGAGCTTGACGAAATCGAAAGTGTACCCGCGAACGCCGGAAAGCGTATCTTCTTGATCTGCCATCCATGCAATGTCGTTCTTCTATGTTTACCTGCATGCTACGCCATTTATCCTTGCCTGTAGACTTGTGGCCTGTTGGTGCGCTTAACCTTCCTTCGTGGATGGGGATAATGCGGTGAGAGGGCTGATATGCGAGGCAATAAATGTTCCTTAATTAAGGGGATACTGCACAGAACTTCATCAATACCACCTGGGGATGAGGCGGTGAGAGAGCACTTGTTCCGTTCCTTCTGTGGAAATGACGCGTCTCCTTTCGAAGTGACATAGCTTGCTATCTAACGTCTTCTGAGATTGTCGTAGTAGATTGACATGTGCTTTCGTATCTATTCCACAGTCATGACGGTGTCGATTTGCCGAGTCCCTTAATGGTTGTTAGCTCAAACGCCTTCGTATCCTCTGCAGCCTACTTCTGGTAGTTTTTAGGTACGGGTGTGTTTCTTCATCTCAAATTGAGCTATAGTTCATTTCCCAAAAGTAAAAAAGCCAAAAGATTGTGTTAATACTTTTATAGTTTTCTGTCTTTTCGCCTACGGTGCAGTGTCACATCGTTTCTCGTCGCGTCTGGGCGTGGATTTAACTTCTGTGGTACTTGTACGAGGGCTCTGGTGGAGGGAACTGGGGTTGGCGATTGGAAAGATATGTGACTATGACGAAATACTTTCGAATAACAATTGTGAGCGCTTGTAGTAAGATAGGAGGGAATTGGTAGTGGATATAGCTAGTTGATGGAAGGCGAGTGCGGAGGGCCTGCTGACACTAATAAAAGTTGAAAGCCCGAGTCTGATCGATTTATGAGGGAAAAGCCGTGGATTGCTCTCTCCGTCGCAGACATGAATGTGGTTCAAGTTTTGCTACCGGTAGGCGAAGACTTCTAACAGTACATGTCACGTTTTGCTTAAGCTGAACGTAGGTAATGAGCTGGTTTGGAGCTTCGGAAAGCTTACGGAGAAGCTCCACTGATGGTATGGTCTTCCCGTTCCGCTGGAAACCTGTCGGTCAAAATGCTGAGGATAGGCGTTCAATATTAACACAAAGCGGGAGTCGTATGCCTTCTAGAGAGATTGGGAGGGTCAACGTACGTACTTAGTCCAGGGATGGACATCGCAAGATATCTATAGGGAGGTATCGTGATCATTGGGCGTGAAGTGTCTCAGCTACTTGTCGGAAAACGATTTATATAAAGAAGGACTAATTACATTAGGAGAGATTTGAGACACGAAAAGCACTATAACCACCTTTATCGTTATTACAACCACACTCCGCGAAGAGCTTCCCAGCGCCCCATTAACCCTGTGGTTTCCAAAAATTATAAGAAGTGGTCATTTCGAACTTATTTCCTCGTTACGACCACTACGGCGCTTTGAAATGCAGACAAATCTCGAAAGAGCCAGAACGGCGGGTCTTGTCGTATTGCTATGAGTAGCGAAGCGCATAGGACACACTTAGTGCAGGCATACCTTCGCCTGTTCTTCACACCACTTCCAAAACCGCTCTGCTGCACCCTTTTCAATTGCCTCATAGATATCCGCTCTCGGACTCTTCGCCTTCCTTCCCCACGGCCAGATGAACTCCCCATTCGCAACCTCTTCACTCAAGCCCGCATATGCCATGGTGTAAGCTCCATAATACGTGTCATACAAGAACAAAAATTTCAATATCCGTCGCATCACCCCCGGCACATACCGATACGCCTCCGTATTCAGATTACCCGGATTCTGTACCACAGAGTAGATACCATACGGCCCCCACGCCTTCGCAGCTTCGTGGCTGAGAAACCAATTACCGACTTTGCTGGTGGCGTAATCGGGACTTGAATTCGTTGTCTTGCCTGCTTCGATGGCTTTGAAATCGATGCCACCGGGTGGAGAGAAGGTGTCTATCATCAGCGAGCCGGTCCAGACAACGCGCACGCTTCCCTTAGGCGCGGACGTCGCCGCTTTCCGCAGCAGCGGGAGGAGCAGCTGCGTGAATAAAAACGGCGCGACGCAGTTCGTTCCGATATGGCCTTCGAGGCCTTGTGCTGTCGTCGTTCCAAGTGGTGCGCCGCCGATTCCAGCATTGTTCCATAGAACGTCTAGTTTCTCTTCCTGGGCGGCGAATTCGATTGCGGCGTGCTTCACGCTCGGTAGGTCTGCCATGTCTACGTGCAGATATTTAAGGGTCCCTGGTGTCGCGACGTCTGGGTAGGCTTCCTGGATCTTGTGGATGGCTTGGAGTGTGCGCTCCTCAGAACGGCTCGCCATGTATATTGTTGCGCCTGTTGGGTAGAGCATCTTCGCCAGTTCGTATCCGAGACCTTGGTTTGCGCCTGTGATGAGGAAAACTTTGCCTTTCTGTTCAGTGATGTTCTTCTCTGTGAAGGTTGGGGCGGGCGGATAGTGTTGGGTCCACACCGCTTTCATGAATTCGAGGGACGGCATTTTGGTCGTTGATATTATTCTGTAGTTTGCGTATGAAGGGGGAAGTTTGTGCAACAGATAATCTTGGTATTTAAGCTGAATAGAGAGCTGTATCCCGCCGTGCTGATGGTTCGCCTAGCCGTGAACTAAGATTAGTTGAGTAAGCGGCATCATCAGCGCTATCGCTCGAAATGTTAGATGCATAATCTTGGACATGTCTTGGCACTTATGGTTTTGACTTTTCCCCTCACCTTTCTAGACATTCCCAGGAGTTTTGATCGTTTTTGGGTGATGCTGAGGTACATGTGTATAACAAACCGCCGGAAAGTGCCAAGACATACCCAAAATTATGCATCTAATAGATGTCTCTTAGTAGTATTAAGTTAATACGTGCGCAAGGGTCCATATCTTTTATGCGGGGACGGACGAATCGTTTCACGTGTCAAATTTAACGGGGTTTGGGTCTTCGCCCACTACTTTTGTAGCCTCTACATTACACGCCTTCCCAAACATCTCACTACCTTTAGGTTGTGGGGACATACTACGCATCTGCCTTACTAATGATCTCCTGCTCGACCTTTCCATCGTTTCCAAGTACCGTCCGCACCTTGACCTTCTTCTTCTCTGTGCTTGCCTTACGCGGGTTCTTTGCTTCGAATATATCGTCCATTTCTTCCAGGGTCAGGCCCTTGGTCTCAACGAAGAAGAAATACATGAACACAAATTCGAAGATGTCCCAGAATACGAAGAACACGTAGAACCAGTATCCGATCTGTGAAGCGTCAGAAATCATTCTTTATTCATAAAGCAGGGTGTCTTACATTCGAGAGGGCAATTGGCGCCGCGAAGGTATTGATGAAGCCTGCTGCTCCACCGACAATCTTGTACGTCCCCATGCCCTTGGCGCGCATGTCGTTCGCCATGACTTCAGCAGGGTAGATGGGCTGCATCGCCGTGAACCCGAATGCGAAGATGGCGCCAAAGACAAAGATGAAGCCGATCGAGGCCTTGGAGCTGGTTTCGGATCCTGTGTTGACGTATCCTGCTGCAGTGCCTGCAGTGATGGAAAGCGCGATAATCAAGCCTGCTGTGGAACACAACAGCATCTTACGGCGACCAAAAACATCATGCAAGCGCGCTCCTGCTGTTGCGAAGATGTACCCTTCGACAGCGTACATGATGTTGAGAAGGAGCTTAGTGTCAGTGGACTTGATGCCGACGTTGGCTGCAAGTTGAGGAAGATAATAAGAGACAACACTGCCCTTCGTTAACAAAACACGTACCAACGGACAGCAAGGGCTCGACTCACTTGTTGCCAGAGAATTGACCAAACCACGCAAATGTCATGTTTAGCATCGTCCTGTATCGTCTCGCCCTAGTTTTGAAGAGCACTCGCAGATCGAAGAAGTTGCGCCAGTTTGATACCGGATCTTTGCGGAGAGATTCTTGCATCTCATACATCTCAAGCGCAATTAAGGGGTGGTTGGCGTCGCCGTTGGCGTGGTGCTTGACCAGAAATTTGCGTGCCTCTTCGTGTCGGTCTCTAGCGACCAACCAACGAGGACTTTCCGGGAAGAAGAGAATCACGCAGCAGACTAGGCCTGGGCACACCATCTGCAGCCAGAGTGGGAGGCGCCAGTCCATGTTCGTATCGGAGAGATGTTTGTGTGCCCCGTATACAGACGATGTTGCCAGGATGGAACCCTAGTGGACCAGTCAGTCTGACCATGCCAACGAAAATTATCGAGCAAGTGTACTATATCACTTACCATGTAGTAAAAAGTGTTGTACATGCCAGCTAATGTACCCCGATACTGTGGCGGCGCCACCTCTACCAGGTATAGTGGACTAGCCGAGCACGCCAATTGTGCGAAGAAGCTTAGCAAGAACCTACCACCGATGAAAGTAGGGAGAGTCTTCGCAGTCGAGGTAATGACCGTTCCCACAATGACACCCGCAGTTCCAATAAAGATTAGCCAGCGACGACCGAGCCAGTCCGCTACCCAGACGAAAAGAGCAGCGCACATCTGTCCAACCTGGAAGATGGCGAAGATGATACCGGTGGAAGCTGTGCCTGTGGTTGGGAGGTCGTAGTACTTGGTGTAATTGGGCAGAGCGTTTATCGAGCCCATGAGTGATCCATCAAAGCCTGACTTGTCAGTTGGAGGCTCTTGTTGGGACTCGGAATGAACAACTTACCGCTCATGGTCGAGTTCAGAAAGCAAATAGTAGCCAACGCGTACAACTGCAAATGGCCCTTTCCCCATGGATTCGGCTTGTGATTCGCCATAATGGTCGCAAACGAAGCGTTCACAGCCTCCACCTCGGTCTCTTCCACGATCTTCCTGCCATCCTCGGTCAACGTCTTCTCGCCCACGTACTCTGCAGTATTCGGTCCTTTGTCTGCCATACTCATCGCGTAGTTGTTCGTAAAGTGGACTTGCAAGAAGCTGCGGGGTTATATTACTCGCAGTCATTCGTTATCTCCCGGTAACCCGGCTGCTCGTTACCACCACTTTTGATAGCCAATCGTTAGCCATGTCACGTCGCATCCCGTCGTTGCACGGGTGTTCCTTCGCTTACACCACAGCACGAACATCAGGAAAGCCGGTGGTTCATCGCCCGAGCAAGTCATGTTAGCGGGCGGTATCAATCAGGGTCGCGATGATCGTTGCCTTGTTGAGACAGGCGTTCGAGTCCCCGCACCAGGCGTCCACCAAGCCGGTGCAAGCCTCGGAGCATAACCGAACGACGACCCCTTGGCAATGTCCCTTGGCGATGATTCAGCGCGGGATACCCTTTTCGCTCGCGGCACAAACCTTACTTCAATGTTAGAGTCTGAGTACTGTGAAGTCTGTGTGGGCAAGATGGCTATGTCGCGCTTTGAATTGAAGTCCGGCTGGACGTTCAAGAAGGGAACTCGCAACTCAGAGGCAGAGTATCTCCCCGCAAATGACCTCCCAACCGAAATACATTTAGATCTGCTCAAGAACAAGAAGATTGCCGACCCATTCAAGGACCTCAACGAATTATCTGTCCGCTGGATTGGCGATGAAGCATGGACGTACCAGACAACCTTCACCACTCCTCCAGACTACGGGAAGCCCGGCATTACCACCGCTCTCAAGTTTGGGGGTTTGGACACCTTCGCCCATGTCTTTCTCAATGGGGAAACACTTTTCGACTCAGAGAACATGTTCATAGAACACGTTGTCGACGTGACAGACAAGCTGGCAACAGACAACGGAGGCGAGCAGGTGCTCGAAATCATGTTCGAATCGGCGAGGCAGAAGGGCCTTGAGCTTGTGAAGGAGCATAAAGAGCATAGGTTTATCGTGCACCAGACGGAGATTTCGAGGGGCCCGGTCAGGAAAGCACAGTATGACTGGGGCTGGGATTGGGGTCCTATACTCATGACCGCTGGGCCCTGGAAGCCAATTGTACTCGAAACCTTTGAATCGAAGATCGTCGACGTATGGGTTGAGTACGACGTTGATGATGATCTGAAGCAGGCCGAAGGCAAAGTCTTCGTCGAGTACGAAGGGCTGGGAAAGCTTGAGGCGGACATCTCAAAAGACGGCCAGTCATTGGAGAAGCTTGATGAGTTCAAGTCCACGAACAAGAGCAATGTCATGAGCGCTGACTTCGAGCTTCCGGATGCATCTCTATGGTGGCCTCGTGGATATGGTTCACAACCACTTTACACTATTTCTGTCTCACTGCGTTCAGTGCCAACATCTACAAAGCCGGAAACTGTCATCGATACAGTAGACAAAACCATAGGCTTCCGTAAAGTAGAGCTCATCCAGGAAGATGACAGCCATGGCACGTCATTCTATTTCCGTGTCAATAACGTGGACATCTTCTGTGGAGGCAGCTGCTGGATTCCACCCGACTCATTCCTCACTCGCACTAAACCGTCATCGTATCGCGCCTGGATACGGCAAGCGGCTGAGGGCAACCAAACTATGGTGCGGGTATGGGGAGGCGGTATCTACGAGGATGACTCCCTTTTCGAGGCAGCAGATGAGTTCGGTGTAGTCATATGGCAGGACTTTGCTTTCGCCTGCGCAAACTACCCTGCCAACCGTCCTTACCTAGCTTCGGTGGAGACTGAAGCACGACAGAACGTCCGGAGACTACGTAACCACCCTAGCCTAATAGTATGGGCGGGCAACAACGAAGACTACCAGATCGTAGAACGCTATGGATTGGAGTACAACTACGCCACTGACAAAGACCCAGAATCCTGGCTGAAGACTAACTTCCCTGCTCGTTACATTTATGAGTATCTGCTACCCAAAGTCATCCGCGAGGAGACGAAAGGCGTACCGTATCACCCATCATCACCCTTCGGCAACGGCATTTCTACTACGCTGAAAGTCGATCCCACCGTTGGCGATATCCACCAGTGGAATGTCTGGCACGGTACTATGGAACCTTACCAGCGCCTTCCACGAATGGCTGGTCGATTCGTCTCAGAATTTGGCATGGAAGCCTACCCCCACGTCACCACGCTCGCCAAGTCCATCACTAACCCCGATGACCGCTACCCAGGCTCCATGGCCATGGACTTCCGCAACAAAGCCATCGGCCACGAGCGTCGTCTCGTCTCCTATGTCGCCGAGAATTTCCGCATTCGGTATGATCTCGAGGGCTTCACGCACCTAACGCAAGTCATGCAAGCGGATGCATTGACGTGGGCGTACAAATCCTGGCGACGAGACTGGAAGCAGTCCGGCAACCGAAAAGTTGGTGGCGTATTGGTGTGGCAGCTGAACGACTGCTGGCCCACTATGAGCTGGGCGGTGGTGGACTACTACGGTGTACCCAAACCCGCTTACTATGCTATCAAGCGCACTTTGGAGCCGCTCGTCGTCGGCGTACAGAGAAAGGTGAACGATTGGACAGTACGACTTGCCGATGAGCTTTGGCAGCGCGATACTAGCCACATCGATATGCGCAAGGTCTGGGAAGACGTACAGTTCGACGTGTGGGTCGCGAGCAACATGCGCGAAAGCATCAACGGGAACATCACTATCAAGTTTATCTCCGTCAGAACTGGAACAGAGGTTGTTGACCCGCTGGAGCGAGCAGTCCGCATTGAACCCAACGGAACGACGGAAGTCTTCGAGAGCGAGAAGGTCGACGTGCCCAACGCTCAGGATCCAGACACGCCATTCGACACATCCAAGGCCGATCCTTTCGTTATCTACACCACGCTCACCATCCACGATAAGCAGGTAGCAAGCGATATCTCATGGCCTGAGCCGATCAAGTATCTTGATTTCCCAGACCGCGGAGTACAGGTCGAATACTCAGAAGACAAGAGGAAGATATTCGTGTCGGCTAAGAAGCCGGTTAAGGGTTTTGTGTTTGCTGAAGATGAGGGGCTGAAGCTTTCTGATAATGGGTTTGATCTGGTGCCAGGAGAGCGGACAGAAGTGCACGTGCAAGGGAATACTGCGGGCAACTTGACGTGGAGATATGTAGGCGGTCTTTGAGCCTTCTCACATGAATCGCTGGTAGATATAATGGTTGTTCACGCAGATATGCTGATTGTTGTTCTGGATGGTAGCAACTCAATTCTCGTTACGTACATAGCCACTTGAGTTCGTGCCTTCACTTTAACCGTGATATCAACTCACGCAATTTCTCGATTGATCTACTAAAGAAGTCAGTTGATCCTAGAGTCCATAAAATATCGATGCTGGAAGCTATTTTCGACTATTGCAGAATGTGTCTTGGCCAATGTATCCCTTGATATCTACGTCATTCTATTGAGAAGACGAACGGCAAATACGACTTTGATCATGTGTGTCAAAGACAAACATTTTCTTGCAAGCTCTACTCATATATAACAGCAAGGTACATGCTATCGCTCCCCGACTCCTTCATTCACAAAGCACTCTGTAGGCGAAGCACCCAACTAAGCAAAGTCACTCGAACCCAGCATACACTCAAGCAGCATGTCTACGCAAAACTTAAGATCCACTACCACATCGACTGCACACTACAATGGCATGCTGTTCCACCGCACTTTACAAGACCTCATTGACCATGCCATCGGAATCGCAGCTGATATTACGGTCGTCCTACGGTGTTCCCTTAACGCACTTTTCGCGTGTGCAATCCTCTTCGGCGTCTGGAGGTCCTTGAAATCTAGACTAAACCACTCTTGGGCGTATTACATGGCATTTGCGGTAGGCGTAATATTAGGAGAGTTGATTGGCGGTTTTCGTGCCGGATGGAAGGCTGTTCATAGACGGATGAACGTATAGAGCTGCGGCGGTACGGTTGTGGTGCCTGTATTGAAGTGAAGGGAATTTGATGACTGGAGACCTGAAGAGGGAATAGGAGAGCTGGATTTGACGCGAGATCAGTTGACACCGGAAGTGACCAACTTACATGGCAATGCGAGGTATACGGGTTTGATGGTCAGCGCTCGGTTTCATAACGACATGACTGTACCACAGAGAATCGAGATTCCATAAAAACCTCCCTATACCATGGCTAGTGAGTTACTTTGTATGAACTAGTTTTGACATTATACTGGAGATTTATCAGCTTTGACTATGAAATGAAATACGAAGTGTATCTTGAAAGCCTATTAATGTACTAGTGAAGATGAGGCAACAGCTACCATGACTGATTGCAAGATCGCGTCGTTCGTACAGACCTGGGTATATGCTCAGTTTTTGGCAGCATGAAAATGGGACGGAGAAGTTCACATTATGCATTGCGCCACAACGCCTTGCAAGAATCTCTGTTTCAGCAACGATGGCAATGATGGCAATGATAAGACAGCTCTCATGTATCAGAGCCACACCGAAACCACCACGCGCGTCTAGAACACAAACAATTCCACAGGTGTCTAAGACACAAACAAAACCACACATGTGTAAGACACAGTGTCTATCATGAACCTGCCAAAATTTCAACCCGAAGGCTTTAAATATGCTCTGGCCTGTCTTCAGCTACTTCAATCTCCAAAAACTCAAAACAATCTGCAGACAAAACAGTGCACCTACGCCATGTCAACTTCAACTCCGCTCAACCGCGACCGCATGGCCGACAACAACTCTTCACCCAACACCCATCGCGGCGCATCACATCGCGCCTACGGCTTGGTCCTTCAGTACTTCGATCACTTCTGGGTCCACTATCTCACCAACCCTATGTTCTGGTTGATCTTCACAGTCACGCTATTATTCATCTGCATCGCACTAACGGAGATGATCTGGGAGCCGCCGTTCTTTGGCAATCCAATCTTCCGATCGACCGGCCCCGTAGATCGCTTGCTCGATCTCTCTTTCTTCACTATGATCTATTGCGTTATCGGATACCCGTTTCTCTTGGGCACTGCCCTTGTCATCTTATTTTCATGCGTAGCCGGACTCGCCTTTCTCTTAGGCGTCGTATCCTCGTCAATTGGCCTAGCTCACAGCTTCGCCGCCCTGCTAGGAGCTTTTGAGCGCGACTACGCCAACGTTCATCGTTGCCTTTCGTCTACCTCCCGACGGGCCGTCTTCCTCCTTCGCCTTATGTTTTACTATCTGGCTTTTCTCGTCATCTTTGCATGTATCTACGGTATTATTCTTGGAGGTTTTTATTGGAATAACAAGCCTTTCGAAAGCCCTGACGGGAAACACTACAGCTTGGCATTTCATATAGGAGGCGCAATCGTCACGGTCGTCAAGGTATTGGCTGTATATTTTATAGGGGCCCTTAAAGGAATTGCGTCTATTCCTGGGGAGGTGGTCGAAGGATCTCAGCGTGCATGGACTTCACCATTGCGGTAGTGGTTGGAGGTGGAAGTGAGAAAGGGAAAATCGGTCCGCGCAGCTTGCAAAGAGCGAGTGGGAAGGATTCGTGCATATGAGAGAAACGAGTGGAACTCGACGTAGGAAAGACGTTCGCTCGAAACGGTAACACAGCGTAATAGTGGGTTTGGGCGTCAGGCGTACATATCATTCAACAGACAGCATAATTCATTGAAAGGGTCTTCCAACCGATTTAGAAAACCCATACACATTTGCCATGACGATGAACGCTCACAAATTGCCGCCAACGATCCACACGACTCCTTTTGCCATCCCCCCTTCTACACCCTCAGCATAAGCCTAACCCCCATCTCACTTATATGCGCCTGAAACCACCCCTTAATCACCGCCTCTCCCTCAATTTCTAGCCCAAAATCCATCACCAACCTACTTACAGCCTTCACCACACAGAACCTGACCAAACTCTGCCCGAGACAACTATGCCTCCCGCCCCCAAAACCCAATCATACACCATCTATCCTGTGAATCTCTTTCTTATTTTGATCCATGCCGTCAGGCATCCGACGCTATAGCCCTCCTTAAAATACCCCTCAACCCTCACCAAAATTCAATTCAGCGCCACCCTCACCACTTCCATACTCCTCATGCAGCCCCGGCAGTTAAACATGCTTTCCCCCCTTCCACACATGCCACAAGCAACAGCCTCAGCACCGCTGCAATTTTATGACCCGGTAAACACGCGAGAGGGCGGGGCTACAACGCAGCCATCAGGAGGAGAAAAGCAAGGGAGATACCGACTTCCTCTCGTTGTCCCTCCGCGTCATCTTTATCAAGAGCCATACTTCCTCCTTACCCCCCTTAAAAACTAAACGCAAAACACCGCCAGCAATTCTTCAAAGGGCGACATATTAGTATACATACATACAAGCATCTTATCCCCTTGCCGCACCTCGCACACTTTCGAGCTTCAACTTCATTCCCGTCATGTGCGATTGGGCATTGTACTTCGTACATACCCACCACCCCGGCCAAGGATTGATGCTGATCTCACCGCGTAGTCTCCCTGCTGTAAGCGGTACCACTCTAAACTTGAACTATATACCTCGCAATGTATCAGGCACGCCACACCAGCCCTCGCTCACGGGTCAATCTACGCGCGCCTCCGCATAGGTCCACCCCGATTTATCGCAGCACTTCAAAACCCCTAAGAAACACACTTCACATCTCAAGAGTATGCATCTTCATTGATAAGTCTCAAAACATGACTGGCTCGCTTTTCGTTTCCATTTCCCATGAGACAGACGCCCGACGAAAGCTTCAACGATCCGCATCCCGCCTGCATGGTGCGCACCACCTAACATAATGTACATGTACAATAGTGCTTCTTTCTTCCGCACTTCATTTTATCCCCTCCGCACCGCAGTCCGACCTTTCGATGCCAATTCTTTCCGCGAATCGGTGACCTTCCAATGAACGCAAACGTTCGGGACATCACCTATACAGATCTCAACATCGTATCGTACATCAGTTGTGGTCACCAAGCAGCGGCTGGTTCTCCCCACTTCCACCCGCATTGCCCTTCTTCTTCTTACCTCGCTTCTTACGATTCTTCTTCTTGCTGCTGCTTGCGCCTTGCGAGTCATTCGGCGTACCCTCCGTATCCGTGTTTGCGTTCTCTTTGTGATCTTGAGCACCGTCAGTTTGAGCAATCACAGTCTCCGAATCACTCGAACTGGTAGTCTCCAGCACGATTTTCCTCACGCCGTTGGCTTCCACAATGTTCTCAGAGATACTACCACTGCGGGCTGTGTGCCGCTTCCTTGGTGGGCTGCGGGACTGCGATGGGGATCGGCGGAGCGACGCTACGGTGCTGACGGACTGCGATCGCTGCTTGGAATTGGAGTTGGAGCGGCCGCGGTCCTCCTCGGCGTTCTCGTTGACCTGGTGAGATTTGGGTGAAGCTGGCGCCTCTTCATCATCCGCATGTTGTCTGGGATGGTCGTCTTTCCAAGACATACGATCAGCGGCCATGGTTCCGTAACCCACGGCAACGCTGTGTACTCCATCGCTAGCCTCTCGTCCTGTGTTTCGCATTAGCTCGGCTTAACATATCAAAGTGTTTGTATTATCTTACCTGCAGACTCCAGCAGCCCCTCTCCCACGCCGCCTTGGGGTGCATGTGCAGATCTGACGCTTATGACCGGACTGCGAGGCATACGGTCCTCAGGGATTGTGTTGGGAATGCCGGCTCCGACACCTTGTTTGATCTTGACAGTGCCAATGCGAGTTGCCTTGGGACGGCTGGCGACGTTGGACGGGCCCAGATGCTTCAGATGCTGTCTAATTTCCGGATCGTCGCTGCGGATGCCTCGAGTCGTGGCTCGGTCCAAAGAGCGACCAGCAGCCCCGCTGCTCTTGCGACGCAGGAGGAAAGTCGTAGCTTTGGTGGTAGGAGTCTCTTGAAGAGACAGCCTCTTTCCATTCCCAGAGCCATTCTCGGACTGTTCAACCTGTAGCTCTCCGTCCTTGACCGCCTCGGTATGCTTCTGCGAAGGGTCGGCGAGGATCTCGCCTTTTGGTACGCGTGTACGGGGCGCGGGGTGTATCCGACGAATGGCCTGTGGTTTGTGTTAGTATATGGTTTAACCGCCTAATAGTCGCGAACGGTAATGTACCTTATGAACATCAACAAACACATCCGACTCGTCGATAATCTCTTCACCGATGAGTTCCTCGATAACGTCTTCCAAGGTCACAACCCCAACAGCGCCATAGGAGTCGCCTGGGAAGTCAGAGACCAAAACCATATGCGATTTTCCTTCCTGGAAGAAGTTGATGATGTCCAAACAGCTGGTCTCCGGGCGCGTTTCAGGGAGGGTGGCCAACGCAAAGTCGCGTACGCGCAGAGCGTCCTCGGGGTCGTATGTGATGAGCATCTTGACAAGAAGCATGCCAACGAAGTTGTCAGGGTTATCGGGGGTGTGAATCGGGATACGGGAGTAGCCAGCAGAGAGGATGTTTTCCATCATCTTCTCATCCAGCACAGTATCGGACGACATAGTGAACACATCATCCATGGGTGTCATGATGTTTCCGACAGGCTTAGCCTTCAAGTCTAATACGGCTGAGATGATGGTCACTTCGTCCTCATTGAGACGATCGTCTGGGCTGGTGCCGAGCGTCTTGTGGAGCGTGACAAGAGTCTTCAATCCAGCTTTCTTGTATGTAGTCCCGTGGTCTTCTCCGAGCAGATAGTCCAAGAGTTTCGCAGTGGGCCAAGCAACGGGCGCCATGACGTACATCAGAGCGAGAACAACGGGTGCCATCCAAGCCCCGATGGGCAGGCCGTAGCGAACGCATATCGATTGAGGAACGACCTCTCCGAAGATGACTGCATGTTGTCAGATGTAGAAGGATATCGAATGGACAAGGGATGTTTACCGATCAAGACGGTAGAGCTCAGGACAGCAGGCCAGCCTCCACCGAGGGACCTATCAAGTACGATGGGCAGCGTTTCGTTGGTAATGACGTTACTCAACAGCAATGTCACCAGAACCCAGTGTTTACCCCTCTTGAGCAGGCGTAACACCCTAGTTGCATTCTTTCGCTCCGAACCTTCCCCAGACGATGCGATGACTTGGAGGTAGATCTCATCCTGGCCCATCAAGCTGTATGGAACAACGTTAGCCACTGCGCAAGTGTACATGCTGCCGGTGAGATACTTACGCGATGGTCAAACCGGCAAATACACCCCCGGCCAGGACGAGGGCAATGGCGATGCCCAGGTACAGCCATAGGCTCGCATCGGCAGGCGAATTGGGCTCCTCATCGTCGAGCGCGTGAATAGCGCCCTTGTGGAAGAGGGGTATAGCCTTCACCACGGGCGCGAAGCCGTAAAGGAGGGCGAGCCGGGCGACGTTGATGGGGGCATGGCGGGCCCACGGTCGGACGTTGGCGGTGCCGCTTGAGCGAACGGAGCTCATGGCCGATGCCACAGCTTTTCAGGCGTGCTGCGACGCGGAAAATGGGGAGGGTAGAGGGCAATGGGCGGCGCGACAGAGAAAATGAGCGTCGAACGATGCAGAGTTGAGGAAGTCGCGAGAAAAGTGGGTCCGTGCGGGACGGCGGGCTAGAGGGAACAGGGAATAACAGCGAGCAGGCACAAACGAGCCAAGTCCTGGGCAACTTTGTTTGCTGATGATTTCCTTATTGATTGTTCATGATGTTCGGAAGGACTGACGCGTTCTCTGCCTCGAATTGAGTGCTGATGTGGGCTGCACTACATAGGATCACTCACGTCTAGACGCACGGCGCCGAAAGCAGCCTTCGTCATCGTACCTTAACGAGCACTCTCGAACCACGCCTAAAAGGCCAATGCTCAATCACGTGTCGTTCGCGGGGATACAATACGCTTGGCTCGACTAACTCCGTCTGGCATGTTGTCCTAGGGTAACCCGCAGGTAGCCGTCGGTATTCGATTGCTTGTTCGGCAATGCCACAACTCTCCACGTCCTGTCAGCCGCTCAAGTTCCCCAGACTTTTGCGTCTTCTCCAGAACATGTAACTCCAAGACCTAGACAATGGCCGCTAAGAGTCCCTCCATCCGCGCCCTCTCGCGATACCTCCTCCGCCCACAAGCGCCTCTGCACCCGAGGTGCCGGCAACAATGCTACACCAAACGGTACTCTTCTGCAGTAGCCGGAGCACGTCTCAATGGCACCGTCGAATACGACACCACACCGCTGCTGTATCATACATCCAAAGCTGCTCTCGCGAACCCAGAACTGCCTGAGGATGTCCGCAGAGGCCAGACAAAGCGCATCAACCTGTACCAAGCCGTGAACGAGGCCCTTCGTCACGCTTTGCAATCGGATGAAAGAGTGATTGTGTTTGGAGAGGATGTACAATTTGGCGGAGTCTTCAGAGCTACAATGAACCTCGCGAGCGACTTCGGGACGGAACGCGTCTTCAACACGCCGCTGAGCGAGCAAGGTCTCGTTGGGTTTGCCATCGGCGCTGCGAGCGAAGGCATGAAGCCTGTCGCTGAGATCCAGTTCGCCGACTACGTCTACCCAGCTTTTGACCAGATCGTGAACGAAGCGGCCAAATATAGGTACATGTCAGGAGCAAACCAAGTGCATTGTGGAGGACTGGTTGTTCGCATGCCGACCGGTGTAGTGGGGCATGGTGGCCTGTGAGTACTTCGCCATGCATCATGATACATCCAGATGCTAACGACACTGCAGCTACCACTCGCAGTCGCCCGAAGCCCTCTTCACTCACATACCCGGCCTCCACGTCGTCATTCCTCGCTCGCCCACCCAAGCCAAAGGCCTTCTCCTCTCCGCCATCAAGTCAAATGACCCAGTCGTCTTTATGGAGCCCAAGATTCTCTACCGTGCCTCCATCGAGCAAGTCCCTGTCGACCCCTTCTACCTTCCGCTCGACAAGGCCGAAGTCCTGAAGACTGGTAAAGACCTCACCATTGTCTCGTACGGACAGCCCCTATACACATGCTCAGCAGCGATAACAGCAGCGGAGAAAGACTTTGGGTGCAGCGTTGAATTGGTTGACTTGAGGACCATTTATCCGTGGGACAGGGAAACGGTCCTTGACAGCGTGAAGAAGACTGGAAGAGCGATTGTAGTGCACGAGAGCATGCAGAATGCGGGCGTAGGCGCTGAGGTGGCAGCAACGATTCAAGAGCAGGCCTTCTTGAGGTTAGAAGCGCCGGTAAAGAGGGTCACTGGATGGGCGACATTCACAGGCTTGATGTTTGAGCCGCTGATAATACCGGATGTCACAAGTAAGCGCACTTCCCTCGTAAGAATTGCAAGCAGATTACTAACAGGTTCCAGGAGTTTACGACGCTATTAAAAAGACGTTAGACTACTAGATATGATCTCACGAAAGCTACGATAGACTAAGCCCGCGATGGCGCGGTTACCACGCCAAAGAACGGGATCTACTTGGTAGTAACACTATTTATCAATGACCCTTACCAGAGCACTCCAGGACTCTAAAATTCAACAAAGAAGCATGTGTTCCTACCCCAGCCCCGTTCCCATTGCGCTAGACCCCACCGTTCGCCCGTTCGCTTCCTATCCGCAGACCCACTCCACAACCTAACCCCATCCCACCACCCTCCCAAAAAACAACCCTCAAGACCGCAAAAAAGAAAGCTGTCGCTTCTGTGGATCGAACACAGTCTATTTCCCCTCTGTCAGCGATCGCGTCCGATCCATCAAACTATTATGTGGGTAACTTACACCTCCAGATGTACATTCGAATTGAACCGAAGTTTGCCGTAAACGGATTGCTTCAGTCTGGCGCTCTCCCAAGTGAGCTAAAGCGACTGTGCTTTTGATGACTAACACCAGAGATGCAAAGTACATATACTGGGGAATAGATGTGCTGCGGGAAGAGTAGTCGAAGTTGCGGGAGAAAATACTAGCGGCGAAGTGGGTCCGCGTAAAGGACGGAGTCAAGCGAAGGTAGGAATGCAACATTGCGCAGGAGAAACCAAATAAGCTGATTCAATTATTCTAGACAGTGTTCCAATTCAATCGTTGGACCCTATCCTCATATAGTCGGTGCAGGTATCCGCTGTACCCTCCATAGACACCAAGCACCTCACACCCCTCTCTACACCCCTCTCTACACCCCTCTCTACACCCCTTCTACACCCCCTATACATACCCTCCTACACCACCCCGCCCCTCCTCCGCCCCACTCGCGGCCCTCTACTCTGACCGTCGCGCCCGTCCTGCCCATCTAGATAACCCCCTTCCGCACCTAACCCTCTTCACAGCGGTGCACACGGCTCAATGGTCTAGTGGTATGATTGTCGCTTCGGGATGTAACGCCTGGATTCTACACGGATTTGTAATGTGACAGGCCCCGGGTTCGAATCCCGGTTGAGCCCTGCTTTTTGGCGGTGGACTGCGGACGAGAGGTGGAGGGGAGGAGGAGGGAGTGCTTTTGGAGGTGGAAGGGTTTCTGAGAGACTTCGACGGTACGTCGTAGGCGAGAACGCTTGAAAGCTTGAAAGGGTAGATTTGAGCGTGCAGGAGTACGTTTCTTGGTTTGCTAGATATTAAAGCAGCTGCGCCGTACTTGAGTGCGGTACCTTCACCGAGAAGTGTTCCAGTGGGCAACAAAGGTGGTCCTCGATCAGTCCGTGCATACGCGCCTTTCTCTTGCCTACACATGGTACCAAGCCGTATATCTGCAGACCATACAAGTCTAACGTCTTCTCACACTGCAACGTCTACATCCCGTCCAACCACCCCACCTCATCCCAGCGCCGGATCCCCCACAATAACTGCGGTACCATCCCCCACCCTTCCTTACATCCAGCACGTCCAAATAACCTACACAAGCTCAACGCCGTTGCGCCCAGTTCCACTCGCCCCAGCCGCGTAGGTAGCACAGGTACCGACCGGCAGTTGGCACTGCACCGGCCCAAGTACCGATGCCGCGCAATCTACGGATCTACCGGGGTCCGTCATCTGCATGACACCAAAGATGCGGGGAACCCCCGGGACGCAATGCGATCGCGCTGCACGGTTGTTTGGGGATAGATTGCGTGGAGACATGGGTTCTCTTTGTCTTGCTGCGAAGAGAGGGTGAGGTACACTGCGTGTGTACAAAAGCGAGTTTCATTTTTTCATCTTCAACAGACTGGAGGGATGAAGGTGTGTTGGAAATAGTCGGCATAACGACCGGGGTATCATGGTACTATCTAAGAGACTTGCTTGCTACTGCAGATTCTGTTGGCGACCTTCACGGCCACCGACTGTGTCTGCCGTAGGAATCGTCGCCTGCCCATCCGCCTGTTTCCCACCGCTCGTCAATCACCCTGTCTCGACCTCCCGCCGTCACCGTCGTGCGTACCTGCACCCTTGGCACAAGCGGTGTGTCGCTCCTCCGGTACACACTCCCTTTGTCGAGGTCAAAATCAAATGCGCCTAACTCGCTTTGCAGCTGCTTCTCTACACGCTGCCGGACTTCTTCGGCGCGCGTGTCGGTTTCGAAGAGGAAGGCGAGTTCTTCGAGGGTGCGGCCGTAGGTTTCGGGGAACAGGAGGTACTGGATCACGAATTAGTATGGTAGAGTTAGGTTTGTAAGAGAGATGTGAAGACTTACGATGAAGACGATTTCGAAGGAGAGCCAGCAGCAGTAGGTGATTAGCCAGCGCCAGCTTATTTCCCTCAGGCCGATGGGATTGACAAAGGTAGTGAAGAACCCTGCGCCGCGGCCAAAAAATTGGAAGATTGTTATGCCGCGGGCTCGTTGGGCGAAGGGGAAGAGTTCAACGAGGAAAGCTGTGTGGGGTTAGCTTTGCTTCCACGCCTATCTGCCAGTTGTCTACTGTCGGGCAACTTACTGTATGTCAAAGCATTATAGCCAATGTTGTAACATGGCTGATACAAGAAGATGAAAAATATGGTGATCTTCGCTGCCACCTGCGAGTGTTTCTCCAAAAATTGCTGCATTGCCACTGTCCATCCCACGTAGCAGCAAAGCAGCGCCGTTGCACATGTCAAGTACATGACTCTTCTCGGGAACCGTCTCACCAGCAGACTGATGCACACTGCATTGACCAGGTTCCAGCTGTTCAGGCCGACGTTCAGTTTCCCCTTGAAGTTCGGATCCGTGTAGCCAATGAGCTGGAGCAGGTCTGACAGGTAGTATGAGATGAGCGTGTTGCCGGACCATTGTGTGAAAAGGCCGAGGAAGGAGCCAATAACTACGCGCTTGCGCATTCCGGGTGTAGAAACCATGTCAAACCAGGAGCGCTGGGAGGATTGAAGTTCGAGGCGGATCGTGGATTCAATCTGTGCCATTTCGGCGAGGGCGAAGTCGGATTGGGAATTACCTTCTGCATGATAGTGGACAAGTATCCGATACGCTTCCTCACGCTTGTCTTTCGAAATGAGGAATCGCGGGGATTCGGGGATGAAGCTGCCATGTGTAAGCTTATGTATGAGTGCAAGATAACAAAGATGGGCAAACATACAATATGAAGATGATCTGAAGCATGGACGGACCAGCTTGCAAAAGTGATGGTATTCGCCATGCCCAGTCTGAGTGCAGATGCTGTGTGCCGAAAGACACTCCTGCGGCAACGAGTGCTCCCACGAAGTAAAGTGCGTTGAAGAGGGAGGTCATGATAGGGCGTTCTTTAGGATATGCGAGCTCTCCCATGAGCGAAGAACCGGCGATGATGCAGAAAGGAATCCCAAACCCTAGAATCCAACGGGCCACCACGTACATGGCAGCACTGATGGAGAAAGCCTGTACAAGCGAGCCAACCACCATGATCCAGCTTCCTAGGAAGATAGCCCATCTTCTTCCAAAAGTGTCATTGACATATGGCACAAATGGTAATGCACAGATTGCACCGAGGTTGTAGGCGGCCGATATGATGCCTAACAGCGCTCCCCTTGGATGATTGAAGTCTGCTCGGTGTCAGTGTTTCCGTCGTTTCAGTATTGAGGGAATCGCTTACAGTCCTGCCATGCCGGTGATATCTGGACTGTGTTGATCATTTGCGAGTCAAACCCACTTGTCATCTCGATGCCAATGCAACATGGCAACAGTAACGCGTACAGGACCCTCAAATTCTTCTTTTGGTACCATGGTGTACGATCTTGCTGTACGATTCGTGTCAAGATAGGGTCTGCCGCTTGTGCTCTCGCCGCATTGCCGATTGGCGCCATCTCTTCAAAATCCCAGTCGCTCTCGTCACTTCTTCAATTCAGGTTCGTTATCGTATGCACATTCGACACTTCGAGGCATTACAGGCCTCCAGTACCTTCTCTTGGGCCTGATGTAATGGAACAGGAATGGTGGAGGTCAGCACACGCGCGAGCGGGGGATCTGCTACATCTTAATAACTTTCCCATCACCGGGGGCCTGGTGCAATCAATGCGTCCATCTGGAGCGCGCAGGATCTACGCCGGGGAGTGCACGCTCGACGGTCATCTGCGGAGGTGCTCGCTGAACCTTGTCGCGTAAGCGTAATATGCATATACGGCGGGTATTGGCCAATAGCCGGCACGGAGAACCCGAACGGGGCGTATGCGGGTAAAAGAGCAGAACTTATTGAGAGAACTGGAACTTCGTATAGTTACGCCGCGCTGAGCTTTGTGTTTGATCTGAGTGGTGTGGCGGCGTAGTCGATGCAGTCACCTCGTGCCGCTACAGATGCGACGAGAAGCGCATCACCGCATGCAATCTCCTCTGGTGCGAACGATCCGTATCCGACCCGACTCTGCTGTTCTCTTGGTAGACACACGAGCTTCCCACCGGCAATGGGGGGCAGGATCCAAGTCGGCGATCCGGACGTCGACAACCAGGGCGATCCTTCGCTACCCAATCACGCCAGCCTCCCCACAATCCTCCAACCTCCTAGACCGACACCTGGCTATATTATGACATAGAAATAACCTCCAAGATACACTATGCCGCATCGAAGCAGGCATCCAAGGCCCCCAAGGATCTGGTTCGCTCGCGTGCGCACATGCGACTTAGCTGCTAGGCCCCCTTTTGGCCGGATAAATTAAACGTCGAAGGAACAGAGAACATCGCTTGCGCATTCGCCTCCGCATTCGCCGTGCCGTCGTTATTTCCCCGCATTCGAGGGTTGGAGCATGATCAATGCTGGAGCTGAGAGGCGTGGAGCGGACCTGTCAGGACTCCGGGGAGCACTTGACGAGGTGTGAGAGAACTGCAGGTGTGTGCGTTTGAGTAACAAGACATGGATCTTTCGCTTGTGTCGAGTGAAGTGAAAGGAAGGTGCTTGTGCTGCTTAGGGGCTATTTTAGTCGCTCTTCGCTTACGTGATCGTGATGCACGTGAACCCGTTAGGGTTGCGAAGCTCGACTACTGATACATCGCCTGAACTTACATCCTCGCATAAGAAACATTCGCTCACCGCATCCATTCATTGGAAGCTTCACGGTAGCCAAGTCGTTCATTTATCTCTTGGGGCGGATTGGGTTTGTAGGATTGGGTTCGAAACGCCACTCGGGGATGATGACGAGTAGGCGAGCACGAGCCTACATGAGCTCAAGGTCAGCTATAACACACAAGGATACACATTCTGGAAAATGGGCAAGCCATAGCGAAAATGGAGAACCTCTTGGAAGCTAATGTATGTAGGACAGTCGCTTGAACAGTGCTGGCCGCAAAGGGTCTACAGTCATTGTCTTATCGTATCGCGTATGCGCTGCGGTCGCGCATGGAATCGCCTACGCTGCTCGTGCCTGCATCTTTCCCTAGGCCGGATGTGGGCTGGATCAACGTTTCCAGCTCCGGCACCGCATTCAGCTATCTCTACAAACGTAGGGGGCGTCCCGTTCCGTGCCGTATAACGTACTTCCGCCTTAGCACGCCTCAGGCGTCTCATGTCGTGCGCCTTAATAACACGAGAACGTGCGGGTTGCTTGATAAACGTGCAGCCATGAGCATGACCACCACATCCACCAATATCCACTTTTACGAAGCGACGCAATGCACTAGGTCGCAAAACGGAAATCAAGACTAATTCGATCGAGAGCTGAGAACCCGAGATATCGAAAACCGGAGCACTCACCGCTTCTTTCCTACATCGTCAGTGGTCGCTATGTACACTTGCTGCTCTTCCGCAGTAATTGCGTCCCATTTCTTCGCCTGTTGGTTGTTTCTCCAATGCTAATCGAAGTATGTGCCTGGATATTGTCTCACGCACATCCAGACACAGATGACTAGGAGACCTTTGTCCGCTTTAAGTGTCGTGGCGCATCGTTTGATTATTAGACTGAAGGCTGTCAGCAATTGCTCTATAGCTAAGAGGCAGATTCTTGCTGTTCGCTCCGATTATCCCGCTAATCTGTACAAACTTACTGTACAGTGAGGCGTAAACGGTGCGGTTCTGAACAGAACCTGCGTTTCTCGAAGTCCAAGCAACTTGGATGGGATGAGTGCTTGTATTCGTCAGCTTCTGCCGCATTCTTTTAATTTTGAGTGACCTACTGGGGAAAAGAGTACCGCCATCTTGATTGGAAAGTGGGCCTAAGGGCCCATCGGCTCGTTCAATGCAAGTAAATCTGCTAAAAACAGCATCAAACAAATATTCTCTGCCATCGACACAAAACTCCGGTTGTTCACCAGCTCGCTGAAGACAGTGATATTGAACGTTTGACCCAGAGCCATGATAAGGTGGGGGAGGAACTTCCGGAGGGCACCGATAACGCTGTACGGAAATGGGTTGATGTAGGATATCTGAGACAGAGAAATACTGTCACAAGGCTGCTTCTTTCACAGTCTTCATAGAAGTGAGTGTTTCTCTCTTATCACTCAGAGACCTTGCGTTTGTCGAGCATACGGATCCTGCTTTCCTACTCGGCGTTGCAAAACGATCTCAGGTAGGAGTTTCTGTCGGATTCCAGACTTCACAATTAAAGGGCTTGAATGGGTCCGCAGCAGATCATTGTATTTGTAGGAACTTGCGATTCGCGTTGAGGCCTTTGCAAGGCTCGTTTTATGTGAGGCATCGTGATATAATTGTGCTGCTGTACTCTGAGGTTGCGCGTCGGTAGATCTCCTTCCCGCGCCACTGTCAGCTACTATTGGATAGTTCACTCTTAGCGTGCCTGTTGAATGGGGCATACCAGACGCACAACATGTTCGCTGACTCCTGCATCTATTGATATACGTGCACTTTTCTCCAAAGTTGCTGTACCAATTTCCACATTCCGAGTCGCACCACTCTGGCTTTGCTAGCCCTGTCAGAACTCAAGATACTCCGATAAAGACGTCATCTGCTTACCCGGTCGCAATGACAACTGACATCATCGCACTAGCCAACGCGCACATCGACTCCTATGCCGCAGCTGCAGCGCGAGGTCGCGACCAAACCATACCACTCCAAGATCTTGCCACACAATATTCCGTTCACTACCTGCCATCCTGGACCGCCTTTGCTCTCGGTACCGCTTTCCCATCCAATGCCCGAGAAGATACCCGAAAAGGCTTGGAGACTACTCTGGGACTCTACAAACGAAACGGCTTGGGCACAGATGTTCGCAAAGTGACTAGTCGGGTAGTGAGAGTCAGCGCGACAAGTGCGATCTGTTTCATCACGTGGAGCTTGCATCCGCCTAGTGAAAGCCCAGAGAGTAGGCAAGGAGAGAAAAATGCTTTGGAATTTGAGGATGTGTATGGATTTCGGGTTAAAGAGAATGGGGACCTGAAAGGTGGATGGGAGTATGTTGTCGCGGATCAAGAGGTGGAGGCTGTGCTGAGTAGAGTCCCGGATCTCTATAAATGAACCCGGTTTCATGAGATTATTCATTTGCCTGATAACAGTTTCGAAACTCTCCGTTGTCCCTCCATCTCACTCATGCCACTTTGTGTGGCGAATAGTAATGCAATCTGGGCTCAATATGACACTAGCCCCCCAGGAAAGGAACGATCTTATCGATGGTAGCAAAGCCGCAGCATGTAGCCCATCCAGGTTTCCCCAACACCACGTGATTGGTAGAAAGATAGGACAACCCATAGATCCCAAACACACATCAATAGTGCAGCCGTCAAAATGATTAAGCCGACCATGGCCTTGTCGCGGCGCTTGAGAAGTGGCTCCTGAACGACGCCAAGGACAGTATTCGTGCCTCCCTTGACCGTGGTTCGCCAAATTAAGAAAGTGAAGCATATCTAGAAGAAATTAGCAAGATGTCATCAAAAGGAAGCGCAACAGAACGTCTTCCCAGTTCGAATAGGATATAATGCATCACGTTAGACATTTGGCTGCATATGGGTAATATAGCGCCAAACAACCGACTATGATGGAGCGTATTGCCGAAGGAGATGAAGAGGTACCTACCGTCCAGCCTAACATGAACATCGAGACGTAGATATGGTATCGGGTAGATTTCAAGCCAAAGTCTACACCTGGTTCAATTGGAAGCTGAGGGATATGTCGACCAAGATCAAGCTTCGGCTGGCGAGTTTCTTGTAAGACCGAGCCAAGCAAGGCAAGCGCAAATCGAATGCAGCGGCATACTTGCAAACCAAACCAGTGTCTCACTGAGAGTATCCGTAGCTGGTAACACAGGTTTGGCTTAGAAACATGTGCAGGCAGGGCCGTTGATGAATTGACGAGCTGAGGAAGAAAAAGTCAGCGTGTGTACGAACAGCTCGCAAACCGCACAATCTTACTTACCTTGCTTATCCAGTACGGGATAGATTGTTGTGTGAATCGTGCGTAAATGAGCTCTGAAGCCAGCTTGCCCCATAGAGGCAACTTGGCATAGAAGACGAGAACTTGATAATGCGCCATTAGCGCGTACTCCACGATAATAGTGTTCACCGTCATCATGTATCGCTTTGTGGCCACAATCATTGACGGTCGAAAGAGTTGTGTCCTGCATATCGGGCATAAGTCGCCATGAGGCGCGTCTGCGAACTGCTGGATGCAATCGCGGCCGAAAACATGGTTGCATGGAAGTACCCGGGCGGCGGGATGGTCGTCATCATATTCTCCCCAGCCTAAAACAAGATGTTAGTGAACCATTGGCGAAAATTAAGGGGGTGATAAAATTATCGATGCGTATGGAACGAATGTTCCTTTGCGTCCGCTTGGGATGTTTTCGACATTACATTTCTCAAGCAGACAGGGCGAATGTTCGAAACAACTTACAAAAGGCACACTTATTGTCATGGAACGCATCGTTGTCGTTGGCCGGGACAACACGCGAGCTAAGAAATTTAGCTTTGGAGTCGAGTGTGAAGTAATCCATGGTAAAGCCTGGCGGTTGATGGTATCGAGTATGATTGTCGCTACAGAGTTTAGGGTGAAGGAACGTGGGTTTTGATCGCGTGTCTCTGTGTCTTATCTCAATTGGTAAAGCGGGTCTGCCCCATTGAATGAACCCTGGGGCATGTCCCACGTGCTTGCGGAGAGCAATGATATTGAGGTCTGGGGTGAAAGCGGGTAGTCGATTTATACGTATGGTGCAGCCTTGGGCTTGCCAGAAGAGAAGATATGTAGCCTATGAAAGTTGGAAAGTTGAATCTAGGTACGAAGTCTCCAGCGACTAGGGTAATTAGTGAAAGCTCGCTAAGACTAGCAGAAGTAAACATAGCTGCCACGTGAAATTGCATTGACCACGTGCACTGTACTAAGCCTTCAGATACAGACTAGCGCATTTTGAACGCGCTGTGTCTCAGCGAGATAAGTTGCACGGTTCGCGTCGAGCTTGACGAGGCGCCAAGAATTGGGAGTCGGTTTTGGAACCAGCTAATCAGCTGGCTTGATTTAGGCGCAGGTTGTGTACTGAGGCATAGGGGTGGAAAGGACAGGAGGTGGAAGTGGGATGGCGATGCAGAGGTTGACTGCGTAGCCCCTTCTTGATCGATCCACGGTTCAGTCTTAGGTACTACCATTCAACAAACCAACAAGTCACACGGCGGTTTTTACCACGGACTTTGCCTAACAGCACGCCATAAATTAACGAAAAAGAACATAGTCTGACATTTTGGTTTTGCAGCGTGATATTGTTTCTTGTGTGCTCAGTCACTAGATAAAATCGTGTACAAAAGCTGGATGAGAAGCTACCCTAGGAGCATTGTTAGCGTATAGGACTTAGTTATGAGACATCTACGGCCTCGCCTCATATTTAGGAAGGGACATTCAGGCGAAACCTAGAGGACCTACAATCAAGCCGTAATCGTTGCTGCCCAGTGGTTGATTGATGATTGCTTGATTATAATTAGGTGAATGATTGGTGTCTGCTCTTCCTCGCTCGTAGAGCAAACCATTTATGATGATCTAAAAGGGTCAAAAAGATACGCAAACTTGAATATAGTGAAATATCACCACAAGTGTGGCCAAAGCCAGAATTGAGGCAGTCAGCTAAGGCCACCTTGTGCTAGGCACTATTAGAATACTCCTGAATGTATACAAATTCTTCCCGGACAGGCCTCCTGTCACTCAACAACCCCCTTCAACTTGCTGCTCTATCGCTGTCTTTCCAGCTTGGGCACACCAAGTGGCCTGTGCAACCTCGACATAACAAATATAATATCGATTCCTTTGAGCGGACATATCGCTCACCTCAACGCTCGACGTAGACCCTACCCTGCCAGCAGATCCACCTTCGGCAATCTCGAGATCGTTTTTATCGACGTCTTCTCACGGGCCGCCTTCGCCCCGCGTCGGCAGCACCACACTCTGAACCCTCGCCTGCAATCTTCCGGACCTCAGGATGGGGATCACTGCCCGAAAGAAGGGAATGATCGTCAGGCGCTTCGGTGCTCTCACAACACGACCTAAAGCCATGGACCACGGCCAGCGAAATCGTGCCTCTCGCCTTACCTTCCTAGATCTGCCTTCGGAGGTACGCAATCAGATTTACGGATACTGCATTCTTGCTCCTGAGCTAGAGATTGGTTCGAAAGCCCAAACCGCAGCCCGATCTTACGGCGATCCCACTCTCTTGGAGCGCCCCGAGGCAAATCCAGAGGGAACCTCATTCGCCGAGTATTGGCAAGAAATGCCGATCGAGCGGTCACCTGCTACGCGCCAAACCTCCTGGACTGTTGAGCCCATTGAGATCTATCGAAAGTTCGTCATCAACCAGACGTCCAACGTGGCTTTAGGTGAAACCATAGCCAGGAGGGTCCATATACCTGGAGGGTTTCGCGCTTTCAAAGCCAGCTACGTCAAGAGTGACCGAACTCCGTCTCTCAGCGTCAACTTGTTCCTCGCCAACAAACAGATTTGCCGTGAAGCGTCGACTCTTTTCTATGAAAAGAACCATTTCGTGTTCAATAATCGTTGGGAGGATGTGCACTTTGCACCTATGGCATTCTTATGGGACCACCCAGGCGCGTACATCTCGATGCGCTCTCTTCACATTGTGATGCCAGATCCACCCAATTTCACCAATAATGGCCGTATGCCACGAGGAGAGGACGCAGTGCCTTCCAACGGGATGTGGAAAGACCTCATCACTCAGATTTGCAAGATGAAGCTCCAGCACTTCGGCGTTACGGTCTCGGTCGACATTACTGACCGCTTCAATTTCGTCCCACCTAACTTTCCCTTCTCTGCGGCGTACACTTACCGATGGTACGAAGCATTGTTCGCCATCAATGGCCTCCAGTCTATGAGGCTGCTCTTTGACGTCAATCCTGAATACACCAACCCGGACATGAGCAGTGTGACCCAGAACAAGGGATCGGATATACCGGCGGTCATGACCTTGGCTCAGAAAACGAAATACCATTGGCTCTCAGGGAAAGGTTCTTACGAGCATTCTCTGCTGTTTATGAGCCTATCAAAGGGCGGTGAGGGCGCTACGGGACAGCGACTGGAATTCGTCTCGTGGATGAAGGCCGATAACCCGGGCTTGTGGGTCTTTCCGCTACACCAATTGCCGCCGTTCCTATGGCAGCAGGATCCCGCTTGGTACCAGCATCGCGATCTTACAAAGCAGTATAGGATGCAGCACTATACTCGCTCGGGTATCCAGCGGTTGCTAGGACTGAGCGACAATGAAGCTGAACGGCTTATCCTTCGTCGCTGACTGCCAAAGTCCAAGGGCGATGGAGGCCTCTACCTATCATCAGACTGTCTGGTTTTAGCACTTGTCGATCCTGCATGCATGTGCCATGAACATCCTTGAGGTGGTATCTGGCAACCATGGCGCACGCTCGACTGCCTACACACGATCATTTCTCTTCTATCAAACCCCTACTTTCAACACTTCGTTCCGTGACTCTGTCGGTCTCGGTCTTGCTCGACGGTATGGCATGCGTTGGACAAATTTCAGTATGTTTTCGTGGTTGCCAATTTGGCCAAATGTTCGGAGTTCCTATGGATATCTTGTTGCGAGTAATGCGAAACGTCTCAACCCTTGGAGGATGCTATGACACGTGATGCTGCCTAGTGACTTTACCCAAACCTAACAAGCGCGTTTCCAATGTTGGAACGCCGGGCCGCTACTTATTATCGGCGCATCCGCAGATCATGTTCCTGCCCTCCCCATCGCGCAAATCATCGCGATTGTCGCGTCTGATGGAAGCATTTCTGTCAAACGATAATGCAAAGCTTGACCTCCTTCCTGCTGAAGTGCTTCATCGTATCGCTTCTTTCCTGCCCTGTTACTCGATCCTAACCCTGTGCTTCTTGAATCGTCGCCTATACGAAACGTGTTACGACAGGATTGTATTCAAGCATAACGCTGTCAAAGCTATTCACGAGGACCGATACACCAATCTTCTGGAGCTTCTGAACTGCGACTGTGAAGGATGTTCTTGGCGACAGATTGAAACTTTGGATCAGGAATCCTTCAATTCTGCGACAACAACCGAGGTAGACAGCGAAGACGAATGGTACCCAGAGCCACAGGAAGACACGGAGGAAGAAGACGAGTGGGATATCGACGATTGGGGTCCGGATCTTGTTCAACGAAGAGCTGTGTCGCATCAAGAATGGCTGTTGGATTGGCCGCGTGCCAGTGTTTTCCATAAACTCTCAGCGTCGGACAGTGCTCGCATTGCATTTGCGGTAGAGAGAGCGCAAAAATGTTTCAATGTGAGTGTCCAACACCAGTCTAGGGATCTGTCGCAACGTTGGACTAAGGAACATTGGATTGAATGTGAGTCCTTTCGGGAACTGCAAAAAGTTGCACCTGTTTTTCCGACCCATGGATCTCCACGTATTGTATTCATCGAACCTAAGCATCTGACAAAATCCTAGGGCTTCCACAGCTAATTGCACTCGGTCATATGTCAAGCCTGGAACTGAAGCCATGGACACTTCAAACCTTGCTATTTGGGCTGAACGCTGATTGGGAAGATCGTAGCAATCAAGGACCGAAGAGAAACCCGTGTTCTCGTGAATACCTGACTGCCGGATTCTGCATGCTCACGCTGATATTGGTATGGATGGAGACGAAGCCTTCTCCTAGTATAGTATCAGATTCTACGCAAGGTCATGAGGACATTGGTGAGCAATTTTGCTTGCCGGATCCAAATAGTTACTACATCTGGCAGCAAGTGGACGGGATGCTCATGGAGACGGTGAACATACGAGACTTTGACCTTGACGATCGCTATTCAGTCATCATGCGGTTGATGTTTCAGATCTGGGAATATCCACGGCCGCATCGCACGCCTTTTCCCTCGGTACACCGCCTCCCATTTGCGGCCACACTAGGCACCCCAATCCCGTTCCGGACGCCTGCCGACGCTTTCGTCAGATGCTGCCTGCCTGGTTCACAGCTTGTCGATTATTTCACTGGCGAGTGGTTTGGCTGGAGTAAAGACCTTCATCGCTTCGAAGGCCGTGAGATACCGCCACCTTTCGAAGAGATAAACTTCAAAGTCAGGACGCCACACCCTCCATATGCCACGGATATCGTTGCCTTGATCTCCAGTTCTACTGGGAAGGATGGATGGGGTGCATTTACCTTGGAGGGAACCGTTTCGGCGCACGGCGAAGTATGGCTGAAGAAACATTACGTTGACCGCCTGCATGCACGGGGGTACGAGCGTATAGGAGCGACGTGGAGATATAGGGGAGCCATAACGCCATTTGGCATTACAGGGGCTTTTGAAGTGGATAATGGCAACAACCTTCACACCGGCCATCTAATGCGAAGACGTGAGGGATTCTTCTGGCTTTGGAAGAAAGATTGGTCCCACGATTGGCCATCATCTGCACCACAGAGGTAGTCATAGACCCAATCTTGGGTTCGCTTCATCTCAATGAGCTCGACATCAATGCATGGAAGTCTTATCAGTTGTTGTGCACTGGAAGACTGTAGCTCAGCCCTACTGACGTTGGGTATGGCGCAATTGCAGGCCAGCTTGTTCCAATCGTCTTTCACATGCTCTCGAACCGTCTTTCGATAGACATGTTCGGGCTCTCATCATCCATCCTGCCTCTCACATTGTATGCGAGTCATCTTAAACTTCTTCGTTTTGGTTGGTGTTGCAAGCCGCCGAAACCATATCTGAGTGTCGAGGTTTTGAAACGTGACCCCCACCCCTGCGTGGCGCAGCGCCTACCAGGAAACATGATTTCCGGTTTCAGATGCGGAGCCTCACATGCAACAGCCATGATCTTCGGTTTCCTAAAATGTGGATCACCCTGGTCAAGACCCAGCGCGTATTCGGAAGGCCCCACAAATACCTTTCGTTTCCAGACAGATCCGGCGGGTTCTAAGCGGTCCGATAAAGCTTAAACACGATAAACATGTCAATAGAGGGTCCGACAGTCTTGGTACCATGTCTTCCAAATACACTAAATTTGAAATGCTGTGTTGTCTTTGTGCGCTGTGGTACATAACGCCTTGCGGTACCATGTGTACTTCTTCATCTCTTGAAGAGGTCGTCTTTTCTTCCGTCAGGGTCCGATAATAGGTGCTGAGCACTGTAACCGCATTTCTCAATTTTTTTTTTTTTTGCATCCTTGGGTGCCCTCTTATTTTTAATATCTAATTGTCATCATGAACGCCTCCGCAACAATACGCAGCGCGTACGTTCGCGCATCAGTGATGCACATGCGGCCACCCGGGATGCAACCTTCTAGCACCCTTGAGCGTCGCCCCATGAACACCGAAAAGCTACGCGAGTTCAAGAAAGTAGACCATCTACAACATCGAGAAGACTGCGATAAAGAGCGCGCCGTCGTGACAACGGAACAAATCGGACAGAGCCCAAGCGCCGATGCAAACGACAAGCAATCATTCATGGAATTTGACGAAGAAGAAACTGCAAGCTCTCGCATACGCAAGATGCTCACCAGATTCCCTTACCGCGATCCCATCTATCTCGTTGCGATTGTCTTCGCACTTGGAAGTCTCGACCTTGTCATCAACGCCTTCTTCGACCTCCTCCCTCGCACTGCCCCCGAAACAGAGTTTGAAGCAGAAGAGACCGTCGCTGTACCTGCGACAGTGTTGGTTGGCTCGATATTGTTCTTCGCAGCCGGCATCTTCGACGTGTTCGGTGCCCTAAACGCGGACCGTGGAACACTCGAGACATCGAAGGAGGACCTTGGAGCAGTGACTTATAAACCTGCATTGCTCGGCTCTCCAGAGTTCAAATGGTTGCCGTCGAGGACCAAATTCACCGAGCTGTCGACGACAAGCCTAGCGTTTCAAGCCGGGCTCATAGTCCTTTTCGGCGGCGTGATCTTCATGTTCGCAGGCATTGTTGACTTTCCCGGCATTGTTCCTGAAGAATCGCCACTGTTCGCTTCCATCGTGTTCGGACCCCAGGTCATTCATGGGTTACTGTTTCTCGTCGCGAATGCGATGCTTGCTATAAGTGAACAGGAAAAGTGGTACATTCCGAAGATAACGGACCCTGACTGGCAGGGAGCGTTTCTGAACGCCATTGGTGGCTTTTGGTTTATGATGGCTGGATTCTTCTTGTTTCAAAAAGATGAGCTCGCAGCAGCAGCAGCTTCTATGGCGGGGAGCTGGACGTTCCTGGTAGGGAGCGTAGTGAGGTGGTACGTGGTAATGGAATTCTGTTGAGGACCCTAAACAGGATGGTGGAAGAATAGATCTACACTAGAGTGTCATGAATCATAAATGCATACCCAAACTCCGAAGTTGTATACATTGGCTGAAGATGCACCATCCTACGGTGAACACAGCTTTAGTCGAGGCAAGACGCAGACGCAGCGTCGGAGCAATATTGCTTTGCGTTCAAGCCCCATTGCTGGAAGATTAGAGGACTGCACATAAGGAAACTCTTAAAATCACTAGCTAAGCGCCTCATGTACCTTTCGCCCGAAGGCTGTCGTCTAGACAACGATTTAGGTATCCCTCCCGACGCAGGAACAGGACCAGCGATACATCCCTTCCATTTTGCAGTAGAACCTATCTCTTTAGGTTGAGATCTCTATCTCGGTATGATGTTCGTCCGACCTCCGAGAACGATCGCGCATGTTATTTACAGCCCCTGCTAGTGAACGCGGATAGACTACAGTCTTCGCACGCAAATTCGGGTAATCGATCCCCGCACCCCAGATTCCCCACAACCGTTGCTTGTGCTCTGAGATGCAGATATATTGAAGGAGGGAGTGTTCTAGCGCTTTCTCATTGAGTTGACAAAGATTGCTTGTAGTTCTTCATAGCTACGATGCGGTACTACTTTACCATCCTTCCCTTTGCGATCTTTTCAGCAACAAATGGTGCGTCATTAGCAGGCAAACCAGGGAACAAGGCGAAAGTATGCACTGTTGAGGCGAGCGGCACCAACCTAACGGATGATGCGCCTGCAATCCGATCTGCGTTCTCGAGATGTAACCACGGCGGAAATGTAGTGTTCAACGCATCTACCTACTACGTCAATTCTGTGTTGAACATCACAGGTCTCGAGAACATCAAAATAGATATTCAAGGGAAATTATTAGTAGGTACTAGCGTCATTCCAGGCAGGCCGATATTAATCATAGCTGCAGTGGAGTACAGATATCCAGTACTGGCTCAACCACTCGTTACCTGTTGGATACCAAAATCAATCGACCGCCTTTGTGCTCTCTGGTAACAATGTGCGCATCAATGGCCACGGCACTGGGAACCTCGACGGCAATGGCGACTATTGGTACCAATGGATCAAGAAGCAGCCAAACACATCCAACTACCCAGGCCGTCCGCACCAAATCACTTTCAATGGACTCACCAATTCCGTCATTAAAGGACTGAGTTTCTTCCGAAGCCAGATGTGGACAATGTCTATCATCAACTCGCACAACAGTATCTTGGAAGACATTCTGGTGAACAATACCGGAAACGTAGTATCGAGCTGTAAGTCTTCCTGTTGTTTCGCCTTCTATGCCCACTGACCCATACACAAGCCAACACCGACGGCGCAAACACCATGTTTTCCTCCAACATAACAATGAAGAATTGGACCGTATACAACGGCGACGATAGCATCGCCATCAAAGCGAACAGCACAAACATCTCCATCCTCGACAGCAAGTTCTACAACGGCCTGGGCATCGCGATTGGCTCCATCGGCCAGTACTTCGGCCGGTTCGAGACTATCCAGCATCTTCGCGTGGAGAACATTCAGTATGTTAACACGTTGCACGCATTCTACATGAAGACCTGGACGGCCGATCAGAACGGGTATCCGCCGAATGGGGGTGGTGGTGGCATCGGATTTGCGGAGGATTTGTATCTGAAGAATCTTACGGTGTTGGGTCTGAGGGGTGCTGCATTCGCTATCAGTCAGTGCACGCGGTTTAGCGGTGCGCCTGGGGTCGGGAACTGTACTAACTCTCAATTCCAGATTAGAGATGTTGGGATCGATGGGATGGAGGGTACGAGCACATCTAGCAGGGTGGCGAGCTTGCAATGCAGTGCGGAGAAGCCGTGTACCGATATTACCTTGGAGAATGTCGATTTGAAGCTGTCGAACGGGTCGGCTGCTGACAGCTACCTATGTGGTAATGTGGTCGATGCGAAGGGCTGGGATTGCACTGGCAAGGTGTGCGAAGGCGGAAGCGCAACGGGAGAGTGTTAAAAGTGAAGAGCCGGTTGTCTTGTTAGGAACAAATAAGACTTCCTTACAAAGACCCGTGTATGAGAAGAAGCCGGGGAAGCTCGCGGGGTGCCTCAAGCGGTTCACACTTTCGTAACCGTAGTGATGTAGACGCAGGTACGAGTACGCGTTTTTCTGGTCCTACAAGACATAAATAGTCTAAAGGTCGCTACGTGACTGCTCCACTGACGCGTAGTGGAGAGCGCAGCTTGGGTGCGAGGCCTGACTCGTGAATGCTGGACCGCAATGGTCCAAATGATTGAAAGAAAGCAGGAAAAAAAGCCGGGCACTTGAACATTTAACGCAGCCTTATGGTCTTGCGAAAATCTACAAATATTCTAATAACCCTCGCTTACAACGATCTGCCAATGTCCTCCTCCCAGCGAGAAAGCCACATGGCTATCATTCTCCAGACGAGCAGAAACCGGTTTCGTACCATTGACCTTCACATCCGGTATCTTCCCCTTTGTAAAAACAGGCAAACTCACCTCCCCCATAGTCCCAACAGGAGTATTAACCATAACCCGATACCCGCCCTTATACCTCGAGCGCTTCGCAACGAACTTGCCCAGACCGGTCACAAACCCGGCTTCAGCATTCTTCACGTCGCCGAACTGAGGCCTCAACGTCCACGTACTCCCCGCAGGGCTGGTAACCGCAATACCCACGAGATACTCCGTCAAAGCGCTCGTCGGCCCGGCACTCCAACCATGCGCGTGCGACACATACGAGGCGTCGTAGCCGTAGCCGCGGCTGGAGCGGTATCCAAACGTGCCGTTGACGAGGTAGCCTTCTATGACGGTGGAGCCCGTGCCGTTCGAGTGGTTGGCGTACCAGCCCCAGCTGCGGCGGATGAGGTCGAGCGCGCGGTCTGTCTCGCCGATGGTGAGATGGGCTTGAATCTCAAAGCTGGAGATGAAGGGGGAGATGTTTTCTGGGAGTTCGGGGGCGACTGCACCGATGGGGGACCAGTTTTCTGTGAGCCGAGAGGAGATGCTGGATGCGGTGGAAGACGAGGCGTTGACGACACCGAAGAGGATGGCCATGCTGTTTGCGTCTTGGGGGTGCAGCTTCGTGGCTGTGGCGTTGTCCTTGAAGGCGCCGTATGCATCGTCGAAGCAATGGGTCTGGATGGTGGTCCGCAGCGTGTCGGCCTGCTGCAGCCACTGCGCACTTAATCCGGTGGTATCTTTCAGCCAGGTAGCTAACGAAGCTCCGGTCCGAAGCGTGTGATGCAAGATGACATTGGCTTCGGTGAGATTGCCGCCGGTTTGCCAGCGAGCCCAATCGCGCGTTCCGGTAGAGTTCAAAAGACCGCTGGGCTGCACCTTCCCGTAGATGTAGGTCATCGCCTTAAGGTAATTGGCCCAATTCTGCTGTACAAAGGCTGTGTCGTTTTTGTAAAGCATGTAATTGTATGTGCCAATCATGGTCCACATATGATAGGTATCGCTGTTTTGTTGGAGCAGAGGCGGACCAGCTTCTGGAAACGATCCGTCGGTGTTCTGCACAACTGTCAGGTGCGGGGCGATGGAGAGAGTAACAATCTTACCTGGTAGTTGTACATGACCTGCAGCGCGTTCTTCACGCTGTCCAAGTCTCCGATACTCACAAATCCTGAAGGGACGGCAATTCCCATGTCACCCGGCCAGACGGCGCGATCTCTTTTCGCACCATCCACGATGATTGTGTCACCAGGCCCGAGGGTACCGTTGTTGGCCCAACCATTCGCAAGCATGGGCACCCAGCGCCCAGTATTGACAGGGACTGAGTTGGTTTGCAATGTATATGCCCCTGCGTACCAGATCCGGTTGAGGAGCTCGTCATCGCTATGGAAGTACCCTTGATACGCCCGAAGATTGGCCCAGGTAGGCTGAAAGCTGATCTCCAGTTGAATATCAGATATGCTAACGGTGGTGGTCGCATTTGTGATGAGGAAAATGGTCAGGTAGCGGAAACCACCACGCATGACTTTGTCTGGCATGACATAGGTTCCATTTCCGGCTGTCGAGAAGTTCGCATAAAGTGCGCCGTCTCTGCCAGCAAATTTTCCATTGGAAGCATCCGACCACTCGCCGATCCAAGTGCTCGCTTCAGTAAATGCCAAACCGAGACTGCCGGGAGCAGACGAAGAGTAGGACAGGGAGACAAGTCCACCTACTTCTCGACCAAAGTCAAGTACGACGTTCGAGCCATTCCCAGAGAGGCTTGCAGAACCTGTCCAAGGGCGAGATGTCCTATTCCGCGTTGTAAAGACGTGCTCTGGAGAGACAATTCTGGTCGACGGCGCGTATATGCTTTTCTCCCACTCCCCTAAATGTATTAGTGTTTATAAGGTAGTTCAATTGCTACTCGAGTACCTGGGAAAGCCGTCTCATCAGGACCGCTGCAAGATGTTTCTCGCCAGCATTGCGCTGCTTGCGTCGCCAGACAAAGCGCGGACAGCAGTCCGAGAAAAGCCGTCTTGATCTTCATTGCGACAATTGAGTGAGTTCTTGACGACGAATTGGCAACGACACCGATCGTGAACCAGGTCACTGGAGACGCCGAGAATGTTGGCGGCCATATCCGAATTACGGGGGCATAGGAGGCTCGGTCTTGGATTCAACCGAGATGGAGTTTCTCCGGATGTACGTCGAGGCTAAAGTTTAGTGCACTCCATATTGATCGACAATGCGGGGAAAGCGCCAGTACGTCACTAATTTGCAGCTTCGCAAATGTACATTTGCACAGGTATAGTAGTTTCGTAGCAAAACATTCGGGAGACGCAGGAGCGAACTGTGCAAGGGTGGACGAGCAGCATCCGAAATGGGTACCACAGGAGCCTGTAACTGCTTGCGCTTCCTTCCCAGCCGACCAATAGTCTGCACTGGGAAAAGATGTCAGCCAGTAACCAGGGCTTGCTCGATGAGCTCGAAATCCGGGAGGGAGGAAAGCCAGATGAGCGGCAGGCGGCCGAGCACCCGAGGTACCGACATGCGCGCTACGGCTCCGGGAGAACCTTTCACCGCGCGACTTCCTCCCAACAAGCTGTCCTCTCCCAGATTGCAACACCATGGTTCATTTGTCGGGTCCATTTCGTGCTCCCTCGATTTGCAGTCAACATGTCAAATGCTTTTGTGGATGCATCACACCTTTCGGCACTGCCCTACTCATGCGCGCCACAGCTGCCTCCAGCGTCGTCTCATGACTCAAAACGACCCGTGGCTCCCCGAACAGGCACGGCTGCATGACCTACCTCTGCTCAAACAGTCATCGTAGTTGTAATCCTAGGGCTAGAACGCGACGAATGTCGCATTCACATTACCATCGCAACTAATAAGAAGAACCATGCGCATCATGCATGCGCCCTGTTCGAGCGTAGTGAGTCTAGCCGTCACTGTTCACTCGACCGCCTCCCTGTCACCGCACGCTTCCCTATCAAACTGAACACACGACAATAGGAACGTTGGAACAGTAGCATTTTGCGGCGAGGCGAACCATGGGCGAACGCGCAACGCGTCCCGCCGCCCGTCACGTGTATATACTTCGCCCTGTCTACATGACCGCGCCCTAGTTGCGGCTCTCGCACCCAGGTGCCTTACACTTCACGCAGCACCCACACAGCGCTCTCACCCGTCGCACAGCACACTGAGCTTCACACCATCCGCCACCACTTACACTTCAAATCGCACCTCGGTCTCATCGACCAAAGCAGCTGCCTGCTCGCAGCCTAATTCAATTTAATTTTCTCATCCCACCCTTCTGAGCGTTCTTGAAGGGTGCAGCGTCTTTTGAGGGACTTAGCACTGCACGACATGTTTTCACCTGTTTCGGCCACAATGGACTCGCCTGACGATATTCCGCTATTCTCCCTTCCACCGGAGCTCCGAAATAGCATCTACGACCGAGTCTTTCACGGCGACATATCCAACGCAGACTCACTCGCGCTCATGAGGGCATCTCAAGAGCTGCATGTCCAGGCAGGCTCCCACTTCTACGCCAATAACAACTTCGTGCTCAAGCTCCCGGGCCCTGTCGTGCCTGGTGCTACAGTCTTGCCGCCTATCAACGACCGCTACCTGCCATTCCTCAAGGATATCGGAATTGAGATCGATGTAGGCTGCCCGGTCCGCCAGCGGGTGCAAGAGATAGCTGCAGCCATCCAAAGCCTCACCACCATCGGCGCGGAGTTTGATAAGATATCCTTCCTAATCCAATTTTCGCCTGAATTGTCGTTCTTCCTGCAGGATAGGTACGATGATGCCATCCTCGGCGAATCCCACCCGATCACCACTGCCCTAGACCAGCTTCTTAGCTCTGGCTCCAAGTCTGTCCAGATCTGGATGAATAGAGCATGGTTTGCCCCAGGTGTTGCCACGAAGATGAGAGCCTGTTACGGCTCGCGTCTCAAATTTATGCGTCTTAATGATGAGCACAAGCTGATCGACCTCGACGACCCCATGGTGTACGAGAAGGCCTCGGTTGGTCGCTGCTCTTGTACCCCTCTCAAGGTATTCGGCACAATTGCGGATGGAAGCGAAGACTTGAATACCGCGATCGGCCTGGATCTCGACTTGATCGAGCCCATCCTAGACCTGGATACCAACGATAACGAGCCATTCCACAACGTGGACGAAGACACAGTTACAAAGATTGAGGAAGATCTGAACGACGAAGACGATGTCGACATGGAAGATGCTCTGATGCCCCTTGATCCCGGAGAAGCGGATGCAATCGTGGAGAACTGGGAGCACACTTCTAGTCTACTTGCCCATGAGGACAGAATGACGCAGGAAATAGAGTTTCTTGTGGCCATGGCCCCTCACATGCTATCTCCATCTTCGGGAACAGCTGGGATGGTGGCAGCCGCTCACCTAGGGGGCGTTCTGACTGCACGTTGAAGGAGTCATAGCGCACGCAACACCGTGTGAATCCCTGCAGCACCTTCATGGACTCGAAGTTGAAGACACTACATATTATACTTCGTACCGAACTTTGCGAGCATCAGCCTTCTTGTTTATTAACCTGGAGCAACCCGGGCTTTCCTTGCCCACATGGCGCCGCATGACGCTCCATTCCCGGGCCTTGAAGCGCGACAGCTACGCGATGCGTTAAGCTATTTTGCAACTAAAGACCCAAACTGGACGATCAGAGATCTGGAAATAAGACTTTCTGCGCTTTTAGACTCGAGCCCGCCTGGTTATGACAGACGTCTGCAAGCCCGAAATGCAAGAGAAAGCAGAGAAGACGATAACGACGGCGATGACGAGTACGAAGTCGATAGGGAGGACCCGTTCGCAACACTCTCGTCGACGCCGCGTTGCAGCAGTCCAGAGCTGCTCCCCGCAAGCAGTCAAACATTCTCCGACGAACTTGATCACGCTCTCAGCCCCGACCCAATACAACTCGTCAAAGGCAGCGACGGCATCCGCAACAAACCTCCATGGCCACACGGCAACTCCATAATCGGCGGCATACCCCTAGCCGACGTGCAAAGAAGCATCCACGCGGCGATGCCCTCGCAGACGCTGATTCAGGAAGCGCGCATCAAACAGCAAAAGCGTGACAAAACTACCTCTGCAAAGCAACCAAGTTCGCCATCAAACAAAGGCAGCCCTAGACCATGGCCGATGAGCCCCTCAATTCCGACCGACAAACCCGACTTCCCCTCGTCAGACCCGCGCCGCCCGCACCTGAAGCACGCGATGACAGTCCCGCTCTCCTCCAGCTACTTCAGGTCCCTGAGCGCCCATAGAGACCACACTGATAGTCCGCAGCGCACGCACACACGCCTCCACAAGCAGCGTGCCCGTCGCTCCGCACCTTCTGAGTCCGCCCCCTTCGAAACCTACCCGGACAGCAACACGGAAAGAGGCCGCCCACGGCTACGAAAAGGCAGCTCTGCGGTACGTTCACGAGAACCACCACCGCTTCGAGGACGCAGTCGGAGTTTTACAATTTCGAGACCGATGCAGCAGCATCCGATCGAGGTACCGGGCAGGTATATAGATCCGGGCAGCCCGAGGCTGCATGGCAGTACGTCAACCACGTCGAGACCTCTTCCGTTGGAGCAGAAGCCGCTGCCGTTGCCGCCAGCGCCGCTAAAAAAATGAGGGCTGTGGAGGGTATTTCGAAAGCGAAGTGGACAAAGGCGGAAGCGCGACGCCGAAGACGGGCGGTCATTATCGACGGCATACGAAGTCTGATACACGAGCACGAGATGGACGACGAGATGCTATCGAGGCTAGGCTGACTGCTAGATAGTATGTACCCAGGTAGCAAATAATAAGCACTTCTTTGCAACACGCTTCCGTGATGTTGATGTAGTGGAATTCGACTGCGATATGTTTCTCTAGTTGCCGTGCACGCTCAGCTCTACTATAACCTTGCACACTCCAGCTCTACTGTAGAAGAGGCATACTAGGAAAGTGGCCTGCCGCCCAGGTGAACGCGCGTCCACGTCGGGTATGCAGTCTATGGAGCGCGGCTGTCGTTCAGGCAGGTGCGACCAACGTGTGCCCCAAAAGAGCAATAGACCACGCCATCACACACAGCCTTGAAGATGTGAGCCATCTTTGTGAGGCTGACCAAGTCTTTGCGAGGCTGATCAAGCTTTTGCTCAGCTCCCGAAGTTTGGCCAGTATCTCAACGGCTGGTGTTCGCAATGCGCCAGAGTGCTCAAAGTGAAGAGAAGTCCTTGAGGTGAAGGCCCCGGTAGAGCTTATACAGTACCTACCAGCTAGGGCTTTGGAGCAATGCACTTCAGCCCTGTACACGATTGCTCCACGATTGCTGACTGTCCGAAGCAATGTTCACAATTCGTAAACAGCACATACAATTGCATCATGCGGCACTTCACAACAATGCAGTCGAACAGATGTTCATGTACCAGGACAGAGAAGAAGATGGACGTCGTGTTAAGAATGGCCCCCGTTTGACGGTCTCTGCCCCAGAGAGGCGCGTGCGACGGTGCCAACGATACACGTTGTCTACCCGCTACCCACTGGTACAGGGTCTCACGGTCGTCCTGTGAGAGGGTTCGATTTCGCGGTATCGCGGGTAAGGTATGAACGTAAAGCGGAGGAAGAACGCCTTGGGGCCGAGTACAGCGGGTTGTTGCTGTGAGAAGTAGGAGTTGGGTGTAAGAGTGATGGATTGTTCAGGCCCAGTGGGACCGCTATAGGGCTAGGGCCGGCGGTTGCTCCTACCGAGTACGGTGAGGAGCACCTTCCGTCACCAGTTGTTACCAAAGGACTGGTAGCGTGCGAGAGCGGAATCAAACAATGGCGAATCATGGAGTATGATGTTTGCGGTGTATGGCCATGATGTTTGGGGTAGTCGTCAGCGAACGCGGGGTAGGGCAGACCGCACGGTGGACCTCTCTGCTGTATGTGCGCTGGGAGGATCGCGCTGGTGGGGAGAACGGTCCTGGTGCTGGCTGGCCGCGGCGGGCGGAGGCACGTTGTTCCGGGGCGGCAGCTCTTCCAAGGTTTCTGGTTCTGGCGGGTTCTGGTCCCCAGTGGTCCCCAGTTTTTCCACGGACCGTCGAGCAGCCCAGCAGATCGAAGCCACCGCCTGCAAGCCCTGCTTCGTTGCCACCGGAAACAGGGTCGGTGGACAAGTGACGGAGGTGGGAGCATGGCCGCGCCCGTGTGCTCAGCGTGCCGGATTCCGTGCAGCAGGCTGCAAGCGCCACAGCTGGCAGCGCCCAGGCCGGCAGCGCTTTGGGCGGTGCATCTTGGCATGCTGCGGGCGGGTGATTCGCCTCTTCGTCGCCTTGATGCCGCTAAGCAACGTCCCTCCCAGGCCCAGGGGCTGAGCGTCAGATGCCAAGCCTAATCTCTTGCTGGCCGCTCGCTTTAAAGCATGCGGAGGCCCCGTGCCTCCTGCTCGAAGCCCGCCGCCTCCCGTCCCAAGTTCTTACTCCGCTGCCACTCCCTCCTACGCGCGCCGGCCGACACGATGCTGCCCACGACCGGCCCGCGGGGGCCCATGTTTGGCCTTGCCGTCTCCGCCGGCTTCGCGCTGATCTTCGTCCTGGGCTTTCTGGCCTGGCAGAGCCCGCCGCAGATGCCGAAGCTGCCCAAGAGCACGACTCACGTCGAGATGTGTGTTTCCCCCGCGCATTGCCCCGAAGCTGAAACGCTGTTTGGAGGCTAACCCGCACCCTGCAGGACCGTCACCAGCGAAGGCACCCCCAAGCTAGGCATCCACGAGATCATCCGCCAGCTGTACCAGCCGCTCAAGATCGCCCCCGACGAGTCCAGCTTCTCCTTCATTGGTGAAGACCTCAATCTGACTCAGCTTGCCTTACCGCGAAGTCCGCGCTACAAGAAGAAGATGGGCAAGGACATACTGATTCTGGACCTGGAGACGCGCCCGTTGGAATCCACCGAAGACTTCAACAACGGGCTCTTTGACTGGCGCAAGCTCAACCACGTCTCGGGCGGCGTCTTCAGCCACTACATCTACTCGCTGATCCACGGCTACGACTACAAATTCGTCCGCGCGCACGAGTTCGAAGACCGCCATGCAACCTGGATCAAGCCCTCCGCCCTCGCCCAGCACATCCGAGACTACAAATTCATCGTATTCCTCGATGCTGACGCCACATTTCGCTTCCAACACCTTCCGCTGGAGTGGATGTTCAACTACTGGCAAATCAAGCCGGAACATAGTTTCACCATGGCCCTCGACCCCTGGGACCCAGAGACTCCCGAGTACAATTCCGACCGCTTCAACCGCACCTACACCAACACCGGCTTCATGGTCGTCCAGAACAACGGCCACACGATGCAGATGCTGAAGGACTGGCACGAGTGCCCCGACGACACGCGCTACAAGGGCTGCTCCGAATGGAAGATGCCCAAGTTCCACGAGCAATCGGCCTTCGGCGAGTACATCCGCTACGACTACAAAGACTACGTCAAGGAGCTGCAGTGCGCCGAGGCCAACGGCTTCCCCGGCGTCGAGGTCTCCAACTGCCAGGGCAAATACGTCCGCCACTACTGGTTCGAGAAGCAGAAGATCAAAGAGGACCTGCAGCAGAACATCATGAACGCCATCACGCTTCCCATACAGCGCATCTTCGCCGAGAACGTCGGCGGCATCATCACCGAGCAGAAGGAGAACGCTCTGCCGAACTAACTAATCGCCGCCGCCATTTCCGCTTCGTTTCGTTGCACTTACTTCGGCATGAGAAAGATAAGATGAGGAGTAATTGTAGTATACTACCGCTAGAGTACGATTATTTAATAGCCTGGGGCCGAGACGACTTGTCTAGAAGAGGAGGTTTCCAGCATGACTTTTTACGCATAGCGTTGCATTGTACGGCGTTTTATCAAGAGGGATGGGATTTCCGCATCGCGTCCCGCTTCTCGAGGGGGTTTTAGCATGTTCGACGGGAGAGACGTTTTGTTTATAAGGTGCTGGGATCTGCTGGGATGTTACGGAGCTCGCTCCTCTTGACTTACTTGCCTTTTCGAGCTCCTCTTGCCTTAGAGCACACCTATCGCGCGAGATGATACCCCCAATTATCTACGAGGGCTGATACCTAGTATACTGGGAAAGAGAAAGAGACATAGACGACTGTATAAAAATGGTAAAGAATAATCATCGAGTGTCCTTGGAGACGAGGCTGTTTGCTGCACTGGTCTCTTAACTTGACTTGACCTGACCTGACGTGATTGCACCGCTTGCTGCCGGCCCTCGAGTAGACTGCCCTTCGCATGCGCGTACCATCGCTCGCGAGCTGTCGCATTATTGCTTTGCTCCGCGCGATCGCACGAGAGACTGCAGTACACTGCGGCGGTTCCGTTCCGCACCGCTGTTCGACGAGGCGGAGGCTCAGGCTCCCATCAATCAATCTGTCACGAGCATCGCATCGCATCGCATCCTCGCACCACGGCAAACACTCCTCACATAGTCACAACATACACCAAGCATCCCTATCCCCCGCACGCACATAAACTAGAATAACAACACTAGCTTACTAGTAACGCCTTGAAACCTAGCGCTGCTGTGCGCCGTAAACACGTAGTCAGATGCCGTGCCGTGCTATGCCAAGCGGCTGGATGACAGGCTGCGGTGCGGTGCGGTGCGGTGCGTGGTACGTGGTACGTGGTACAAAGATGACGGCAGAGGGGCGGTGTTTCAGCCACGCTTGGATGTTTGGTTGGGCGCGTGGAGGAGAGGGGGGGGGAGGGGGGCCGAAACGGCGGGCGGGGGCTGGGGGCTGCTTGGGTAGAAGGTAGGCTGGGAAGAGTAGAAGGTAAGGTAGAAGGTAGGCTGGGAAGGGTAGAAGGTAGGAAGGAGGGTGTGGTGTGATGTCATTGCTGGCGGTGCGCGGTGGTGTTTGGATGATAGCATCGGCTGGAGAGCGGTATGAGGATAGAAGTGCGATGTCCAGACAAAGAAGAAAAATTGCGAAGGACGGCATTGTTTGAGCGATTCCTTTATAAAATTTTAGCTATTAATCTTGTATGTGATCTGTGATCTGTCATGATGGCACATGTGATTGGGCGATGGACGTGTATAATTGCGTAGACGCGTTGAAGCATTGCGGGTACGTTTGGCGATTTAGATGGTTGTTCGACGGGGGGTTAAGAGGGAGGTACTTGACGTGATGTGATGTTTGAGGTGTCGTAGCGTCTATTGCAATCGCCTTTTGCGTGCCCAACAACCGCAGGGAAGCAGGGTGTTCCATCTAGCTTCGTGCTCAGCCGTCCCTTTCGTGAATCTGTTGCTGTCGATTTTCTTTCTACGCTCCCTTTATGACTCAAGATCCCTCCTTCCGCTCCTGTCCTTTTGTCTTTCCGTACGCCCCACCAGCTAACTTCCTCATCTCTAACGCCCGCTTATACGGCGGCGCGGTCGGCGGCTGCACCGGATCTAAACTGACTCTGTCCTTCGGCAGCGCGTACGTCGCATCCGAATCATACGCTGATAGATCGCCACAAGCCAGGAACGGCGCTATCCACCGCGCTCCGCCCTCCTCGATGCCCTCTTCGTCGCTCTCGTCTCCGAGATCAATCTCCACGGCGCCGTCTGCCCGGACGGTTCTCGAAGGCTTCGTAGCTTCTGGGTTCTCGTCTGGGATGGGGAGAGTGGTACCCGCGCCAAGCGGCTTCTCGAGGGACGGCTTGAACCCGGCTGGTGGGCGGAAACCCTCGCAGACGACGAACGCTTCGATGCTGGATGCGCGGGAGCTTCGCGGCTTGGCGACTCGAACGCGCGCGAAGACGAGCTTTAGTTGTGCGAAGAGAAGGTCTACGTCTTTTCCGCGGAAGATCTTGGCTACGAACTTGCCGCCGGGTTTGAGGACGCAGAGCGCGAGGTTGAGCGCTGCCCAGAGGAGCTGCGACTGGACGTAGATGTCTAGATCGTGGAGACCGGTTACATCGGGAGCGCCGTCTGAGATGACGAGGTCTACCGGTGCGGAGGGGGAGGGGCTTGTGGAGGTGGAGTCGTAGATATCTGGGTCGAGTGCTTTGAGCATCAGAGGGATAGTCGAAGGGTGCGTGATATCCGCCCTCAGTGTCGTGACGCCTTCCAGCGGACTCATGGGCTGTAGATCAATGGCCACGATACGGACGCCATCCCTCTGTCGCTTCTTCTCTCCCTCCTTCACATCTTGCACGGCACCTCCGTCCTCGCTGGCCGGAACGTCAACCTCTTTGCTCTTGCTCTTGCTGAGACCCAGCACGTACTCTCGCGTCTCCCTTTGCTTCTGCTCCCAGCCCGCGCGCCCGAATTTCTCACCTTTGATCAGCACGCGTGACAGCACTTGACTCCAGCTTCCGGGCGCGGCGCACAGATCGACGACTCGTGTGACGCTCTCGAAGAGGTTGAATTCTTCGTCGAGCTGGAGGAGTTTGTAGGCTGAGCGGGCGCGCCAGCCTTCTTCTTTGGCGAGGCGGTAGTAAGCGTCGCGCTTGTCTTTTGAGGATTTGCCCATGGCGATGAACCCTGTTGCTGTTGTCTTCTGATATTTGTAGGTCCAGTGTCGCACGTGGAGAAAGTTGCAATGTGCGGCTCCTGCCCGTCCTAGATTCCTATCTTTTTCTTCCCAGATTCACAAAAGGCATTCACTCCTCTACCAGAAACGCCAGTGTAAATGTCAAAATCCCGCGCCAGTCAGTCCGAGTTAGGTCGTGAGGGTGAATTCTCTCGCTTCTTTAACCACGGCAATTTTACGCGACGGCGGGGCATCTCTTCCCGACCGCCGACATGTCTCCCAAAAATTTCCAGCACTTTTGGATCCGTAAATACGACACGCGCGCAACGCAATCGTACGCACAACGCTCGCTATGAAGCGCCCACGTTCGTCTCAGAAGCCCGCGCATTTCACGCACAAGCGCCAAAAAGTCGAGAAACCCGTCGCGGTCAAAACATCCGCTCCACGTCGCAAAATTGGCATCAACGACCTGTCATGGAAAGCCGTGTCTATGCCCGACCGGTTGGAGGACTTTGAAGGATTCTACGGGCTGGAAGAAATTGACGATGTGGATGTTGTGAAGGAGGGTGCGACGCTGAGGTTTGAGACGAGGAAGACGGAGGAACAATTAGAGAAGGAGAAGGAAGAGGGGAAGAAGAGGGAAGAGGAAATCGCGAGGGAGTTTGAGGAGATGAAGGATAGGCAGGGGGATGTGGATCTGGAGGTGCAAGAGGAGGAGGAGGCGGAGGAGAGTGAGTGGGAGGGGTTCGGAGACAGTGATGTGGAGGAGGAAGAGGGTGGTGCGAAAGCGCAGCAGAATGGCGATGCGAATGATGTGGTTGAGGCAAAAGAAGAGAAGGAAGCTAGACCGACAAAGAAGACCAAGGCGGAGAAGAAAGCGGAGAGGCAAGAAGCCAAGGGCAAGAAGGACAAGGCACAACATGAGATTCGCGATGAGCAACCGATAGGCAACGGCGCATTCGACCTCCTCGCCAATGCACCGTCAGACGATGATGACGGTGATGTCGATGTTTCGGCATGGGAAGACGTCGGTCTGTCCAAGGAAACGCTCGCCTCGTTGTCCAAGCTGAAGTTCTCCCAACCAACGACGATCCAATCATTGGCCATTCCCGAAGTCCTCGCTGGGCGCGACGTGATCGGAAAAGCTTCCACAGGCTCTGGAAAGACTCTTGCCTTCGGAATACCCATCCTAGAATCATACCTTGCATCTCCACCAGATTCGAAACAGCATACTCCGACCGCACTGATAATATCGCCTACACGTGAGCTTGCGCACCAGCTCTCCGCACATCTGACTGCCCTATGCTCCGACGGTGACTTCAAGGCACCATCGATAGCGACTGTCACGGGTGGATTGGCTGTGCAGAAACAAAGACGACAACTGGAAAAGGCGGATATTGTCGTCGGAACCCCAGGTCGCTTGTGGGAGGTCATCAGCAGCGGGCAAGGTCTTCTGGCTTCTTTCAAGAAGATTCGCTTCCTAGTAGTGGACGAGGCTGATCGCTTGTTAAGCCAAGGGTCCTATAAGGAGCTCGGCGAAATCCTCAAGATCCTCGATCGCGACGATGAAACGGATGAGACTGCCAAACACGCACCCGCTACTGAGATCCAGCGGCAAACTCTGGTTTTCTCCGCTACATTCCACAAAGGTCTTCAGCAGAAGCTTGCAGGCAAAGGCCCCAAAGGCGGTGGCGACCTGATGAACAAGCAAGAATCCATGGAGTACCTCCTCAAGAAACTCAACTTCAGAGAAGAAAAGCCGAAGTTCATCGACGCAAACCCAACCTCGCAAATGGCCACCGGCCTCAAAGAAGGCCTCATCGAGTGCGCCGGCACAGAAAAAGACCTCTTCCTCTACGCCCTGCTCCTCTACCACCCCAAAAAGCGCGCCCTCATCTTCACAAACTCCGTCTCCGCCGTCCGCCGCGTCACGCCCTTCCTGCAGAACCTCGATCTCCCCGCGTTCCCTCTCCACTCCGGCATGATGCAAAAAGCGCGCCTCCGCTCCGTGGAGCGCTTCACCCAGCGCCCCGGCTCCATCCTCGTCGCAACCGACGTCGCAGCCCGCGGTCTCGACATCCCCGGCGTCGAGCTCATCGTCCACTACCACCTCCCCCGCGCCGCAGACACCTACGTGCACCGCTCGGGCCGCACCGCGCGCGCCGCCGCCTCCGGCTCCAGCATCCTCATCTGCGCGCCCGAAGAAGTCGCCGGCGTGCGCCGCCTCGTCGCCAAAGTGCATTCCCGCAACGAAGCCGCGCCCGGCAAGAAGAAATCGGCATTCTTCATCCGCACGCTCGACATCGACCGGCGCATCGTCTCGCGCCTCAAGCCGCGCGCTGTGCTGTCCAAACAGCTTTCTGACGCGACCATCGCAAAGGAGAAAAAACACTCTGAAGACGACTGGATGCGCGAAGCGGCCGAAGAGCTGGGCGTCGACTACGACAGCGAGAGCTTCGAGCAGGAGGCGAAGGGGCGGAAGGGCCGGGGCAGCGGGCGCAAGAAGAAGGAGAAGGAGGCGAGGCAGTTGACGAAGGGGAGATGGGGCGTTGCGGGCGGAGCTGAAGGGCTTGCTGGGGCAGAGGGTGAATGTGGGGTTAGTGAGAGGTATTTGACTAGTGGGGATTGATGTTGAGGCGTTGATGAGGGAGAGGGAATTTGGACTTTTTGGGCGATGCGGGGGCGTTGGGGTTTGATGATGAATAGAGAGGGAGGTTGGAGTAGATGGAGAGGTTTTGAATGCTGGTTGTGCGCAAACAATGGGTTTTGATGGATGGCTGGCTGCTGGGTGGCATGTGAGCTTGATTCTAGGTCTCGTACGAATAGGATGGCACGAGCATATAGGAAAGCTGATATACTATATGGGGTGACGGAACGTCGTTTGCGGCCACCATCCCTGAGCCCGGTTCGGACGTCTCTCACGCTCTGAGGTAGATACATGGGTACATTATACATGTACAATGTTCACTCGTAGAACTTATTGTGTGTTGTTATCATGCATTGTGGACCACCGATATTGCGCTTTGGTTGATTTTATGCTTATATGCGTTCACGGCACGCCCATGCTAGGGGAAGGTGAATGTGAGCTGCACGTGCAACCAACCAACCTCTCAACACATTATCACCGCCGTAACCTTTCACCTTCCGCAATATCCCGAGAGCGTACACCCGACCATTGGTGCGCCTCTCGCAGCTACAAAAACACCCACCGATTCGCCTCTGCCCACCTCACCACCTGCTCACGCACTGCGGCTCAACCCTCTGATTCGCATGCGACCATGAGTAACACCACCTCAGCGGCCATGTCTTTCGGCCTAGCTGGTTATACGGCCTGTCAGACTTCTTCTCAGCCTTGCATTTATCTCGCCGACTATGCCGTCACGGTCACTTGTCCGTCATGGCTATGTTCACCACATTCCATTTCGGACAGCGAAGGCACCGTCTACACAACCCCTGAAAATACCTCGTCTACCCCCGTAGACTCCTCTGCTGGCCTCGTCAACGACGCTCTCCAGTACGTCAACGAGCTCGTCTTCGGCAAGGAGACCGCCCCGAAAGACAACATCACAGTGACCGCTTCGGTCACACCTCCGGCGTCCAATACGCTTTCCGCCATCGATCCCTACAAGCTCTTCTCGTTCGCCCCTGGAAGCAGCCACTTGGAGTCTCCCTGGAACCAGGACCCGATTTGGAAGTATTCCCGATTCGCCGTCGCACTCGTCCGCCTCAGCACCTGGCATGTCCTGGAGTATCTTCGGATTTTCGACTTCGTTGAGGCCCACTGCCCTATCGTGGGCCAGATTCTCCCCTTTATCTTCTTCAAGACTTTCCCTTGGATCTTCCAGTATGCAAAGCTTGCCATTACGATCTCCTTGTTCTACTCCAAGTATATGGTCGAGAACTCCGGGGACATTGCCGCTGGCACCGTTGCTTCGTTGGATGAGAACGCTAAGAACATTGGACTTTGGGTCCTTGAGCGCTTTGCTCGGTATCTTATGTAGTAAGTCACACTGGGCACGAATTGATATTTTGATCATAGGCTAACGTTCTTTAGTGCTCTCTCTGGCGTCATCGCCATGACAGTCCGCGACTGGATTATCGCCATCCTGGCTGCGATTGTTTTTCTATTGATCTTCTGGTGCGATGACAACTTGACCGCATCACAGGACAACTTCGAAGCCTTATTCCGGGAGAATGACGAAATTCGCGCCGCAATGGAAGAGTTATTTGCCTCTGTAAATGTGCACTTTACCAACTTCCAGAATAATCAGAACAGGCTGTCATCTGACTTGCAGGGGATGGGCAACGGCCTCAACCTCTTGTCATATTTCGCTCGTCGCCAAGTCCAAAGCCAAGAGGCGCGATTCGGATTCATCGAGAACAGTGGCCGCGCTCTTCGTACAGGAATGCGCCAGTTGCAGCAACGAATTACTCGCACAGAGAACCGTGTTTCCGTCGTCGAGGGGCGGACGGACCTCCACCGCCGCGAACTTATCCAGCTGCAGCAAGACGCTGAGATGGAACGTATCCGCTCAGATCTCGTCGATGAAGAGACTGGTGGCCGCCTGGACTCGCTCGGCGCCGGGGTGCTTGAGGTTGCGACCGCTGTTGAAGCCAACGATCTAGATGTCCGTGTTATTCGTCAGGAAGGCAAGAAGCTTAAGGAGCTGGTCGGCACCATAACGGCACTGTCGGTGTTTGCCCTCGTTCTGCTGACTTACGTACTTGAACTGGTCGACAACGTCAAGGACCAGGCCACTGATGCTGGGGAGACTGCCACGAAGGCCCAACAGCATGCCACCAACGCTCAAATGAGCGCCGCAAATGCCCAAGAGATTGCTGCAAGCGCTCGAAAGTTTGCCACGGAAATCAAGCAGCAGGTCGACACCATCCTGGAACAACACAACGACATCAAGAGGTGGGCTACCGAGGCCAATACCAAGTTCATTTACCTCTGCAGCGAGACCGTCAAGGTCTTGACCGCGATTTCCTCCCTGAGGGGTACAGCCGTCCTTACCAAGAACCAAATCATTGTGCTCTTCGACAAGATTGATCCTGAAATGGCCAAGACTATCTCTAATCAGTGGGTCACCCTCGCCGCGCAGCCAGATGACGAGCTCAAAATCGAGCAATGGCAGTCCGAGGCAGTCCGTCTAATCAACGCGCGGTTCAATGCGATTCGAGGCAATGTGACCGGTCTCCGAGAGCAGCTGAATCTGGCGTCCACACCGCTTAGCAGCCCGATCCGGAACCAAGTGCGAGAAGTTCTTATGACGCCGGCGCCGCTGTTCTCCGCCCCGACAACCGACAGCTTCCGTGGAGAGACTGCGCTTGCTCAGCCCTGTTTTCGGGACTCTGGGATGTTCGAGGAGGGCCCGACAATCGACGGTCTGCTCGAAGAGCTGAAGGGCGCGCAGTCTGGGTCATCTTCTGAGTCCGACCCTTTCGTTGATAATGCCTTATAGATTGCCATCGAGCGTGGAAGCCTACCGACAGGTGCCTGCCCGATATGATCGCGACAAGATGCCCATAAGTACGACAAGATACCCCACGACTATGAGAGGATACCCACAAGAACGACAAGATACCCACGAAAGTTAAACCCACAATACCCTCAGGAGGAAGCCCACACGGAACCACCACCCTCACCACCGCCTTAACCTCACGACTTTACCCTCCCATAAGCCCTCCCACCTTAACCCTGGCTACAATCTTACAAACCCTCGCGAACCTACCCACCGTCTTCCCACCCCCAAGAGACTGTCACCGCGACAGGCATGGACACTCCGCTATAATCTTACGGAAGGAGTCGGACACAGCTACTCACACCGAACTTGAGGCCCTTTTCAGGGTCAAGACAGGCGAGTTGTGAGTTGCTGCATGTCCAGGGGGTTGGGAACCCACTCACACGGCTTGATACTGCGGAATGAAGTACCTACCTAGGAGTAGGCGCGATCGAGCCGTGTGGGTGGAGGTGTGGTTCAAGGGATGTGAATGGACAGAGTGTGAGGTGGGAGGAGTGACAGTTGGTGTGAGGACGTACGGTGATGGGCCATCAACAGGGGAGGAACGCGATGAGTGGAAGAAGAAGTGGTTCGAGGGGAAAGACGTCCGCCAGCGAAATGGCGGTGTCTCGACTTCTGCAAAGGTGTCGTGGGAAATGGCAAGAAGCGCGTGGCAAGAAGAGCCAAGGGTGTGTGGGGTCTCGAAGTCGGTGGTAATACATGGTTGTATAGAAATGATGTGATCGTCTTGGGAAAATTGAGATGTTGATATGATAAATAGCGCTCCAGCTAGAGCCCTAGTGATGGTGATGTCGTCTTTCACAAAGTATGTCTATGTGGTAATAAGCTCACGTGGCCACGAGCCGCTCTATACTCGTTGCACAGAAGCGCGATTCTAGGGATATAGATGTTACCTGGAAGTCTTTCATAAGAAGTGCCGAAAGAGAACATTGAATGTAAGGACCATCTGTGATGCGATGTATTCTTACGGCTACAAAGTGTCAACGCTAAGGTATCCTAACCATCTTAAGACTAGAGCGCCGCCAACGCGTTTCGTGCAACCACCAACACCAAAGTCACTTTCGCTCCATCACGTCCCCTCGTCTTTCTGTAGAGTACATCTGTTATCGAGATGTGGCCTTCTCTAAGCCCTCTGCTGCATCTTGGGTGACGCTGAACCCTTCGCGTATGGATGCTTGTTTAGGAGGCTGGGTGGGATCATCTTTCAGCGGCAGCCACGCGACGTGCCGCCTCATCTCTCGCTATCATGACCCCTTGTAGAGCGCCATCTCGACTCGCGGTTTGTAATGCAGTCATACACAGAAGCAAACTCCGCTCGTCCTCTCAGACCCGCAATTGCGCTTCTGCATCGTCCCAGGCTGTTATGGAAGACATTGCAAACGATCGTGATTTATTCGAGTACACTTCTGGGAGGTGGATGTATGTTCTAATCACGTGCTTTCTTCAAAGTTCCTTTTGATTTACTGATGTCTATTCTCGTAGATTCAACGAATCTCGACGTCTGGCCGAACGACGTTTGGCATTTAACGTCGATGAACTCAAGAAAGCTGCCGCGAAGTCAGTCAACAGGCCCACGTCGGATGTCAAAAGTTTCCGCAAAATTGCCGAGGGCGGCTTTAACCGTGTCTTCGACATATCAATGAAAGATGGCTCATCCATACTTGCCCGCCTTCCCTACCCGTCAACGTTGCCGCGACGCTTGGCAATAGCGAGCGAGGTCGCGACTTTGGCTTTTGTTCGCGCACACGGGATCCCTACACCTCGAGTTCTGGGGTATTCCGTCGATGATAATGCAGTCGGCGCCGAGTACATACTAATGGAGAAATTGCCAGGAAAGCCTATTGGGGATGCTTGGTTTGACCTTTCCGAACAAGAAAGGCTCAAAGTTCTCCTTCAAATAGTGGAGCTGGAAACGAAGCTCTTCAATATCAACCTACCGGCCAGTGGGAGCATATACTATGCCCGTGATTTGTCTCCTGGTACTCCCAAAATAGATGTTCCTGGGTCTGATGAAGGATTGTGTATAGGGCCCTACGCGGCCTTACGATGGTGGTTCGGCGAACGTGGAGAGCTGAACATCGACCGAGGTCCTCGTAAGTATATTCGCGACTAATATATTCGAACATTTTTAACATTCACAGACAACGATCCTTGCCTCGTCCTCCAGGCTCCTGCTGATAAAGAACTGGCCTGGATCCGTGCCTACGGACGACCCCGTTTCCCTGTCGAGCGCGCGTATAGAGAAACTTTCAATTATACCAAGCAGGATCCCGAGGAACATGCTAATTCACTGTTGGATTACATCCGGCTCGCTCCCCATCTTGTACCTACATGCTCGAAGCTCAATCTGCCTGTTCTTCGCCATCCCGATCTCCAGCCCAACAACATCTTCGTTTCTGAAAATTTCACTATCACCGGCCTAATTGATTGGCAACACTCTGTTGTCCTTCCGACATTCCTCGCCGCTGGTATGCCAAATTTGTTCCAGAACTATGATGATGGGGAGTCCATATCCTTCGTCCCGCCACGGCTCCCGGATGATTTTGAATCAATGGATGAGGGTGAACGTGCGACAGAACAGGAGCGGTTCCGCCGTCGGCACATTCACTTCTTTTATCTAGGGTTCACACAGCGAATGAACGAACCTCATTGGCACGCCCTTGAAGAAGATACGGGTCTCCTGAGACGCCGAATATTCAACGACGCTGGTAGCCCTTGGGAAGGTCTTAGCACCCCTCTTCAGATGGACATGGTCCGGGTATCGCAAAATTGGTCAAAGATCGCCCCTGCCAACCGAGATAGCACTATCCCAGCATGTCCTATTGTACTCACGGAGCAAGAGGCGCAAAAAAGAGCTGCACTGGAGGAATCCCTTCGCGAGGTCGACTATGATATGGAACGGATCAACGGGGTACTTGGCATCGCGTCCGACGGGTGGACTCCACATGAAAGGTTTGAAAGCGCGAAAGAGAGGGCAAGGTTGATCAGGGAGGAAGGGCTTCTCGCAGTCAGCGACGAGCCGTGGTTGAGGGAAATGACCGAGCAACACTGGCCCTTTGATGACAGTAAGGAGGACGAGTAAGGAGTTGAACTATCCAACGAGCTGCGAGTAACTTACCGTCGCTTTGTGAGCAGTAGTTAACATGCCAGCCCTGCACCTGATCACGAAGCCAGACACAAGATGGTGCGTCAAATAAAATAGGGCTATTTGTGATTCTATAGTAATCCGTCTCGTTTTGGGGATGTTTAAAGAGTTTACGATATGCTGAGCGGGACAGACTTATGGCTAACATTAGTCTTCGCTAGCGCCTTGTGCAAGGATCTGGTGCTTGCCAGTAGTTAGGTACCGATGCGGCGATTCCTAGCGCTTTTAGGAGGAGCGCCGCCGCCACCGGTCAAATGTCACCGAAGCGCGACTAGCTACGTGTGTGGTACCCTTTTGCGCCGTTCCAAGACTTGCGACCAACATTCCCCACCTCCGTTATCAGTCTTCGGTCTGTTTCTTCAAAGTTCGCATGGCTGCAAGATATACAGACGATGATCGCACCAGCCTCGAAACCTTTCGTCTCTCCGTATATGCTTATACCATCACGATCTTTCTCGTCCGTACTGCCTCTTTGGGATAAGGGCGCAGGCTCTCCTAAGCCATGAAGAATGTGCTGATTGATTCTCTCCCTGCCAATCGTCCACAGGCATCGCATGGTAAGTGTCCACAGGTTGTCAGAGTCTCTATGCTGACGTGGTGGCCTCCGACGCACTAGATTGCCCCCGTTGTGTCAAGCGACGCATTCGATGTGATCGAAGCTTTCCAGCGTGTGTGAAATGTATCAGTCGAAAAATCCAATGTCCTGGCTTTAAGCCTGTTTATCTCAGATGGAATCAGGGTGTTGCGAGCAGAGGCAAGCTCACTGGGAAGTCGCGCCCAGTAATTACGACAAGTACTGTGAGGGAACCGGATGAGTCTTCAGGAAAGCCCCGCAACAGTAAACAGCAACGTCCGGCTCGACCTTTCTCGCATCCGGCTCCAGCTTGCGATCAGGGCCTCATCAAAAGCTACTCCTCTATGCTTTTTGTCAACAATCTTACTGAACACTTCCACGCAAGGGTCGCTCCTCGTTTGACATGGATCGATCTGGGTAGCAATCCATGGCGGAATACGCTTCAGCAAATTACCAAGCAATCAGCTTGTTTTCAACTATGCTTAGCAGGTCTCGCAGCCGCTCATCTGTCAGTCACTTCCATCTCCGCGAGTGATGAGTCACACTGGTTCCTCCAAGCCTATCACTGGCTTCGCGATGCAGGCCTCGGCATACTGACTAAAGACATACGGTCGGCACTACGTGCAGACAGCAGCATGTCTGGGTATGAAGCAACTCTTGCATCCACTAAGATCCTTGCCTCCACCCTCGCACTCTGTTACTCTGAGAGCTTTGTACCTGGGTCAAAAGACTGGAGCGTCCATCTCCGCGCTTGCCGCACCGTCATCAATACGCTTCAACTACGCAACCAGGAAAGCGGCCGCATTGAGCATCCAGCTACGACCTTCTTAGTCAAAGAAGTTGCTGATCTTGAGACCTTCAGCAATATCTCTGTTTTCAGTCAAGACAGTATCGAGTTACCTCTGTCTGCCTTTCACAATAATCCAATTTGGACCTTCACTCAACTCATCAACGACATTACGACTGCCGAGAGGGGACGTCACGCTGCACTAAAAAATCACCAAATCGTATCGGAGATGGACATGTCACTCTGGCACGCACGTGCCGATCAAGCTTACAACGAGATATTGACGGGACCTTGCCTCGACCAACTGGATGGCTTACAACACTACTTTGAGGCCGTCTTGCGTACACATTACTATGCCAACCTCATCTATAGCTACCAAGCCTTCGCCTCCCCAGAAGCGTTGGCAACTCTCGTGGAGTCCTGTTTTGACCTACTCATCGAAGATATCCAGACTGTAGTCACGGAGGCAACGCAGTCATTTTCTCACGATCTTTTCTTTCCCTTGTTCATTGCAGGAACCGAATGCTATAGAGACCCGCAGAGGCGATCCATCATTGAGCAGCTGTTCCTCGATACCATTTTCGCAACCGGCGTTTGGTCCAATCATACAGCGTTGCAGTTTCTTCGTAGCTTCTGGGCGAGATCGGAAACAGATGGGCGAACGACTTGGATACAGTACGCGCGGGAAAACGAAGAAGAAAGTGGGATGTTCATAGCCTTCTGAAAAACGGAATCTCTTGCGAATCTTTTCTTGTCGCCGTTTTCGTTGTCTGAGCTTCAAATCCAAGATGTTGGCTTGGTGGAGCGATTGGGTACATTCACTGCACCACTGAGTCAGGATATATATCTTAACTCTATCCAAAGTGATGTACATCTGAGATGGCTGTAACCTCCTCCTAAAGATCAACACCTAGTACTACTTTCACTGTTTCTTCCAACCAGGATAGAACGGCGTTTCCTGCAAAGTCTGCGGCTGCCATTCCCTTTCTATAATCCCCTTCTCGATCTGATAGCGTTCATATTCTGCCAGCGCGGGCTTGAGAACATGATCCATGTGCCATATGCTTTTATACTGTATGAGGTTTACCTTTCCCTCGTTGAGGACCTTGAGGCTTAAGGAAGGGATATAGGGCTCATGCTTGAGCTTTGAAAGCGGCGTGAAGAAGGCTTTAAAGTTGAAGACGATGGCACCTGAAAGTGGGAGTCGCCGCAGTGTCTGCCAATCAACCCGGGGATAGAGGTCGTCGATACTAAGTGATGGGTCTTGATTTGCGTGAAGGTCGAAAGAAGGATGGTTGGGTGCGACGTAGAGATGTTGTCCGACTTCAAACAGCCATGAGCCCCTCTGGATCGGTTTCGAGGTCGGCATCTTGGTGAAGAAGCTAGTATAGGCATTAATATTGTTCATGTGAGCCACTATCCCAAACCAAAGGAGGGAATGTACCAGAGATACAGGATAAACGTACCGATCCATACTAAGCTGCATCTTCTCTTTATAGTCCGGGACAGGGTTATGAATATCAGCCAAGCCCAATCCAATCTTCGTCGCGAGGTTCCACCCCGTAGAAGCGCAAATAATCCCAGCCCGAAAATAATACCGACCAGTCTCAGGATCGCGCAGCATGATAGCGAAGTCTTCAGGGACGTTTTCGAGGAGGAACATTAGAGGATCGATATCCGGAATCTCATGTGTTGTTCCGAGGATGTGGTTGCTGAAAGTCATGCCTTGTAGAGTGAACAGGCGAGGATACCGCGCACACAGGAACTGTATGACCATCTCCATGAGCTCTTTACAAGCTAGCTCGGTCCCTGGTAGGGCCTGCAAGACGTCGCTTCGATGGGTTGTATGAATCGCCTGGCGCTGCGATATCCGCTCGGTATAAGTGTTTTCGAGCTCAATCCAGTAATCCGGTTCCATCTTTTGGAATGCTTTACGAGGCTTATATCAGCGTGTGCACTCTTCATGAAATTTTCGCAAACAGATCGGTTTCTTACACATGTTTTGATGGTATGGCCATCTAAAGGGTCTATAGGGTCTCGGTAAGACCGAATTTAGGTCAGACACCATCAACGGATTGGGGAGCGGGACTTCAGATAGAGTAGCATAGTTAGGAAAATCGCCTAGAGCCTTGACGTCGCCGACGGTGAAACCGCTGTAGATATATCGTTCTGAACTGGCGAGCCGATAGTCCGTATCAAGCTCGAGCAGAAGCATCGAACATGCTGCCACGTCGGTATCGCTGGGAGTGTCGTAGTGTTGCGGTTTCAACACAGAAAGATTTCGGCGTTGCGAAGGTGGAAAGGTGTGAGCATAGCATTCTAAAGTGCCAGCACGCGATATGTTCTGGCGCTTTATCCGTGCTTGCTTACCGCCATCACCATGCGCCCAAGAGTGCACTGCCAAAAGTCCGATAATAAAAGCAAAGAAAGCGATGTTTGTATAAAAAGTGATGGTGGTCAGCGACTTCGGATCACTAAATGAGAAGAAAGGCGACTGCCATATGAGAAACAACATGACGCCGAATTGATACTCGAAAAGAAACATGCCCACGCACTCATAGATAAAAAGATACAGAGCGAGTCACCTGATATTGAAGTTCTGATATAGGGCAAGCTCACGCGCTACGTTTCTCAAGCGAACTGCTATTTTGGGTTTAGCGGGCTATGCAGATGTAAGGATACCACCGATGCTAAATGTTTCTCGCCCCACTTACCGCAACGGTGGTAGCTTGATTATCGTAGGATGTGGCGTTGAAAAGACTGAGAACATTCAAAACATTCCAGAAGAGGCAGTCGGGATGAGAAGATCTACCTAGCGGCATCTCTCAAGACAGCGACCGGGTTGCCCAATTAGTCCGTGCATGCCATCCGGACAATCGAGAGACTAGACTGACTCTACGTCACGCTTAATGACTGTGCACGAGGGCTCTATCGCATCACCAGGCATAAACTGACCACAACATTGGCTGAACCCTCCGCCTTTGGACAAGAGTTGAAACTGCACAATAGCACTCTCACCTGGAAACTATACACCATGCAGATCATCATATCTGCGGCTGTCATTGTACTTTCTGTTATCCTTTTTCGCGTAAAGGTAAGAATATTGTTGCATCTTTTTAGCAGCTCTAAAGACTTACAAGTGTGTCTCCACTCAGATCAAGGGTCCAATCAACAATTCAAAAAGAAAAGCCTCTGAGCTTCCTCCAAATCCAAGCAAGAAGACCGCCCCCATCGAGGCACTGAATGACTTGAATTGGAAGTTAATCGAACGGCGTAGGCAGCGTGTGTTCAAGCCTATATACAACATCTCTATGGGTAAGTGCGCACCGGTTCCGCTCTGACGCAACACATAACGCTGATGACTGCGTTGCTACAGGCATCAAGAGAGACACTCCATCGGAGCATATCACTATAGACGAAGGCTATCTCGAGCGCATCTACCACCGAAAGGAGCTGATAGCGGCCTATCCAGACACAGTTCTTGGCTTTATTTCTGGCGGCGAGGAACCAGTGCGAGAACTATACAGTTACATGCTAACCGACTACCTCCCCGTTCGCTTCCCCGCCATGTTCCAGCTTTCGAACAACGGACATGATTTCACAAATCTGGTCACAGGCCAAATCTACCCAATCCAAGCACCAATCGATATCAAAGGCGCACTCCGCAGCCTGGGCGAGATCGTAGAAGAAGAGCTCTTTCTGCTCACGCCGTCTCCAAGTGGCCACCGCGTGGTGGCCTATATTTGCTGCTTTCCATCGGGATTCAACCCCGCTAGATTACTCGGTCAGAATCTCGATAGCATACACAAACCTGTGCCCGGATACGAAAAAATCGGACCAAGCATGGAACGCTACCTCCAGAGGTTGGAAATCGACAAGCCAGTGAAGCGGTCAAATGTGCGTAAACTAAGCTTGCTACCTCCTTTCATATGCGCTCAAGAGCAGAGATGATCTTCTGACATATATTCCAATGCCGCAGTGGACAGTGCAGCAGCACCCCGAATTGCTCGACTGCGAAGTCAACGACCGTCTCAAAAAACTACGAACCTACAGGAAATCAAGAATCAGATATGAAACACGTGAATCCCCCTACCTCTCGAAAACACTCGCCCGCTTACCGCCACAGACGTTCCTCCGTTCAGAACTCCAAACACTCAGTCGCTTGCCTAAGACCGGAGCCGTTCTCTTCACTATCAAGACATACATGTATAACATCTGCGAGATCAAGGAAGAGGGGAGAGGATGTGAGTTTGCAGAGGCTATTGAGGGCCTAAGGAAGGGGAATGTGCCGGGTATGTGGGAGTATAAGGGGGCGGAGCGGTGGGGGGGAGATGGTGTGCAAGTATCTTCTCAGTGACCCCTAGGCTAATAGTCATTTACTCTTATGTATAAGGATATATCTAGCAGATGACATATGTGAGTTGGCTATCGAGCGTGTGTGAATGTATCATAACGTCGTTCGTTCTTGGCTTTTGGTAGTCCTATGATTGAATCTGTAATAATGTCTGTCTGGACCTCTGTGAGTAACTAGACAGCTTACATTCCTCCGTCTTCAAGGTGTGCAGCACACTCCATATGAATCAAAGGCGCCCATCCTCGAGGGGCGGTATACATGGCTTCTCGTCTCTCAAGAATGTCGCGGCAAACAGTGGGGTTACAACGGACATCCGTCAGCGACATGGGGGTGTCTCTAAGCCAAACTGGCCCTATCTCATACATTCGTTCCGCGATCCAAGCAGTCTTGCCTCCTTAGTCTGTCCATCTTTCCACCTTCCAATCCTTCCAGACATATCCTGGCGCCCTGCGTCCCGTTCTCTGACAGCACACCGCCCACATATAAGCCGCTGTGCCCACTATAAGAGCAGAAATAAGTAACGCGACCCACCAAAAGTTCTTAATGCGTGCGGCCCAGCAAACTGCAAGAGTGAATAAGGCCCAAAATAGGATGATCAGAAGGACAGAGCCCATTAACAAGAACTCCCCCGCCTCGTAAGCCTGGAGTCGCGGGGGACTGGCGGAGAACATGCCAAAGTGATCTGGTATGCCCAGGGTTTGCGATTGGATGCGGTATGCGTTGGCGCCGAGGGAGAGGTAGAGAGGATTGAGACGCGGTGGGTCGGAAAGGACCTGGCCCGCGTGAAGGAGTCTGAGAGCTGCGAGGGTGTTGTTGAACATGGCGGGCGGGTGGGTGTGCGTGTGTGCGTCTATATGCGCGTGCGTTTGTCGGGGACGGACCTCAGATGATGGAAGGCCGCGAAAAGAGGACTGGACCTGGGGCGCCTGGGGCGTACCTGTTTGGTAACTGAGAGTTTAGTTTGTGAGGTTGCGTCGACTTGCGCTATGAAGGATGAGGGGGGCGGGGACCATTTAAGTAAGAACAGACGGCGATGACGCGATGTAGCGTTGTGCGAGGACACGTCGGATTTTTGCGTGATGTGACTTATTAATTTGCTGAACCACGGTTCGCCATTATAGGTCAGCACTTCTGAACACACGCTAATAGGCAACGCCCCTTGGAAATTCTGTGCAGTGGTTGTTGAGCGGTCCACCCGGACGCACCAACACAATCCCCAAGCCCGCCGGCATCCTTTCTAGGTTGTTGAAAACGCGCGATTAGGCAGCGTTCGTGAAAATTGAAGCAATTTGACTTGACGAGGGTTACTGTTGCCTGGGAGGAACCATGGTATGCGCGCGCAGAGCTTGACTGCATAGTTAAGCGCTCCGCCCGCCGGCAAGCCCAGCACCTGGACCTCCCTCATAGGTGTTGGACTTCGTATGATCCGCCAATACGTGAATACCACTATCACTTGTCCGTGCGCTCAGGCTCCTTATTCTATGTGACTCATTCTTGAATAGCTGCAGTCACCAAAACATTCACTACTGGGTCCGTTACGCCGCGCATCTGTGCCGAATGTGATGGGCTCTTCGTGCCTTCCTCTTCGCCTACATGATGCAATTTCAGCTGTAGTCGGTGACATCTAGGTGGTGTATGTAGCGTCTGCGGACCGGGATGTAGGTGATGCAGATAGACAGAAATAGGATACGCGTACTAAAGATCTCAACGATACAGATGAATTCGTGGCAGCCTCAGAAGTGGAAAGACATTCTAGGCCAGTTCTATAACATCCATGTTGCAAACACAAACTAAAGTTGGAATCAGTATTTAGAGTGTTGCTGCAGTCGGATTCTTCTTCTTCAAGAAGGCGGGTGTCAACTATTTAGTAGGCGCACTTCACCAAGCTCTGCAGGGCGCAACATAGCGCCTTCGTACCATCGCTGCTTTAATAGGACTCAATGTTAGCGATGTACCAATCCTGCCCCTGGCAACTGGTTCTAGTGAGCTAATTTCCCATTGTCAGTGACGCCAAAATGCTAAATAACCGTTTACGGTCACATGAGATCTGGCGGAGCGGCAAGGAAAACTAGTTTTCAGTTTCCTATGGTCGTATGTATCGATCCACGCAGACATATACGTATATATCCCCTAGAATACCAGTACTGGTAGATAAAATTCCTGTGCAGACGTTGTATCTAGTTAGCTAGGAGCATCCAGAGGTTTGTGCTGTCAAGTAGTACATAGATAGGTCACGAGTAGTATGTAGGCGAAGTGGCGACAGACGTCTGTATTGTCTTCAGAAGACAGCTGTTCAAAACTCCAGTACAAAAGCGAAAGAATGCCTCCGGAAAGTCTACAAAGCTCCCCTCATTGCCAACATATAACTATCGCGCATCACAGGCTGAATCCACACGACCGTCTTTTCTCTCCGCGGCTTTATCCGGAAATGTGGACGCCAGTCTCGTCCGCCACAATTCCCATCGACTACATGTAATAGCAATGCGATCATTGAAAATACATTGATCTGCTTCGCGAATGTCTTCTGGTAGAGTATACTAAAGAGATTAGGTTTCGTATGGTATAGACAGGATCATATGATAGTACTACGAGATCATGAATTCTTTTTCCTCAAATGCTCCCTCTAGTGCTTCGCCATCCATCAATCCATGGATGTAGCAATCGCCGAGGATCTTATACGATCCGTCGCTGCTCTCCCGTAACAGAAATGGGTAGGGGCAGCCGTACAAAACTGCGACAATGTCACCCGCCTTCGTTCCGTCCACCGCCCATCCGTATCTCTCTGCAGAAGAGATGAAAAAGCGGCGGTTGTAGCACCATCTTGTGTGCGCGCCACCATATCTTAATAGTCCGGCCTCGCCTTTTGTCTGTTTTTGTTGTTCACGAAGGCCGGTCGTATCAACAGGGACCACCTCTTCATAATAGCATCCGCTCTTGGCCTCGTCCTTGTTTGCTGTTTGCCAGCGCAACATTCCCATGAACAGCTCCCACGCATACCCATAATCCTCAGTAGGAATGCTATCATCTATAAGGCGATTGCAGATGAAGGTGCGCCACATGTTTTCGTACTTTTCCCACGTGAATCTATCCGAATTCGGCCATGCGAGTCGAACCGATTGCTCCAATGCATCACGCATCCTGCGCTGCTCCACTTTAACCGTGTACCTTCTGTGCGCCTGGGCATCACCGTGGACGGTCCGATTGTATGGCTCGAACTGGTCTACAGGAATCTCAGCCTGGTCATTGACTAGCAATATCTTGTCCAGTAGGCGCCCGCGCAAGCGGATGGTCTGGCCGTCGGGATCGACCGACGGCTGGAACCTGGTATCGCCGGTTGCATGGGATGGCAAGCCACGCATTAGGAAAGGTCTTGTCCACCGTTGTCGAGTCCAGTCGGGAACCCATGACGGGAGACTCAATGAAGTTGGCTGATGTAGCTCGCTGCAATAATACAGCATATCCATACAGCCATGCTGTAGATATCGCACGGCGAGATCTGTGAAGAGGCTTTCTGCGCTCTTTGCGTAGTTCACTTCTATTGATATGGCGGGGTCCATTAACCCTAGCAAGCCATATATCTTGTCCATTGGCATAGTGCTCTTGAATTCGCGAAGGGCGTTCAATTTCGAAGGGAGTTCAGCTTCGGAGACGAGTCTGCCGGACTGTCTCGTCTCACGGAGGCGTCTCACTTCGTTGGCCCTTTCAAAACCGGAAGTATGGGGGATATGGTCGTTACCCCCGTAATGCCTCAGCAAGGCGATGACTTTCTCCATTGCGTCCCAGTGAATGAGGTAGCGCCCAATCTGGATGATGGCGTTTTTTGCATTAGCAAGTTCTTGTACAACCCAGATGCGCTCAAACTGAGATCTTATTAGATATACAGTGTCCCTTGCATCTGGTGCGGGGAGATATTTACCCAAGCGCGGTCGAAAAAGTCCGCAAGAGCGTACCAATTGATAGACTTCCACTCCGGGTGAGACTGAAATAGCTTCTTACGTTGTGCTAGTGTCTCTTTGTCGTCCGAGGATTCCCCACAGTCCGTGAATATCTCCTGGAGACCTCTCAGAGTCTGTCCCAATTTGTGTTCTTCTCCAGTTGTATCTCCTAGCCAGACTCGCACCATGGACGCATTCTGGTAGATTTGTCCCATGATCTTGACGAGCTCTGCTCGCTCTTGGAGATCATCTTGGTTTATACAAACTGCGTCGATCCAAATCCGCCGAGGTGTTTCATCGTCCCGTATATATCTTAGCGCTCGGAATAGCTCGCCACCAACAGTGAGTTCTGAATCGTTGCAGACGATCTTACCGCTTGGGAGGGGACCGCCGAACCTGATGTATATATACTCGGATTCAGTTCCTAGCAAGTCTTTAACGGCTACTGGCCGCATATGGAGTTCGAGAAACTCTTGAAGGATTGCTGGCTCGGAATGCAAATCAGGAATTGGTTGCGACACATCTCTGATGAGCACCTCCGTGTCGAGGTCGAGTTCACGCGCAACACTGCGACCCCAGCAATAGCTAAGAGCTTCGTATGCCTCGCAAGATGCAAACTTCATATTGGATAGTTTGCACACTATTTCTTCGTCATCGTTACCAGGCAAAATAGTCAAGATCCTCGTCTCATGCGGCAGGTCGAGTGGCTCGTAAATATTGGGTGCCATGGTGAAGTAGCAAAGAAACTAGTAATGCAGGTAAACGCCACGGCGCAGCTTCGAGTAGGTCGGGTGTGAGGTAGTCGTTAGAAAAGTCTGCTGAAAATTCGCTTGGGGTATAATAAGCATATTCGTTGACCTCGGGACGATGGAATCGCTATAAGGGTTCTAGGCAGCAGCGAGCCGATGCTCACTAGCCTATCCTAGATGAAAATGCGACGAAAATCATACCATAGGTATACTGTGGTTGCAGCCCTATCCTTTCCCAGTGTATCAAGTTGTGGAAAGCGCACATGATATACACATATTCATTATCTACTACGCCTTCCCAAATCTCGCCTTAATCCTCTGTACTTTCCCTAGTATAATACCCTTCAGCCCACCCAAAGCAGGCACCTCGTCTGCACCCACAAAGCGCCTGACCACCAGATTGAAGATATTCCCAAAGCCCAGTGCCATTACTGTACTTGTCAGAATGATCACGTTGTACGGCATGCTGAAATCCGGCGTTGGAAGCGAGAGCAGCAGCGGCGTCGTCCGAAGATACAACCCCTTTCTGTCAGTCGATTGAAACGGGCCCAGGATGCGGATGACAGCAGGCGGTGCGTCAAATCCACGATTGGCATCTGGTGGGTACTCCGTGTAGCGCAGAATAGCCTTTTCGAAGTCGTAGGTTAGGGTGAGGGTGGAGGCTGGCGGAATGACAAGGCGAAGTTCGAGGTGGGTGCCCCGGACGCGGTCGACGGCTGGGCGGTAGTACGTCTCTTTGAGCGGGTCTTCGGATGAAGTGGAGACGTGCGCACGTAGGGTGTGCAGGTAGGGCTTCATGAACCAGGGAAGCGACTCTAGATATGCGAATTCAACGGCGTCGGTCGGGGAAGGGTTTTTGATTACGGCTTGGACACTGCCGCGCTCTTGGCCGTGGCCGTTGATAGAGCGGGAGGCGTAAAGGTGGGGTTGTCCGCGTACAAGGCCGGTGGTAAGCCGTTGCTCTGGGAGGATGAGATCAAATTCCGCGGCTGTAGGGAGCTTGTAGCAGCGCAGGGTATCTGATGCTGACAGAGACTCTGTGTACTGACCCGTTGTGTTGGCGTGTATTGTGCGCTCTGGTACCGTATTGATGCAGAGCGCCTCTGATTCTGGGCCTTCCGCCTCCGTCAAGGGACATGCGCCCTTCAATGGCTTCCCAAATACTTCGGTCAGGTTCCAGGCCGGTTCCATTTTTCTGTCAAGCGGGTAGCAGGTGTCGGGTGCGTTGTAACTCTTGGAAGTATCGCACTCGATCTCCTCAATTGGAAGGGGGCGCGGGATAGGGTTATCGCGAGGGCGCTTGGAGCGGGGAATGTCCAGCACCATGTCCACCGTCTGCTCCATTTCTATCACGCAATTCTCGCCCAAAGTCTCGCAGACTGGGCGCACGTCAATAGCCATGCTTTGGAAAGCGGCGTCGAAGAGCTTGTGTCCGTCCAATAAACTGGAAACGCCAGCCTTGCCCTTGCAAGGAAGCAGCTTGAGGAAAGGTGTCAAGTTCTCTGTGCACACAACCTCGTGCGGCAGTGTGCCGTGGAGCAAGTGGAGGTTTGATGTGCTCGTGTGGTCGCCTTCGGGGTCGAAGGAGATGACGGGTCGTATCGTCTTGGTAGCATCAATGAAGTTCAGGGAGGCGCAGAAGAGTCCAGAGAGGTTGTTGACCAGCGTCAGCCATCGTGAGAAGGCTCTGTATGTGCGTTAGAGAAGGATCTCTATGATTGCGTTTGGTCATACTCGTCTTCGCTGCTCGCCTCAATCCACGCCCACAGCTCGACTCCATTGCTCCCCTCTCTTGCGCCGTACCACGGCCGCTGGCCCCAGTTCTCTGCATCCCACCTTCCCACGCTGAACCTCAAATGTAGCTCTTTTGTATGCGCATATCGCAGAATCTGCCCCAGCGACCGTGGGAAGAGACGGAAGTTCTGCTGTTCATATGCGGCCGACGTCTCGTTGCTGCGGAAGTTGAACGAGGCCAGGAGCGTGTCCTGCGGGAGCGGGCGGAGGAGCAGGCGCTCGTGGTAATCGGAGCTGGCGTATGCGCACGCAGTCAGGGCACTGAAAAGCAAAAAGGAGAGAGACGACAGCATTGCAGCATCGCAACCACAAAGAAGCACTGCAAGCTGGCCGTTACGGTGCGGCGGTGGTGAGGGAGGCGCGCGTGTGATTGGCTGACTGACCGTGGCTTGGCGTGGTCGCGATTTCTCTGCCGCTATTGCCAGCTTCAAGCTCTCCACTTCTAACAGGCACAACGCTTCTACTCTTGTGCGCGCATATACACCGTCAATATGGCCGCAGAGCAGCGAAGGCTGCTAGGTATGTCTATCCCCCCAATGCGCGAATGTGGCCGCCACTAACATCGCGCAGAGCAGCTCATGGGCGCCGGAGCCATGACTGGCTTCGACCAGCAAGCGCCCAAGCTCGACATCACCGATCCGAAGGTCTGCAAATCCTACCTCGTTGGCAACTGCCCCCACGATCTGTTCACGAACACGAAACAAGACTTCGGACCCTGCCCCAAAGTCCACAATGAGGCCCTCAAAACCGAATACCAGGAAGCCTCGGAACAGCAGAAGCGCGCCTGGAACTTCGACTGGGAATACTTTCTAGACATGCAGAAATACGTGAGGCAGTGCGATGCGCGCATTAAGGAGGCGCAAACTCGGCTTGAGAAGACAGTAGACGAGATCCGTCTCTCCAACCAATATGTGGGTGGACAGCGACATCATGAGAAACTAAAGCTAACAATGCTAGCTCAACACCATCAAAGAGCTCAACAAGTCGATTGAAGCGGGCATGCTAGAGGTGCAGATCATGGGCGAGGAGGGCATGGTCAAGATGGCTGTCGACGAGTTCTACAAGCTTCGCGTCAAGAAGGCTGAGAAGGAAGAGACGGAGAAGATGCTGCGGAATTTGACCGAGACGGGCGGCCCTTCAGGACACCAGAAGCTTCAAGTGTGCGACGTGTGCGGTGCGTACCTCAGTCGACTCGACAACGATCGACGGTTAGCAGATCACTTCTACGGCAAGATGCATCTCGGTTACGCCCAGATGCGCAAGTCGTACGATGCACTCCAAAAGATAGTCAAGGGCCGTGCCCCTCCTGCGCGGGACTCGTATGCCCCGCCTGGCGAAGACAGGAACGGCTATGGTGGAGGAGCTTGGGGAGGAGGAGGCTACGGCGGCGGTGGCGGATTCGGCGGCGGCCGAGGCGGGCGACGCGGAGGTCGTGGTAGAAGAGGAGGCGGTTGGTAATGCATTGGGCCCGGCGTTCAAGGTGTGTGATGATAAATTTTCGGGGATTGACTTACTTCAGTACTGTGAGAGCAGCTTAGGCGCGATATCCCTTTCTCGTTTAATGGGCAGCACCACCGAGCGTATAGAATATCGCCAGTCGCTGGATTCGGGCACCAGGCTTGCTCTAGTTCAATCAAGACATGTACGCCTTCACCTACAATGCGATTGATTTTTTCTAACGTAGCTCAAGGGATATACGCCAAGAGCGCGTTACGCGGCAGTTGGATCATGACATGTCTCTTGTAACCTCAGGTATGTACTTACGACTGAGCTAACCCCGTGATGCCGCCCGTGCCAGTTGCACCGAGGTGACCGGCTCCTTGGCCGTCTACCAAGGGAGAGTAAGCATGAGCTGTTGACCTCGATCCGGAAAACGTATTGTCTAATCCTTTGAATTATCCCCACCGGTTATCTGCGCACATTGTAGATCTAGTAACATGAAGATAGCCATCTCGAGCTCGTCCGTAAAAGCGGTACAATCTAGCCATTGGAATGTAGCGTGGCGACACACGTCACCGTAGTCTCCCAGGGAACACGGAGCAAAAACAACATGCCGCGCAGACCAGAAGTTCTCTGTATGTCTCATCCGGATTACACCACGTGAAGTCACAATGATAAATCGGTTCATGCTTGACCTGCAGCACTGACACTGTCTCGAACCAAGCAAGGGGTATAAATAATTTCAATTCATCACATTTGCGCATTCCACCTGCAGTATTTCTTTCTTGTGAATTCTGTCCTTCGACGACCATACTTCGATCATGTATGTTCCGCTGTACCTGGCGTACGTCTTGAGTATCTGTCCTTTTGCAGCCTCACTGGATCACAGGGCGCCGGCTGGGATCGAAGGTAAGCATAGTTCCCTCCATCACCTACATAAGAAGCTGACGTAGGTAGTAACGAATCATGTCCTGCAACTCGTCGCGGCACCGTACCCACACCCAGTTACTCCTTCATCGAGACACCTCCACAGACGCCGCCGCAATGGCCGTCGACAGAACTTTCCAGTCCCAGGCCTCGTAGTTCCGGCCTTCGCAGCCCCGGCTTATGTGCCTCCTTTCCTTCCACCCTCTGTCAACCAGGTTCCTCCGCCCGTATACATACCGCCTCCTATTGTGGACGTGGCATCTCCCGGCGTCGTTCCGCCTTCTGTCATCAATGTATCGCCCCCTCCTATAATCCCATCACACCCCTTGCCGGCCCCAGCAGCTCCCAAACAGTCCTCTGGCGTCCCCCTAAATGGACTCGCTCCCCACGTAGCCTCGTCACCCCCCAACACACTCACAGAAGCGGCCATCGAACAACCCGTCGACACCCTCGGCGGCCGCGTCTACATGACCAACATCAGTCTCGCTGGCCACCCCTACACCCTCATCATCGACACCGGCTCCTCAGATACCTGGATCGCTGCCTCAGACTTCGAATGCACGTCCCGCGTGTCCCACGCGAGGCTTCCGCAGAAAAATTGCGGGTTCGGAAACCTCTACGATGCGGTGGATAGTAGGACGTACAGCACGATTCCGGGACGGGCCTTCAGCGTGAAGTACAGCGATGGGGAGTATCTGATGGGCGATATGGGTGTGGAACAGCTGAGTGTCGGTGCGGTTGATGGTGGAAAGGGGGGCTTGACGGTGAACCAGACGATAGGCGTTGTGGAGCGGGGATGGTGGATGGGTGACGGGCGGAGCAGCGGGCTGATGGGGTTGGCGTACCCGACCCTGGCGAGTAATTATCGGGACTTGAATTACACGACTGTGGTGGGGTCGCTGTAAGTGTCTACCTACTCCTTCCCCCAGGTCCATATATAGTTTCTGTACACAGAAACAGTTGAAAAGGGAGATTCGACTAATGCCGTGGATAGCTTCGAAACGCACCAAATCCCCGCCATCTTCTCCCTCGCGCTCTCCCGGCCTACACAACAGGCCCCCACCGCAGGCGGCCTCCTCGCCATAGGCGGCATCCCCGACGTGTCCTACTCCACGCCCTTCGTAAGCGTCCCCGTCACACCCATCGTCTCCAACACGTACGCGTTCTACACCATCCCCATTGACGGCTTTTCCATAACGCCTCCGTCTTCCTCATCGGACACGCTCCCCCCCTTTAAAAACATCAGCTCCGACAAAAGCACCAGAAGCCAAAATATCACCGCTGGGAAAAGTACTAGAAGACAGAATACGGGTGCAGGCCAGGGGGCGCCCCTCAAAATGATAATCGACTCCGGCTCCACCCTCCTCTACCTCCCCGACTCCACGGCTGACTACATCGCGTCGCTCTTCGACCCGCCCGCGCGCTACGTCGCCGCGTCAAACACGTACATGACCGCGTGCCACGCCTCGCAGCCGCGCTTCGGGGTCATCATCGCGGGGCAGACGTTCTACGTTAATCCGGCGGATATGCTGAACCGCGAGGGGAGGGGGCGGTGTTCGCTTGCGGTGCAGAGGCAGGAGGAGGGGATGGGGTGCTGGGAGATGCGTGGTTGAAGAGTGTGCTTGTTGTTTTTGATCTTGGGGGAATAGGGTTAGTGTGGCGGGGAGGGAGGATTATTAGACTTGGGGAGGGGAGGGAAAAGGGGAAGGAGGGCAGGCATCGTAGTTGCATCTGAGCATTTGCATGTGATAAAGGCTGGTTGGTGAATGGAGCGCTTGAGGAAACTAGGAAGGGGATGCGTTGTATCACTGTGAACTGCGTTGCGTTGCGTTGCGTTGCGCTCAAGACCTGTGTTTCTAGCATTGTAGCCGAGTCGAAGATGCGTTTCCTGCAACCTCAGCCGGGGATCCGTACGCAATGTCAGGGCACGAAGTAGTATTCATGCCAGGCGATTGTCTAAGACCCAGCGTTACACCGCTCCGTCCAAAAGTGTCAGACATGAGCAGCTGGCCTGGACACCTCCTTCACCCACTTCCCTGGTTGCTGAATACTACACTGCCTTTGTACCCCCGCTATATACGTTCGTTCCACATCCCCGCTCGCATATTCGAGTATTTGCATGATCGGCGCAGAGTCTCTGGACATGCGGTCCATTCCGCCCGTCGCGATGCTGCATCTCAGACTATGAGAGCAGTGGCAAAAAGTAGGTCATATCCGTCTGCGCCTTCAGCACCGGTGCATGCAGTCACTCAATCGGCCTGTCTGCCTAGGAGGGGAGAAAGTAGGAAGTGATCAAGTTTATAGTTTAAAATGCGCAGAAGCTCGAGGCGGGTATATATATATATTCTTCTAACTTAATCGACGTTTACATACGTAGGCCACGGCGTGCCGTAAAGGACACAGAGCTAGCTGTTTGTGCTAGAGTGTATGCCTTGTCGTGCTCCGGCGTGCGATGGGCCGCTGTAACTGTAGAGCGGAGATACCTGACGCAGACGTGCTGACGAGCGTCCAAGTCCAATCGGACTGGCTTGCTGTGCCGACTGGCTGTGCCAGACCCATCAAGCTCTGGTCTCAAAGCTGTGAAAGCGTCGAGGCTGACGCTTCGGGCACGCGGCCAGTGCGTGCTGCTGTTGCGGTCGCGAGTCAAGTGGTGCCGAATACTTCACGTGTCGAGCGCGAGCACGTGACACACTGCCTCTGTGTGCCATGCACAACTGACCCAGCACCCAGCTTCCTTCAAGATAAACTGCTGGAACCAGTGTCCAAGCTCACTCAAGCCCATCGTACCCGCGGAAATCCTCGCAGTCCAGGTAATTATTCTCGATAAACGCCGTATCCATGCGCAACCCATACACACCCCTCCACTCCTGCTCTTCTTCAAAAGGATGGATGTTAGCGCGCACAGTGCCCTTGACGCGCTCAATCCCATTCGGCGCAGTCGTCAGAGAAGTGTTAAACAATCGAATCATATTGTCGCATGTCTTTCCGTCGGCAAAAGTCGGCTGGTTAGTGAAGTTCTTGAAGAACGACAGGGGGAAAAGGTCTTCCTCGGTTGGGGAGAACAACGTGGTGAGAGAGGCTCTGTCGTCAAGGCTGTGCGCGCTGAAGGACGTGGTGCCCTTCTTCGCCATTGGAACCGCGCGGTAGGCATCGCAGCTGGGCTCGAAGGAGGCGGGGAAGACGTTGGTGCCATAATCTGCGGCGCCTTTGAGGGCGATCTCGTGGCCTGCGCTCATGATCAGGGAGGGTGCCCATTTGAAGGAGGTGTGGTTGTCGTTTAGTAGGTCGACGAAGGGGAATTCGATGCCGGTGCGCTGGGACTGTCAGCTTTCCATTGCGATTGTACTAGAACTTTGCTTACGGTGAAGTCGTCGATCTTGTAGCCAAAAGCTTGGACTTCGTGATCATGAAGTGCCTGGACAATGGCCGGGTACATTCCACGAGGAAAGTTGGGAAGCAACGCTCTGTAGGCGTGTTCCAAGATGCCATACTGAGGAGGAATGAGCTGTCTCGCAAGCTTCAAAGAAATCGGTATGACCGCTACAGTTCCGTTAAGAGTACCGGTAGCGTTGTTCGGGTATAACGATGCTATTGGATTGGGCTGGTCCACAGTGGTGCACACGCCCATCGCTATCTGTTCCGGCGCTCCAAAGTACGTCGACGCCCCATACCGCAGGAAGAGCAACGAGACAAAGGTGAAAAGAAAGTACTGCAAGTTCGACGGCTTCGAATGCATCTTGGGATGCTGGACGGTAAGGAAAGCCACAACGGGACTCGAAAGAAGCGCAACGTCGATGTAGGTACTCCACATGGTGAGGATTCAGTGGCTCTTCCGAATCATCAAATGGGAAAGAGGTAGACAGGTACGCCGCAAGACGTGCCAATCGCCCATATAAGAGGGGTCAACTGGTACACCAAGATTCATCGGAAACGCTCCCAGCCGGCGCACGGGCCCGCAGGTTTGGACGCCTCCTCTCCGAAGACGAGATGTTCCTTGAGCGGAAGGCGCTAGGCCGACACGATTCGCGTATGTTCGCGCCTCCGAGGACTTCACTGACCGCTCCGTGAGCGTGCGCGCGTTTGGCGTGGAAGGTAGTGTTCCGAAGTGCGATCTGTCGCCGTGACATGTGTGGTTGGAAGCGTCTGCGTTGGCGGCGGGAACGCGATGCGCCGAGACGCAGATGGATGCAAGATGCATCGTTCTCGAGTGCGACTGCCTGCTGGGAGGGGCACTGACGACGCCAGCGTCTATTGTTGCCGTCGGATCTGAGAGAGGCAGACGGCGTGTCAAGCATAGTCTCAGGTGCTGCATGACATGGCTCGTGCGCACAAGGCTCCATTGGCCCACATGAATCAAGCCTCACGGTCGCGCGCATCTTTGACCATCACAAGGCCATCGGTGCACACTGCAAGGCCAACCATGTGCCATTGTTGGAGTTATGAACGTTATCATTGAGATCTACAGGCGACACGCAGTCTATCACCATGTACGTAAATCGTCCAATGGGCAGTCGCATCAAGCGAAACTAACCCCACGCCTCCCGGTAACCTCTGTTCCCGAACTCGGTTCACCATTAACCTTCCAAAGGCTCCGTAGCGCAATAAACGACCAGCAAGAAATGGGTATCATCAACTTCAAACGCTAGAATGCCTCTCCTTTAGTAGTTCCTCGACTTTGCTGTCGTCCATCTTGTCAACCTCCTCTTCCAGCGTCTGCGGCTTCTCGAAAGAGTTACTGTTTCGTTGTGGCGAGCTTGACTTCCGTGAGGCAGCGGTAGAAGTGCTTGCGGCTCTGCCGAAACCTAACGCAGCGAAGCCGGAATAAATTGAATTCGCAAGTGTGACGGCTGCAGTAGGTCTGTCTTGTCTTGTCTCGCGCTCGTACTCAGTGTCAGAGGTCGCCGCCGACGAGGATCGCGATCTTGAAGATGGTGTCGTCTCGTAAGATGATGTTGTGTCGGATCTTCCCCTTCCCAGTCGATCCAATTCTTCGCGTTCGGCTTCGGTAGGGACTGCTTGTGTTCCTTCCTGCTTCTGCTCGGCCCCTTCCAAAGTATCTTCGAGCTTCTGACCAAACAGCAGTGTGAAGATGACAACAAAGAGCACCTCATCCGTGCTACGATTCTTCAAAACATATCTGAGCTGATGCGTCTTGTCGTCAATGTACCTGACAACCGATATGGAGAATCCAGGTATCCTCAACGCAAAGTTGGCGAAATCGAGATACGGATTGAAAAAATCGGCTTGGTACATGCGCCCAGCTTCAAAGGTGAATTGCTCCAAGTTCTTCTGGTCTAGGAAGTGCTTCCGTCGCTTGGAAGTCTTCGCTGGGATGTGACCATCTGCGCGAATTCGCTGCCCGCTGCCATCGGCACCCTCTTCAATAACTCCTTTCGCATCGGCTTCATGGATCCTCAGCTGCTCTTCTGCAGATACATCTGACGTATGTTCGCCGATTCTGAACGCGAAGAAAGAACTCAATGCAGGGCCGTACAAATACGGCTTGTGGGAGTACGGATCCGAATAGATACCAGGATCCAGTATTGTTGTAACGATCTTCATCGCATACCGAAAGCCGGGTGGCAGCCTGTCTTTGATGCTGTGGTCGAAGTCGAAACCCGTGACCAAGTCACTCCCTTTGATGTCGCGTTTTGGAACGAATGAAAAGCCTATTGAATAGCGATCTGAGGTGTGCAGGGGATGTTGGAAGTAGTCGGATGTCTGGGGCGAGTTGTGAGGTAAGCCATTGTAGTCCTTTACTCGTATTCTAAGCCAGCAGGTCATGAGGTCGTTTTCGATTACGTGTGGCTCCTCGCTGTTCACTGCGACTTCCTTGTGTGTTGAGGTATCATACGAGGGTCCTGCTGTTACTTGCAAGCGGTACTTGTCGCGAGCGGCTGGGTCTACCACGCCGGCCTCTGAGCGTCCCATCGTGACGTTGCTGTACTGTTGTCGATCAAGTTGCAGAGACAAGCGAACAATGCTGAATGAAAGATGGGAATGATGCGGCAATATCAATGTTGCTGGCACGTGAAAGTCGATGTATGAGGATGGAGCTGCTGGGGCGTCAAGTACTGAGGGTGAAACTGCTGTCAGTCGGTGATCAGATGCAGGCGATACAAGCTCATATGCCAAGCGCAGGTGCGTTGGGCGCCACAAAGCCCTCAACAGAAACACGGCTTGACGCGTCTCCAGTTTCGGTCATCGAGGATGCATGACGACACCCTCGGTGTTTCGGCCAATCACCGTGCGCCTCTGCTATCGATAGCACGCCGCAAGCGTCGCTAGAAGCTGCGCCCAAAGGGGCAGTGCAGTTGACGACGACAACTACACGTACAAAAATGGACTCATCTAGGGCCCAGGCGCTCTTTCAGGAAGTGGATAAGTTACGCGGTGCCTCCCCACGGCTGTCCTTCTATCTGGTGAGATTACGACGCGACAATATGAGGCCGATCCCAATCCGGCACTCAGTCGAATAAACATCTTTCACATGACAAAACAAACCAAGATGCGTCACCGAAAAGACTCTGCGCCTGCGTCTAGTCTTGCCTGTTGCATAATGCGCACATCGAAGCTCGGAAAGAGAAGATTTTGGAGTAGAAACCGGACCACTACCCACGCTCCCATACGCGCATCGCACAGAACCCGTAGTCACTTTCGGACTCCTAACTTAGTTGCGACTCCTACTCGTGGCGGCACGGGAAGTCGTGCTGGGTTCCATCGAGAACATCAACAGAAGGTGCCAGATACAGTATGACCAACTTCAGCGACTAGCCGATGCGCTCCAATATGAGGTCCTCTGATCCCAGGCAACGAAGCTCGATACCGTGTTCTTTCATTACCGGGAAAACTTTCTTTACCGGGGAAAGATACCGCTCCGCCCGGATTCTGTGGGTTAGGAACAACCTTCGTATATCGGGCCTACCATCACCTATCATCATCCTATCGCGGAACACGTACGGCCGAACTGGAAGGGAAAGGTCCACACGGCAACAGCTGGGAACATAGTTGAAGGCCCTCCGCTACCGCCGTGTCCCCCATACCGCGAGCCCCACGAAAAGTAATGCGGAGAACATGTTGTCTTCGTGCGTACTACTCTACAGACAACAACAGCAGAAACCAGCGCGGCGACCACATTAGTAATTCACACGGTAGTATATACACAACCCCTCTTAGCCGCCTCAACCTTCCTACACCTTCTCCTTATGCTCAGCCACCATCTCCCTCTTAATCTCTCCATCCATCTCCCTCCTCTCCTCCTCACTCGCATCCGTCAACCGCACCACTACCCTCTCGCCAAACAGCTCCGCCAGCTCCTCCAAACTCTTGCCCTTCGTCTCAGGATACATAAAGTAGATAACCACCACAGACACCAGCGTCAAGCACGCGAAGATGATGAAATACCGATAGCCGATGGACGCGATGGCAGTCGCGCCGGGGGTGACGAAGGTGATGCACGCGATGAAGTAGGTTGTGGTAGCGAGGGCGACGCCCGAGGAGCGGATGTTGGTGGGGAGGATCTCGGCGCTGTAGATGAAGGACGCGGCGTCGATGAAGAGGCCGTAGAAGAAGACGAACATCATGATGGCTACGATGGCGACTTTTTGGCCAGCGAGGGATGGGCTGGGCGTGTCGACGTAGGCGCCGACCATGGCGGCTTCGATGGCGACGCAGAGGAGGCAGCCGGTGAAGCCTGTTAGGAGAGCCTAGGTCGGTCAGTCAATCAGTCAGTCAGTCAGTCAGTCAATTGAAGACCGTGCAGTGGGCTTGAAAGGCATGAACGTACAAAGCGTCGACCCGTCTTGTCGATGGTCAATAAGGAAAACAAATTCCCCAGCGCGCCGATCAGCGTGTAGATGCAGTACATCAGCAACGGCAGATACCCCGTCAACCCCAGATTCCCGTAGATGATGACAGAGTAGTAGTTTATGACCAGCCCCCCCGTCGCATTCGCAGCATACTGCACGAAGCAGCTCAAAAACGCTCTCTTCCGATACGACGGCGTGCGAAAGATAGCCATGTACCCGCTGGCGTTCTGGGCCTCGAACTCAATCTGCTTCTTCATCTGGTAGAACTCCTCGTGTGCGGCGACGTCGTCGATGTCAGCGGGGTCGTTGTGCAGCCGCGATAGGATGGCCCAGGCTTCTTCGTGCCGACCCTGCGTGATGAGCCAGCGGGGGGACTCGGGGATCCAGAAACAGCCGATGAGCAGGATCAACGGGGGGATGCATGTGAAAGCCAACGGGCCCCGCCAGCCAAAGGTCAAGTTGGACGAGAAGAAGCAGCCGAAGCCGACCCAGGCTGATATATTGTACCCAGACACCAAGAAGAATCCATGGAGGCCGGTTAACATCCCTCGTTTCGATGGCGTGGATGCTTCACTCAGGTAGATAGGAACGAGCGTTGCTAGAGCGCCTAGCCCGCTCCCTTGCAGTATTCTCACTACGATTAACATGGCGACGTGCACGCTACCTGCTGTCAAGGCGCCGCCGACGATGGAAATGAGTGCTGCGCCGAAGAGCGACCATTTCCGACCGATTCTTTGTGCGGTAGGGCCGCTGAAGAGACCGCCCAGGCAGGCGCCAAAGAAGAAGAGAGCGTTTACGGCGCCGATGATGGAGTTGGTGTAGGAGGCGCCGGGGCCCGTTGTACTGAGATTGAAGTATGCGAAGAAACCGGGTTGGCCTATGCTGGTGGCGAAGGAGGCGAAGCCTGCATTACATGGTCAGGAATTGGGCCATGTTAGGGAGAGTATGGCTACCGAATCCATAAGTGAAGCTTCCAACAGCAACGATCAGTCCCACCGCCACGTTATAGCCACTGGTACGCGTCATAATGCTCGTAGAGGCACTTGATACTATAAGGTGAGATCTAGCAGCATGCTGTCACTGCACTGATAAGCCTTGATATACAGCTGTTGCGGCAGCTTGCAAGCTACGTCGAGACCATTGCGACCAACCAGGTGTATTGGAACCGCGGGATGATCACCCTTCGAAGCGGGGGTCGGCGCATTAGTTCGACATCCCCATGGGGTATTGCAGCTAGTGCAGCATGTAGTTTCTATCAAACGCAGGATATCATACCTGGACGTGGGCGCCATGCGGGAGACGATATCCGAGGATGCGGAGAAGTCGCTTTGGAGACGTCGCTCGCGGGTCGGCAGTGACCCTGACCATTCTCCAATTGTCTTAAAAAAAACTCGAAGACAGCGAAAGAGACTGGTGGTATAGGGCATGCCAAGATGAAGATACGACGTTGATCTGTGTAGATGCGGGTATCCATCCGAGGGAGTGGTAGTACCGTGGGGGGAAAGCGCACTACACTAGTGTAGCTCAACGCGGTCTGGCGTTCCTGCGTGATGGCACAACCACACTGCACCATTGCATCCCACAAATCAAGGTCAATCTCAGAGCACTTCCTTCAAAGTTATGGGCAGCAGATCCACATCATTCGTTCCACGTTCTCACCTCCACTATCATGTCAGCGCGCGGAAACAGCTCCGCATACAAGAACAAGCTCAGTGAGAGGACGCTTGAGGAGATGCTTGGTCCTATACAAAAGCAAAGCATCGAAGAGATGATAGGAGCCAATAATAGTCATCGATTTCTGATGTCGGCCCACCTTGCAACCTGTACTCCAACGAATCTTAGAAAGCGTGATCCAGCCGTCGTCAACTTTAAGTGGCCGAACGATCCTAACTGGACACCTCTATCATAGCTACATGACGCTCTCTCACAAGACCACTCTTACAAATGAAATTTCATCAGTAAGCATCAACTATCGTCTGTGTCCTAAGTCAACGTCCTTGACGGAGCCATTGCAGAGGTGCGTGGTTCAGTGCTCGGGGTGCACCATTCACTACCGAAATTGCTAGACCAAGCAGACATCAAACTGGACCCATGTCGTGTTGGGATAATCGGCCGGTCCACAGGTGGACATGTCGCCTTGACGCGTGCCTGGACAACAAGAGCCTGGGATACAGCCCCCAAGGATTATCCAGTCTTTCTACGCGCCCAGACTTCGAATGCGAAGACATGGACGCTGACGGGAAATTTCTGGACTGAACAATCTTGATGCGTGACATCGAGGGCACTCCTGGCCAAACCGTTGACCAGTTATGACTCAACGGGAGACGTGGAAGCGAAATCCCTCGATGACGTGAGATTCGTGCGCCAGGTGACACGCGATCCGCTCTCGTGCTGTCCATGACCAAAGATGGCATTGGCCTCGCTCATCTTCGATGGCGTTCCTCCACCAACAGCGAGGGCGACACCGTCTTCAAACGGCCTGACTCTGCGAGCGTTGAATCAATCAGCCCTCGCGCAAGTGCGCAAGGAACTTTTGCACGCCAACATGCGTGGTTCATAGCAAAGCAGATAAAGTAGTGTCCCTAGACTCTGCAGACAGGTTCGTGTCTGCGCTCCGTGACGGCGTGTGGAACATAGATTCGTCAGACTAGAGGCTAGCTCGCACCCGCACGACCTTGTGTTACAGCCTGGATCGCGGCAATGCGACGAGGGGGAAAAGCCTGCGTCGACTACTTTCTGAAAGATTGCCGGCGTCACGGATTCGACTCACCGAGTGTCCTTTTCCGCGACTCTTGATCCGAAGCACGCGTGGATATCAAGGTGGTGATGAGCACATCCATCTTTGGAGCTGAGCCTTGCAGTGCGGGCGGTCGGTTCTAGATGTTCCCATCTCGCGGGCAATGTGATGGGATGGTGAAAGGTGAGGCCAGACCGGACGCAGCAGTCCCTAGTATGTAGATATAAACAATGCTGGTTTGGCGTGCATATCGTTCGAACCATTTATTCCTGCTAGCACATGCGTCCGCGCCTCCTATGCGTTCCTTCGCCGAAAGCCAAGCGCATATCTGGCTGCAAGACTGCTCACGGGGCGCACCCTCAACCAATATGAAGCAAAAGCGGAGTATGAAGACAGGGCAACCGCCTATCGATGGTATCCACTCTTACATGCTGCTAAATTGTTGGTATCTCTCGCTTCAAATAACTAGATGCGTCGATACATAAGCAGCGCTTCTCTCCCTTCTTTCTTCTATATCAAGAGGTCGACATCACTGTGCCGCCCGCTCGTCCAATATACCCTGATTACGTCGAAATGCCCAACCCAGTCCAGTCCAGCCCAGTTCTACAAACGCCATGCCATGCCATGCCATGCCCAAAAACGCCACGCCAATAAAAACGATACAGTGTGGTGTCTCACCCAGTCGCGAAGGACGCCCTACGTGCCCTCGCAGACCTTGGGGTCAACGGGCGACCCCTCGATCATCTTGCCGTCCTTGCACAGCCACGACCCGATGAAGAAGTGCTTGGTGAGCACGTCGGGATGGTCGTCTGAGATGTCGCCCAGGCTGCCGAACGCTATCTTGGGCATGACCAGCACGTCGCCGATGAGCATGGGGGTCTCCATGTGCGTCATCTCGTCGCCCGTGTGCGGCACCCCCGTCACGGTGGTGAAGTAGTCCATGAAGATCTTAGTGAAGGTCCAGGGCCCGGTCGTGCCCATGATGTCGGGGAAGGAGGCGCTCTCGCCGGCGTGGTGCGAGGCGACCAGCTTGCGGAGGTTCTTTTCCGTGAGATGCACGAGTTCTTCGATGATGGGGTGGCCTGGTTTGGCCATGAGGACGAACTGCGCGAGTTGGATGGAGTAGGGCTGGCCGTCCCAGATTTTGTTGTGGTTTTCGTCGCGCTCGACGCCGATTATGACGTTGACTTCGTCTTTGTATTGGTCTGGGATCCAGTTCTTTACGGGCTTGCGCGCTTTGACGTCGATGTCGGCCCAGACGCCGCCTTCCTTGAGGAGGATGAGGTAGCGCAGGTAGTCGGCCTTCATGACGGCGTTGTCCAGGCTGGTGAACAGGTCGGAGACGACCTTGGGGAAGTTATCGACGACGTAGGCGTCTTCGTTTGCGTCGGTGATGCGCTCGTAGCGGAACTCGGGGTTTATCTCGCGCCATTCGTGGCTGAGGCCTTCTGTGCGTGGGGTGGGATCCTCCGAGTCGTCTTTCCAGCTCTGCCACAGCTTGCGGGGCCACGTCGCGTTGGCGATTCCGTCCATCGAGGTACACGAGGCTGCGAACGGGTCAGCACTCTGTAGCGCTCCGCGCCGAAGCAAGGGCGAGCTGAGGGCCGCGAACTCACCATGGTACGGGGTGAACAACAAGGTCTCGTTGTGAATCTGATATACATGCGTAGACAGCAGGAAAAACGAGAATACGATCAGACAGCCGACGAGGAGGTACCGCCGCGACGAGGCAACATTAGATATGAAGGCAAGCGCAGACATTGTCGAGACGCGCAGGGTAAAGAATGTGAGAAGGGCAGGCAGGCTGCAGTCGCGCGAGGGGCCCAGCAGGTCTAGTAGTCTAGTTTGCACCGTCTCCCGCTTACGCTAGGAATCGCATCCTTGCCGCAATGGGGGCGCTGCGGTTGCGCCCCGTAATTTGCTTCTGGGCGCAACACACCGGCAGAATTTTCCCGCTGCGGCGAACATCCACTGCCCGGCGCAGAACAGGCATGTCGCGCTGCGATTCTGCACTTTGCGCTTAGAACTAGGTCCCAGACAGCGGAATGTCGGTCGGTCCGGGACCAGAGTCAGTCCGTTGCTTTCACCGCCCGCGCGACCGCCCTCGAAAAGGGGCTCCGCTGACCGCAGCCCGCGGGGACCTTTCGCTCGGTCTCCCGTTTTCAGCGCAGAGCCAAGAAAGGCTGAGTACGATGACATTCGTCCGGCATGCGGTCATGTCGCTAATCATGCCGCGCACCCGCGAATAGCGTCCAATGGTAAGACATGCCAAGCCCCAGCGGAAGACATGATGTATAAAGTAGTTTTGATACAAGCGCTGGATGGGAGAAGTCCTGGTGCAGAAACCTATCCTGCATGGATGTGATTGTGTTCCAGCTGCGACGTTGCACTGGGCACATCTGGCTGATACTCGTAGTAGGAAGCGTAGAACTATGGCCAAGGCCTGATACTCATCCCAGACTTGGTGTAATAGAGTGGGAAGACGTCCCTCCATTTCGACCACGCTCAGCATGGTTTCCAGTTTCAGTCAGTTCAGACTCCTTTGGCACCATGTAGAATTCGGAGGTGGAAGATGGAGAGGATGCGTACTTGATTGTCCGCTTTGAAAGACTAGATAAAAATGGCCGGCAGCAGCGTAGCTCGGCGGTTATAATTATCATTATCATGAAGGCCGAACGAGATATCTAAAGCTTTGATGATGCTGTGGGTGCGTGCAAAGCGGGTTAATGTATAAGTCGCCCTGCAATCTAGCTAGCCTCTGCGCACCTTCCTTTCCACTCGATAGGGGTCTGAACCGTCGAACTAGAAGACACATGCCTGCCTAAGTTCGAAATTCCGAAAAGCAAACTGTATGTATTGCTTTCATCAGATAGGTAAGTATCTTCCTGTTGTGAATGTCATCAACTTCAGTGGTAGCGTTGCTGTCAAGGTAAGTAGCTCTCCGGGACACTGTGGCCTTATGCACCGGCTCGGATGTCCCATGGTACACTTAGTCATATGACTATCCGGTCGAGCTGCGTACAGGCGAAACACAGAGCAGTAGGTGATACGCAACGCTCTCAGATGACGGGTCGCTACGGTTCGCGCGTATCTGCATCCTTGACCGTGTTTGCGTGGATGCTCAGCTATTAGGTTCCTCGACGATCGTAAAGTCGCTCCTGTGGGTAAGTGGCCAGCACCTGCGATTGTTCAATATCTCTTTGGCAGCATATCGAGTTTTGTCCCATGCCTGCACGCGAGTCAGTCATGCCCAATCTCGGGGAAGGCGACTCACCTCCTCAGCGTCGTAGAATTGCTTTCGCCATCCCTCTATCGTGAGATCCGATTTTTCAACTTCGATCGTGATATCTCCGTCCACAAGGACGAAAAGGCGGTATCCATCTTTCTGCAGCCTCTCAAGCCTCGGAAACAACTGACTGGCAGTGTGCAGGAAAGCGTGCTGTATTTGTTCCACACTAGCCTTGGGGTTCCTGAAATCTCTCTTCTTGATCGCGAGCCCAACCTTTGAAGTATTGCTCAACCTGGATATGTACCCCAGCTCAGCATCAAGATCGGTTCCATTCACCGTCGTCTTGAGATCGGCTTGCAAGGCAAAAGGGAAACGCCTATTATAACACCGATACGACAAGTCTATGATAACACATCGTATCCGATCTTCAACTGTGGTACCCCAGAAATCCCCGCAAAGGAACTTAGGTATGAGCTGAGATGTCTTAAACTCGAAAGTAGACATGCGCCACCACGCCTCTACAATCTCTTGCTGGAGATCCAGCCCGACAAAGCGCGCTTCAAAGCAATGGCCCGTATCTCGCCCGCTCCACGACTCCACAAGCGCTACTGGGTCAGCGGGCGTAGTGCTCAGCGCCTGCACATTCCAGTCTGTAATCGTGTGATGCACATCCTCACACAAGGCTTTGAATACCATGATGCGCAGCTCCCGGGGTAGTTTCCGTCGAACACAATCACACAACGCGCGACATTGAAAAGCCGCATATTTCGCCCAGTGTTCGCGCAGCTCAGCCTCGAGCTCCTCCACAGCTTCTGTGTTACGATTCTCGTCTGCTTCTAAGCTGTTGATCTGGGCGGCGACTTCTGTCCTTTTCTGCTGGGTGAGGGGTGCCGCTGCAGTGAAGCCGTCGAGATGATCATCTTTCCCGATATTGTTTGCGACATCGAAGAGCTCTAAGACTTTGGTTCTTAGAGAGCCAGATCGAAGATGGAGCGCAGCAATTTGTTGTCCGGTGCTGCGGAACATTAATTTGGTGATTGTATGACTCAGGGAGGAGCTCGCCCGACCTTCGAATGTAGGCCCAGTCGATGGTTGGTTCCTTTTCATCCGCCATGTTCTTGCGGGTGTAGCTTTGTGTGTAGAATTGGGCGTATGTATTGATATGGATTGGTGCCTGCAGCGTTCCTTCCCCAACGCAGCCTCCTGCGTCACTTCATCTTATCTCTTATCTCATCTCCGAGATGCTGCTAAAGTCCGACCAAGCAAAGACGGTACGAAGGACGCTGAACAACAATTGAATAGTTACGAGAAGATGTACAAGGTACGTACCACAAATAGTGTTGTCGTTTCAATCATTAATTTTACTTCTTCTCATGTATCATCTAGTTTCACGTGGTCCGCTACAGATGGAAGCCCGCCGCGATGTTAACTTTCTAGTTACGAGAGCGAAGAGTCACCTGCTATGCTTTCCAACATCTATGCAGGGCGCGTAAACATAAAGCCACCTCTTAAATCCTCCCAAACCGCTTCGCAAACCAGCTAATCCCGCCCAAGAACATAGTCACTCCACTCCACACAACCAAGCTCCCGTACCCCGTCCCAAACGCGCCTCCAGCCTTGCCCCGCCAACTATCAGCCTCAAGCAACACCTCACTCAACGGCCCACTAACTACTGATCCAATGCCCTTTCCCGCCGCAAACAGCGCGACTACCATGCCCGTGTCAACTCGGCTAACACCGTTCTCGTCCCTGCATCGCTCGCGGATGGCGAGGGTAATACCTGGCCATGTCGCTGTATAGCCTCCTGCGAAAGCGCCGTACATGATGGCAAAAACGTACAGCGGCGCGAGTGAAGTCGATAGGCCCCATACTAGGAGACACGCCACCGTTGCGCCAACAGAAGTGATCATGATAGCGGTGTTGATCTCCACGCGGTCGACAAGTGCACCAACCGCGATGGTACCAACGACGGCTGCGGCGTTGATCAGCGAGATGGTAAGCGAAGACGCTTCGTTGGATAGTCCGATGGCCTTCGCATAGGAGGGGAGGTAAATGGAGGGAATGAAGTAGCCAAGGCCTTGGATGACGTTTCCAGTCATGAGAACGCAGAACATGCCTGTCTTGCAGAAGTTAAGATCGAGGCGACGACGTAGTCTGACGCCCACAGCGGGTCGTTGCACGGGCAGACGCCCCTTGAGGAAGATGAGACAGGGAAAAAGCAAGATGGCGGAGATGATGGCCCAGACGCGGAGGGCGGTGCGGAAGCCGTAATCTTCCAAGAGCCAGGTCATAAGGAGCGGGACGAGCATGCCGCTGGTGCCAGTGCCCGCCCACATGATACCGAAAGCAAGGCCTTTGCGCCGAATGAACCATTCGTCCAGGTAGACGATAGATGGAAGGTAAAGAAGACTTCCTCCGATCCCATAGAGCACACCTTGCGTGAGGATAAGCTGCCAGACGCTGTTCGCGCAGGACGCGCAGACCAGCCCCAGCAACAGGAGAGAGAGCCCGACCGCACTGAAGCCTCGTACACGGTGGGGAAAGGTACTTGTGAAGCCTATGACCAGTGGTGAAGCGAAGTACATGATACCCGTTGCTGTGGTACCGATTGCAGCAATGCCTTTTGAGTCATCCTTGAACAACTCCGCGCTAGCGTAGTACTTTTGGAAGACACCAAAGGCAAAAGGGAAGCCCCAGACGGTGGCCTCGAGCAGGAAGCATACGGCAAGAAAGGTCCACGCCTGGCGACCGCTATCAGCGGGAGGAAGAGCAGCAGCCTCCTGGCCATGAGGTTCGAAGTCGAGGTTTCCCTGGAATCGCTCGTGTGTGATAGGCTCGAGCTCGTGTTCTTCCATGTTATTAGACATTGAGAACTTGAAACAATCGTGCGGGATGTCGGTCCTGAGATAGAAAGGTGTGGAGGATTTGGCGGTTGGCATTGCGATTTTTTGAGTCGGAATCGGACCATTGCGGGGTTCGGACTGGGGTTATGCTTCGTACATGATTACCTATGGTAGTTAGAGTGAAATTCTGCCGATGACTGGCATTGCAGTACTCCGGCCGAGGACCATGGTGTTGGAATGTTCACAGTGTGTGGTCGACCATGCTGCCCGTCTCAGAGTGCCTCAGGCTTGAATGGTACCACTATCGACAAGCGTGGGCGCGGTTCTAGGTTCAAGGTATCTACAAGCAATGCCAATGGCGTCGTCAGCCCAGACAGACGCCAGCCGCGTCTCGAGACCGCGAAACGACACAAAACAGTTGTCGATGCGGTGCCAAGCTGATAATGGTCGGAAAGATGCGATTTGGCCCATGGCACGGCGTGCAACAAGTTGTCAGTGCGAAGATCTGCTAGCTGCAGCGAAGCCGACAATGACAGGAAGGCTGCAAGCACGAAATCAGATCGACACTGCAGGTCCAGCGGTTTTCGCGCCGTCTGTCGGAGCATTCAACCCCAGCTTATAGATAGTGGGGTACAGTCCCTGCATAGGCGTGGAGTTGCAGCACTCGTCACCGACGAAATGGACGACCGAGAGTGGTAGGTCCACGGCTGGACAGACATGCCTCGTCTCCACATCCCGCAATCTCCCTCATGACACCGCGCAGAAAGCGGTCGACAATCGGCCGTATCCTAAGCCAAACCGATCTCTCCCGACACACAAAGACGAGATTCGACAATCCTTGCACCCTGGGATTCACGAGGCGCACGGTGAAGAGACAAGGCCTGTCGGTAAGGCGCGCATGATAAGACAACGTTACGTTCGCGTATCTGACCGACGTCTACCTGCTGGAAGGGTCTGGTGTTTCGGACCGTGGCTGGTCGAGTGCTGCCGCGAGGCGGTCATGGCGATTGCAGCCCTGCGGCGTGTCGTCCTGCTCACGGACTCGGATCAGGCCGAAGCTCTACAACCGCGAGCTCGGCATGAGCCTGATAGGCATCAAGGAAACGACGGTCGCCATGGCGGCGCGGCAGGCGAAACTTCAGGCGACGTTTGGGTCTTCTAAAACAGGCGCACGTTAGCAGGGCTCCGACGGCCTCACCCGCGCTCCCGATGGCCGCGATGGCCGCGTCATATGGCTGAATGCTCGATGCTGCGCCGGGATCGCAGAAACACCAGGCGCCGGCATGCTTAGCTGCGCGAAACGTGCGCCAACGTCTGGATGTGTGGAGTGGTGAATTCAGTGAAGGCTACTTCGGGTTAGCCCGGCAGATGTCGCCATTTCTTTATCACGCTTCGCGTTGCGCCGCCGGCGGGGCTTCACGCCGTCTCGAAGAAGACTAGAACCCGACCTTCACCACCATGAGCCTGGCCAAATTATTAATATGGACTCCGAACCGACCTCCTGCTCCTATCAGTGTCAGTTCAGCTCCTGTTCCTCCTGCGCCCGTGGTACTGGTACTGCGCTGACAGATTCCCCCGCCACAGTGCCCTTCCCGACCCTTTCCGATCAGTGACAGCTACCCCGGTTCCGCTGTCGCATAGTGACCACGAGTGCTTTGATTTCAAGCGTTTTTGGGCGGCCCTTTTCTGCATTTCTGTTTATTCGAGATACCCCATGGAACTTTCTATTCAAATGTCCAAAACGCAGTCACCAGCCATGACGAGAAGGCGCGTTGGTTCCGAAGCCCTTACGCCGCCTATAAGCGTCGACGACCCCGAAGGCGCCTGTCTTCTGTCGCGCGCTGTTCACGTCCTCTCTACCGCCGCGACCGCTCTCTCACAGGTCACTATCCTATATCAGTCTGACCCTATCGCGCGGGAGGGCCTCCTGCAGGCAGTCGAATGCATCAAGAGCGTCAAGGAAGCCGGTGGCAAGTTGCTCATCTGCGGCGTGGGCAAGAGCGGGCTTGTGGGGAAGAAGACGGTGGCGAGCATGAAGAGTCTGGGTATCCCATGCACCTTCCTGCACCCCGCTGAAGCATTGCACGGCGATCTGGGTGACATTCGACCCGTAAGGAAAACCTCCCCCCCATGTCTGCCACCGAGACTAACATTCTCATGTCCAGATTGACGCGATCATGTTCATCTCCTACTCTGGCAAGACCGCCGAGCTCATGACTGTCCTCGATCATGTCCCCTCTTCCATACCCGTGCTGGCCATCACATCTCAGACGAAGCCAGCCGACTGCCCACTCCTCCGCGATAGAGTCGATGGGATATTGCTCCCCGCACCGATCCATGAGCTAGAGGAAGTCTCATTCGGCGTGTGTGCGCCAACTACCTCCACGACAGTGGCTATCGCAGTAGGCGACATGCTCATGCTCACGCTCGCCCAAGCCTTGCACGCAGACGACACCAAGCAAGTCTTCAAACGGAACCACCCAGGCGGTGCCATCGGCGAGAACGCGAAGCGGAAGGCAGAAGACCACGACATCGAAGAAGTTACGAAATGTACAAAGAAGCATGCCGGGCTCATGTCGCCCGCGTGATTGGTAGACAGCATATGCGGTGTATATATGGGACGGCCATCTGTAGAGGCCACGGCAGGCGCTGGCACACACATAGAGGCGGCGTTATATGGGACAGGGAACCTGCGCGAGACATGCTATTGGACGGACCAAGCATGCGCGGGCGCCTCTTGTGCACACGACTGAGACGAAAGCTCTCAGCTTTTCTGGTTCAGAAATACCCTCGCTTGTTATTACGAGCGCTGTTTTTTGCCTTTGGCAATACTTCTCCTAAAGATGCATCGTTCTTGCCGTGGCTGTGTCCGTCCTGCTTTGCGGAGAACCCGTGACCAGTGCTCACCGGTTTATGATCCACGTCATTGTACGACGCAAAGTGTGGCCACTCAACTGCGCGAACACGAGTTGTTAAGCGCCACCTCCACTCAACAGCTAGAGGAGACCCTGCAACATCCACAGGGGTGAGCGACGAGGGGCTACACCATGACACCTTCACGACCACCTCGCGAAGCGTTCCACTGCTCTGCTCTTGTCGATGATTCCGATCGAATAACGCTCCTTCAGTCACGCCCTTGGCCTCGGCAATATGGACCCGGTCACGGCGGTTGGTCTTGTTGCCAACATTTTACAGTTCGTGGAACTAGGCTGCAAGATCTTTACCAATGCGAAAGAGATCCGGCATTCGGCGTCTGGGCTGACGCAAAATGACCAGAGAACGATGGACGTGATAAGCGAGATGCACAGGCTCTCCTTGAATCTCGAAACACCTGGTAGAGAACCTAGCGACGCAAATGAGAAGGCACTCTTTAAGCTTGCATGCGAATGTCGGAAGCTATCACACGAGATTCTGAAGCTACTGGATAAGACCTCCACGAAAAATCCTGGTTCTAAGAGCGAAGCCATACGTTCGACGGTTCGCAGGATGAGGTACGCAAGAGAAAAAGAGGAGCTTGAGGAAAGGTTGAACGAATGTCGCTCCCAATTACACCTACACCTCAATTGCGTCTCAGGGTACGCTTGAAATCATTCGATGATTGATCCACGGACTGAAGTTACGACAGGTCGAACATCAAAGATCGATTGATATCGCTCGCCATTGACAATGAAACTCAACTAAGCACGATCAACGACCTGAACGCAAACCTGAAACATCTTCATGACCGACTCTCTTCATCATCTTCAAGCAACGACGACCTTATGCAGAAGGTCCGGGAACTCGTGCAGCTTCCACAGGCTGCTAGAGAAGCCGTTGCTCAACAGCAGATTTTGCGAATGCTAGACAATGATGATTTCAACCTGCGATATGATATTGTCGATAAAGCTCATCGAGAAACGTTCAGATGGATCGTTGAAGAAGGCAATAATGCCGAGTCTGAGCGTTTGTCCGATAGCCGCAAGCTCCTCCGTACATGGTTAGCTGAGGAGCAGGGAGGATTTCACATTGCGGGAAAGTTAGGCTCTGGAAAATCTACGCTCATGAAGTTCCTTTTCAGCCACCCCAAAACGGTTTCCGATTTGCAAGAATGGTCAGGTACGCGAGAATTCAAATCCTCTTTCAGGTCCATGGTCAGCTTACACTATCTAGGTACCCGGCGACTTGCTTTCGTCAACTTTTTCTTTTGGAGACCGGGATCAACATGGCAAAACTCTGTTAGAGGCCTTCTGCAACATTTGGTCTACGGCACACTCCGGTCATGCCCCGAACTCATTCAGGTTGCATTTCCGGTTCTTTGGGAAGAAACAGTCCAATCTTTCAGACACCCTTTCGAGCCATATCACTACGATAGACGCTCGATCGGGGATGAGACTATCCAGACCGCTCTTGGCAATATCCTCACTCACGCAAAAGTCCATAAGACGCACCGATTGTGCTTCTTTATAGATGCTCTTGATGAGCAGAATGATCCATCACCCCAAAACGACCATAAAGCTCTAGTAGAAATGATACAGAGTTGGAGCGAGTCTTCCGATGGTGCACTTAAGGTGTGCGTATCCAGTCGCGAGGATAACGTTTTCATGAACGCTTTCAATCCAAACAGGAGGTTACGACTGCAAGATTTAACAAGGCAGGATCTTGAAGAGTACGTCGATCAGAAGCTTCCAGACATCCCTTCCACGGATACGCGTCAGCGGATTTCAGCTACGATAGTGGAGCGCTCATGCGGTATCTTTCTTTGGGTAGTCTTGGTAGTGAAAGCACTGCGTGAAGCCTTTGAAGACGGACGCGAGTTGAGCGATTTTGAGGCGGAACTGAATTGCCTACCGTCCGAACTGGAAGCTCTATTTGCGTACTTACTCAGGACTATCCCGGTATCAAGACGTAGAAACGCGTATTGTTTCTTAAGACTGATGCCGTATCCCACAACTATCCGCATCCCTCTACACGGAGTACTGTATCTGGAAAAGTATTTGAAGAATCCCCGTTTCGCTCTTGAAGAAGGCCCATCTAAGCCCAGATTTGGCCAGGATCCACATTCCAGGGTCTCTCCGCGAGAAGAAGCGGAGCTTGTAAAGGCTCGAAAAACGCTGCAAGGAGATTGTCGAGGGTTAGTAGAGAGTCAGGAGTATGAAGGGAAACATCACGTGGTTTTTACACACAGATCTGTGCCAGAATTCCTCGAGAAGCCCGCCACGAAAGAGCTCATGGGTAGTGAAACCAGTGATTTCATCGTCGGGGAAGCTCTTGCTCAGATGCTGTTGGGACAGCTCCGTGCAGCTGATGAAAGTAGAGCTGATATTGATCCTCAATACAAAACGTTAACTTTAGGGTACATCTTCGACGTTCTCTATATATATCACGACAAAAAGAGAAGGCAACATGACCCGACGAACGAATATTTGACGGTTCTTGAAAATGAACTACAACGCAAACGGGTGGCAATACTCGGGCCATATACCTATTCGCTTCCAGGATTCGGAGATATCCTGAAGTCGTTGTTTCGCAACGATGACCGCGATGAACAAGAGGCCACCAGGATTTTCCATCCGTGTTACGCGCTAGCTATTTTTGGGGATCTCGACTACGTTGAATGGAAGCTCGAGCAGGATCCACTGTTAATGGTACACGCCGGTAACAGATCGCTGTTGCTTGTTTTCATGATCTCAGGACTCACGAGCCGGGACTGCAACTGGTGGGGTCCACAGGTTGTTAGGATAGCTCAACAACTGCTTGCCATGGGTTCTCTGGAGAGCCCTCACTGCATCCTTGCGATGCTAATCATGTGGCTGACACTTTGGCAGTCGGATGATCACCAGAAGTTCATGGGATCAAAGCCTTTTTTTGGCCCACTGTTTGCTGCGCTGCTCGGAAAGGTTGAAGAAGAGAACCATTTCGCGAACAATTTTAGTGTAGAACGCATGGTCATGGATAAATCAACGGTTCTGGAGGTATATTGGAATGAAGAAAGTCTGACGTATGAGCAATATGGTAACGATTGCAGGAGAGGACGAGGAATTGAGCTTGCCCAAGCACTTGGGAATGATCGTTTCAAATTGAGGGATGTGATAGAACTTCTGAACTTTGAAAACGGCGATGAAATCCTGGCACTCATCGATAGGATCGAGGCGCCAGCGGGCTCTAGCGGTGGGCTAGATCAGACCGCCGATACGAGTCGCACTTCTACTTCCCATACTCAGATGCGAAACCTGAGCGTGGGGCTCAGCGCTGAGCCGCTTGAGAAGGATGCTTCTGTTGAGCGCGAGAAACCGAAAGAAGAAGCTGCAGATGATTGTGAGGCAACTCCAGTCCAAGCGCTCCGCTGGCATCTCCGTAGTTCGCTGTCTGGTTTGAGGACAGTATATTTCCTGTTTGCTCTCGTAGGTAGGTTGTCTACGCTCCTTAGTCCATCGCGACCGCTGATATACCGACCAGGAATCCTATGTGCCTTCCTTGTCTATCGCGTTCTGTCTGGGTAAATTCCCACGTAGCTATTCACCAAATCGATATGCTCCTTCCTTATTGTCAAATGCTACTCCCTGATATCGTGAACTCTACCGTCCCTGCCGCCCTCGCTCACCCAACCTGCCACTTCACGCCTCCAACATGTTCTCGACCTTCGGCAACACTCGATCATCGCCTTTCTCTCGCTATTGCTACTACCCCCCGCACAACCATGCTCAACCTCCTCGGCTCGCTCACCAAGAACGGCTGGCGCGAGACCTTCCGCATACTCCGCCACTCTGAGAACACAATCTGCAAGCGGGCGTTCCCGCCTCGCAAGGAATACGCGCACATCCGGCGGCGCGATCGCAAAGGCCGCAAGATGCGGGCGACGGCGTTTCAGCTGGTTGAAGAGCAGCAGGGAAGCGAAGCGACGAAGACGTATAGACGGGTGGACGACGGTGGGGAGGTCGAAGATGACAAGGTCAAAGAGCTTGTTTTGGAGAGGAAGACTGTGTATGGGAGAGGGCAGAGGCAGCGGGAGGGCACGAGGGAGAATGTGAATGGGAAGAAAAGGGGAGTGCGAGTTGAGGAGAGGGAGTTGCAGGTATGGGTTTACTGCTCGAACCTTCTCCTTCCTCAACTCTCCAAGTTGCTTCATGGATTGAGTGACTGAACTGAACAACTTTCCTAGGCGAGACCCACACCGAAAGGCAACGCAACACCAACACACCGCCGACTGCCAGCTAAACCCAATGGCGAGAGACGCAATCCACTGAGCCGTTCGTCACAGTACCGATCTACCCACGAGAACTCCAGCGTCGAGTTGCCGCGCTCCCATAGACGACGGGAAGCCAAAACGAAGCCTCCCTGCCAGAACCGGACTACTCCCAGCAACCTATCTAGTTCGACAAGCAAGGCTGGCGCGAAAAGTCCCTTCTCGCAACCGGCGATGAGCAAACGAGACTCCCACGCCTTCGTCTTCGGCAACGATGCTTCCACAACACTGAACCAGAGCGCGGTAGATGATGCAGAAACCGCGTTCACAGATCCTTTCGCTCGGACAGATGGCGCAGCAACATCCGCGCAAAGCATCGTAGCTAGCCGTTCTCACGTCTCGCGCGTGAGGAAGGACCCCGGACCGTCGAAAGAAACGGTTACTACGGTCCGCAGGGTGAGCGCGTCGCAACGAATTGCGGGACGTGGATCGAGGACGGGGACGGGGCCGGACGAGGAGTAAGTCGAGGAGGAGGTCTACTTCTGAGAGGGGGAAGGGGGCTATGGAAGGGGTGTGCAGTGTTGTCTAGGGTCATGCGATAGTGCGGAGGAAAAAGAGTTGGAGGTGTGAGCTGAGTAGACATCGGGCGGGGACGGTACTGGGTTTTTATTGATATGGCGTGTTTTTGGAGAATCGGCGCTACGAGGCTTGAAAGCATCATTTCACTACTATGTTCATCTTACGGCCTTGCCCATGTCCCCTCTCATCGCTGGGAATCGTGGGAGAATGTGGCGGTGTTTTCATCTCGTCGGTAACCTTGGAATCTTCTGACTGCATGTGGCACGTACCGTGAGCTTTGGCTATTGCTTTACGCATGGTAGGAAGCACAGAGGGAGTCTTGGGGAATGGCGATACATGTATGCCTCTACATGCTCTACATTTTCTCCTTCGGTACTTTCATCACGTGCTATCATGTAACGTATGTGGGAATCCTCTGCAGGTAAGCTAGCAAAACCCTGGTAGCCTTCCTACACAGATTGGGGCAGTACACTGCACGAATTGAGGCCTCAGATCCTAGGCAGACATCGGAAGGCTGATCTATATCTATATGTAGTCCACGTGCGATCATGCAGATCATTCGAGCTAAACGACCCGGATCCCGGCTTGTATGCATGTGATAGTGTAATGGTCAATAATTGCGTACAAGTTCGTCGCATAATACACTTCTCCGCATAAACCATCATCGTCGTTCCCTTCGCTGCATCAAGAGGAGTTGGTTAAAGATGACATTCCCCAGAATAAGAGGGTCCACCTCCCTGACATTCACGGAAGGTGCCCCGCACCCTGTTAGCCAAGCCAAGACGGGAAGCGACGCACGTCAACACCTCCCTCCCGCGTCCCGAGCGATAGCGAGTCTCCGCGCCGCGTTCACCATGATGCCGGCTACTACCCATTGATCGCGTACCAATGTAGTCGCATGCGCGACCTACTTCGAACCAAATGCCGCTCCTCACGCCGACGCGCGCCCTCGTCGTCTTGACCTCGTTCCTGCTCGTCAGTTTCCTCTGGACATGGGGGTTACCGCACCAATACGCTGCGCCTACGCTGCCGATAGTCAACCATGATAAGGGAGAAGAGAAACCAATTGCCGGGCAACTTCTTCCGGAACCGTTGATTGCAAATGTGGGCGCAGAGGGCGCGAAGAATGAGAAGGCCACACCTACGACGCTTGTGACGGAGATGAAGCCTGGTCCTACCAGGTCGGCAGACATAGGCTCTGATAAGAATTGCAAAGATGTGCGCGGCGCGTCGGACGTTATGATCGTTATCCGGACCAGCAGAGCAGAGGTGGAGAAGCCTCCAGCCCACCTTGTGAAGCTGCTGGCCTGCGCACACCACTTCCTCATCTTCAGCGATCACGAAGGCGAGATCGACGGTCATCCTATACACGATGCGCTCGATATCATTCCAAATACAACAAGATCAAATCACGAAGAATTTCTAGAGTACGAGAAAATGAAGGCGGACAAGAAATACAAGCCGAGCACGGAGAAGGCAAAGGCATTAGACAAGTGGAAATGGCTTCCCATGGTGTACAAGGTGGCAACAATGGCGCCGAATCATAGATTCTACATGTTTATCGAGCCCGAAACGAGCTTGAGCTGGACGAATCTTTTGCAGTGGCTGGACCGCCTGGACTACCGCATCCCCTACTACAGCGGCGTACCCGATACTGTGGATGACAAGAGATACGCGCAGCGCAGTCCCGGCATCATGCTCTCGTACGGTGCTCTGCAGCAGTACTGGCCAAGACACGAGGAGCTGTATGCGACAGAGTGGGAACCTCTAGCTGCGACGGAGTCCCGCGGCTCCCTCATTCTCGCGACCGCCATGAAGCAAGCGCACGTCGAATTCTACTCTTCCTTCGGCCTTCTGGACCCCGAGACCCCGAGCAGTCTGATCTGGGGCCAAAAGTTTTGGTGCACACCTGTTGTCTCCTGGCATGGCTTGACTTCTACTCAAGCCGACTCACTCTGGGATACGCAAGAAGCCTGGACGAAGAAACACGGCTGGGCTACGCCGTACACGCACTACAATGCTTTCGAGCAGTTCGTCAAGCCGCATCTGGCAGAGCAGAAAGAAGACTGGGATAACGTGTCGTCGGACACGCAGCTTACTGCGGAGTCAGGCCGGCGCGAGAAGCTGGCTAAGCAGAAGGCGGAGGGCAAGGCCGAAGGGACGATCGAACACCAAGTACCCAAGGACCCACCCAAAGACGCAAGTAAAAACACAAAACCATTCCCCAAACGTGACGACTCCCTCGACACCCTCTTCCAAGTCGCCGCCGACAGCCCCGAAAACTGCAAGGCCACATGCCAGAAGACAGACGACTGTCTCCAGTGGAAGTACACCCCCGCCGGCGACGGGGCGTGCCACCTCGGCAAATCTCTACGTCTTGGTGCGAAGGTCAACCCCGATGCTAAGGGAAAGTGGACGAGTGGCTGGATGTTAGATCGCGTCAATAGGATCACGGAGGAGTGGGGCAGGTGCGAGAGGGCGGAGTGGAGGTTCAATCAGTAGGATGGTTGGGCTTACGACGGGATCTGGCATGCCCATGGGTGGGATGTGGAGCAGGTGCTTTTTTTGATTGAGTCTTGGATGCACGGGGAAAACTCACGTATGCGCGTTTGTATGTGACGTGGAACTGGTGTTAGGTGTATGGTTAGGTTACTGGTGGTGGGTGAGGGGCGGAATACCCCAGCTTGTTGTAGGATATGGTACTTGTTCTGTTCACTGTGAGCTGGAGCGGAGCAGGTAAGGAGTGATGGTAGTTGGATTTTCTATGTAAGAGACTAGCTAGCTAAATGAGGAATGAAAGTAAGGAATGACTGATGTGATAAGGGAAGGTGTACGGAGGGGTGATGTGAATGAGGATGCTGGAGTGGTGTTGGGAAGGGGTGTGGGGTGGGGAGGAAAGGTTAGCGTACCCGCTGAGGAAGAGATGGAGGGAATGATGGGAAAGCTCCAGAGTAAGATAAGACGCGAGTAGAGAAGAAAGCAGATGACTTGCAGTAAAAGAGAAAAGTAGGGAACGGGAGTAGGAGCCGGACAGTGTGGCTCGAGAAGCTCTAGTTGAAAAGAGTGAAACGAAGGGAGGCGACTCGATGGCGGGCGTACTTCCGATCTGCGAGGTAATGACGACCGTTAGGAGTGGCGCATGTCGCCGTACCTACTCCCCTCTTCAACCCTGCCACTGCGATTCCAACCCAAGCTCCTCCATCCGACTCAGCACATCCTGAACCCCATTCCAGGTCTGTATCTGCTTCTCTATCTCATTGCTGAGGTTCTGCTCTGCCAGCTTGAGGAGCGGGAGTTCCTCGTATAATTCGTCCAGTACCTCCTCGGGAATAGTTTCTCGAACGTTGTTCCAGTGAAGGTAGCTTTTGTGCACCGAGGTAAGGCTGTAGGAAAGGCGGTTTTGTAGCTGGGTTTCTCGTAGGTTTAATTCGTCGGCGGTGTGAAGCGTATGGATTGATTCTTGTGTCTCGTCGGCGGAGGCTGCGGCTGATGGTGCTTCATTGTTCGCTGAAGAGAGGTTTGGTGGACTGATAGCATGTTTTCCTTTTGACGACTTTTCTTTGTTCCTCTCACGAAGGATCCTTGCGGTGGCTGAAGGCGTGTAGGAATAATTCTCCTCCTCGTCCGCCCCTACGTCTGGTGCCTCTTCGTAGTTGACCCTCTGCTGTCGAGTTGCCCTAGTAGCTTTCTGTCCACCTAGCCTGATTTTGGGTACGGCTTTGGGCTTGGCTTGGCTCTTGGTGGGCTTGGACTTAACGCTCTGTTGATAGAATTTCACCCCGTTTTCAAGATACCGCTTGAAAGTCTGGTTGATCACGATAAGACTCTTATTGATTGGTACTCCTTCCTCTTCGTACTTCAACAGGAAGCAGTATTGTGTCACGTACGTTAGAGGGAGGTAGTTGCTGCCTTTCTCGGATCCTTTGGTAGCTTTGAAGGGTTCGGCCAAGTTGAGTTCACCCAAGTCGGGAGACCATCCCGTAGCTAGAGTGCGGCTACCGACCACCTCGCCGTTGGCATTTGTTAAATTCATTTCGCATGGTTGAACGACTCCTTGCTTCTTTCCTTGGGGGTAAGTCATGTACATCCATGCCTCGCAACGGTTAGTTGCTCCCTTCGATTTCCCAATGTAGAGGCGAAAAGGTAGGTAAAAGCGTTCGTCCTTGTCGTGCGGTTCGAACTTGAGATTCAAGTCTTGTAATGTAGGCAATGTATCGACAGCAGGGACTGATGTTCTAATCTCGTTCAGGATAGCCCGGACAGATCTCCTGTTAGCGTCGCGATTGTTATCCTGGTCGGATGCCATGAGGCCATTTGTTGGTGAGGTTCTCGTGAGTTCTTGTTCCATGAATTGTTGTCCCATTAGTTGTTGTTCTGTGAATGGTTGTTCCGTGGGTTGTTGTTGCCCAATCTCCGGAGCCCTAGCCTTGAACTCCTCGGTCTCTCCTAGCATTTCCAAAGCTTCGCATAGAGCATCCACATCAATGTCTCCAGAGAACCTAAATGATACTAGAGTATTGGCCGCCCACTGTAAGATGTAGTATTGCAAAAGCGCAGCAGTTCGTCGGTTCATTGGCCTCTCGAACAGCCCATTGTAAAGCTCCGGATGCCAGGCGAAGACCCCCTTCTTCCTTATATTCTCATGATCCATTCCTGCTACCCAGTCGTGACGGGGACGCGAATGGTTGCGAGAATAGTCTGGGTACGTCCGAGGGACTGAATTGAGGTGTAATGTGCAATCCCCAGCGTAAGTAGCCTGCGGCCATACACAGCCGATGTTCAGCGCCGGAGCAACACCTTCAAGGGTAATGTCGTAGTCATCAACTGGAGGTAGATTCTGGAGAACATGGTTGAGACCCGTGGCAATAATCTTTGCCCAGATCTCTGTTATCTTCGTTTGGTTGCGCTCTTGAATATCCGGAAGCTGCTGGAAAGCGGACATAGTCGACTTATTGCTTCAAAGGGAACAGCGAAGCTTACAATGAGCTTTGGTGGCTTTGGGGACGGGGAGCTGGGTAACCTGATATACAATATCTATTTGTTTGGCAACATTCACGCGGTCTGACACAAGTCGATTCAAAGCTGCTTGTTATAGCCGCGTGACAGAAGAAGCAAGCTTCGCAAGGACAACAAACGCACGACCAACCGTGAGATCTGCTCAGTAGCCTGTAATGCCTTGAATACACAGACTATACTGTTACTACGGCACCTTCACGAGACGGTAGGCGATGCACTGCGTCTTTGCAGGGAAAATTCCGAAAGGGCAGAAGTGGGTTGCACGTTTCGAAAGCGGGCTGGTCATTTGTGCCTACAGGAGCAGATGGAGTAGCAATGAAATGTATTTACTACTGGTTCATTGTACCAGAGGTCTTGAATGGAAGTATAAGTTAATCGAATGAGTGGCTTTCAAAATCTAAACAACACCTTCGCACTAGAGTAATGAGCGTACAAATACAAGAAACAAGCAAAACTATAGAGACCACAGGGAATCTTGAATGAGCGACGTCCCATATCAGTTGGCATTTGCACCGAAATTTAACAAACTTGCTCCCCTTAATACGCATTGCAACCCCTCATAGGAATTCTTTACTGCGATTCTCGACGCGCCATCTCCTCAAAGTTTCGCGAGAGATTGTATTATAACCGAAATCAGGGATGTCTTCCACGCCTATGACTTCTTGAATCTTCCTATCAATGTCTCGAAGTGCAACTGTCGTGTCATCCAACTCCTCCTCTAGTTCGTAAGTTGCATTACGGTGTTTCTGAACCTGTTGCTGTAAGCCCCTATGCCTTTCTCCAAGTATATTCTTTTGCGCTCGTAGCTGGTTCAAGTTGGGGGTGTTTGGGCTTCCCGGTGGAGCCACATCATCCACAATTTCGTAGGAAGAAGCACCTTTTTCGTGCTCAGGTGGGGATGTTGGACTTAATAATGTCTGCTTCAAGGGTGTTTTTGGAAAAGGTTGCCCGATACCGGCTTGCAAATTTGATGTGACTTGAGCAGCGTCGATGGCTTTACTGTTCTCGCTCTTATCGGATTGAGTAGGGAATAAATGCGATGCTGGAGATGGCTGTGTGATGGTATATCGAGGATCTGCTGCGGCCTGAACAGATTGGTAGGGCATCTCTTTGTCTTCGCCTTGCGCGATGTGAGACTGTGAAGGAGGGTACGCTTTCGTGTATGCGTTTACACCATTTCCGAGATATCTGGCATAGCCGTTGTTCATATGAATGTCGTTTTCTTTCAACTCCAGGCCTTTTTGCTGATAAGCGAGAAAGAAGTAGTACCTCCCTATGTTAAACATCGGGTAGGTGTACTCGCCACCCGCCTTGCCAGTTAAAAAGGGTTCCAGTAAAGTGATACCGTAGTCTGTGATAATTGTTTTCGTCTTCAGTTCCTTCAACGGAATAGTCTCCAATCGTTCTGGATGGACGATCTCAATCTCACAGGGCGGGTACCGCGTTGTTGAACCCTTCTCGATATACATCCAGACCTTGCCTCTGTTTATGTTCCCAATACAAAGTCGCAGTGGCAGGAAGTTGTCGCTTTTGTGGTTGCATTCCTGTATCTCCACATCTTTCAAGTGAGGTAAATTGACCAGGTTTGGTACTTCAGAAGGGCTCTTGAGATTTTGTATGACCCCCGAAACGAAGGGAGTTCTGTCATTTGAATTACTTGTGTCGCTATCGAATCCGGGATGCTGTGTGCTTGGCAGGGCACCTTTTGGTGGTCGTGCCTGCGTGGTTGACTGACGTAAAGAACTTGTAGGCAGAACAACAGGGCCCGAACTCCTCGACGAGACCGAGGCACTGATAGCACGATCAGCTGCTTGGATGGGCTGCGTCCTGTTCTAAAAATTCTTGAAGCCATCAGTCTCGCTAAGCATGTGCAAAGCCTCGCGTAAGTCATTGCGCTCAATATCCCCGAATGTGAAAGACTGAGGTAGAGTATAATGAAGAGCGTCAGAAGAATCTGCTGCCCATTGCAGAAGGTAATAATTAAGAAGCGCACGAATGAGTCGATACATAGCAGGTTCCTCTAATAGGCCTTCGTACAATGTTGTGTTCCAGTCAAATGGTTCTTTCTTGCCCATAGCGTACCCTTTCACGAATGTCATTTCCTTCTCGGGGTGGTTTTTCTTTTTCTTGAGTTGAAGCCGATTGCTGTGGCCTCTGATCGACAAGCTAAGTCGCTCTTCGTGATCATCCACTACGTAGCCCAGATCGAGGCAGGGGTCATCGGTGTTATCTAGAGAGATCCGATGTTCTTTATACGAAGGGAGAAGATCCACTACGTGCCCAAGTTTCTGATCACGTAGGTATTGGTTGATTTGCTGTAGCATTTTCAAACTGCGTGGTTGTGCGTCTTCATTGGGCTGCTGAGGAGCTGATGACATATTGAAAAAGTGATACCACCGAAAGTTTGGGGAAAAAGAGTCGTGTAGGTGTTCTATGTCCCACTGGTGGAAAGTCCTCTAAAGACAAAGCATAGTAGAATAAATACGGACTTCAAGTTTGCGTGTTTTCAATCACACGAGACGGGTGCCTTGCCACAAATAATACCTGACTCTGATTTCGGAGGAACGGCAGCTTGTGGTAAGTACGCAAGCTATGGAATCCTGATTGTTAGAACATTTGACTATTGCTGTATCTGTTTGGTACTTGCAGTGAGGGGATGGAGAAGCATCCTGATGCGCGGATAGGCGAAGAAAGATCAATGAAATCAACTTTTGGCCAAATAGCTGCACCAGTCCCCATACATCATATAGGTCAATATCGAAATCTGAGTCCGAAAATATCGTATTGATCCATACTGCCATAAATAGACACCATAGGATCAATGCTAAAAGCGATCTAGAACAGTGCGTGCCATCCGCAAATACTAATTCAATCTGCCAATGAGATCGCGTTTTGGTGCTGCACAATCGTGCATTGCACGGCTACCTGGTTCACAATACCAGCTCCGAAGTCTGCAATGCGTCTAGCTGTCTTATCAACATTGTGAGCAAGTATCGTAAAGGTACAATACGTCTGATTTCGAGGATCATGATCTAGTGAGATACAATGTTCAAGGTTTTCCATAGATACATAAAACCACACTCAAGTGTGGTCCGAACTCAGGTGATCCAAGAACAGAAAGAAACAACCAATAACAGGGCACTCCAATACAGAACAGCATACATGTTCGAACACATCATCCGTCTCAGCGCTCTGCAGATAATCTTTGAAAAGCCGCAGATTAGTTTGAACCCTCCAGAAGCGGGGAAATTTCTAGCCTGTTTCGTGAGGCTGGCCGGCCGTGTCACGATGACCTTCGACTCTTACCCTAACAACTCTGGCTGGCGCAGAGTATACGAGACTCTGTCGCAGGAGTGGTTTCATATTGTTGCTGAAACCAATGTGAATGAGGACAATAGGGCTACCTGCACAACATTGATCTACAGCGCACCATTCGTAGGCTGTGGAAGCTAACCCGATATCACTGCCGGCACGATCGACAGTGTGGAGAAGAGCTATGGGCCCATGTTGCTACTCTCATCATCGTCTTCGGTCTGCGTCTATTGGGGATTTTAAGCTCAGATGATCCACGCTTAATTGATCTGCTTTTGGAGCGTGAGCAGCAACTCCCTCCTGGACGTGCAATCGCAGTGTGGCGGGAAGAGCGGGAATATTGGGCGAATCGATTGAAAGCTATTGAGATTGCTCAAATGGTTCCTGTGTCTGAGGTTTCTGAGCCCTGTACTAGCACGGAAGCTGAATGCAATATCTGTACGGAGCGCATGGTGGACGCTGTGAAGGTAAAGGCCTGCGGCCACTTGTTCTGTGCGGAGTGCCTCGAAGCTTGGATGCATAAGAGCGAAGGTGCGACGGATCGCTGTCCAATGTGTAGGACTGTTCTCGCCCCAAACCCCGCTTGATTGACGATAAGTCTCACACTCTGTCTTTATTTGGCATGGAGGTACTAGAACTAGAACCTTTATAAAGTTGAATATTATAGCGCCTAGAAATCAGTACACATACGGTGTGTCGAGTGTCAAACACTACTGTCAGATTACTTCTCTGGTAATCTCTAAATCAAGAATATATTGAAACAACGTGTTGTGCTATGGGAGATATAAGCTTTGCATCTAACACAGTTATTTCATTTTGTAACTGTTCATGGGAGGTATTTAATGAGTTTGAAAGCCTCATAACATTTGCTATCGCCAATCAATATGAGCTATCAAATAAACTCTATGTGGGTGATTTCCCTCAACTGGACCATGGCACCGTAGTGATCCCCAAAGACACCTCTTTTAAAAGAAAATAGAGAAACCCTTTCACAAGAAATAGACGCACTGTTGGAGAAGAGTTGAAGCTAAAATGGGGCTGCAGCACTTCCATGTGAGTTCATATCTTAGTGAAAGCCTTCCAATCTCCAAGTCCATGGCAGTAGAAAAGACCGCTCCAAAGTGCAACCTTGTGCTATGAACTTTGCTAATTAGCGTTCATTCATGTTGCGCCCGATGTTTGATTCTCTCGCATGAGTCCCAGCAGTGTTGACCTTGGGAACAGATCTGGAATTGGACGTACCTTGGTGACTGGTATATCCCATCACTCACTACTCTCGCGCGAATTAGCGTCGGCCTTTTGAGCAGCCTGAGCAGCCTGAGCGCGGTGCGTCTTGATCCGATCGTGAGCTGCACGATTGGCCTCCACACGACCGAGCGGTAGTATAGGCCTCTCGGCAGCCGCCAGGCCCCTATACCAGTCTCGATGTTCCAGGTTACCCATTACTGTGCCTTTCCAGCTTCGGCTTGAGTCACCACACTCCAACACTGCCACATGGTCGAACATGGGCACCCCGTTATCCACGGTCGCGTTGGAGAGGACATCATCGATCAGCGCGTCGAAAAGCACCCACTCGATGCGGTCCTCGTCCAGAAGGCGAAAGCCCAGAGCACTGCCTTGATCTCGGAAGACGTTCCACAGATAGGTTTCCTCAGTGAAGCCGATGGGAACATCGTCACCATCCGGTACAAGGTTCTTCTCTGAACCATTGTAGTTGCACAGAGTGTCCGTCGATTCTAGACGGCGGACGAAACCGGGGACTGTGGTGTTGCAGAGTGCCTCGAATTGAGATACCGAGAAGAGGTGGTGAGGGAAGTGGTAAATCTCGATGGTCTTTACAAACGAGCGATATTCGATCTGCCTGAGGAGATTGTGGTGGCGGTTTTGGGGAGCCATCTTAACAATGATGGTAAGCTGGTATTGGTGGGTGAGGTCGTGACGGATTGGACTTGAGAGTTGATCGGTCTTGAGCTGGAAATGTTGATAAGCAGAGTTATGATGGGTGGCTCTGTCTTTAAGGTGATCTTATTGAGAGGTGGTGTAGCTTTATGAGTGCCAAGGCGCGCGGTGGAGGTGAAGGGTCCTGTGCACAGCTTGGTCATGTGCACATATGTGACCAGATCGAGACAACGTGTTAGGTATCGGGTGGCCCGTGAACTTTCTTTGCAGTTCTCGGGATAGACTGGTGCGGCTTTCACGAACGTCCTAAAGCTAGGCCAAGCTACATGGTGATCTGGGGGTCCATGGACCTTAGCTTTGCGATGGAACCTTTTCATTGGTTGCTCCGTTTGCGACCAAGGCAGCCCAAGATATATCTTTCACTCAGATATAGATTCTTCTGGTCCCATTATGCTATACGATTCCTTTTGGGCACGTATAATTATCTATACATTGAGGTTCTTAAGAGCAAAAATTATATAGAGCATCGAACATGATTTGAACAACAAGTCGCGGTTTGAATTCATTCTGATGGAAACTTGGGGCACTTAATAGCGAGCATATAAATTAATTTATTGCCGCGCGACAACCATGAGATGTATACAAACTAAGGAACAACTAGCACAGTCATAACAAGCGGATTTCAGGAAACAGTGCCAGAAAGCTTTTTGCCCACGAAGCACACACCATGTCGATTCAGGGCATGGTACATGACTTAGAAGCTACTCAGAGCTGATCAACCAGCTATTGCAGTCCTTGAATGCTCTCGCCAAGCGAGACAGAAGACATTATTCGAATACAATCCTCAATAGAGGAGAACGCAAGAGCAAGTTCCTGGAGTCGAGTTGTATCCGGACACAAGTCAATATTCGAAAATTATGCGACTGCTAGTCCTACCTACCTCTGGATCCGACTCGTCGATTAAAAGGACTAGACCCTCAAGCAAGTAAGGGATAGGAGATCGTGGAAGGCTTCAACATAGAGGTGTAGAGAACAGTGAAAAACAAGTCCTCATTAGATGCCTGCAAATCGATGCATTATGATTATGTGAACCCCGTTGATTGATACGTGGCGCTCAGATGCGCTCAAAATGCTCACTGGCTGACTTCGCATCCTCAACACCTTTGACATCAGCGTCGCTCTCCCACACCATTGCGCGTGGAGTGGGCACAAACTTATTCCTCACATTGTTCTGAGAGAAAAGCTCGTCCATGTGTTCCAAAGAAACTCCTTTAGTCTCTGGAATTAAGAACCACGCGTAGATGACCATAACAAAGCAAAAGCTTCCATACACGAAGTACGTGCCAAAGCCGTTCTTACCGAGTGTCGCGAACATGGACGGTGTTGCTTTTGCGACTGTAGAATACGATCAGCTCGAGACCTCAACTACATGTTTAAGCATAGGCCTACCAACGAAGTTGAACAGCCACTGGCTTGCAACTGCCATACCCATCATGAGTGCGCGCAGTCGAGCAGGGGGAATCTCGGAGCTGTACGTCCAGACCACAGGACCCCAGCCGAATTGATACACGGAGGCGAAAATATAGATCATGACCAACGCGACGTAGCCAGCCGCTGAGATGGGTTCGCCTTTGACAGGTGGGTCGAAACGGATGTAGAAGCCGACATAGAACAGTGCAAGTCCCTACATGAATCAGTAAGTTATATAGCAGGACAAGATTTTAAGTCTTACCTGTACGCAGCCAGTCCACAGTAGCGACTTCCTTCTACCGAGAGAATCTGTGACAAAGAAGATGAAAATTGCGCACGCTACCATCTTGACGATGCCATATATTCCCGTGGCAAACAGACCAACGGAGCTACCGGAAAGGCCCACCGATGCGAAGATTGTAGGGCTGTAGTATGTCATGGCGTTCGTTCCGGTCAGGTTACTCCACATCATAAGCGTGATGCAAAGGATCGATCGTCTGCGATATGATTTGATGGTGAAGGCTTCCTTCAACATGCTCCACGCCGATTTACCACCGGTGAGCGCGCGTTCCTCTTCCAATTGAAGTTCAATACCACCCATCTCGTCAACTACGTATTGATGAGTTGGAGGAAGACCACGTAGGGTCGCCAGTACCTGGAGAGCCTTTGTGGGATTCTTCTGAGCAAGCCACCTCGGTGATTCATTGGCAAAGAACATGCCAACGCAGAGTGTGATACCCGGGACCGCTTGGATAGCCAGAGGCAAGACGTATTGAATTTGGCCATGCAAGTGAAGGTTGCTCCCGTAGTTGATCCAGAACGCAAGTGTCAAGCCAGACACCAAGGTCAGCTGGTAGAGACCTGTGAGAAGGCCTCGGATGCCTCTAGGTGCGTTTTCAGAGACGTAGAGTGGGTTGACCGTGCTCGCAATACCAACCGCGAGGCCAGCGAGTAGCCTGTAGCGCATTAGAATCATATCTGACTGTGGGTACTTTGCGCACTGACCGTCCCACGTATAGCACTTCAACATGGCCTGATGCACCAGCTTGACAAGCCACACCAGCGAAGAGGAGGAAGGATGCGTAAATGAGTGACCATCTTCTTCCAAACTTATTCGCCAGCCAGGACGCGAAGAGGGCGCCCGCGAAGGCACCGGCTTGGATTACAGAAACGATGTTGGAAGAAAGGTTTGCGAGCTCGGTGGGAGACTTGTCCTTGAGGCCGTACTGCCTGTGCACCACATTAGCAAGTGTCCAGTCATGAACAGAGCGATGATCATACCGCTGAAATGTATCCATTGTCAGCACACCGCCCATGATGCCCATGTCCATACCGAACAGAAGGGCTCCGGAGCAGGCCTTTCCGCCACAATTAGTATGTTGCACTGAGTATTCGCTGACGGCACGGGAGACTCACAACCAGACTGACGAGGAAGACGCGTCCATTGTAGATCTCCGGCGGATCCGACTTTGTTGAATCGTTCTTGACGATGCATTGCAAGAAGCCCATAATGCTCTATTACTGATGTGGGATTTGAGCTGGTTGCGATGCCTTACTGTCGGTGCTGTGGGTTTTATCTTGTAGACTGACAGGCAGCTAATCAAAGGCTACGCTAGACTAGAAACTTTGACATTGTTGTTCTTAGATGAATACCAAGGTCAAAATCGAGCAACCGGCTATAGATGGGCCAGCGTGTGCGGTCGGCTATGTCAGTCACTAATTGACGATGACATAAGCCCAGTTTTGCGCATGCCGCACCCCATAGTCACGTTTCTGGGGAAAGGCGGAGTGAATGCATAATGCTGGGAACTCCTGTAGCGCCCAAGGAAATATGGAGCACGCGCCTCTGGACGTGGCGTAGCGTTAGGCGGATTTAGCTTCGGTTGTAGATGGTAAGCCGACAAGCACAGTTTTCCCGCTTTGCGCATGCACAACAGGTAAATGTTTTCCGGGTGTTCCGCAGCTATCAATTACTAATGCTGAGATCATCGCGTGCAAGCGTAAAGCGAGTATTGCCGCAGTGAATCTATGCGCGAAGTGCTCATCGTAGCTCTGGAGAGGCCGGATTGCATCCACGCCACGAGTAGGTCATCTGGCGTTCCTACCGAAGTGTTGCATGTATTTTAGGAGTATTCAGGATGAAGCCCCTGCTTGGGGACTGGTGACGTCGCATGAAAAATAACATTGCTGTCAATTCTGGGTCCTAAGTCTTGACCAAAGAGCGTGTCCGCTAGGTGTAGAAGAATCAAATTGCCTGGATGTGCATCGCTTGCCGTTCGTGCTAGAGCACTAAAATGCCTAATAGTTGACAGTAGACGAATGTCCGAAAGCCAATAAGTCAACTGTCGTTAGGCCGGCAACAAGCAATTCCCACTCGTGACGTCATTGGTGTAGCTCTTAAATCACGTGATGCGAGGAACTCATCAAGTGTGCATATCGACCTTGTGAAAGCATCGTTCGTAGTACTGAGTCCCTCAATGGAATTCATATTAATCAATCGTCTGCAGAAATATGTCGAGGTCTTCGTACCTTACTGCAGCATGCTCGACCATCCCGCTATGCGTTTGCACATATCTTTGATTGCATTTTAGTATATCAAGCAGGCAAGAGAAGTCCTAAATCTGTCAAACGAGGCCTCAAGCGTACGGTCGACGTGCACACCGTAGTCATAGAGAATTATGGCAACCCCACGTAAGCGCGTTCAGCTCAGGATTCTTCACATGACACGCAGCGACCTAGATCATTCCAATGCTAACTATAATGGTACAAGGGAACCAAAATATGCGACATAGGAGCTGCAGTTTTACTGAAAGTATAAATCGACACGAACCTCATACACCCAAGAACTGACCATTGTACCTTCCACTCATCAAAAGATCGAATGCCAGCGTGCCCTGAGTCTGGACCATGCGTAGGTATCCCACCACATATCTCTCAAACAATATTTGAACTTAAAACATGGAAGCTACGAAATCGCCCAAGTCTATTATCGGATATCCTGCCGGCCTGCTACCAATCGGTGGCGACGTTACTGTCGAGATCGTCGATCCTCCGTGTCCTCTGCAGCCAATCACAGACGCACAGTACGTTGATAGCAAGACCATGTCCCGAGGACCAGGCATGCATACAAAATACCTACCCTATATTTACTCTGCCGTCAATGGCAAACTGGTTACGGGTGGTTCTTACGCTTTCGACACTTTCGGAAACGCAAGAGACTATGCGCGCTGGGCGACAGAAGACTTCGAGGTCGGCGAGGAGGGGAAGAAGATCAAGATCTGGGACCAACCGATGTTCGAAAGCCATAGGAGCTGGGTGTGGCAGGTTTTGGGGCGCATACTTTCACAGAGCAGGAAACCCATGCGTGCATGACATTGGTCCAGTGGAAGTACACAGGAGAAGACACGGAGTAGGCACTGGTTCAGAGGTTCCCGGGAATGAAGGATGAGGTCAAAAAGATGGGCAGAGTCGCAGTCTGGTTGCTGCACAACTCGAAAGAGACTATGGCTGGGTTGCAGTTGGCTTTCGCGAAAGAGGCTGGAGATGTTGACGAATCAGTCAGTCGCTCAGAAGGCTCTTATACGTGCCAGCGCTCAACGCTCACTAGAGTACCTATTGCCGGATGGACTGATTTAGGAGTGTTTTTATGACCGTGTTACTCTTCTAACAACCTTATGGCTGCCAAACTCCCGCACGGCAGGTGAGGCTGAGCTTCATATCCCGTTGCTCCCGGTGGTGGTACCGAACATCACCCACGTGTTTCTTAGGAGCTGAGTGTCGGGAAACAGTCCATTACTGGCGTCTAGAGTAGAAGCAAGGTAATCGTCTGAAGGGGGCGCAACTCCTGCGGACCGCGCAGGCAGCACACCTTAATCTGGGTGAATCTCTTTGAGCAATTCAACTATACTGGTCAATCCTTCATCTTCTGCCCGTTTTATGGCTTCATGCCAATCACCAGGGGCTAAACGTCCGTGGCATTTGAAAAGCTCAAGGCAAAAAGCGGTGTGTTCCTGTATGACTGCCCACAAGAACATCCTCGGTAGAATAGTATTGAAAGCTCCGTACTCATCCGCCAACATTTTCTCTAGGTTCCAGTGTGTTGCGTCCGCAGTCATATTCATGGTGTCGCGATCAATGACAGCCCCTTCCGCCAGCAGGATCCGCACTATCTCAGTGTACCCGCGGGAACAAGCCCTTTTAAGCGGACTCTGCATGTGTGGCGTTGAGATATGAGCTCCAAGATTCAGCAAGTATTGAACCATCGCACGCCAATCCTTTTGACATGCATTCTCTAAAAACTCGACCCAAAGAGTCTGCTTTATATCCGAGGCAGTTAGCTGTGCTCTAAGCGTCCGCAGTCTATCAAAAATGTATGGCCTAGGTGTATGCATCAATGTGTTGATGTCCATTTCTTGCTCGTGATCTGATGGCTCGAAAGGCCGGAAAGCCCTCCGCGCAACGAGTTCATGCAAAAGCCCCAGAATGCATGGTAGTCGTCGTTGATGTGGTTGCTGATATTGATGAGGCATGAAGCGATCTCCCCACCATCGTATAAGCTCTACGTTGAGTGTTTCGAGACTTGTGTCGAGCGCAAGGTATCTCTCCGGCGGTGACGCTGGTCGAACCGGAAGTATAATCTTCTCGAATTCGGTAACGTCGCCTTTCAGCGAAACATAGGTGATGTAACAAGCTCGCGATATACTTGCATGCTGGACATCAAGCTACGCCAGGATTATTTCCAGCGCGAAAAAGTCGTTGGCTTGTACTCCAGCAACACAAAGCTCGCATAAAGCATCCCCATCTTCTCGCCATAGATCCTGCAGCGCCGCGGAGGTGCTGAGTATCTCCACGATGGAAAGGTCGCCTGAGTGGATTGCTGTCCTGACCAAATCGTGTTCGAAACGAAGTGCATCAATGTCGAGCAGGCCTGGCGGTCCTAATGAACCTAATTCTGTGTGAGGATCACAAAGACGTTTGATCATCAAGTGCATTCCTCTATTGGCTTTCCGCGACAGTAAGGAGATGTTGGCTTCGAAAGACCATTCACTGTTGCCGCCATAATCGGCTAGGGTACGAGCTAAACGTCGGAACTCATCCCACAATGGGTTGACAGGGAGCACGTGCAGTAGTCGCCAGATCATGAACTCCGTACCGAGTTCCCCAAGCTTATACAGCTGCACAGCAAGACCTTCGAGGAAGGGCGACTGACGAAGAATCTTCATGATTTGGACGTCCAAGTGGCCTTCCACTTCTTTAGGTTGACAATTGTGTGGCTTGTGGAGCACTTACGGTTGCCTAGGCGATGTCTTATCGCTCCACGAACGCGCATTGCGTGAGCGAGAAATTCTAGGATTAGGTCCAATGGAAGTGCCATGATGTTGAACATAGGAGCCATAGTTTCGACACGCATCTGGAGCTATGATGTTGGTGAAGAAGAGATGGAACATTTCGCTTCGCGAGGCTGCCTATTGTTTGTGGTGGGGCACCTACACCGTGTAACAATCTTGTAGCTTTCGATTGGCCCCATGAGATTCAAGCTTGATACAGTGGCCTGTATTATTAGCGGAGCCAGACCTGGACACAAAATCTTGAGGTGACACTTGCGTACACTGGGTTATCACAGTACGTACGAGACGTGTCCGCAAGAAAGAGTATGATATTGCGACATTTGTGCATCGAAGACACGAGCGCTATGCTAATCAATCCAGCACCCACACCTACAATCCGTCCAATGGGCGATATATCTTCATCCACCGGGTGTCGTAAGGCTCATCTGGGTTAACAAACCGCAGATCTGTAGCGAGCCTGATTCTCGCCTCTGGATCCTTGTTCTTGCAACTCGCATGCACCATCCACGGACTGTGGAAGATTACATCGCCCGTCTCGTATTCAGTAACAAGCCACTTTCGTTTCGCTTGTTGGCCATACTCAATAGTATCGCGTGACAAAAAGCCGCCATCGTTCATGTTCTTGTTGAATGCCGAAACGCGTTCCTCGTTCGTCAAATTGTGATTGTTGCGCTTGAACTCTTCCTCTGTCGCCTGCCCGATGTCGTACGACTTGTCAAGGTACATCAGCCCGCCTCCTTCAAGCGATACAGGTCCAATTGGCACCCACGCCGTCAATGATGTAGGTGGTCCGGCGCGAAGATACATTTGGTCGTAATGCACGGGCGTTAGTTCTGAATTGGGAGCGAAAGCTCTCAGCATACTCCTCTGGAGCATGATCTCTTTCTCCCATCCGGTGAACTTGCGGACGAAAGCGCGCAACTCGGGAATCTCTGTCAATTTGAGGTAGAAGTCTGCCTCGTGAGCGCTGATCATGAGTTCAACGTATTTGTCCGACTCTGGATCGTCCTTGAGCCCGAAAAGACGGCGAAGATTGCCTGGTGGGAGGTATTTCTTGGGATCAGCGCCGCAGTATGTGCCTTCGACGGCATCGGTACCAGGCTTGAGAAGTGCCGAGGGCGCCATGTGCTCGAAGTAGGCTCGTCGACATTCCAACACCTTCTCCTTAGGCAGCAGATTCTTGATCTACAGCAATTAGTACTAATGTTTCACTTTTCTCGTCGAACAACATACAAATAAGTAACCATCCCTCTGATATCGTTCGTGCATGATCCCTAGAGGGGTATTGGGCGATGTTGGTTGCAGATAGCCGACTGTACCTGGCTGCATGGTCCCGAAGTTAGATTGCAAGTCGAGTGTGTTAGGATCTACTGGATGGTATGTGCCATAGCTATCCTCTTTCGTAGCAGAGTCGACCTTGGCGAGCGACTTGGAGAAGGCAAGCATGTCAGTCGCAGTGTCAGCTACAAGTACCTCAGGTGCCATACTGTGGAATTTTCGAAGGGTGTAGTGCGTAAAGATGGTGTCGGGTCGGATGTAGAGTTGGTGTGCTTAGCTCACAGTTGACAGTTGTGCACCTAGATGAAACGTGCTGCTCAGCGAGAGACACTCTAAAGGGTGTTTATACCCGAAACATTAAGTCGTAAGATCATAGTGAAGACCTATGGTAAATTCTGTATGGACTATCTCTCCACTCTAGTGTGGAGATGTTGCCCGGTGAGAGTCGGAAGGTCACTGCGCCGTCTACAGCCGGCCACCGCATCTGCAGCCGAAAGCCGACCCGCGTGAGAAACGGTCCGATTCCGACCCCACAGTGAACGCAACACCCTCCTCTCCAGCTACCATCGCCGACTGGATTCTGGAGAGCTCCGCGGCAAAAGGTTTCGCGGATCCCCAATTTCCCAATGTCTGATTTGATTCTTCCTTGTGGAATATAACATGACGAAAAGTACTGGGGAGCGGATTTATCGAGCATGTACGCGGTGTCGTCACCGGAAGGTGAAGTGTGATCTCAGGACGATTGGAGAGACTGGAAAGCCACCGTGTGTCAATTGCCACAATGATGGCCTGAATTGCGTTCTCGCAGACTCCAGCCGGGGTGGCGACTATTCCCGTTATCGTATACGAACAGCGAAAACCTTGGGGCGCAACAGCGGAAAACGTCGCGCGACGCTACAGCAAGACGAATCGCATGCCTCCGAACGTAGCGGTCACGATAGTGGCTCAGATATCCAGAACCCGCTACAAGCGCTGGAGCTACTTGCGAAAGTCGCCGCGAAAGATAATGGATCTGGCACTATACAACAAGGCCAGCCTCCAGACACCACGAATGACGGGGATGGCCACAGTCAACACAGCCATCACAGAGCAAGAGAGGGCTCGATAGAACATTCAGCAGAAACATTGCCTTGGACAGGGCTCGGTAGTGGGGATCTTCCCACGCTCACTACACTAATAGAAAGGTATGAGCATGCGTTCTTGATTTATACGGTAGGCTCACTGACTCGATAGCTATCACGACACATACCATGGATTCCTTCCGTTGACACCAAGAGATGTGCTCTCACCCAAGAACATATATCGTATAAGCCGCGAGGAGCCATTTCTACTTACCGCCGTCCTTCTCATCGCTACCAAGGATCGGCCTGAACACGCTGCAATGCACGCGGTACTGTGGGAAGCGATGGAAAAGATGTTATTGGGAATCATTTTGGGGGCTAGAGAGGTCCGCACTGTAGGATGTGTCGAGGGTTTATTGATATTAGCAGAATGGGTTCCTCATGCGGATGCTAGTCTGTCAAACATCTCTCATAAAGGAAACGGAGGCCTGGCGGGCACTGAAGACACTGCTGCATGGACTTTGGTAGGCCTCGCTGTACGGCAGGCGTACCTACTCCATCTCGACAAGTATGCTTTTAGAGGAGATGCATCTGAAGTTGAGAACGCCAACTTGCACAGAAAGAGACTAGCCTGGACATGTAAGTCAAGCCAAGTCAGAATGGAGTCGTTTCTAACTTGTCATCAGTCACGTACATTGCTGACCGCCAGATCAGTATTCGTATGGGGCAGGCTTTCTGGTGCCGAGGCCCGTCATTGGCCACTAAGTTCACGGCAAGCGACTTTCCCACTCTTCAACCGCAAAATGCATATGAAGACGACTATGCATCCGTTTTGCAATCTCAGCTTGAACTCACTGTTCTTTTTGGCAATATTCATGACCTCCTTTACGCAAGCAAGCCTCGTACGATTAGCCTCATGCTTCAAGGAGACTATACAAAATACTTGGACGACAGCGTGCAAGGTCTTGCCGCTTGGAAGCAGAATTGGAACCAGCTGGACGTTGGGGCCCACCTGAAGCTTCTGCTGGAACTGAAATATGAGTATCTCAGGCTATATGTGCACGGCTTCGCCTTCCAAGCCGCTATGAGCCGAACACCGAGTACACCACCTAATCACAGTGGCGTCAAGCTTACCTCTCGATTTCCTCACGGTGTTCTTGCGACGCCAGACGGACGGCACATTATGCTCGGCATCAGCGCCGCAAAGTCTGTCCTCACTATGCTTGGACACCGGATAAGCCCTACACGACATCTGAGATACCTGGGACCTAGGTTCTATCTCTATGCGATTCACTGCGCTGTCTTTCTATATAAAGCAGCGTCCTATGGAGCTATTGGAACGGAAGGACGTAACGATTGCGTCAATATCATTCAACGATACATCGATAACCTTGGTGTTGCAGCATCATGTGAACGACACATCGCCGCGCGCCACTCTGCTCTATTGACCAGTCTCTGGATCAGGAAAGAAGCCCGTGACCCGCCACCCAACGGCGAAGCGGTAACGACGACTACAGAGAATACTCAACCATTTACTCCAGATCCTCCAATGCCATCCATGTCTGATCAAGCAACTAATTCATTGACCACTCCGGAACCCAACAACACGCAGAGTTACTTGCCAAATTTCACGGGAATAATGGCCCCACCCCCACGCTACTCTATCGTGCCTCCAGAGTCTTTCGTGACAGGTCTATACGGAACAAACCAGCAGTTCAACGAATTCGACATCTACAATTTCATGGATCTTGGCGCTTACGGAGAGCCAGATCTGAGGAATCTCATCCAGAGTGTGCCTTTTGATGAGTAATCAGTGTAGCGTATTTGCGAGAGGAATACATTCACGAACAACAAAGTATTACAGCGCAAAAGAAAATCTGCAGTCGTATTCTAATATTCGCATTAGATTCAGCGCAATCACGTCTATCTGCACAATGGCTTGTTGATTTGTCCATCCAAATCTACAGCAAGTACTTCATGGCCGGTCCGACCTCGGCCCGAGTCATTTCCCAAATTCGATAGAGCTTGGATGCATACTCAAATCATTGAGGCGTTAAGTTTAAGACAGAACCAGACGACCGAGCAGTGGGATACGACCCAGACGACCACGTGCAACGCGAGTCGGACGCGCGGAACAGATAGTCGCCCGACAGCAAGGACACTGGACCACACCAGTCTTCGGATACGCATGGTCCAAAAGCTCGTTTAGGCATGCTAGGTGAAAGATGTGACTGCACGAGTCTAGTTGCATAGGACGCATGTTCTCATGGTCCTTCTCAGCTTTTGGACGCCAACGTACACCAGCTACTCGACGTCGCCACTGCACGAGGTCCGCCTTGCCGCCTTGCTTAATGCTGCTCGAATCCTTCTGAACAGCTACGTGTGGGATGTAGTCTCCGAGACAGATGACGCAAATGTCATCTTTCGGGGCCTCGCATGTATGCGAGACAGTATGCGGGATAATTGGTGGACCACAAGCCTCCAATTCTACATCTACCAGCTCCCATGTTGAGACGTGAGGAGTACTAAATGGGTTGAGATGGTGTACAAGCCGATGGATCCAGCTGGGCCGAGTCGAATTTACAGTTAACTCTTCCCAGTCGAGCTCATCGTCTTCGAAGGCTTGTATCCCCACACCTTCATCCTCGGGTACATCCGGGAGTTCTTCGGGCAGGTCGTATGGAAGGATTGTAGGTGGCATGTGCAGTGGCCTGTCGCTCAACGGGCTACGAGGCACATGTTCAAATGTCCAAGGACCTTCACCACTGTCGTTGTGCTCAGTCGTATGGTCTAGGATCTCCTCATTGTCGCTGATGGCTTCAAGCATGCAATCCACCATATCTTCATTATCAGTCACAGTAGCCCAATCCTTGACTGAAGCCAGAATCATCTTAAAGAGCTCGCGATGCATGTTGTCCCGCTCAACAGTCTCAGCAAGGTAGGCCACCGTATTGAAAAGCGTGTCCTGGGAGCGGAAATTCTGGGCTCGTGCAAGAATCGTGCGAATGTTCAAGGGAATCGGTGCGGCTCCTGAAAATGAGAAAGGGTTGTCCACTTCGACTTGCCACTGTCGAAGAATAGCTGAACGCCCGGCCCGCTCGCACGCGCAGCCAAAGTCATCGCCTGAACGGTCGTCACTGCCCTGATACCAGTATTTCAAGAAAACGTCAACCACATTAACACCCTGCCGCACATAGGCATTCAGAATGTAGCGTGCATCCGCCCGATACCGATTCGGATAACGCGCTTTTAGAAGTTGAAAAGCCTGGTCCCAGTGGCAGAAGAATGAACGGCTGAACCAATGCATGTCCTCGCCGGAGATGTCACGAGCCATGAGCGTGAAGCTGAAGTCGGAATGGAACGCCTGCATCGTCGCAATAGGCTCCAGATACTGCAAAACATCCAACCCAAAGGCATAGTCGTTGCAGTCAGTATAGGCAGCACTGTTGATAATCCAACGCTGAGATCCAGAGCGTCGATTCCTACCATAGATATCTCGATCTGTCTGGTAGTGTCGAATGCGAATCCGCTCTTCCATCGTCGCGTTCCACATTGCCCGCCAATCGAACTTGCGCACAGCCTCGCGAAAGTCTGGATTCACGCGTTCGTCAAGAGGCCACAGATTCGTTGTCCTATCATAGGTGAGTTGGAACATCTGGTCTGCAGAGAAGCCGATGTTGTGGTCTCGATTGAAGCGGACTTCGAGCAGGGCGTTGTCGCAGAATGTGCCCAGGTGGTCGAGCACGAGGTTCATGGACGCGTAATCGCGAACATGGGGGCGAAGAAGGTCGACTAGGAAGCCTCGCCGTCGGGTACTTAGTCCGCTAGATGTTCCTGTTAGGAGAGGTTCATGATTGCGCGGTGTACTATCGATGGTCTCAGGCGGGATCTGGTCCGGTCGATGGCTATACATGGACCCTGTAGAAGAACTCGCCATAGTCAGAGCTATAGAACACTAGAGAAGCTCTCGTCGATGCGCAATGTTCGCGACGAGCGCTGGTGTAGCCGTTTAGCAGGCGGGAACGCGGAGTGGTAGTATACTCGGGAGGTTTCGACCGACCGGGTTGATTCGTGTGCTGGCGAGCGATGGTATGGGAGTAGAGTGCATGGTAGTTATGACTGTGTATGAAGTACTCATAGAAAATGAGCGCTTGAGCCGACTTAGTGATCTCTAGATTGGGGTGTGTAGGTGGTGAAACTACTGCCATGTCAAGTGATCTGGTCGTAAAGACAACTTTCACCAACGTCGAATCAGCGAGACAAAGTCTTCTCGGAGTTTCCCTGAACTTGTAATCAATGCCTTGTATCATGCTTACCCATGGTACCTATCCGGTAAATCTACAAACGCATGCTAGGAAGTTGAAAAAATTAGATCAAGCCCATGAAGAAGTGCGCAGAAGACAAGGGCAAGCGTCAGGCACACAGTGTAATGTAAGCATCGCATTGCTATTTCCCACCTTTGACCACGGGTGAACTACCTGTTCGTTCAAGTTTCGTTGAAACTACATACCGAGTAGCGTTGGACTGTACTTGTACTCGTCAGCAGTCGTCACTGAGGTATTCTTGTGGAATTTTCCTCAAGCAGCAGAATGTTCGTCAGAAACAGTTGTCTATGGAGTCTATGTAGCATTTGCTCCTTGTTTTTCTACAGATGGCCTCTTACATTATTGACCATGCCGAACGAGTTCGCTCGGCGTTTGCTGCGGCTTCGCTTTCGTTGCGCGCATACAGCACGCACAACTTCTCGCCCTGCTCTACGCGTTCGCCCGGCTTCTTTATCTCAGCAATCCCCACATTCAGGTCAAGAACCGAGTCTTTCAACGCCCGCCCGCCGCCCAAGTCGCGCACAACTTCCCCGATGATGCGGGCATTGCATGAGGAAATAGTTCCCGATTTGGTGGCGGTAAGTGGCAAGGCAAACGCTTGGATGGGCGATTTCAACTTCTCCTCGTAAGCTTTGAGATCGGCGCCTTGTGCTTCGAGAAGCTCAATCCATTTAGTACGCGGCGCTCCTGATTCAAGGCACGCTTTCGCCTTTGCCAGCCCAGCGTCCAGGTCTGGCTCGCGTCCAGTGAGGACCAACAGCCGTCCCGCGCATTGCAGCACCAGATCGCGCAAATCGTCGGGACCACGATTCTCCAGACACTCAACGGATTCCACGACTTCGAGCCAGTTCCCTGCTGTGCGGCCCAGTGGCGTGTCCATATCATTCAGAAACGCCTCGACTTTGACACCACACGCGTTGCCGAGCTTTGCCATCCCATCAGCCAGCTTCTGTGCGTCCTCGCGCGTTTTCATGAACGCCGCCTCGCCGTACTTCACATCGAGCACGAGCGCGTCCAGTCCTTCGGATAGCTTCTTCGATAGGATAGAAGCCGTGATGAGGTTGATGGAGGGCACCGTAGCCGTCACATCACGCATAGCATAGAGTCGCTTGTCGGCCGGAACCATCTCCTCAGTCTGTCTGATCATCGCACACCCTATACGTTCGACGAAGTCCACAATCTCATTAACAGGTAGCGACGTGCTGAAGCCAGGAATCGAGTCGAGTTTGTCCAACGTACCACCGGTAATGCCCAATCCGCGCCCCGATATCATCGGCACGCGAAAGCCCAAGGCCGCCAGAAGAGGAGCGAGCGGAAGCGAGACCTTATCGCCAACTCCACCTGTAGAGTGTTTATCGACGACGGGCCGCGCCGGGTCTGGCTGAAACTGAAGCACGATTCCGGAATCTCGCATAGAGAGCGTAAGAGCACGTGTTTCGGCCTCGTTCAGACCCTTGAAGTACACCGCCATCAAGAAGGCTGCGATTTGGTATTCAGGCAGCGTGTCAGTCGAGACACCCTTGACGAAAGAGCGAATTTGATCCTCAGAAAGCGCCGCACCATCGCGCTTGGCTTCGAGCAGTTGAAGAAAGCTCATCCTGACAATGCTAATCTTGGTCCGATTGGATTCGTCGACGGTAGCAGGGGTGAGGGATCTGAGCTCAAAGGACGACGGTGGAGATAAGTTGGTCGCCAAGTCACGAATGCAGGTGGAATTAAGAATAGAGGGAGAGACGGATGCAGGCAACGAGGTTTTTGAAGCTGCCGGGCAGGACAGGAGACTTTCACTCAATCACACCACCAGTGACAGTTGTAGATTGTTTGCCGTCGATGTTTGCTATGGCCACCGTTAGCTTTGATATTCGATGAGGTATTGCTAATACAAACAATGCACTGCAAATTGAACGCTCTGTCGAATTAGGTTTGCCGTTTACCGCGTCTTAAAGCTGGTAGATGGTGAAGACACGTCGTCGCGGGAGCGGTCGGCAGTGGAGGCAGGCGCGGCGCCGTGATGAGAGCTGCGCACCCAGTCTCTGAAGTCCTGTATTCGCGCGGCGAACACCGACGACACCTACAATCCACACAGCCATTCACTGAAGGCGAACATTCCGAACATGTAATTCGAATCGATTGCTACATGCAATTGTACATTACGATCACAAAGCCGCCTGATCGTGACCCTTCGCGCACGCGCCTATATCGCCCCACCCGACTGCTGCTGCACCTCCAACAGATTGCCATCCGGATCCGCGATAACGATGAACGACCGGAACCCGATAGCCTCGAGCCCCGGTGTCCCCTCCTCGACATCCTTCTGAGTCTCCTCGTTCGTCAGATCTCCGAATCCCCAAGCAAGCCCGAGGATCCGACTCTCCTCTGTCTGGCCCGAAAAATCCACTTCGCCAGTGCGCTTAATGACGCGCACACCGAGCGAGTCGAAGCGCACTTGTGCAGCTACTATGTCGGGAACAATCAGGCCGTGATGCGAGAAGATGCGAGGAGCAGCCTGCGTCTCGTAGCCGGTGCTGTTGCCGTTACCTGACCCCTGAACGAAGTTAGCCAAGAAGTATTTGAAGCAAGAGGAAGAGAGTTCTTACAGTGTACGACTGGAACTCAATCATGCCAGCCATGTTGTTCTTGTCACGCTGCATCTCAGCGCCCGTTTGGAACCCAGTTCCGTTCCTGCCGCCCTGGCTATGTGCCATGTACATGATCGAAAAACCTCCTGGCAGGTCGACGGTGAAGATGTGGCGCATGCCGATGACTTTGGAGTACCACGCGCTGGTCCTAGTCATGTTCGCAACATTGATGCCAACGTGATTTACGAAGTACGAGAGGGTTTCGGGGTCTGCGGGTGGGTCGTTGCCAGGAGTGTAGGTGAATGGAAGGGAAGCGTTGCCTTCTTGCCTGGCAATGATCTCTTCGCTGCAAGCAAGCGCTGAAGTGAAGAAAAGGGTCGATAACAATGCGGAGACCTTCATCGTCGCTGATAGCATGTTGTATTCGGGTGATGTTGATATAATACAAGAGGGCTCTGTCGATGCTGCAACTGCTGACTTGTTGAAAGGTGAATATATGCGAGACATTCCAGGTAGCCATCATGCCTTATAGAAACATTTGAAATTTGATAATTCAGTGTCATCAGCATTTCGGCCGTAACTCCATCATGGCTCCGTGAGTATGCTTACAGTGCCTCTGAACCACGACGCTAGTAGACCCTGCAATTGCTCGACACTGCCTACAGGAGGTAACGATCTCTGCAGACCCGAAACGACGGTCCGATAAATACGACTTTTAGGATAGTGACCCAATAGCAGGTCTGGAATGCTTACGGCCGTAAGGCTCAGCCTCACCTTAGCTGTCATTGGCGTGTTGCCCAGGGATTAAGGAAACGATGTAAACATAGAACTGCGGGACGCCTATGGGGCCGATATCTTCTCACCGAAAGAGATCCTTTGACATAACTGAGTTCCAAGCTTTAATGCCTGCACTCTTAAGCGCGACTGCATGCCACTTCGCCGATTATATAGGCCCGATTACCCACAATGCTACAATTTTCTGGCCAAACTTCGATTGTCGTTGTTAAGCTCTCGAGCGCTAGAGCGTATTATGCTGCTGAAGCGCTGTTCCACGTTCTCTCGTGATGAGTAGGATCAAATGTATGATCGAAGGTATCGTAACGACCTTGTCAGGACTATGGCGGCACCAGAACAGCAGTAAGCCGAACATGGTCGACTAATACCAATTGGAAAACTTTCGAAGTTGATATTCCAAATAGGTAGCAATAGCGAGCGCACAGCCACACGCATGCATGATGTACAGGTTCACTGCGGAGAGCAATTTCCTCCACGCCCGAGATGCTATTGCCATATCCAACTTAAGCATGGTCCAGATATATCACCATCCATCAAGACCTGCAATCATACCCCATGTTTCCACACCGTCGCCCCCTTCCTTAACCCATCCATCGCTCCCAGCAATGCCTTTGCCGATCCTGATCTGTCCCACGACCTTGAATCCAAAATACTCGTACACGCCTTTAGCATGCGCATTCGTCGACTCCAACCAAACCGGGATGTTCTTCGCCTTTGCCTCGGCCAAGAACGGCTCGAAGATGGCTGTTACAGCGCCTGATGATGTTTTAGCTCCGCAATGGTGAACTACCTGACGGACTCTCACCTTTGTCACTTCGTTCCGGGTCTCGTCCGATGATGTTCAGGTGCCAGTGTGGACGACTGCCTAGCTTCTCCTCCTTGAGTGCTTTGTAGAACGTCAAGTACTCAGCAACGCCCTCTGAAACGGTGGCTGCTGGGTGAGGCTTCTTCTCAACGCCTGGAGGAAACCTACGCGATATGAATCAGAAGGGAGCAAGGATTAAGTATAGCAACATTGCCTACCATAACCCAACTGCAGCCCAGTCATGTGACTCTACCAGGATAGCTCCGCCCTCGAAACGAGGCTGGATGATCGCCTCCCAGTATTTTTTTCGATCATCGAGCGTTTGGATTTTGGGATGTTCAGGGTTTGACTCGCGGCCCATGAAGAGGTAGCGGTTGAGTGCATCCTGAGAAAACGCTGCTGCGACAATGGCGGCGAACCTGGGTATCTCGCTGGGATCGGTAATCTTTCGGAGAGGCTTTGCGATCTCTAGATTTGAAGACATGGTTGTGGCGTTGGATTGCTCGAGATGAAGTCGCCAAAGTGGTGTTTGACTCACTACTCGTTGGCTATTCCGAATTCCGATCTTACGGCTACACACGTGCTAGGAAGAACAATGTCATGCAGGCCCCACCTCAAAATTTCGAACTCGCGATGTGCAAACTGTGTCGCAATCGGGTCGCGCCAGTTGCAAGTCTATTACCTGCGTGAGTCGTGAAAGAGGAAGTGAGCACAGCACTTGCGTTGTAGGCTAAAGTGTGACTAGGATCGACGTGGGGCTTACTTATCTAGCCTCGTCGAAAAGGGCGCAATGGATGGCGCAAGCTTCCGATGCAAATGTCCAACGGTCACTGAATTGAAAAGGGCGTCTGATGTTCTGAATGATTCGGTACTGAGGCGGAACGCATATGGCAAGCTGCACTACCCTACCATAACGCCGTTCCAGACTTCCTTCATTCCATTGTATTCCCTTCAATCGCGCTCCAAGCACGTTATATACTCTGGAGCAATTCTGATCTCTCGCCAGAGCCCAATAGAATGGATGCCATGTGACTACATGATGAGCGAGACGCTCATGTGGAGTCTCCCAAACTCTAGTCGCCTTTGCGATATGATTCCTCAACTGTCGGCACCCTCCCCATTCACACCGGCATACCTTGTTTCTAGTAGAAACCCGAACGCTTCTCGAAATGTTCATCCATAAGCTTGCGCCTATGCTCGTCGCGTCCGCACCAGCTGATATACCAGGTCTTCTGCCCATGGCGGACCCTACATTGGCGGTCGAATCGTCCATTGTCGCTACCTAGCTTCTTCCAATAGTCAGCATCCCCGTCACGCTTCGGTCGGCTCGTCTCCATGCAATCAATGCACAGTCCATCGAAACTGTTCGTCGTGCTGGAAATCGCCCGCTCGATGCACGCGTCCCAATCCGGAGAGCAGATGCTACAGTTCCCGATGCTTCCAAGTTCAAATCTCCCCAGACGAGAAAGGATGGTGTTGATGCTGTTCTTCGGGAAGACCATCTCGAGGGGATATGCGTCGATCTTTACGAGCTCGGCGAAGTAACGACCACAGACTGACGCCCACTTGCCGCAGCGACACTTGTCTTCGCCCTTCTTGAGTACTTCACCAGCCTTGTCCCATATCCCGCGATGGAGAACGGTCTTAAGGCTGCCGCGAGCGTGATTCATGGGACCTATCCGCAAGTCAGTGACATCGCAGCCAATAATATCATGTATGCCTATTGAGTGAAGTACTCACCTACGAAATCTGGCGGAGCGAGGTGCATGTGCTTGAATTTGATGCCGATTGGTCGCTTCTCGGTGATATGGCCATCGAAGTTGTAAGCGAGCCAGTTCGTGACGGCAGAGAAGCCTTGCGCATGATCGAACATGTAGCACGGGAAAGCCAGCTGCCTGAAGAGGTCCGCGTCACCTCTCGCGAGGTTGACGTGTTTCGCATACCACTTCTCAAAGAACCCACACAGAAGTGAGACATCGAAGAGATACTTATCCCCGGCGTTAATGATGTGCCAGATGCGAGTGATGTTCGTGTCCGCCACGCCAGGGCTGTTGAAGAGCCTCTGCCCATCCACCTCGGCAATCTTTTTCGGCTTCCCGTTCGAACACACACTGTCCATCTTCGATTGCGGCTGCTTGGTAGCATACGTCGCGGCAGCATGCATGTAGATCAACCACACACGCACGGCGCCTGCATCATCGTCCTTGAGAATCACCTCGTGGCCGAACTTGGTATTGAAGCGGAGGCTATTTTCAAAGTACTGCGAGAAGCACGTTACGGCGCTCTTCTCCACTTTGAAGCGGACGATCGGGCGCTGGCCTTCGTTGTCCTTTGGGCCCTGTACCGAGATGGTCAGGTCGCTGGAAGCGCTGAGGGTGTATGCATCTTTGAGGATTGTCGGGGTAGGCGGGCGCTGCGTGTTTTCCTGCGCGGCCATTGTTTTGATGGAGCGAAATATGGCGGAAGGTGTGGCGGAACTGAATTGGAGAAGGCAACAGCCGACGAGGTGTTTGCTACTTGTGTTGCGTTTGCGATAAGCTGCGGACGATAAACGAGTGAAGGTGAAAGTGAGAGTGAGAGAAGTCCACGAACCTGTGAAATCATGTTAGAACGGTCCAAACGTGGCAGATGGAGATACTATTAGAGATTTCTTCGATAAACAGGTTTCAGCTATCTACCACAGTATCAGGTACAGTAGACTGACTTAGAATAGGAAGCGAGCGAGAGCGCTACAATGATGCCGTGCTAATTATTTTCAATGTCTGGCTCGGCTTCCGGAAGAGGGTTAAAGTTCGAGTGTGTGATGTGGCGGTCCTGTGCCGCCTGCATCTGTCCAATTTGGAAACGAGCAACACTGTTCTGGTACTGTCCCCCGAACAGGTTTCCTGTAACCTCCGGAGCCCATGTGCCAGGACCAGGCTTATAGGCTTGACGGCTAGCAGTAAGGATGCGTTGGTTTGTTTCGTCTGTCGATTCCTGGAAAAGACCGTCGTGTTCAAAGACTGATGAAGCTAACGATGTCCTAGGTCCTGACCTTACGGCGTCCTGCAAGAACCCTGAGCTCCAAGAGGTGTCTACCGCATTCGAGTCATCGTTGAGGTGGTCGAAGCTTGGAGGATCCAGGCTAGAGTCTTCGAATGCTGTATTAGCGTCAGGATCAGGCCAGTCTGTTTGAATAGTTAAGTTGTCCAAAGAAGGTTCACCATCCATGCCTGCAGGGCGAGTCGAGGGCTCCGCCCCGAGTCTTGATAACGTGTGACTCTGAGAGTGGTCAAATCCCGTGTAGGTGGCTTCTAAATTAGTCCAAGAGTTCTCGTCGTTGAAGTTCCCGTGTATCACGGCGTCAGCATCGAAATCTATATCAACAATCCAGTCACTCAGTCGAAATTCTCCGTCTATTGCGTTGGGGTTGGATGGCTGATTGGTTCCGAGGGTATCTTCTGCTGAAGATTCGACCTGGTCTGCTACGTCTTTTTTATCTCTGCTGGGTTCCAAAGCGCTCAGGCTTTGAGCAGCAACCTGGTCACTCGCAACGCTATCTTGATGTTGCAGTGGAGTAACTTCTTGATGCAAGCTCCCGATTGCTTCTAAGACGCTTTCCTGAAGGAGATCTTGGAATTCGCCGCGTCGGGTCGCCTCCTGTAACTGTCGATGACCAAAACCATCATCACTCTGTAGAAGAAGCTCTATTCGACGTTGGAAACTCTCTAGCGTGCGAGCTGGAAGTGCTGTTTGCAATAGGTCCCAGCGACGTTCCGAACTGGAATTCGCAGCTGCGTCTTCAACATAAGCGTCGTTCTTATTCCCATCTTCATCGCCAAAATCTGTTGCACATTAGTAAACGAAATTGTCAAGAGTGGAAGACGTACAGGGAGAAGGGATGTGCGTCTTTGGAAAAAGCTCGGCGAACATCCACCGCCAATTTGCCTCCTCACATTTGTACGGCAATCGAGTTTTAAGTTTCCTCGCCATAGCGTCATTGATAGCAAAGATATCTCCTTTTTTACGCACTGGACATGGAATCAACCGTCCTTGGCAATGGTTCTTGAGGTCTTTGGACGTTTCGAACACATCCTGGCATTTTGGGCATTGAAAAACACGGTGTTTTCGAAACAAGTGTTCTCTGTGTCATGGGATAAGTAGGTGGGTTGCAAATATGGCCAATGACTTACTTTACTCGGGAAGCCTGAGCCCAACTTGACTTCGAACAGGCATCTGGGAGAGTGCTTGCTGTTGGATTTCTCTTGTAGAACGGACAAGCTAGCTTCCTCTCATCCTGTGTGTTGAACGGTCTGTTGCCCCCAGGACATTCATCATGACCTCCCTCGCGCCTTCTCTTCGAGCCGGGATTGAAGCCAGAGCCGGCACCCGGACCAGAGCCTGGACCTGGTCCCGAGGTGGGTCCTGAATTTGAACCAGCACCAGAATTGGAGTTGTCATTCTCTCTGCTCGCAGAGGAACATTGTTTTGACTGACGGGGCGCGCAAGTGACTACCTTTGCTTCAAAATCGATTTGATAGTCTACTCCGTTTAAGACCAGTTGAGATAGAAACTTCGCCCTTCTGCTTAGGGACTTAGTGCGTAGAGAGCCGCCGGCGTTCGAGACATCGTCGTCCATAAGGTCATTATTGATGGTGGTCTTCGAAGACGAGGGACTGATACTTGTCTCTTGTTCTAAATGAGATGAATGGCGTGCGGTGGGTAACGACAACGGCTCTTTAGCGCTGTTCTCGAGCGACGAGCCCCACGTTCCAGACAGGATATCTTTCGGTGATACTGTCCTCTCAAGTCCGGCCTCTAGATCGACAAGAGAGGCGAATTCCGACTCTTCAGAGCTCGATGCTATAGTAGTCGATACTGGTACAGGGGGAACCGGATAAGCTGTGATTGTGGCTGAAGACAGTGGCCGTGGGATCAGCGGCGGCGGCGGTACGGGTCGTGGATTTCGTAGAGGCGACTTCGAAGTGAAGCCTTCCACAGTTTCGAAAGTTGCATGGGCATCTTGTATTCGGCCACACTGAGGGCAACCAACTATGATTTTATGGTTGAGCGGTCCGTCTCCACAATGTCCACAATACCAGACATTAGTATGTTCTCGTCCCATAGTAGACAACTCGAAATTGTTGCGTCCAGGCGATCGATCAGTGATGGTCTGCCGTTGTAAGTGTCTTTATGTTTCTTCCCACCCCTGCAACTCGCAGAGCTGCGAGGTTTCCCGACCTCGCGAACTGGCGAGGACAGAGCAGCCAATCACATCTGGACATTCCGCAGCCTTCACCGGTGAGCCCAACATCAGAAAGCCAACGTGACAATTCGGGACCAATAGTCTCCGATACAAACCTGAAGATGGATGCGGATGTCCACGCTTCAATTAACAACCCAAAAACTGTGCTCACTTAGGCAGATCGTGCCGAGTGCTGAATGAGAAGCAGCCTGTTGCGAAATGTGTGCGGAAATGGGCCACGATCCCGGAAGTATGTATTATGGATGAAGACCACGACTAGAGAGTGAGAGAGACCTCCTTAACAATCGAGAAAGTGGCTGGAGAAAGCGGAAGACGAAAGGAAAAGATCGCAGAGCATTTGAATGATGGTAATGTAGCACCGGTGAGTAGAAACACTGACCTTGCCGTGAGGCAAGAAATAACATGCATGAAAGGGAGAAGAACAAGAGAATGAATGGTAATGAGGTCGAGCTATCCATCACGCGCAAAGGTACTAGGAAGAACCCCACTCCGCTGAGATTCTCAGAGAATCATCAATTGTGAAGATATTGCAGACTAAAGCGCGGGAGGATTGGCCTGTGAGAGAGCATAATGTCGATTATGCTTTGTATCATTGTAGACGCCCGTCAAGTCGGTCGGAATGGTTGTATAATTAATTCCGCGAACGTGATTAGCGAAGATGTAGGTTTAGGTGTCCATAGTATGCGATCTTCTTGGGCTTAGCAGCACCGGAGCCTTAGCCGTGACTCTGGTGAGATTCTGGTCAGTAGGATGGCCCTGCGGAAGTTTGCTGAGAGGTTGCTTTGTAAACGTAGTGTCGTGTAGGGACAAAGGATGGAGGAGGACTGCTAGTGTTGCTCACTAATCCGGAGGCAACCGCTGCCGGCGGACCGAATGACGTAGGCTCATAAAGCCCCGCTTGATTCCTCGGGACTCACTGTTCGTCAAGTCACGACGCCAAAAACGTGCAATATGTCTTCTAGCGATGTAAGTGCACAGTGAATGAGTTGAGACTCAGGTGCATGTTTTGGCTGGTTACACAGCGTCACCCCTGCGTTCGGCTTTTGCCTCGGCTTCTGCCGATCACGGCTTCCATTCCGCGCCGATCCACCCGCCTTCACACAACATCTAACAACGTCCAGAAACCCAGCCAAGGATTTGCAGATAAAGACGGCCATTTCAGGCGCAAGGACTCTGCTTTCCGAAACAACATCTCAGCCGATCCGACTTCTGCCTTTCCAGCCGAATCTGGTCGCTATGTATTGTGGATCCATAAGGGCTGCCCTTGGGCTCATCGAACGTACATTGTCAGGGCTTTGAAGGGGCTGGAGGACGTCATCGAGCTGGTCGTGCTCGATGATGCTGAGAAGAAGGGTGGCAAGATGCTGTGGTGCTTTAGTGGTGAGAAGAGAGACCCGCTATATGGGTTCAAATACTTGAAAGAGCTATATGAGAAAAGCGAGCCCGGCTACGACGGGAGATACTTGGTCCCAACTTTGTGGGACAAAAAGACAGGTTCGTGATATTCCTTGACACGCGACTTGATCTTTTCTATTTTCACGTGATTTGCTAAACGTAGCAGAGAAAATTGTCAACAACGAGTCTAGCGAGATAATCCGCATGCTCTACACCGAATTCGATGCTTTCATCCCAGAGCATCTCCGCGAGGCGACGAAAGGCTCGATGGGATTGTACCCGCCTCAATTACGCTCTGAAATCGATGCGTTGAATGAGTGGGTTTATGACACTATCAACAACGGTGTTTACAAGACTGGCTTCGCCACGAGTCAGGATGCCTATGAAGCTAACGTGTACCCATTATTCAAATCCCTTGACCGCGTCGAAGAGCATCTCTCGCAGCCCGGCCATCAACCCTACCTCTTCGGCGAGAACATCACCGAGGCTGATATCCGGCTCTACACCACACTGATACGGTTCGATGTCGCATATTACACAGTTATGGGGTGCAACTTGAAGATGATCAGATATGAGTACCCGCGGATACACGACTGGCTAAGGAGGCTCTATTGGGACGAGGGTGAGAAGACCAATGGCGGGGCGTTCAAGAAGACCTCCCATTTTGAAGTCGTGAGTCATGCTGCATTGGTTCACTCTGTGCTTGATCTGACCACTGTGCAGTACAAAGCGGGATATGCTGCCGCGCGAGGAGTGACGATAATACCAGTCGGGCCGGTTCCAGATATCATGCCTTTGTCAGCCTAAGGCATGGAAGTGTTGTTTTATAAGCCATGTTTGTATTGTGCAGGCATGGACTATGACATAATCTTCAAAGCATTTAGACAGAGTCGCTCTATAACGCACTTCAGCGGATGACGCTTGACCTTTGCTTTGCTTATTTCGGGGACTACGCTTTGTCTGGACCTGTTCATCAACCCATGCACGGCGTTACATAATATTACAATTTACGATGTATAACGGCCGTCAAGTGGTTGATGTTCTCGGCTTCCTCTGATCTGGCGTTCACTGAGGGTTAAGGTGCGGACCGTGCGCTTCGTCGAGAGGGCGACGCTGAAAGAGGAAAGAGCGGCTCAGGTTCTATTGTGTTTCACCACCTTCACGTCACGCAAACACACACACTCTCTCCACGTTGAATTCTCCATCGCACTGCGAGCCTCTCGCGACCTTTAATCGCCGCAATGACGACGTTTCCCTTCCTCGAGCTTCCGGCAGGTAAGTTAGATATGCGTGCGGTACAAAACCTGCGTTATCCGTTCCCAGAACTCATCTCAATAGAGCTCCGTAACATGATCTACGAATTTGCTGCTTTTTCCGAGGAGCCGACCCGCATCGTCATCAATAAAAGACGCGCCGACGGCAATTACATTGGTCTTGCGCGTGTTTGCCGACAGATCCGCAAGGAGTATCTATGGCGTAAGTCTGCGCTCCGATATCATGGCACATATACTGACTGGAAGATCAAGTGTACCGACAGAAGGCTCGCATTCGTGTACATTGGCGCGATCTCGATACATGGCTTTCAACCTTTGCCGAAAGCAATGCCCAACCCAAGCAACTACAGATTGCGTTTTCATTCGATGTACATGGCGCGACGTCGGGTCCGAAAGAGATTGACATCTTACCACTGCTTCATTGGAACCTCACCAGCAGTATGTCCACTTGCAAAATCGTGTTCGTCAACGGTCACACCACGGAATCAGTTCCGATTCGATACAGAAAGCACGTCCAGTCGAGGAACGAGGACATGGTGCTACAGCTCCAGAGCTTTCTCGATTGCAACCATGCAGCTTGGCACGCTGATGTGAAGGACGACGGTTCACGGCTGAAGAAAGTCTTGATCAACTTGGCAGAACGCTCGATTACCTTCACGCTCCGTAACAACAAGCAGTACAAAGCATTATCCGCCATCAAGTACACGGGTGAGGTCGGCTTGGGGCTTACACGAGCTTTGTGGTGGACCTTGAGGGTAAAAATGCAAGAGGATGATAAGAAATGGGGGAACAAGGGCGAGTGAGCCGCCGGTCAGGAAACAGCTACATCATGGTGAGACAGCTCTACCTTCGGCCTACAAAGGATAGACCTCGATTCATCGATCACACACTCGCGAGGCCCCCTCTGGTAGGCACAGCGATATGCCGTTACTATAACTCAAGCTGCCAGCCGGTAAGTAGCCATTCATTGAATACTCTTCAAGTTTCCTTCACTATGCTAACTGGGAGAGGTAGAACTACGAATTTGCGTCTACGAGCTCGTCTCCACATCTATATATCTCGGTCACCTTGTTGAGCTTGCGTGATCAGACCGGCGGCAACCTCCGTAGCGTGGGTCGTGCCTGTCGACCCTTTCGAGGGGAGATCTTGTTAGAGCGAGGCCCACTCACACCGACCGATACGGTACTTGTGCATGCTGCCCTGGCTGTGATGTATCTTCATGTTGCCCTTCCGGTTGGAATCTCTCAAGCAGATGCAGAGCGGTTCAGAAAGACACGTAGCAAGGGACCGGGTCTCCTCTTGGCTTGAACATCGCCGATGTCTAGTATGAGGGAATTCATCCTGTATGAATTGTATCTATCTCGATATAATCACGTGAGCCTCTGTTCAGGCTAAGACTTGCTCTTCCTGTGACGACCTGCTCGTCTCTATCTTCTCAGTATCGCCACTTCTCCCCAGCCTGCCCCGATGTATACCAAAGGATACGCACAGCCCAAGAGCGCTGACTACCGTGTAGAAGACCCAAACACCTCTCAATGCATCTGTCATCCCACCTCTCACCACAATTCTCTGCCCTTCAGCCAAAAGTGCTACTCTTGCAGACTGCGAGATTGCTTCACCCCCAGCTAGTTCCTCTGCAAACTCTCTCGTCAAACCTGCATCGACAAAGGAAGAGAGATGCGGACGAAGGAGGATCTGGAAGACAACTTGTCCAACGACAACACCGATAGCGCCGCTGACCATCCTCACGAAACCAAAGGCCGATGTACCTGCTGCCATGTCCGCCTCACGGATGCGCGTTTGCAACGCAATAAGTGGAGCGTTGAAGTTGGGCCCAAACCCGATGCCGATGATGACAAGGAAAACAATAATCTTCACCAGTTCAAGTGCGACTCCGAAAGATATGAAAAGTCCTACACCAACAGTCATGAGCGCGAGGCCCACTTGCAGCACTTCGAGGTATCGGCCCGTCTTTTCGATGACCCAGCCGCCAACGAAAGAACATATTGCGAGCGGTATGGCGATAGCGAGCATGTAGACTCCGGATGTCTGGGGAGACGCGGAAAGCACAAGCTGGAAGTACAGCGGTAGGAAGTATGCGACCGAGTTGAACACGAGCGCGTCGCAGGCGCATACGCCAAGAGCAGAGAGGTTGGAAACATCGCGAAAGATACGGAGAGGAGTTATTGGTGATCCGCCGCGCTTCTCGTACCACCACTGGGTCCACGGGAAAATGACGTACGCTAAGGACCCGAACACCAAGAAGCAAACGACAAGAGGCTGAGAGTACGAGTATGTACCGCCAAGCTGTAAGCCAACGAGTAGCAGGATCGTTGCGAAGAGGATCGTAAAGGTGCCAAGCCAGTCGAGGGACGCAATACCTTGTAGAAAAGGCGTGCGTTGGTCGTGGAGACGAACTGTGAAGTAAAGAGTGACGATGGCCATGGAAACAAGCGGAACTATGGAAGTCAGTAAAAATTAGTCCGAAGATGGACGCATTCCCTACGATTAATGTAAAAGCACCATCGCCAGGTCAGCTTCTCCGCGAAGATACCTCCTAGAACAGGCCCAAGCGCCGAGGCGACAGCATACATAGCTCCAACTATGCCCATGTAGAATGATCGATCGCTAATGTGGTCAATTTGGTTCGGAACACACAAATGGGGTCGAACTTACCGAATATTGAATAAGTCAGCGACACAGACGTATACCAAAACGTTGATCCCACCACCTCCTAGCCCTTGGACCGATCGACCAGCCACAAGCATGGGCGCACTGATGCTCACGGCACATAGGATGCTCCCCAACAGAAATACGGAGTTCGCAAGAAGGATGATCGGCTTGCGGCCAAAGACATCGCCGAGCTTACCCCATAACGGAATACTAGCAGCATTCGCAAGCAGATATGCAGAACCGGTCCATGCATATAGTGAGTCCGGAACATGGAAATCTCTGGATATTGAAGGCAGTGCTGTAGGAATCAAAACGGTGTCAAGCGCAGCGAGGAAGATGCTGAGCGTGAGAGCTGAGAAGCAAAGTAGCGTTGGCAGAGGAGGCCGTCCTCCACTTGGCGACGCATCATTCGTAGTAATTGATGTCGGCATGCTTGCTGGGCGCAATGGGATGCGCTGTCGCTCTTCGGTATTTGCATGATTAAGAGGCAGAGTGGCGGAGGAACTGAGTGTCTGAGTGTCAGTAAGACTGTCGGACGCAGTCTCCGCAATTGACGTGTTTGCTGAGCGTTTTGGCAAGTGTAAAGACGAATCTTGTACTTTGGAAGTAGCGACTGTATTCTGGTCGCCTACCGTGGCAGGTGTTTGGGATGTCGTTGTTGTGGCGGAAGCCATGATGCTCATTCTTCCAAAAGGAGCAACGACCGCTGGATGCTCGTGCCTTCTCTTCACGTCAAATGTCAAAAAACAAAGGAGAAAAACGTGGCCTGTGTATCCTTTATGAACACTCCCGCTGTCAATGCAGGGTCAATAGTGGCGAGCCGCCGCACGGCCAAAACCCTGAGCAGGGACTCCATGTTCCGCCCCACAGATCGTTTCCGTTCCTACGAAGGTATTCCGATATCATGGAGAACGAGGGATCCAGATGGCTGCAGAAACGCGCATGGTTGCGCAATGTATGAGGTAATCGGGCGGGCCAGTCGGAGCTTTAGCCTGTAACCAGCTACTTTATGCGCACCCGGTGCTTGGGTTTAGGGCAGGGATCGCCGAATGTGTCAACTTTCCTTCTTGTCTACGCTGATGCAGTTGTATATTCAGCGCTTACTAGATGATTTCGCCCTGCAGATCGGTTTTATCACAATCAGCCTTCAGTGCTTTGGAACGCAAGTTGCTATTTGACCTGACCTTTTGATCTTGGGCCTCTGCTCGGCGAAGTCTGGTGCCGGTCTCGGAACACTGCAGTGTGGTGCTGCAGCATAAGAGAGACCATGCCAGACCATATCCCGAGTGTGCACTACTCCTACCATGTCATCGGGTACTGCTGCATGCGCACATAGGCAAACCCACTTAGATATCGCGTGCTGTGTGATCCCTGGCAACACTCATGTTTCTCTGTGGGGACGATGTAGTAGCGGGCTGAGGTTGTCGGGTGATTGGGCGGATATACGAGCACACCCCTGCTGGGCATGCTGTGTACAGTACGACATCGTAGTACAGCAGGCTTGGCTAACGTGAACTTTGCAATGAAGAACGCGCTTCGCCGACTTCGCGTACGGGAACGGTGGCTGCTGCCCCACTGGCGAATATTGTCGGGTTTTGTCATGCCTTCACTGAGCAAAGCGTTCGGAAGCCACGCTTAGGGGGCGTCCAGCCCTCACACCGCCTCGTTGAACGATGTTGCCGACCATGCGCTTCCGCTTCTCATTGCCATATTCAATTTTGCTTGCATCTGAGCCCACTTTCGAACGTCCCGACGCCGGCAGTCATTGAACTGCATTTCGCAAATCGTAAAGATAGCAAATTATCATACCGAATGGGTATTACTGCTTCAGCAGAGTGAAGGAGGACGATGAGTCCAGTGCCAGGATAAGCAAGAGAATCAACGCCTATACAAAGGATATCGAAGGCTTGCTCAGAATCGATCGACAGCAGCTAAAGGGAGAGTAGAGCATGTCCTCGATTCTTCCATGCGAATGGTCAGACGAAAGCAAGGCAAACTGTCTGACAGATGTCCCTCACGCTTTGATTTTGACATCGTGAAACATTACTGTGATCTTTCTCGACCTCTGCGCAAGCTAGCTCTATCTGTGGCTCGGTCAATCTTAACACGGTGTTTTCGTCAGTATGGGCAAGCCTCGATCATCAGTCTATTTTCGTCTCATACGACCTTTGCTCTGCCACGTTGCGGGCCATCGTACCCGAGCGTCCCGTTCGAAACATACGCCGGGTAAGGGTCCGCGAAATGTGGCAATGTCTCAAAGCGTGGCAGTATTTTCGACGAGTAGATGTTCTGCCCAAACGATTATCCGACGCAGGGCAAGCCGTTTTGGGTCGAGGCACCAAGCTGCTGCAAAGGCCCACAGTGCGTCTTTTGATTGCCTTCCAAGGTTGCAAGTAGCGCTTGGCTGGCTTGCGAATTACACATCCCAAAGCTTTCGAACGTCGGCTTTATACAATAAGTCTAATGGCAAGTAATTGCCGCTATCACTGGCATCATACTCTCTACAACTGCTCAAGAATGACTAGAAGATGAATTCGCGTTCGAGACAGGCGCGGTGGACCGTTTTGATGCGAGCTTCGGATACCTGAGATGATTGTGCGGAGTCATCGTGTTACTTTACCCAATTGTTAAAGGGAAAAGAAATGAAACTCCTGCATATCGTATGCCTTGCTCGCGTGCAACCCATCCGGGAATAGTCGTGTTGAGGCTGCGTAGGCGAATTGTGGAGGTGTTATCCCAAGGCACCCCGGCAAGGTGAAGGGAAACAAGGCGTATGGAACGGAAGCGCCTCGCACGCGAGGTGTGACCAGAAGTGACGATAGCGACGGGGGAGAGTTGTTTGATGTTGAGACACCCAGGCGAAGAAGTGGGACCTGAAACTAGCGCCACGCGGATCGTGGCATACCGATGGCCAGCTTCTGATAATGTTTGTAGTTTCCACAATTCCATTACGACAGGCCTCTTCTCGTCCGTCTCCGGCGAGAGCAACGCACAAAATGTCACAACGGTAGTGCCATTGGCCAGGAAGATTGGCATAAACCCTACTCGAAACGTGTCGAGACACTCGCCAGGACTGCCCTTCTGAATCTCTGCAACATCTTTCCACCATGGTCCCAACCCAAAACCAAACGCAAAAATATACATGTGTCGCAACTCTATGCGCATCTATGGGCTCAGACTTGGTGTAGCTTCCGCTTCACGGCCAGAGTAGGTTAGGACTGCGATTGGCGATGGAAGATTGTGCGCTAGTCCTTTACTACCATCGACCGACCCACACACTAGCAAAATCCAGAGTGAAAAAAAAAAAAACATACAACAGCGGGTATTCGCTGCTGGTCACCCACGCAACTACTAATCCGCCGGTACACTGCTTATATTTGGCTGAGCGTAGCTCCGGCGGTAATGCGTGTGATTGTGATGCCGATGAGTGGGCGACGCGCCGCAACATCCTCACGTGCGGCGCAGCTAGCGCGTCGACACAATGTCCCTAGTCTGCTGGCATACCACGTCCCCAACTTTCAAAACGCAAGATCAGTCGTGTCCTTGGCCACTATCACACTCAACTGGGCGATCTAGGGCACTCGTCGCTTCAAGGGCGAACGCAATTGCTCTCGCTCCCCATCCGCTAGCTTCAGATATATTAGCCCGTACGATTTACACACTTCCGACATGACTTTATTTGACGAGCTGGCCGAGAAACTTGGGGATGACCAGTGGGATGAGTGGAAAACAAAGGTGCTCGATGCAAAAGAAGAAATCGCCGCTTTCGTTGCGAGTCGTCGGCCGGGTCGTGGAGCTGAAGTCCTTGATTGGTTCCAGGGCTCTTTCAATTTCTGCCTGCAGATAATGTACAACGATGGGACTCCGGATGTTATAATACGATTTCCAGGCCCTGGACACACAACATTTCGAGACGAGAAGATTCGGAATGAGGTTCAGGTCATCCAGTTCCTCCACGAATCTACATCCATACCAGTACCGCGTCTGTTCAGCTGGGGTCTCACTGAAGATAGTCCGCAGCACCTGGGACCATTCATGATTTCAGAGTTCGTGGAAGGTGTTCATCTTTCTGATGTCCTCAAGGACACTGCTGATCCAAAGCGTCTCCACTTGAACCCCGACATTGACAGGAATATATTGGACAACGTGTACAATCAAATGGCCGACATTATGCTGGAACTTTACAATGTCGACTTCGATCGGATCGGGGCCATCTCAAAGGACACTTCTTCGGGGTCTTGGTCCGTGACAGAGCGGCCCCTAACATATACTATGAACGAGCTGGCGACTACGGCTTTTTTTCCTGTGGAGGACTTTCCTTCAACGACCTTTACATCTACGAGCGATTACTTCCAGTACCTTATGACCGAGCACAAAACACACCTTTGGACCCAGCGCAATATATGTGGTAGTCCAACAGAAGCTCGGGATCGATATATATCTCGTCTTCTTTACGCAAAGTCATCCGATAAGCATTGTGTCAACGATAGTGGCCCTTTCAAACTCTTTTGCGACGACTTCAGGCCTCAAAATATACTGGTGGATCCGGAGACCCTCCGCATCAAGGCTGTGCTTGATCTTGAATTCACAAACGCCATGCCTCGTCAATTCGCTTCCGATGCGCCTTGGTGGTTACTGCTGGTCGGACCTGACTCATATCTTCTCCGAGATCGTACCCTTCAAGAGTTTGTAGAGGCTTACGAGCCTCGCTTAGAGCACTTCTTGCAGGTTATGGAACGTGTGGAGGGGGCAAGGGATGGTGCAGGTGGCACACAGCCTCTTTCAAAGCTGATGAGAGAGTCGTGGGATACAAAGCGCTTCTGGTTCAATTACGCAGCCCGGAAGCCTTTCGATGTCGAAGTCTTCTTTGACAAGTATTTGAATGAGAGCAATGCAGGCATTGGGTCGTTGGATGAAGACGCGCGTGAAGGACTAGAGCCCTTCGTGGAGATGAAGATGAAGCAGCTGCGGGCATACGACGAAGAATGCTCCAAAGCTCTTTGAGAAGACCAAAACCGTGTGACGTGTCAAATCTCCTGTTGTATTGAGTCAGAAGGATAGAGTGTTGCAGCAGATGAAGTACCACAGTCGTGACCTTATTGCCAGTTCTCGAGTATTTCTCGGCATTTGGGTATATAACCTAACTTTGTCTCCTACACTAAATTCACAGGAGGTTCCATAGCAAAAGGTAGGCGTATATGGCCATGCCGCTTAAAGATCGGAGCTTGGCCCGAGCTCAGCTCTCTGGTCCTTCGCCTTCATGGTCTACGAATGCCGTTGTGCGCCACATCGTCTAATATGTGCTTCACTGTGTAAAATACACTCAATTTCCATCGAGAATTGTGCCCAAGCTCAACAACCTGATGTGGATGAGTACCTAGGCAGCAGTACCCAGGCTGACAGTGTGTTCAAAAGCAACGTCTTAACGTCCCTTGCGTCTTGAAACCGCCTGCCATTGCTTGAGAATTTGGGTAAGTGACTCCATTGGTTCTAATGCGCGGAATAAAGATGATGCCAGAACAAATCGAGACATATAGTGTAACAGTGTCTTCTTATCTAGTATCCGCGCGTCGAAGGTCTACTCTGGTCGGCGCGTACTAGTGCGGTATACTGTGCCGCAATCCTCGCCAGACCCACAGTACAGCAATCACATCGAATGAAGAAGCCCAAGCATTGTCTAAATGCTAGGCGCTGTATAGAGATGGCACTGTCGGCACAGATTAGGCGGCAAGAAGCAGTCTCGCACCACGTATAAATGACTCTCCGCTCTACTGCTTTTTCAGACCATCCCAAAGGCTTCTTCCTCTACATCACCCTATATTTCAGACCACCCACTTCAAATACAAAGTAATGTTCTCTCATAATTCCAACCATGGTTGCTAATTCGTACCCTAGCTCCTCAAGCCAGCAACCTAACTTCCAGTGGCGGTGCTATTCGAATTCCCACCAATAAGGAAGAGAAGCGCATGGATGAAGCAGCAAGAGAGTCCCGAGACAGACGTAAAAAAGCAAAGAAGGCACGTAAAGCTCATGCTACCATAGAAGCAGCTAGTAAGGCTTCTTAGGAACGTCGTGGTGCTAGTAGCTCTAAATAAGTTACTATAGTTTAATATACTAGGTATGCCTTTATTAACCTAAGAATCTCTAATTACTATAGGCAATTACTAAAAGTGTTATAGTGGGCCGGCTCGCTATAAGTTATTTAAATTTATCTTATTTATGCATAATTTAATTGGATTTACTACTATAGAAGCTATTTTAGAGGCTTACTTTATTAGGGAGGCCCTTATCTATGGGTTAAGACTTAGCTTCTATTATTTATTACTAGTTATTCTTTTATTATCTCCACTCTAGCTTATTCTATATTAGTAATTTAAAAGAATGTTTATTAAACTATTACTTTCTTATACTAGTTAGAGTATAACTATATAAATACCTAGTTTTATATATACTATATTCCTAAACTATACTACTAAGGTAGGGTTAGGTTACCCCTAGGAGCAAAAATAGTGGCTACCCCTAGGGGTAAAGGAGGTAGAAAACTACCCCTATAGGTAAAAAATAGAAGGCCTACTAGAAATACCTAGTAGGGGTTAATAAGCTTAGGTATTACTTATCCTTAGAGGTAAGAGGTCTATACTAGAAATACTAATATATAAAGTTTTAATCTATATATAAATAACCTTTTATCTTTAAAGATACTACTTAACCTAAATACTCTAACCCTAATAAAAGTAAAACTATAATAAAGTATAAAGGTATAAATATCTCTACTTAAATAGAGAAAAGGTAATATATAGCCCTTAAAGAAATTAGGGATATAGACTCTATTTATAACTAAGTTATACTATACCTACTAGTAATAGCTAGATTCCTAATTAATATACTTACTATAGAATAGAGTATTAGTATAAATAAACCTATTAACTAAGTCTATAAGTATTACCTCTACTAGATTTTTAATAAGGTAGGTATTCTTTAGTAAGATATAAGCTACTAGCTATAAATTACTTACTCTAAGGCGTAAGTATAGTAGATACTAAACTACCTAAAAGAGAGTAACTAGGTTACTATAGCTAAGAGCGCTAAAAGGGGTAATTTAAAATAGCTATTATTTAAAGGTTAGAAGGGTATTATTAGAGAGAAGGTAGAGCTAATTATAGACTACTATTAGGTAGAAGCCTTTAAAGAGTATTTATAGCTTTATTAGTTACTAGAGAAAAAATAGTAGTAGGTATATAGTATTTATAATAAAGGTTTTAGCCCCTATATATACTAGCTAAGATAATAAGCTAATCTAGAAGATAAATATACTTCTACTATACTTATAGATTTAGCTTTATACTAATTAAGAAGATATTATTTTTCTAGATAACTATAACTAGATATAGATTAAGCTAGTAACCTTAGTATTTAATAATAGCTAGCTATTTTAAGGTTTAAATTAGTTAGTTAAGTAGGAGATACTAGAGAAGCTTAAACTTAGTAATTAAGTAAAGTTTCTAGTATAATAGTTAGCTATACTATAAAGAAATCTTAGCTAGAAACTAATAATTACCTAGTAGTACTATACTTTAATTAGATAGGTAACTTTTAATATCTCTATATTTAAGTAGATAGTAAGCTATAGAATAAATAATATAAATATAACTAGTATTTAAAACTACTTTATATACCTATACTAAATAATACCCTAGTACTAGTTCTCTATATTTAATAAGGTTATATAAATTACCTTAGAGATCTAAGACTAGTATAAACTAGATATCTAACTAGCTAACTAGAATAAGCTAGCTAGTTTACTATAAGTATAAAGTATAAATAAGGTATAGAGCTTATTCTATTCTAATTTTAAGTCTAGTGTAGAAGCTTATCTCTTAGGTATATACTAATAAGATTTCTTTCTAAATATTAGTAATATATTAAATCTAGGAAGGGTAGCTAATCCTAAATAGGTTAAGGTTAGTTCTTAGGTAAGACTTACTAAGGGAAGGAGAGAAGGGGTTCTTATTAATATAAAAGTATCTTATAAAGTATAATAAGTTAATAAGGGAGGCCTAAGTAAATCTAAATAATAGATTAAAACTTAGGTTAAATATAAATATAAAGGTTTATTCTTATATTCCTATATAGGGATCTTACTTAGTTACTTAGGGGCCCTAAATAACTAAATAGGTTATATAACTACTCTTAGCTACTTAGTTATTTAGAAACCCTAAGTAGCTAAGTAAGTTATATAACTACTATCTAAGTAACTTAGCGTATCTTTATCTCATTATAACCCTAGTTATTTATTAAATCTAGAAAGGGTAGCTAGTCCTAAATAGGTTAAGGTTAGTTCTTAGGCAAGACTTACTAAGGGAAGGAAGAAGGGGTTCTTATTAATATAGAAGTATCTTATAAAGTGTAATAAGTTAATAAGGGAGGCCTAAGTAAATCTAAATAATAGATTAAAACTTAGGTTAAATATAAAAATTAATAGTAATTCTTCTATTCCTATATACTTAATTCTATATAGCTACTTACTAGTAAGTACTTACTAAAGAGTACTCTCTAGAGAGTACTCTCTAGAGAGTAGTTACGTAACTTCCTAAAGCGCCCTAATTCTTAAATAGGTATTACCTATAGTTATACGTACTTATCTAGAGGCTCTACTATATAATAGACTATTCTACTACTTATTAGGTCCTAGATCCTAATATTACCTCTCCCCTTTCTAAGATTTATTCTAAATCTTATAATCTTTTTATATAAGCCCCTACTTACCCTACTTACCTTTCTACTATTATTAGTATTATACCTACTAACTCTACTATCCGTAAACATCGTCTTTATAAAGAAATTCTTAGTGCTAATACTATTATAGAGGAACCCTATGTTAATTATAACCTAGAGAACACTATATATTTTATTATACTAAACTTAAGTTTAAAGTATACTAAATATACTTATATAAGTTATCTATGCATAAATATAAGCTAGGCTTCCCTAAATAAGACTTATAAGGAGTATAAGAAGAAAGTAGAGGAAGATAAGAAAGAGTTAGCTATAGTAATTATGTATATATTATATAATAAGAAAATATTAGCTTAGGCTAAAGAGCGTGCTTATAAGAAGATAATATATCTTACTACTAAGATATTATCTAAGGGTAAGAATATTAGTTTAACTATAGTTAACTATCCTATAGTAGATATATTAACTAGGTATTCTAGCGCCTTATAGTCTACTTTAGACTAGGTAGAATAAATATCTCTCTTTAGAATATAATACTATATCCTTTATCTTATAATAGGGTTACGTACGTTTTATTTATATTCCTTAACCATGTTCTAATAATTATCTAGGTTACTTCTTAGTTTCTAAGTATTTTTACTATCTAGGTATCCCTTCTACTTAATAAAATACTATTAAATCCCTTTATAGGTTCTTACGTGTATAATATTTTTAACTTTAAATTTAGTTTCTTCTTTAGCTCTATAATAGAAGGTGGTTTTAACTAGTGTCTTAGGGTCTACTAGTTCTAATAGTAATATATAGAATACTAGGTATACCTTTATATCTAGTAGTAATTCTAATCTATAGTTTACTAGTAATACTTATTTAGAAATGTAAAATAGTCTAACCTTAATATAATCTAATTTCTTATACTTTTTCTTTTATATATAAAGATTTTTTATAAGTAGATATGCTTTATCCCCCTTCTTTAGCTAAGGTACTATTTTTTATTTCTAATTTATATATAAAATACTTTACTATTAAGCTTTCTTAAGGTTTTCTTAAAGTTTATTATATATTTTTTTATGTTATCTACTATATCTATGGCTTCTTTCGCGTTAATATTTATTAGTAGTTATTAGTTAAAGAGATTTAGATATTTTCTATATATAGCGTAGTAAGGTATTTACCTTATTACTATTAATACCTTATTATTATGCGCTAATTATACTATAGGTAATAGTAAAACCTAATTATTTTTCTATTTATTATAGTATATTTATAGATATATTTCTATAGTTTAATTTATTCTTTCTATTTTCCTATCTATCTATGGATAATATGCTATAGATAGTTTTTATTTTATTTTAATAAGTGCTATAAATATTATCTAGAAGTTTAATATAAAGAGTTTATTTCTATTACTAATAATTATCTTTAGAATACTATAGTGTCTAACCTATTTATCTTAAAAGAGGTAAGCTAGTTCTTTAGCTATTATATTCTTTAGATATGGAATTAATTTAACATAGCTTATAAATTAATATATAATTACTAAAATGCTATTATACGAGGTTTTCGTGGCTAGGTTAATTAAGTCTAGTATTTCTATAATAAAGTCTATAGTAATGTCTTTAAAAGGTACTATTAGTATTTTAATTAGTTATATTTCTCTATACTTAAGGTGTATACTATATTTATTTTTCTAGTAGTCTACACATTTATAGATATATACTATTATAGCTTCCTTAATTCCTCTAAACGTATAGTTCCTCTAAATTAATTCTAATATTTTTATAATGCCTAGGTGTCTATATATTAGGTTATTATGGTATTATTTAATAATCTTAGTTTATAACTCTTTAGGTACCTTTTAGTTAATTACTAAAAGTTAATTAAGTTCTACTATTAGCTTAAGAGATCTATCCTTAGTTTTATAAAGAATTATTAAGAAGGTCTTAACTTTTTTTCCTACTAGATTACTTTATCTACTAAGCGTATCTACTTATCCGTTTTTCTTTCCTACTATATAGATAATTTTAAATTTATACTATCTAGTAGTCTATAACCATCTCTATTATTATAGTATTAGTTCTTTTATTATCGTAAACCTTAGTAGGTTCTTATAATCTATATAGATTTCTAGTATTAAATAGCTAAGAGCGTATATTCTCTAGTGTTTTAAGGCTTTTATAATAGCGTAGAGTTCTTTATTATATACGTTATATTATATTTCTATATTATTAAATTTGCATAAGTAGTAGGCTATTAGGTACTATTTACTATCTTATTTTTATTTTATATATACTCCTAGTATAAGATTACTTATATTAGTTTTAAATTATAGTAGTTTATCGCTCCTAAAATAAGTAAGAACTAGTTCTATAATATATACTATTTTAAGGAGTTAGAATAATATTCTACACTTATTTATCTATTTAAAAGGCGTGTCCTTCCTAGTAAGGTTTATTAATAGTATTATAACCTTTATATAATCTTTAATAAACTATTAATTAAATCTATAGAATCCTAAAAATTCTTAGATATTTTTTATAGTTTTTAGTATAGGCTAGTTTCTAATACTCTCTATCTTACTTAGTGCCATCTTAATTCCTTCTATAGTAATAATATGTCCGAGGAATTTAAGTTATTTAATATTAAATTAGTATTTCTTAAGTTTAATTCTTAAGTATACTTTATCTAGTGCCTTTAGTACTATCTATACGTGCTTAGTGTAGTTAGATTTATTCTTAGAAAAGATAAGAATATTATCTATATATATAATAATAAATATATCTAAATATTTATAAAGTATATTATTAATAAGTGCTTAAAAGGTTACTAGTGTATTAGTAAGTCTAAAAGGTATTACTAAGTACTTAAAGAGTCTATAGCGTAATTAAAATACTATTTTCTATTCTTTACTTTTCTTTATTCTAATTAGGTAGTATCTATCTCTTAAGTCTATTATTATAAAGACTTTTACTTATAAGAGTCTATCTCTAAGCTCTAAGATATTAGGTAATAGGTATCTATTTTTAATTATTATATTATTAATTACTTAGTAGTTAATATATAGTCTATCTAATCTATCCTTCTTTTTAATAAATATAAAAGGGCTTACTACTAGTAACTTTAATAGTCTAATATATCCTTTTACTAGGTTTATCTTAATAAATTTATATTCTTTCTAGAGCTCTTCTCCTATCTTACTATATAGTAGTCTAAAGGGTGGCGTCTTCCCTTCTTCTAGGTTAATTATATAATTCTAGGGTTAATATTCTAGTAGGTTTACTTTTCCTTCCTTTTCTATAAATATATATATCTATGCTTTATACTCTCTTAGTACTTCTAAGGGTATACTTTCTTCCTTCTTTTTACACTTTATAACCTAGTGGTTCCTACTAGCGTCTACTAAGGGTAATTTCTATTTTTTAACTTTCTATTATAAGCTTATATTATTAATAACGCTCTTATCTACCTTTAATCTCTATTATCGCATAGGCTTAGCTTATAATACACATTTACAGTATTCTAAGGATAGTATTCTATTAAATCTAGAAAGGGTAGCTAGTCCTAAATAGGTTAGGGTTAGTTCTTAGGCAAGACTTACTAAGGGGAGGAAGAAGGGGTTCTTATTAATATAGAAGTATCTTATAAAGTGTAATAAGTTAATAAGGGAGGCCTAAGTAAATCTAAATAATAGATTAAAACTTAGGTTAAATATAAGTATAAAGGTTTATCCTTATATTCCTATATAGGGATCTTACTTAGTTACTTAGGAGCCCTAAATAACTAAGTAGGTTACGTAATAACTCTTAGCTACTTAGTTATTTAGGAATCCTAAGTAGCTAAGTAAGTTACGTAACTACTATCTAAGTAACTTAGTGCATTCTTATCTTATTATAATCCTAGTTATTACATCTTCTACCTTTATAAGCGCCTAAACTTCCCTACTATTATCTAGTTCGTAATATATTCTTAAACCCTAATTAATATGCAGGTTATGCTTCCTTAACTAGGGTAATTCTAATATAATATTATGCCTAGATTTATCTAGTATATCTAGTATAATTGTCTCTCTATATCTATAGATCTAAAGTATAGTAGTAACTTTATAAGTAATATATAGCGTATTTAGTATTCGGCTTCTATTTATAATATAGATAGGATAAGCTTTATCCTTAAGTATTAGCTAGAGTCCTACTTATAGTGCTACTTCTTAGGATATAAAGTTTTCTAATATACCTAAATCTAATAGTGCCTTAATCTATATTTCGTTAAGCTAAGCTAGTAGCTTAATTAATACCTTACTATTAATAGTATTTAACTCTCTAATAGCGTCTCCTTACCTATCTATAAGTCTTTAAGGGTTTCTTAGGCCTTAGGGGCCAGAATCTAGTTTAAAAAAGAACTATTTTTAGGAGCTAGGTAGTCTATATTCCCTTTTTATTATTTCTTTTACTTCTACCCTTCTCTTCTTCTACTATAGTTATTTTTCTACTATAGTTTTTCTTTAGAAGCTTTACCTTTCTACACTATACTTATTTCTATATAAATATTAATAACTATTCTTAGTTAGTTAGGGTTCTTACTAAATCTATAGATATACTTATTATCCTAGTGTCTACTATAATTAATATTTAAGTAAGTTTACTATCTGTCTTAAGTATATATCCTATTATAGAGCGTACTAGTTACTATATTCTATATATTATTTATACTTAGGAAGTATAACCTTTCTTATTTATCCTATAGATATTTATTATATTTATTAATTAGGTAATTATACTATTCCTAATAGCATTATTATTTATTTAGTAGTTATTTACCTCTATATAGCTCCTTAGCTCTATAGTAGATTAGGTACTAGTTATATCTATATTTAATCTATTAGATATTTAAGTGCCATAGGTTTTAGTGGTCTAGGTAGTACTTTTATAAATAGTCTAGGTTTTTATTATAGAAGTATTTACTAGAGTCTTATTATATATATTTATAATCTACCTATTATCTATCTTCCTTTATAATAATTTCTAGTCGGCGTTTATTATAAGCTTCTAGTAGTATAGAGAATAATAGTAAGATTATTATAGGTAATAATAATATATCTCTATTTTATAGTTAAATTAGTAGTTTATCTAAGTATTCCTATATATTTACTCTATTAGTAAAGATTACTTCTTTACCTTTAAACTATAGGTAAGGTATTAGTGTCCACTTAACTTTCTTATCTACTATTTCGGATTATTCTTCTTCTATGTCCTTATAAAGTTATAAATTAGTTAATAACTCTAATCTAGATTTATTATTAAGTGTAAGGTTATTAATAGCATTTATAATAGTCTATTCTTTATCCTTAATTTTCTTTATTAGAATAGTAAGTACATTTAACTACCTAATAACCTTATTCTTAGATCTATAGTTCCTAGTAATATGGCCTAGTTTACTATATATAAAATATATATAAGTCTTAGTCCCCTAGTATTAGGTTCTATCTAAGATACGCATATTAGGCTTATAAAAGCCTAGTCCTTTTCCTTTTCCTTTACCTAAGTAGTTAAACTAGATATCTTCTATTAGCTAGTATCTATAGGAGTCTCGTAATGCACGTTAAGGTCCTTTTAGTAGTACCCTATAGACTATAGGTACTAGTTATCTAAAACTAACATTCCTTAGGTTACGTTAAAATTTCTATTATAATATAAACTATTCTCTATTAATCCTAATTAATTTATTATATAATTTATTAAGGGTTCTAATAATTCCTCTACTACGTAGAAGTTCTTCTTATAGAGGTTTCTTAAGACCTTATTTATATATTATTATTAGTAACTTATTATTCTAGTTAAGTTATATAGCGTTCTTATAGAACTCTACTATATACTTAGCTACTAATTATTATTATATTATAGTTTAAATATTTTATGCTATAATAGGTACTTTATTAGTAATTCTAAACATCTATTTAAGATATTTCTTAAAGTTAGTATAGTCTTTAATAATATTAACTACGTCTATATAGTTATCTATATATTCCTTATCTTTATTATTATGGTCTATTTCTAGATACTTAGTTATATAGGGTTAAATCTATTCTCTAGTATTACCTTATATATACGTAGCTGCAAAAATAACCTTTTATTTATCTTTAGGTTATTTATTAAGTTTAAAGAAATAGAGGTCTAACTAAAGAAGCCAAACGTTAGTATACTTTCTATTACTATAATATAAATTAGGTTTATATGCTTTACTCTTAGAGTTACCTATTAGAGTAATAGTATTATTATCTAAAGCTATAGAAAAAGTAGGAGTTCTTATAGTTATATTAAGGGTATTTAAGATATTAAATCTAGAAAGGATAGCTAGTCCTAAATAGGTTAAGGTTAGTTCTTAGGCAAGACTTACTAAGGGGAGGAAGAAGGGGTTTTTATTAATATAGAAGTATCTTATAAAGTATAATAAGTTAATAAGGGAGGCCTAAGTAAATCTAAATAATAGATTAAAACTTAGGTTAAATATAAGAATTAATAGTAATTCTTCTATTCCTATATACTTAATCCTATATAGCTACTTACTAGTAAGTACTTACTAAAGAGCACTCTCTAGAGAGCACTCTCTAGAGAGTAGTTATATAACTTCCTAAAGCACCCTAATTCTTAAATAGGTATTACCTATAGTTATATATACTTATTTAGAGGCTCTACTATATAATAGGCTATTCTACTACTTATTAGGTCCTAGATCCTAATATTATTATATCTTCTACCTTTATAAGTGCCTAAACTTCTCTATTATTATCTAGTTTATAATATTATCCCTCCCCTTCTTATTCTTTACCCCTAAAGAATTATGCCTACTAACTATTATCCTATAAAGCATTATTACAACCTTATTTTTACTATTAAAAACTATAGCGTTATTATAGTATTAAAATACTTATTCTATTAGTTATATACCTATGTTTATAAGGTCTATATTAGTTTAGGAAAGTATAGTAAGTATTAGAAGTAAGGTTTAAAGTGTAATATTACTATTACTTAGTATTATAGCTACTATGCCGTAATAGAATTATAGAACTTATATTAATAATATATTATAAGGGGTTTCTACGTACCTAACCTAGGTTAGACCTTATAGGTATTTAGTAGACGAGAGTAAATAAATAATAATAGAGTAAGAGAATATTCTAACCTTACTATAAAAGGTAAGGTAATAATTATATAAGAAGACTAATAGATCTTAGTATAGAAGATATACTCTAATTTTAACTATAGAATTTTAACTACTAAGAATAGGAAAGACTTAGAAATTATTCTTAACTATATACTATTCTTCCTAGTCCTTATAATCCCTTACTAACCTCTATTTCTAGGGAGTATAGTCCCTACTTAGAAGTAGCTCTCCTATTCCTACTAAGTCCTTTTACTCCTAGGATCCTATTATCTTAGTAGAATTATAATTATATACTTACTAACTTAGCCTTTTTTATTTCTTAGTATCTAATAATATATTAGTCCCTAGCCTTATTAGCTCTACTCTACTAGTTATTTTTATCTATCTACTATTCTTCTATAGGATTATAATATTATCCTCCCCCTTAAGGTTATTATCCTAATATCCTATAGTAATCCTATAATCCCTAGTAGTATAGTTATAGAGTATAAAGATAGGCGTCTTCTCTAGTACTTCTATTATATTATAACCTTTCCCTAGCTTCCCTAACTATGCCTAAGGTACTAAAATAATTATTAATAGAATAGCGCTATACTTATACTAATAAAGTGCACCTACGTAGCCTAGAGATACTAGTAAAGTATAAGTATTATATAAAGGAGAAGATTCTAAAGTGTTTTATAGATACTTTAATAGGGAAGTATACTACGTATATTACTATTTATATAGAGTGTAGCCTTTAGGTTCCTAAGAAAGAGTAGGAGTGCGTTTAGTTTAAAAAGTATTAGAAAAAGCTTATACTTCTTTCTATAGAGGCTAAGGTTACTTATCTTTATTTTAAGATTACTTAGGTAGAGGAGAAGGAGTAAGCCTTTACTATATATAATACTTATATAGCTAATATAATAGAGAGCCTTAAAGGGGAGGTCCTAAAGAATAGGGTTACTAATACTTTATTTACTCTATTACTATTCTTACCTTTAACTAACCTAGGCTAGTTATAGGCTAATTCTTCCTTCTTTAATCTTTCTAGTTTTTTATTTAATTTTCCCCTATTAGGTCTTAACGCTTATTCTTCTAGTAGTCCTAGAAGCTCCTTAGTAATTTCTTATAGTTTATAAGGTTTTTTATTAGCTCCTATATATTATACTATTCTAGCTATCTTTTCTATTTAACTAGGTATCTCTACTAACCTTTAACTATTTTTAGGTTCTTAATATACTTAACTTTATACTTATTATCTTCTAGTTCTAGCTAGGTCTTAATTAGAGCATCTAGCGGTGCTAGTTCTAGAAGGTTTTTATAAAAGGTGTTATATACTTTAGTACCTATAGGTAGAAGTAATTTATTTATAACTAGTCCTTTAACTTCTTATATTTTAAAGGGGCCTACCTATAGGTAATCTAGTTTTTTACTTTACCTTTTAGTTTTTAGATTTTTTTATAATAGGAAAACTTTATCCCCCTTTTTAAAGGTTAGTCCCTTAATTCTTTATTTATTTATATTTTTAGATGCTAAGAGGGATTTTTGTATAATTCTTTTATATAGGATTTTATAAAGTTTCTTTATTTTCTAAGCTTTATTATAAGCTCCTATAGAAAGACTTTCTACATCTCTAGGATTCTAATAAATAACTAGTTTATATCTATAGTTAGTATAGTGTGGAGAGTACCCTATTAAGCCTAACCTAGAGCTATTATACGCTAATTATACTATAGGTAAGAGTTCTACCTAATTATCTTACTATTTATTTACGTAGAACTAAAGGTATTATTCTAGTATTTAGTTTATTTATTCTATTTATCTATCTATTTAAGGGTAGAAACTTATTAAGAGTTTTCTATATATCCCTAATATTATAGTAAACGTGTTCTAGTATTTAGATATAAAGAGTTTATTATAGTCTATAATAAATTCTTTAGGTAGGCCATATTCTATAAATAGCATATTATCTACTTTATACACTAGTTTCTTTACTAATATAGACTCTTCTATTAGTCTAAACTTAGTAGCTTTTATAAGTTAATCTACTATAACTATAATAGTATCGCATATGTGTTTTATTTCTAGTTATAGTAATTTTAGGAGCTTTACTATAAAGTCTATTATTACGCTTTACTATAGTCTCTCTATAGATAGTAGTAGTTATAGAAGTCTATAAGGCTTATATCTTTTAGGCTTATTTTTATAATATACTAAATAGTTACTTATTTCCTTTATAACTTTTTGCTTAAGTTTTAGGATAGCATATTTATTTATAATATAATATATTATTTCTTTAATACCTAGGTATCTCTATTCCCTAGATTTATGTAGCTTCCTAATTAAGATAGGTATATATTAGTTTCTAATAATTATCCTTTATTAGTAGTCCCTCTAAGTTTTATTAAAACTATTCTAGAATAGATTATACTTTTCTCTTTATTTCTTAGAGAGTTAGGAGTAGTCTTATAAGTTATACACCTCTAGTTCTATATACTAGAAAGAGGCTACTTAATCTTTAATTTTTAGTTAATTATACTCTAGCATTCTATCTTTACGTACTTATAATATAGTGTTATAGAGGTTAGCCTTATCCTCTATTAGGTCTAATTTTCTACTTAAGGCGTCTATAGCGCCATTAAGCGTTCTAGGTTAATAGTAAATAGTAAAATTAAAGTTTACTAAGAATTCTACCTATTATACTTATTATTAGTTAAGCTTCTTAGTTAATATAAAGTTAGTAAGGTTTTAGTAGTCTATCTATACCTTAGTTTTAAAGTATACTTTTATAAGTTAGGCTTTCTATTATTTAAAGGCGTCTACTACCCCTAGTAGTTCCTTATTATAAATATTATAATTAAGTTCTACTTCTAAAAACTTTTATAAATAGTAAAATACTAGTCTCTACTTCTTATCTCTATTTAGCTATAAGAGAATTACTCCTATTATATAGTTAGATATATCTATTTCTACCCTTATAGGTTTCCTTAGGTTAAATATCTAGAGTAGAAGTACTAGAAGAAATATTTCTTTTAGTCTCTTAAACACCTCTAGAGGCCTTCTAGTAATTAGCTAAATAGCCTTATTATTCTTTTTCTTTATAAGGTCTATTAATAGTGCTATTATCTTAGAATAATCCTTAATAAACTTCTAGTAGAAGTTAGTAAATCCTAGAAAGGACTAGATATTTTTTACTAACTTAGAAATTAGCTATTTCTATATAGTGGCTATCTTCTTAGAGTTTATAGATACTCCTTCTCTTAAAATAATAAATTCTAGGTACTCTATTTTTATAACGTAAAACTTATATTTATCTAGGTATAGGAGTAACTTATACTTCTTTATTTTCTTAAGTACCTTCTTTATATATTCTATATATTCTCCTAGTGTTCTACTAGAATAGATAAGTACGTTATTAAGGTAGGCTATATAGAATATATCTAAGTATTTATATAGCGCCTTATTTACTATAGCCTAAAATATTATAGGCGCGTTTATTAGTCTAAAAGGTATAACTATATATTTATAAAAACTAAACTAGGTCCTAAATATAGTCTTCTACTTATAGCCTTTAGCTATCTATATATAATAATAACCATTATATATATTAAATTTAGTAAACTATTTAGTTCTATAGAGTCTATCTATTAGCTCTATTATTAGTAGTAGAGGGTACTAGTTTTTAATAGTAGTATTATTTAGCTATCTATAGTCTATATAGAGTTATAGCTTACTATTCTTCTTAGGTACCTATAGAATAGGGAATACTATAGGGCTCTAACTATTTTAGATATAACCTCTTACTAGGTTTTTCTATAAGTACTCCCTTAGTTCCTATTCCTAATCTATAGATATTAGCCTTAGCTATTCTAGTTATAGTTTTATACCTTTTTCTAGTAGTATCTTATAATCCTATTTCTAGTAGTTAGGGAGTTCTTCTCTCTTAATTTCTTTAAAGAGTTCTATATACTTCTTATACTCTAGTAGAATTATTATCTTTTTTATTCTTTCTTAGAGATCTAAGCATTATATTTAGATAATTCTTACTTATCTAGGGTTTTCTTTTAGAATCTTAGCTATCTAGATAGCTAAGATTCCCCTAGTTTATCTTTTAACCTACTTATTTAGGGCTTCTAGGGTTATAGGTTACACCTACTTAGTATATTAGGTACTAGTAATCTTTAGGGTTACTCCTTAACTCCTTATAGTCTATTTTACCTAATCTATATTAGGGTTATATATAACTAGCTAGTTATATTCTATAATAGCTTCTAGGCTTCCTAAGTCTATTATTATAAAGCTATATTAGCTTTTAAATCCCTTAATTCTAATAGGTAGTAGTATTATTTCTAGGTATAGCTAGCCTCTACTATAGCCTTAGAAGAGCATACTATCTACTATTTCTAACTAGGCTAGTATCTCTTTATTTCTATATAGTAGATTATATTTTTCTACTATTTTTAGTAATATTAGATATTCTATTATACTAGGGTCTATTAAAGCCTTTACTTAGAATCCTCTAATTATAATCTACTTTATTATTTATAATTTTATAGTGTCTTTAGCTTCTACCCTATAAGCCTTTAGAATACCCTTACTAGCTTAACTCCCTACCTAGTAGTATACTAGTTTTTTAACTATTTTTATTCTTTATTATATATGCCTTTATAGTAGTATTATTTATATAGTAGGTAGTTAGTTCTTAGTTATTAGAGTACTATTCTAAAGAGGTTTAATATTTTTCCCTTTAGGTATTATACTTTAGACCTTACTTCTAAGGTATTTCTTAGGTATTCTATTATTACTCTCCTCTATTATTAGCTTACTATAAGTATACGTAGGCGTTTAGATTTCTTACCTATTTCTTTATACTACTAATAGCCCGTTATTATATACTCCTAGTATAGTATAAACTTATAGTTTAGATCTAATAGATTTATTACTATAGATTTCTTTTTACTAAGGTATCTAAGGTATTCTTACCTTCTATAGTCTATCTATTTTTAGGTTCCTATATAGTCTATATCTTTTTACTTTAGATATGTATCTATATATTTATATTATAGGGTTTTATTATATTAGTTAGGGCCCTTAGGCTAATTATCTATTAAGTATTTCTAGTTCTAATAGATAGGGTAGTTATCTATATAGTATACCTTCTATACTAGGGGCCTATAGTCCCTTTTCTAGATATTAAATTAGTATATATAATAGTTCCTATCTTTACACTTATTTTTATCTAACCTATAGTATTCTCTATCCTCTAGGTTTTCTTATACCTAGCTCCTTCTATCCTAGTAGTAGAAATAGTCTATTATATAGTATTACTAGAACTCTTTCTATATATATATATTAACTATCTTAAGTTACTAGATAGGGTTCTATAGCTTCCCCTAATAGGTTACTACCTATTTATATATTTAGTGTATATTTAGTTCTATAATCTTTATTTTTATATAGTATTACCTAGCTTAGTACCTAAGTTCTCTATACTATATTTCTAAACTATACTACTAAGGTAGGGTTAGGTTACCTCTAGGGGCGAAAATAGTGGCTACCCCTAGAGGTAAAGGAGGTAGAAAGCTACCCCTAGGGGTAAAGAATAGAAGGCCTACTAAAAATATCTAGTAGGGGCTAATAAGCTTAGGTATTACTTACCCCTAGGAGTAAGGGGTCTATACTAGAAATACTAATATATAAAGTCTTAACCTATATATAAATAACCTCTTATCTTTAAAGATACTACTTAACCTAAATACTCTAACCCTAATAAAAGTAAAACTATAATAAAGCGTAAAAGTATAAATATCTCTACTTAAATAGAGAAAAGGTAATATATAGCCCTTAAAAAAATTAGAAATATAGACTCTATTTATAACTAAGTTATACTATACCTACTAGTAATAGCTAGATTCCTAATTAATATACTTACTATAGAATAGAGTATTAGTGTAAATAGACCTATTAACTAAACCTATAAGTATTACCTCTACTAGATTTTTAATAAGGTAGGTATTCTTTAGTAAAATATAAGCTACTAGCTATAGGTTACTTACTCTAAGGTATAAGTATAGTAGATACTAAACTACCTAAAAGAGGGTAACTAGGTTACTATAGCTAAGAGTGCTAAGGGGGGTATAATAGGGCCTCTAGGACTCTATTACTAGCTATGGCCCTATTAGGGTTCTTATAAGAGATAAGTAGCATATAGGGTAGTATAGATTATATATTATATAAATATTAATTAATTACTACTATAAGAATATATTACTAAAAACTTAATAGTAATCTTCTATAAGGAAACTAGATATAGAGAACTATATTATAGATTAATAATAAAGGCTTACCTAGTAGTAATCTATTATCTCTATATACTACTATCTAATAGTAGCTCTATAGGCTCTACCTATAGATTCTATAGATCTAGGCTCTATAGCTCTATTCTATAAATCTATAGATCTAATTACGTAACTCCCTTATATACCTATATTATACTTAGTATTTAACCTATAATTATATTCTTCTCCTATATAATCTAATTAGTTACTACTATTATTAACGTAAGTTCTATAATTTTATTATAGTATAGTAGCTATAATACTATCTCCCCTTTCTAAGTCTTTAGCCTAAAGATTAATTATTAGGATCTAGGATCTAATATAGGAAGAAAGCTACTTATAATAAAAGGCGGCTATAGCCCTACTAAAGAATTAGGTAATATTCTATAGTGTTCTATATACTAAGCCTTAGAATACTAGGACTACGTAATAAAAAGGTTATATAATATACTATAGAATTCTATAGATCCCATATTTAGGATTTTATAAAACTATAGGATATTATAGGATTAGTTATATATATAGGAATAGAAGAATTACTATTAATTCTTATATTTAACCTAAGTTTTAATCTATTATTTAGATTTACTTAGGCCTCCCTTATTAACTTATTATACTTTATAAGATACTTCTATATTAATAAGAACCCCTTCTTCCTCCCCTTAGTAAGTCTTACCTAAGAACTAACCCTAACCTATTTAGAACTAGCTATTCTTTCTAGATTTAATATCTTAAACACCCTTAATATAACTATAAGGACTCCTACTTCTTCTATAGCTTTAGATAATAATACTATTACTCTAATAGGTAACTCTAAGAGTAAAGTATATAAACCTAATTTATATTATAGTAATAGAAAGTATACTAATATCTAGCTTCTTTAGTTAGACCTCTACTTCTTTAAACTTAATAAATAACCTAAAAATAAATAAAAGGTTATCTTTATAGCTACCTATATATAAGGTAATACTAAAGAATAGATTTAACCCTATATAACTAAGTATCTAGAAATAGACTATAATAATAAAGATAAGGAATATATAGATAACTATATAGATATAGTTAACATTATTAAAAACTATACTAATTTTAAGAAATATCTTAAGTAGATATTTAGAATTGCTAATAAGATACCTATTATAGTATAAAATATTTAAACCATAATATAATAATAATTAGTAGCCAAATATATAGCTAAGTTCTATAAGAACGCTATATAACTTAACTAGAATAATAAGTTACTAATAATAATATATAAATAAGGTCTTAAGAAACCTCTATAAGAAGAACTTCTATATAGTAGAGGAATTATTAGAACCCTTAATAAATTATATAATAAATTAATTAGGATTAATAAAGAATAGTTTACACTATAATAGGAATTTTAACGTAACCTAAGAAATATTAGTTTTAGATAACTAGTACCTATAGTCTATAGGGTACTACTAAAAGGACCTTAATACGTATTATAAGACTCCTATAAATACTAGCTAATAGAAGATATCTAGTTTAACTACTTAGGTAAAGGAAAAGGAAAAGGACTAGGCTTTTATAAGCCTAATACGTATATTTTAGATAGAACCTAACACCTAGGGACTAAAACTTATATATATTTTATATATAGTAAACTAGACTATATTACTAGAAACTATAGATCTAAGAATAAGGTTATTAGGTAGTTAAATATACTTACTATCCTAATAAAGGAAATTAAGGACAAAGAATAGACTATTATAAATACTATTAATAACCTTATACTTAATAACAAATCTAGATTAGAGTTATTAACTAATTTACGGCTTTATAAGGACATAGAAGAAGAATAATCTAAAATAGTAAATAAGGAAGTTAAGTAGACACTAATACCTTACCTATAGTTTAAAGGTAAAGAAGTAATCTTTACTAATAGAGTAAATATATAGAAATACTTAGACAAACTACTAATTTAACTATAAAATAGAGATATATTATTATTACCTATAATAATCTTACTATTATTCTCTATACCACTAGAAGCTTACAACAAACGCCAACTAGAAATTATTATAAAGGAAGATAGATAATAGGTAGATTATAGATATATATAATAAGACCCTAGTAAAAACTTCTATAATAAGAACCTAACTAATAAGTAGTAACAGATCTAGCCTAATCTATGCCAAATTAGGTTTAACGTTAGAGTTTAAGGGTCTAGGAATAGAAATTTAGGGGGCAAAACTATATAGCAAATCCGCATATAATCTAGCGCGAATTCCTTTAACCTTCCTATACTAAAAGTGTTCCTCTTATTTTTCTATATAATTTCATTGCTTTGCATCCCTAATTAGACATATATAGGGTTGCGTAGTAGTTAGGGTAAATAGACTTAGGGTTATAGAACTTACCTAGGACGCATAGACTAGTAATATTTAAAATAACTAATAGCTAGTGCTACAGCACCTATAGCTAACTACTAGTAAAGGTACTTAGGAGGTAGTAGACTAGTCTATTAAGAATATTAAGGAGTATCTTTAGTACCTACATAAGTATAGGGTCCTAATCTATAAGCGCTATAAGATTAGTATATAGAATCTTAATATCTATCTCCACTAATAGTATACTATACTAAGAAAGGCCTATATTATAATTATTAAGCACTTTTAACACTTCTATATTAAGAATCTAAAGATGGTTAGTCTCCTATAGCCACTAGGAAGGCTAATTAAGGTGCTTAGAGAGCTAATAGATACGTTCTACTATAATATAGAAGAATATAACTTTATTACTATTAATATAGATAGACTAAGAAAGCACTATAAGAAGAAATATAAAAAGTTATAGAAGGGTAACACTACTTAACTATATATAAAGGTTAAAGTGTAGACCTTCTTTAAAACGCCTAGACTATAGCACTACTTTATTATAAATTATAGTAGCTAACTAAGTAGCCTAGCCACTATAAACTATAGAGATAAGATTAAGGCGCTACTTAATAAATAGAAAGGAGACCTATAGCTACATAAAAAGGAAGCGTAGGTTCTAGAGATAGAGGTAGTAAAGACTAATAGAATAGGTTAGTTTAATTAAACTAGATAGCTAGAGCATCTAGGTAGGTAAAACCTAAAGTATCTAGCCTATGTAGTAAGGCTCGCTAGCCTAGATAAGCCAAAGCTAAAGTATACTAGCAACCTAGTAGAGAAGCTAGTTAAGAGAAGTATAGCTAGGCTATAAACACTACTATAAGAGATATAGTAATAGCTAAAAAGTATAAAGGCGTCTAAGATTAATTAGTAACTATAGGGGTAGCTCTAAAATCCTAAAATATAGGCTTACTATACTAGTTATATAAAGCTATTTATATACTACTTCCTACGTATACTATCTAGTATAGAAGTAATAGAGAGCAATAAGAGTAATAGTAATAGTAGTAGTAGTAGTAAGAGCGCTAATAGTAGTAATAGAAGTAGTAGTAGAATAGAGAGGTCTTAGGTAGACCTAATAAAGAATATATAGGAGCTATTTCTATAGTAGAGTAACTAAAAGATTCTAGCTAGCAAATTCTAGGCTTCTCTAGATAGCTAAGATAAAAGCTACTAGATAGAAGCCTTACTATATATACTAGTAGCATTTATATTCTATAAGCATAATAGATTTACCTTTACTAGTAGGCTTATCTACTTTACAGCTATTCTAGGTATTAATATAGATATAGGCCGCCTACGTCCTATAAAGCACTATTCCTACCTACTAGCTAGGGTTATATACTATATATAGGTTCTTAGAGTAGAGATACTACTCCTAGTATCTTAGTATAATTAGTAGACTAATAATAAGCTAGATATATTTCTAATAAAGTGTAGGGCGTTTCTAGTAGATAGCTTATATAGTTCTATAAGTAAAATACTAAGCCTATTAGTATTTAGTAAGTATATTACATTTAATAATAGTAATGCTAGTGCAGCCCTATAGTTATAGAATAAAAAGATCTTATACTACTATAGAAAACTAATCTAGATTAAACGCTTCTAGTAGATAGTAAAGGACCTAATAACTAAGCTTAAAGATAAGATATAGTAAGAATTACTCTAGGTCCTAGAAAAAGAGGGTAGGTTTTCTATCTAGCTTAATTTAATCTAGAATAATATTACCTTCTCTTACCGCGGCTCCTACTTTATAAATAAAAAAAAATAGGCTTACTAATAGGCTATAATCTATGCTTAAGCGAGCTTTTAAAAGCAAAGAAGGGCAGAGGTTATAAGTAACTAATAGCTAGTAGAATATCTAGTAGGTAAAATAATATCTATAAGCTATAAACTACTTTCTAGGTAAGAAGTTAGTTACCTACTATATATTTAATAGGCAGCCGCCTTAAGGTAGTAAGCTTATAGCTATATAGTTTTAAAACGGTGCGCTATAGAATTAAAACCAGATTATCCTAGATAGGATTATAATAACTATTATTTACTACTATAAATTAATATTATAGTAGGATAGTCCTAAGGTTATCCCCTACTTTCTACCTATATAGCTAGGCTAGATTACTACTATCTATTTAGCGTATATATAGCCGTTCGTAGAGTATCTATAGGTTAAAGTGCTAGGCGGCTTATTTAGTAACTATATCTAGGCTAATAGTTATAGCCTATAGGGAATAGACCATTTAACCTAAGCTTTAAAGTAGGAGATAGAGAAGCGCCTAAGTATAGCACTTAATATACGTAAGTATTAGTACGTCGCTATTAGCATTAGAAGAGTTATTATAGGAGAGTTATTTAGCTATAGGTACTAGGATAAGGTTAGTAAGGAAGAGGAGCCTAAAGCTAAAGATAAAAGCCTACTAGAGCTATAGAATTTATAGATAATAGTAATAGGCGTCTCTATATATAGTATACTAATTAACATTATTAAGCACCTAAGTAATTAGTTAATTAAGGCCTTCTAACTACTTAGTAAGGCATAGTATAACTTCCTAGGTCTTAGGAAGCAGTTAAATAGTAAATAAGTTAGTATTCTATAGGTTAGGTAAGCGTCTAAGTAGTAGTATAAGATTAAAAGCGCCCCTAGTAGGAGAGCCTCTTAATCCATACCTAAAGTAAACTAAACTAGAGCCTAGTAGCCTTAAAATAGACATTAGAACGGCCATATAGTAGGTGCTAAAGAACCTAGAGGTTTTATTTAAATTAGTAGAATAAGAGTAGGCTATATATACTATAGTTTAAGGCTAGACACTACTTATTATTATCCTTCTAACTAGTAGTAGGAAGAGCTTACTCTTTACTATTCTAGCTACTATACTAGGCGCTAGGGTTACTATACTTATAGTTCCCTACTAAGTATTAATCGAGGACTACGTACAAAGAATATCGTAGAGTAGGGTTACCTATACTAAATAGATATAGGTATAAATACACTACCCTACCTCTATTATTATTATAAGTACTAATATTACTAGTAGCCTAAGCTTCCTATAGTATATAATTCTACTTAACAAGAGGAAGCTACTATAGTAGGTAGTAATTAATAAATACTATTTAGTTATTATATTAAGCCACTAGCGTCTAAAGCTTATAAACCTTTAAGATCTTTATATACTATCCTACCCTATTATCTTACTAATAGTAACCCTCCTACTAGCGCTAGAAGAAGCACTTATATAGAATATATTAATATTATATACTACTTATATTTAAGCTAGTATAGTATAGCTAAACATCCGCTATTTCGTGTCATAGTGTATATAAGGTAAGGTAATAGAGATAGCACTAGTAATAAGCTAATAGTAGATATAGGCGCTATAGAATAGTAAGAAAGGTATTATCTACTACTATACTAAGGTATAGTATAAGGAGCTAGTAGAGGTACTATAGTATATATACTACTACGCTAGTATATATAACTATATAGAGTAACTAGAGTAGTAGCTAGCGTAAGGGGGCTTTATTATAACTACGTCTATGCTTAGTACTAGAGTTAACTTTCCTAGGATTATATTTATCTTATATATAGGAATACTATAGAGCATAATTAACTACTATTAGGAGAGTAGGTAGGCTAGGCATAGTAGTAAGGTTACTAACTTAGTTATTATTATAGAGTAGGGTAAGGTAGAGAGGTAGCTATAGTAAGGTAGAGACTCTATAGATATATATATAATAGGCACGTTTATTTAGAGTAATAGATACTAGTAAGGATATATAAGTAAGTATATAGATAGGAAGTAGATAGTGTATAATAATATTAACTCTATAGGGTGTAATTAATATAGGGAGGGGTAGGCTAAGTAGTAGTAATTATAGTTAGGAGTAGCTAGTAGCTAGTAGGTAGTAGAGGAGTTTATAAGTAAGTTATAAGTAGGTTACGTAGCGTGCTAGGTACTAGGTAATAGGGACTAGTAGGTATATAAGATAATATAATATAAGATAGAGAGGCCATATATAGGTATAGAGTTAGATTAGTTTTAGAGGGGTGTATATAACACTAGAGATTACTATAGTTACTAAAGGTGCTAGGTTAGCTAGAGATAGTATATAATAGAGTAGAATATTAATAATAAGTGCTAGTGGCTAAACGTAATTATTCTACTAGTAAGAGTTGCTATAGGAACTAAAGAAGGGTTAGAGATTATTTAGTAGTATAGTTTTTAGGGTAACTATAAAGAGAAGTTCTAGGTATACTAGACATAGCTTAGGAGATAGTTAACTAGAAGAGTATAGGGAGAGTTTATAAGTAATACTATAGTAGTTACTATTTAAGTAATATAGAAAGGGTTAATACTTAAGAAGAGAAAATAAGTCTACTATAGTAGAATATAGGGTAATAAAAGTTAGGGGAAAAAAAAAAATAAATAACTATAAAAGAAAGGTAGAAGAGGAAAGGGGATAGGCCTATAAAGTATTATAAAAGTATTAATAATAGTAGAGTAAAATAAAAGTTTATAAGTAGACATAGACTAGAGGAAATATAATTAAAGTTAAAGAAGAAATTAAAAATAAAGAGTAAAAAGGTTAAAATAAATAAGTTAAAGATAAAAAATATAAATAAATAAGTAGAAGATAAAAAATATAAATAAATAAGTAGAAGATAAAAAATATAAATAAATAAGTAGAAGATAAAAAATATAAATAAATAAATAGAAAAAAAAATATAAATAAAAAAAAAAAGGTAAAGTAAAACCTTTTAATTAATTTTTACTTTTTTTTATATTTTTATATTCTTATTATATAAAGAGGGTAATAAATAGGGGTAGAGGGTAGGCCCTTTAGGTATTATAAAAAAAAAAAAAAAAAAAAAAAAGAGAGAAATAAGATAGGAGAAAAGAGGGGTAGGTAGTAGGCCCTTTAAGTATTACTAAAAAAAAAAAAAAAAAAAAATAAAATATTATAATTATAAAGATAATAAAGTAAATATAACTAGAATTTAAGAAAAAAGAAGAAGAAAGGAGTAAAAGGTAAGCTAATAAATAATAAAAAAGAATAATAAGCTAAGAAAGAATATAAAAGATAAAAAAAAATAAAGAGAGCTTATTTAAGAGTATAGTAAAAGTTAAACTAGAAAATTATATATAAATATTATAATATTAGTATAGATTAGAAATTATTAGAAATATATATCTTATAGTAATAAAAAGATTTATAAGGTAATACTAAGTAGGTTTATAAAATAAGAAGAAGAAAAGAATTAGAATAATAAATTAAAACTAAAAGATAATATAAAAGAAATTATAAAAGTATAGTATATAATATACTATAGTAGTAGAGTATATTAAGATAAAATAATAAAGTAGTAGTAGAAAAGTAATAAAAAAAAGTATAAAGAACTTATAAAAATAAGAATAATAAATATTTAGTAGAAGAAGAAGAAGAAGAAAGATTTTTAAATAAAAAAATAAAAAAGTAAAAATAAAAAATAAAGTAAAGAAAGATAAAATAAAGGAAATAAAGTAAGAAAATATAAGAGAGTAATAGAAAAAGTAATATTAAAAATAAACTAAATATAGATAGTATAAAGAAGTAATAGAATAGAAAAAGAGAAATAAATTTATAAAAAGTAAGGTAGAATATATAGGAAAAAAGAAAAAAAAAAAATAATAATAATATATTATAAAGTAGAAATATAAATAAATATAAAAAAAAAGGATTAAAATAGTAAATAGAGTAAAAAAACTAAAAGTATATAAAAAGAAATCTAGAGAAATACTTAATAAGAAAAGTAAAATATTAAAATTAAAGTTAAAGAGTAAATTTTTAGTAATTAAAAGAGTTTAGGAAACTAAGAGGGTTTAAGAAACTAAGAGGGTTTAGAAAACTAGAAGGGTCTAGGAAACTGGGAGGGTCTAGGAAACTAGGAGGGTCTAG